>NC_068326.1:23707280-24353530 GCF_000147395.1 Oryza glaberrima
ACACCCTCCAGTTTCTAGTCATTACCTAGTGTTGTTTTTTAGTTCAGTGGAGTTATCACAGCATTTTTCTTGTTACCCATATTTTAGCAAGTTGATTATCAGTAGGACTTGCCTACTTGGTAGGTCTGTTGTATTGCACTCTTATCTTCCAAATAAGCTGCAGGTGCTTCTCTGCAAAGCACTCAATTTATAGTCCGTTGCCAAGTGAATGCATTGTAATATTATGCGCGGTGAGTAAATAGATTTCCAAAAATTGCTATTCCAATCTATTGAAAGGTCAATAAGCTTTGTATGTATTCTTGCTGAATGCAGTTTTTCCTTTAAGAAAATGGGAAAAGAGTGAAGTTCACCATCAGTCCTTAAACTTGTCGTGATGTGTCATCTAGGTCTCTTAACTTTGAAAATATATAGATCTAAGTTCTTATTTTAAATGTGTCATCCCGATCCAAAGTTGCCATGTCCTCTTTGTTATCTAACGTGGAGCCAATGTGGCTGCCACCTCCCCCTCCTCTCTCTTCTTTCCCACTCTCCCATAAGTGGCCCACATTTTTTTTCCTTTTTCTCTTTTTATCAGAGTATGCAGATTAGATCAGATCAGCAAGTTTAGAGATCTAAAACAGCATTTTCAGAGTATAGGGATCTGGATAACAGTTTAGAGAACTTTACTATTTATTATATGCGTCCACTAAGATTTAGTAATGCTTGGCCTTGTTTTCGGTTAATAAGAAGATTGAAGGAGGCCTTGTTCTAAGATTTAGTAATGCTTGGCCTTGTTTTCGGTTAATAAGAAGATTGAAGGAGGCCTTGTTCGGTTAATCAAAGAAGATTGAAGGAGATTTAACAGGAGTAATTCCATACTTATTTAGGTTGAAGTTAATCCCTCTCAATCTTCTCTAATTGCTTCCTCCTAATGATTAACCGAAGTCCTAGAAGTATCTCTATGGTAGTTGCGTGTTTACTTTGCTCAAGATCTGATAGGTCATCAGGTTATCGGATCAAATCCTAGTCGTTCTTTTTCTTTCCTTCTTTTATTAATTATTTCCTCTTTTGTACGTCGTTTTCGAATATATATACGACTAAACTTAGAAATGTTTGGACACTACATATTCACAAATACTCCATAAAATTATTGCTATGTGAAAGTAACAATATGATAGATTCATATGAAAAATAAGGAAGATTAAAAACATTATGATTCGGTAGCTTTTTGCGGATTTATTATGTTGGGAGTGTCTAAGATTTCAGGTGCCTGAAATTTTTAATAATTTCAATAACTTTTCTCATCCCTTGATGACAATCTAGTGGTTCTCACCATTCCCTTATTACTTATACTTATCAGTCCCTAATGGTTGAATAATAAATTATAGCAAATAGAAAAGTACAAAATTATATGAATTAAGCCTATAGCTCATAAAGATATACTACAAAATTACATGAAAAAAAAGCTCAAACTTAGATATAAATAAAGTAAAACCATATACTACCTCCATCCCAAAATGTTTGACGCCGTTGTCTTTTTTAAAAATGTTTGACCGTTCATCTTATTCAAAAATTTTAAGTAATTGTTAATTCTTTTTCTATCATTTGATTTATTGTTAAATATACTTTTATGTATACATATAGTTTTACACATATCACAAAAGTTTTTGAATAAAACAAACGGTTAAACATGTTTAAAAAAGTCAACGGTGTCAAACATTTAGGGAAGGAGGGAGTATATAGTAGCAAACTGCAGTTAAAGTAAACAAAAAAAATGCAAATTGTGTAGCATTGCAATTTCAGGCTTCGCAATGCAAGTTTAGGTGACTGAAACGTCTAAAACCTAACAAATCTCTATTATATTGTTAGAAGAGTTGAAGATCAAAAGTACAGAACTGAGATCATTCACAATGTCAAAAGAGACTACAGGAGTTAATATATAAGAGAGAGATATGTTCATTTATTTAATTGAGCGTAAAACTTGTACATTGCGTATAAAATCACGGGCTTCTTAGAGGTAAACAGAGAGCTTCTCTAAAAGCTCATCCAACAACATTCGTTTTGACATCTACCTTCTGTCCAATCTACCATGCACCTATACGTTTTAACTTGTGTCATAACTCATAACATATATATACTGATGGGCTTTTAGAGAGGCCCTCAGGTTACCTTAAAAAGCCCATAATTTTATACACGATCCACGATCGTAGTTTTATGATAAACTGTATCAATATTTATACGATATTATATCAATATTTATGGTTAACGTGGAAGCTATAAAATATTCAATTAGTATAGGCATGAATATTTCGTATTAATTTAAGAATGATAGCTAGATTTATCTTCAAATTAGTTTTTGAATATTATAATTTTACTATATAATTGATGTGTGTCATACACGTATTAGTGATCAAATTAGTATCTTAGTTAGTGACTGTGTCGTTATAAAATGCTACTCCTACTTGCGACAGGAGACAGTACTAGGAGACAATTAAGCCTACAGCCACACTCCTCCAATCGGAGCTCGATCGGGACTCCGGAGGACGCGGTACATTTCGATTTAAAGGCAGGGAGAAGTCGATGTAAAACTACAGCGTTTATGTACCCTGCAGCATCGGCATAGCTCCTGTGTATCTTCCTGCCGTCCTCGTAGCTGCTTAGTACTGCCAAAGCACGCATGAATTGAATAGAACTGCCACGGCGCAGCGTCGTCATGCATCTTGCACATGATGTCACTGGCAACTGTGCACGACGTACGTGAGGTCACTGGCAACTATAAAAAATTGAGTCTCGCTCCGGTACTGGCACGATCGCGTACGGAGTACACTCCAGTACTCCTCGGCATAACGCGCGATGTCAGTCAATGCAATGCAAGCACCTCATGTCGATCAGCTCCATGGCCGGATCGGCCGGATCTCCGGGGATCGAAGAACGTACGCCCGTCGATCGCACGACGGACAACTCGAGAAGCACACGCGACGCGACCGCTAGCGTCTAGCGAGTGATATTTGCATGCATGCAATGCATATATGAACGGCGTGGCACGGCATGCAGCTAGCTGTAGTAGCGTGGATGTGGCATCTTTTCTCTTTTTCACTCCGGTTTTGACGACGGGAGAGCCACGCCTATCATGGTGCCATCATAAGCCCGCGTCCACGCAACGTCAAATCGACACGTTGCTGATCTTGACCCTACGGAGGTTGAAGCAGCTAGCAGAGTGGCGATATCAGATTGCGACGTACCCGCCTCTGGCTCATGGAGGCATACAAGAGCAAGTAAGCTATAAGCTGTCTAAACTCTAAGGTGGATGAGAGAAAAGAGAAGAGAGAGGAGAAGCGGGCTGTAAACTTACAGCCGGCTTGAACACAAGAACCTCTGTGAGAGAGACAATTGAGTCATTGAGTCCTATATTAATTATAAAGAGCTAACTATTATATGGATAGAATGAGAGAAGGCTACAAAGAATCTTATAGCCAACAGATCTTCTGTATTATTAGCCTTCCTCTAAGCAGAAAGATATCCGGAGCGTATTTCCCGTTGATCTCAACGTTGGGCGGTGGCTCTCTATATGATGCCTTGATCACTTGGATTTGTCAATGCATGTTTGCAAATCGCAACCGATCGATACTAATGCGGCTAGATCGGACCCTACACTAATCGGTCCTTTAGTGGCGAACGTTAACGGTCCCAAGCTCCCTCAGACAACCCAAATGTAAACTGTAAGTGCTGTGACTGTGAGTAAACAAAAAAAAAAGGTACACAGGCGCCCTGCACCTTGCTGCGCGTTCCATCCGTTTTGCCAGGCTGTGCGTACGCAGAGAGAGCGAGCAGAGGGGATACTACAGGTCGGTAGATGCATACGAATGGATGGCTCGCCTTTCCTGTCACGCGTTCCTCGGCGGGAAACGCTCGTCTCGTCACGCGAGCGGAGAGAGAGAGAGGATGCGAATGCGATGGAATATCCCGGTAATTGTGTGGAGCCGTCGATCCATCCATCCGTTCTCCGTTCTGCGCTCGCTCGCGCCGCGGCCTCGGCGCTCGAGAGAGTATGCTGACTGCCTGCCTGCCAACTGCCGTCGTCACGCGCGTGCATGCCATGCCATCCCGCCTGCGAGGCTGCGACCGACGTGCAGCAATGCACGGTGCAAAAACGCCCCCGCCCGCCCGCCCGCCCGCCTGTCACGTGACCTCACCGCGGCGCCCCACGCGACGAAGCGCAGAACACCGGCCCC
Source organism: Oryza glaberrima (assembly GCF_000147395.1). Classification (NCBI taxonomy): domain Eukaryota; kingdom Viridiplantae; phylum Streptophyta; class Magnoliopsida; order Poales; family Poaceae; genus Oryza; species Oryza glaberrima. The sequence goes on from NC_068326.1 coordinate 23,711,492, forward strand.
ACCGAGCGCATGCAGCTAGTACTACGGCTTTGTGTGCCTCGCAATTTGCGTGCTCGCATGCGGCCGGAGTAGCTGCTAGCCGTATGCCCGTATGTAGCGTGGACCATCGCGCGCGCCCCGCCGGCGGAGATGACCTGCGGCTGACGCCACGCCTTCCTCGTCTCTGCACTCCACGCACCTCGTCTCTGCGTGTACGTCGTACTCCTACATCTGTACGCCCCGTCACGTCCCAACGAACGGTGAATGATTGAGACGATGATGATATCTTTTTCTTCTCCATTTCTCTATACTCCGTGGAGTAGCTCGCAACAGGGGAGAGCAGGGCACGGAGATTGCGTGCGTAACAGCGTAAGGAAGGGTCGTCGCTCCTTTGCCGTTCTTGGCAAGTACTAGTACTACACTTGAGTGTGGAGGGTCTCTCGACTCTTGAGTGACCAATAGCCTTTTCACCGAACGATTCCGCTCCTTCAGATTCTAGGAATCCCCCCGGTGCACGGAGCCTGCTGGATGACGTTATACATACGTGTGTGTACAACACGGAATCGGATTTTAACTGTGGCAACAAATGCGTCGTGAGCAGTCTTATGTTGGGTGAAGAAGAACCAAACAAAACACAAACTTGCATGCCCAGCTTAGAGAGAGAACCCCTACGTGCCATTTTCTCCCAGCGCGAGAGGCGCTTCCATAACTACAGTGCCAAAGATGGACTCATCCTGGACCTACGTAGAGTACCTCCTTTGTTGCATGCATGCATGTGGTAGAGACTGGCTCACCCCACGATTGCTCGATCGCAATCACTCAATCTCAATTGCCAGAAGATTCGGGATCCTGTACTGTGAGCATGCATGCATGATCTATCGCAGGAGCATCAACTCCATTGCATTGTTTAGTCCGGTCTCTTCTTGCATCGCTCGTTGCTCAACAAATGCTTCACTGTGGCGCACACAGTCGCACACTACGGTCCAAGCTACTAGTTCAATAGCTAGGCTGATCCATCTTCCAACTACCCCATGGTCCAAGCCTAAAGCCTACAAACAATATACTCGATATAGGGATCAATATTAATCGAGCCTCAAAAAAATTTCATATTTAGGGAGTGAAAGAATAAGGCGAGAGAGAGAGAGAGAGAGAGAGCGCGCGCGCTAGAGCTAGCTGACCTGAATCGGACTGAACCAACTATTTGTCAAGCTACTGTTCTCCTATTCTCTCAAATCCATGAAGTAAGGTCTAGCTTTGCCAAAATCAATAGTTTAGTTGGTTGGGTCCTGTCGATCAAGTTATAGGAGCTTGTTTCAGATTTCCGTATATCTGGCAAGTAGCAACATATGTAAATTTCATGTCTGCTACAGCCTCGAGTTGAGAGGACAAAGATCGGGGAATCCTCCTTAATAGACGAAATATTCTTATTATGTCAATGCCAATTGAATCAATGTTATTAGCTGTCAATTTGAACTTTTTGGTATTTTCCGCACCATTTCTAATAACATTAGTTACTAGTGGCACTATTTCATTGAGTGACGTTATAGTATATATTTATATTTGTTGAAGCAGATAGTGTAGTTCATTGGTTGCATCTAGTGTATGTAAATTGCTTCCTGGTATTTGCATGCTTTGTGGCGATCGAGAGACCATTGGATATATATATATATATATATATATATATATATATATAATGCTTCTGAGGTGGTACCGTTCCATTGGATTTTTCTTCCATTTGCGGTAAGCTGGCGTAACACCTCTTCGATGGTCTGGACCAGAGTAACTACTCCCACAATACTACACCACCCTACGTGCCAGGCCAGCTAGCCTTTATCTGCTACTACGTTTTTACTTATCGGGCACTGCATCACTTGCTTGGAATTTTAATTGCCCCTACCTCGAAAGAGAATTTTTAGGTTCTAAAATGAGTACTATCCCAATCGATGTAAAAGTTCACATGCACGCAGTTACCCTCTTTTTGACTTGTCTGACTTATTTTTCACCTTTTTTTTCGATTTGGGGTCTCCAATTCACCCACTTAATTTTGGTACTCTTTGCAGTAGGATTATTCTACCACCTCCTGGCCAGTTCACTAATTGGAAGTAGGATTATATGCAAACTGTTATGTGAAATGAAGGTGGGACAGCTAAAACATATAAAAACAAAATGGACGGATTGAGTTTTTTTTAATGAAAATGGAGAGAAACCCATAACTGTTTCGAATTGAAAAACCATCACTTTCTAGGACACAATTAGATTGACCAAACTTTCACGGGACTCCAAGTTAGCCATCTCTCTTGTGGCTGTTCCAATCGTCGCGGCAATCCTCATTTCATTTTGTATAACGGTCAACGACTCGATCCTAGCCCCACCCGTTAGTGCTCAAATCGTACACACTGCCATGGTATTGAGACATACCGTTCGCCTCTCATTTGGCCCTTACCAGTCAGCACCCCTATTGTATGGTGGCCCAGTCTCCCATTGTGCCACAACCCACACGGCCATATATATACCACCGTACGTTGAACACGTACCATCGATCGATCAGCCATTTGTTGCAACTCTTATCCGACGGTTTGGAAATAGAAGTTGGCGATCGAACAACGTAACGGAGCGCACGAGACATATAACGGCGCGGTGTTGGTGGCAGACGTACGCCGAGAAGAAGCGCCGAGCCGAGCGTGATCGATCGATCGATGGCAGTGGCCGTGGCCGGGTGGTCCACGTACGCCACTCCGCGCGATTAGGACGTACACGCCGGGGGGGCCCACGGCGCAGTGGGCAGAGAATCATCAATGATTGAGAGCAAATCGAGAGACGGGGCCCACGCGCGTACTGGTGTTGGTACACATGCATGCTGCCCTAGACCCAGGGAACTTGTTGCCAAGGCACGGCGCATGGAGCTCAACTAGCGAGCGTAGCGTGCGTGCGTATGTACGTACGTACGTGACCAGACTCACCAGACTGTGGTGGTCACGTACCCATCTATCCATGATCGATCGATCGATCGGGCAGGCATGCGTGCTTCGAGTTGGGAGGGAGTGTGCATGCTCACGGTCACGGCTTTGTCTCTTGCGCTCCGGCCACATTCCTACACTTGTCTGCTTATGGAAGCTATGGTTCCTACGTTACGTATGCATGCATCCTGTAGGCATGCTTTTGGTTAAAGGGTTGGATGGGTCAAGTTAAATTAAACCTATTTTTTTAGTGTGCTTGTTTGAGAATATGTGAGATAGGATGGTCTCTGACAGGAAATATTCTCCTAAAATTCGGGTTAGTATGGTCCCTTAAAAATGAGTAAATTTCATAAAACTATATATACTTTGCATGATTTATCACAAAACTACAGATTTAAGAACTTATTTCACAAAACTTCAGATTCAATGTCTTTGTTTATCACAAAACTACATGTACTTTGCACAATATACCATAAAACTACCGATTTAAGAATTTGTTTTACAAAACTACAAATTTAATATCTTCATTTATCACAAAACTATAGGTTTAGTGTCTTCATTATCACAAAACTACATGTTTTAGCATTGTTAAACCTGTGATAATGGAGACACTAAATATGTAGTTTTGTGATAATTAAATTAATACATTAAATGCGTAGTTCTGTGATAAACGAATACACTAAATCTATAGTGTTGTGAAACAAGTTCTTCAATCTGTAGTTTTGTGATAGATTGTACAAAATACCTGTAGTTTTGTGATAAACAGACATACTAAATCTGTAGTTTTGTAAAACAAACTCTTAAATCTGTAGTTTTGTAACAAATTGTGCAAAATACATGTAGTTTTGTGAAATTTACTCAAAAATTGGCGAACCAATCTAACCCACTTTTTTCTCACTGACACATGAGCCATTACTTCAAAAGTGGGATCATCCCATCCCTTATGCCAAACTAATAACAGGGATGAGTCCAATCCATCCCACCTTATCCCCAAACCAAACACATGCTAGGAGTACTTGCTGCCGCAAATAAAAACATAGGAAAAGCAAAGGAAAATTCAACGAAGGAGGATCATAAGGTATATCGTATAAACTATACCTCAATAAAAAGTTTATCGCTTTTAAACTGTGGCTGATAAGCTAGCCGTGAAAAATAAAATGAATGTAGCAACTAAAAATAATTTACGGATGCAATTTTTATATGATATTAACCGATGTTTTCTGAAATATATGTTAGAAAATAAACCATGATGAAAACGGCTCAAAATAAACTCTAAACTTAAGGGGTTTTTTTTTCTGCAACTGGTAAATCAACAAGCATAGAACTATTAGAGTTATAACTTCAATTCAGTAACGGCAAGACATACACATCTATATACTTGCAAGTGCATCACTTATATTCCATGTTTACTGCATTGGGACACCTGATCTTCCGTTAGGTGAAGAAACTATTGATTTAGCGGAAACTTGACAAACATAATTTGGCTTCCGATCAAAATGATCTAAACCCTGCAATCGCAGCATCATATCTCCTCTAGTTATCAACCGTGTCGAAACCTGATAGATCTCGCCGAAAAGGCTAATTCCTATGCAAATCTCGAAGAACACAAATTAGAACTAGAAAGATAACAACTTTATTACAGATGAATGATTAATTAAGAACACAAAGTTGGGGTTCCACAAATCGATCTAGCGGCGAAACTGCTATGACAGAAATAATCTAAACAAAACCTGCCCTTAACTCAACGACGACTATTGAATATATATAGGTTTTAGAGTTGACCTTGGACCCCTGAGCGCATCCCTATTGGACTACAACACGATACATGACCCAATGGGCCCAAAGACGATGATGCAATACCCGAATAGATTCTGGACGTCTTCTTGTTTCGTGATTCCCATTGACTTGTAAGGAACTTTACATGAGACTAGATCCATTGGAAATGTGATCTTGTTACCTTTCCATACCGTTGATGCGAAACACGGTGGCATGGGAGATCTGCTTAACTCCAGTGCAGGTCCAAAGCTAGCCTTGTGTGTGTCAAGAGCGTGCCAGCTGATTTGATCCTGCAATCAGCAAGAAAGATAAAAGCAGAGTTAGTCAGCTGATAGCGTATCGTTAGTGGTCTAAGCCGATGTAGTTAGACCAAATCGTCTATGGACCGGATAGATTAAAGAATAAAAGACCCTAAACATGTCTCGTCTGCTATAGTGTTGTTGTTAACAACGGAATTTTGCATCAGATTCGGAGAAGAAGGTAGAAGATTGAAGCGAATTTGGTGTGAAATCGAGTTGGATTTGGAGTCGGACTACACATCGGCTGGATACCGTATCAGCTAGAAACAGAGTGCGAGTTGATAAAGGTTGATGAGGCAGATGGCTGATACAGCCGATATGGTATGATTTGGGCTCGGTCTAGGCCTAGATTGGAATAACCGTATTTGCCAACTAGAGATGGAGCTCGATTAAGGCAATTGTATCTATTAATTGGATAGTTGAGTCAATTCAACTTTGGCGCATCGCCACCCTTTTTGTCTTTACTTTCCAACGAGTTCGCTTTGCAAGAGGTAACACGTCTCGATGGCCTGTGATATTGGGGCTATTATGTCGTTTTAGAAATTTTAGTCCTCGTATCATGACCATTTTTTTTGACCGGGAAATAGTGGGGGAAGCCCCACGGTACTTTTCATTAATTTAAAAGGAACTGTACAAAGATTTATAAGGTGTCAATCCATGATTAAAAGGGGCTCGTATCATGACCATTGTTATCATATGTCTATGTTAATCTAGTCTTAGCATATCGATTTAGTTCTATCGGCTGCTTCTTGCTTTAGGTTTTCTGCTGGTATCGGCTAAATCGACTTGCTAGATTAGATTAATTTAGACATCTAGCATCTTGAAAATCAGTCAACGGCTTGATTGTCTAGATATTGTGTTTCTTTTCATACTTAGTGCTGCATCAATGCATTTTCGACCTAGTAAGTCGTGTTTAGAACCATGATCCATAGCAAGCTTCTTGATCGCTAATAGGGGTAGTATCGGGGTTTTAGCCGATCTTACCTAATATACATGTTTCTTTCAGGTGGCAAGCAAGCCATCCATATTGTATTGAGCACTTTGTGCTTGACTGCTTGAAGAAAGAACTGCATTACGCATCTACCCTATCCATCCTATAAAATAACATCCTACTACTGGATATATCACATCCTAGTACAATGAATCTGAACATGTCTTTATCCAGATTCGTTCTATTAAGATATGTCGCGTCCAGTTCTAGATTTATTTTTTTTAAGATGGATGGAGTAGTTGTTGACGGCTGTTAAGTACCAAGTTAACACCGTCAATACCTGCATAAAACCACATATATAAAACATCCAACATAGTGGTAGGATTTATTTCTAACAATTTCCACGAGTGTTGGTGTATATTTGTACGCAGGTGACGAACCACCAAAGTTGAGACAAAAGATACAAAGAGGAGGTGGTGAATTAAACTTCCATATTCAAGCCTATGGAGTTTTGGACCCACAAACCTAATGAAACACATTTAAATGGGCCAATTGCAAGTACATTTGGGCTGAGGGGTTCTCCACCAAAGCCCACGAGAAAATTCGGAGCAAAACGGGCCAACAAGGGTTTGGCCGAACCACTTGGTTCGGTCGAACCCGTAGCTGCGCCGTTCGGCCCCAAACTTCACAGGCCGGCAATTACCGACTTGCTATGACGGTTTCTACCGACTTTACCTGAATAACCGTTATGCTGGACACATGGCACTAGGAGGATGAAGATGCTCATTGGATGCTTGGAGGATCTCCACTCTCTCAAGTCACCTCCACACTATAAATACCCCTCTCCTCTCCCTCATTCACACACACCAAAGCATGAGCTGAATTACAAGAGGCTCTAGTGTATTTTATTGTATATTAGAACAGGGAGAGAGTAAAGTAATGGAAGTCGGAGGGATTCCGGAGTTGTCGGTAACCCTCTCTTATCTCTTGTACTTTGTTTATTACTCTGCTTTAATAGAAATATCATTCTGAGTAATTAAAGTTTACTTAGTGAGAATTACTTCTTGGTTAGTTCCTAATTAGCATACGAGATCATTGTTCACTATAGTCTATTTATTTATAGTGATTGCTTTAGTGTTTGATCAGCACTAGAGTAGTTATTAATTGCGTAGACGCGGTGTCTGGGTAATTAATCTCCAGTGGTTGCTGCGTATCCCACAGTACGTTTGAGATGGGTGTAGAGGTGGTGACAGCCCTCAAGAGCACTTAAGTCCTCACTGTCCGGATACGTAGTAGAGCGACATCTGGGAACAGCGGGTTGGCAGTGCCTGAAGTATTGCGTTAGGATTAAACTTAAGCTTTCCCTGGACACTGCTTCTCATTAAGAAATCCTCTCTGCCCTCTGCCCACCTTAGCTTTGTGTCCTTAGATGAACTTGACGAGGAGATAATCACACACGTTCCTTGGATTCGATACCCTTGGAATACTCCGTAGGGGAAGTGCTACATCGGTATATCCGTGCACTTATGGATCTTATGTGTGATCGTAAGAAATACCAACAGTAGTTACACTTACAGTGCTTGATCCAACGGCTTGCGAGCTGCCACACACGTCCATGCGGCCATGCGCGGTAACTACTCCCTCCGTTTCATATTATAATATAATTCGTTTGACTTTTTTTCTAATGAAATTTCTTTAAGTTTAACCAAGTTTATTAAAAAAAATATAATAGTGTTTTTAACACAAACAAATATATTCAATGTTAAATTTAATGAAACAAATTTAATATATTTTAGATGTTGCTAATTTTTTTTACAAACTTGATCAAACTTAATAAAGTTTGACTAGAAAAAGTTAAATGACGTACTACCTCTGTCCCAAAAAAAAACTATAGTTTTACACCGTTTATGTCTAACGTTTGACCGTTCGTTTTATTTGAAAATTTTTTATGGTTAGCATTTTTATTGTTATTAGGTAATAAAACATAAATAATATTTTATGTGTAACTATTTTTGTAAAAAAATATATTTTTTAAATAAGATGGACAACCAAATATTGGATTTGGAAACTTATATCAGTATTTAAAATGAGACGAAGACACTGTAATATAAAATATAAAACGAAGCGAGTAGCTCGTACGTGCAGTGCAGTGAATCCTCGTCCTAGCTAGCCATAGTAAAGTACAAGTACGTAGCAAGATGGACTCGCTGTCACCTGCACACTCACCAGGCTGATCACCATAAATAATATTTCCAGCGAGAACCTTGACTGTGGCTTTCAAGGTGATGATCCTCAGACGTACAGTACAGGTCGATCACTTGGAGTTGAGTCGTACCCGTCCATCGACGTCTTCGCAGTTACACCATTAATTGCTCTGTCGCAATTGGACCTCTAATCCACACCATTGAAGAGTGGATCTGTGCTACATCCTGCGCCTAGAGCGCGTCACGGCAATAAGGTGCAAGAGTAGAGCACCAGTGCACGGCTCGCCGCTCGCCGCTCGCCGCTGCCTGTCTCTGTGCCCATTTAATTCGATCCCCCTAGGCTCCTCTAACCTCTTCGCGTCTCTGTGTACACGTCACATTTCCCCTGCTGCACAGCACGACTACTCATCTTTTCAAAACAGATACGGTTTAGGAGGAGCTGAAATTGTACGATTTGGACTACTAAATATAAATATTGGTGTGCAAAAAACAACCTAGTTTCATATATTTATATTTGTGTCCCTATATAAAATCATTTGCCATTCAAATAGCAAACCCGAATACCAACGAAATTTGAAGGAAGAAGGCAAAACTCTTGCATTTTTCTTTTTTTTACAGTAACACAACAGGGGAGGCCTCCCTGTTAAAGAGATTTTATTAAAAAAAATTAAAGGTCAAAAAAAGTTACAACGAAAGAATCCAATCTTTAGCAACATCTCTATTTATTTCATTTAGCCTAAACAAGAGAAGAATGAGGTCTCCCTTGAGGAGTTGCCTCCACGAAGATAATGAAAGAGGTTTATGGAAAAAATAAATCATTTTTTTTTTGCCCAAATGTTCCATGCACCCGTAAGAAATTGCTCCATAAAACATCTTCGATTATAAATGGCTTTGGCTTCCAATATCATGCTCTGAAGAGCAATGGAGGTATTCCATACTATACCCAATCTGTTCCAGCAATCAACAATCAATTTTTCGTTTTGTTGCATTTTTCTTCAAATTGCAACGAAATGAACAATGAAAAAAAAGAATTATGTAAAAGGAAATCGACACGTAAGCACTCAAAAATTGATTGTATATGTGTCTTCCAATAGAGAAGAGAAATGTGGTAATATGGTATGGATGCAATAATTATTCCAATACATATTCCACACCCTAGTGTGCCTACACCCACTTTGAAATTTGAACTTGTGCTCTTTGGGAAATTATAAGAAACATGGTATACATGTAAAGAAGCAGATACTGAGTTGTTACTAAAGTTAAATAAAACAAAGACAATTTTTTTCTAGTACATTTTTTATTTTTAGATACTTTCCATGTAAACATTTTATGGCATGCATTACATGTAGTATATTTATTTAGAATTTTTTTAGTGTGCATTGCATGAGCAAACTGAGAATAAGTATAGCTAGCTAGCTAGAACCATTGTTCACAAAACCATTCGTAAATTAAAACGTGAGTTACAAATCGCTCGTTCAATCAGTCAATTTTTTTTTAAAAAAATAATACTAAATTCGAATTTTTTAATATACTTTATTTTAATTCCAGCCGTTCTCACTAGTTCTCCAATGGTTTCAACGAAAAGAAAAAATAAAGCTAATTAAGGAGATCTGGTAAAGGCTTTTAGAAATCAGAACATTGGCTAAAACTTTGCTACACAATCTCTGTGTTCTAATATACAACGCATTATTGTTTTCCATAAAGTCTACATTTGAAAAAATGGACTAACAATTAAATAAAAATATGTGTTTAGTGCCATGCAAGTAGCATTTTTGTATTTGTATTTGAAAACATTTTTTATGATGTTGATTTTGTAGTAGATGGTAATATATTACGAAAGAGATTAATGATCAAAGTATAATGTTGGAACAATATGAAAGGTTTAATATAAAAGGTTTATTATAAGCCTAGCCACTTATTAGCGACTAAAAAAATTTATGGTAAAACTATTATATAAATGTTTTTAGCAACTACCTATGCTTAAAAAATAAACTAAAATTCAAAATTTAACTATGACAGATGAGAATACAAATCATGTGTTGTTTGGTTTGTGCAAGCATATCAAGGGGGAGAAATCAGTTATATACTACCTCTGTGACAGGAAGATCGCATTTTGTTTATATATATATAACGATTGACTGTCCGTTTTATTTGAAATTGTTTTATGATTAGTATTTTTATTGTTTTATGTGTACTATTTTTTTTACTTTTTTATAAATTTTTTAGATAAGATGAATAGTCAAATGCTAAACACGAAAACTCACAACTGTATTTAAAATGAGACGGAGATGTAATGGATCACTCCCAATCCATATGTAAGTGACACAGGCATCCCAATGCGCATACTATATGTGGCAAGGCATTCTTGGTGCTGGGCTAGTGGCCCTCTCTGGATTATGTTGGATTTTCAATCCGCTCGGCTTGCGTGATTAAGAGGGCACAAGTGGTCTTCCAAATTTGCATCCCAAAGACAAGGACCTAGCTCCCACCTACAAAAGCGTATACTAGTGTGGACCAAAACCCCTTACCACGGGGCACGGGCCCTCACCAAGTTTCATTCTTCGTACGAAACTACTCCATGAATTCGCATTGCAGGGCTCCAAAAAAAACAAGCGAAATCCTACAGCAGCAGTATTGCTCGCGCTGCACCTCTACTCTAGTCTGCCACCGGCGAAGCGCGCCGCTCGAGCCTTCTCTCCAAAAACCCCTATAAAACCACCGCTTCGCACAGTAAAACCTCCACCTAGTTGGCAGTAAAAAAAGCGCCGCTACCTACACGCACAACCGCTCTGCACAAGGGGCCATGGACAACAAGCCGGCGCAAGAACGCCGCGAGACGTGGGTCCCGGGCGCCGTCATCGTCGGCGCGGGCCCGTCGGGGCTCGCCGCGGCGGCGTGCCTCGCGGCGCGGGGCGTTCCGGCGACGGTGCTTGAGCGGTCCGACTCGCTGGCGTCCACGTGGCGCCACCGCATGTACGACCGCCTCGCTCTCCACCTGCCCAAGCGCTTCTGCGAGCTGCCGCTCCTCCCGTTCCCGGAGGAGTACCCGACGTACCCGTCCAAGGACCAGTTCGTGGCGTACATGGAGGCGTACGCCGCGGCGGCGGGCGTCGCGCCGCGCTTCGGCGCCACCGTCGAGGAGGCCGCGTTCGACGCGGCCGTCGGCGCATGGAGGGTGCGTCTCGACGGCGGGGAGGTGCTCATGGCGCGGTGGCTCGTCGTCGCGACGGGGGAGAACGCCGAGCCGCGGGTGCCGGACTTTCCCGGCATGCAGAAGTTCGCCGGGTGTGCCATGCATACTTCCGAGTACAAGTCCGGCGAGCAGTTTGCCGGTAAGAAGGTGTTGGTCGTGGGATGCGGGAATTCTGGCATGGAAGTGAGCTTGGATTTGTGCCGGCATGGCGCGAAGCCCTCCATGGTGGTGCGCAACACGGTAAGAAGCTAGTTAAACTGAGCTTATGCTTTAGAACCTATCTATCATGCTCTGTTTTTCCCCTGTTTTTTTTGTCTGTATTTGATTTATCTTTCTGTGTGTCACATCTTATTGTCATTGGACATATTATTGTCATCTTAAATCCGTTTTCATTGTGCATGGCTGTATTGGATCATATTCAGGAAGGAGAAATTAGACCTGTTAACATCTTCCATTCCACACAACTTTATATGTCGGGTGTCTTGTCCTATCAACAGCCGTTTCTTTCTTCCATTTTGCCTCCCCCTGCCCTCCGATAATTACGCGTGTCATTTTCATTACATTATTATGATGACGGGTTACACAAATCTAAGCGCCGTGGTGATGTTTCGTCCAGGTGCATGTCCTACCAAGGGAAATGTTCGGTCTATCCACGTTCGGCATCGCCATGGCGCTGCTCCGATGGCTACCGGTTCAGCTCGTCGACCGGTTCCTTCTCACGGCGGCTCACCTCATCCTCGGTAACACGGGGCAGTTCGGCCTAAGGCGGCCCAAAACAGGGCCCATCGAGCTCAAGAACCTCACCGGCAGGACACCCGTACTGGACGTTGGGACGCTAGACCACATCAAATCCGGCAAAATTAAGGTTAGTGCCAACCATTCAGCTAGCCTAGCTCCTTTCAAGAACCAGTAGTAGAAACTGAGACCAGTCAAACTGTCGAGCTGTACATGTGAGCTGCTGGGCGTCTACTTCCTAATGTGGCACATCAGCTATTCGCACATGCAGCATGTACATTTCTCTTGTGGAAAATGGTTCTCATATGGAGATTCATTTATTTTATCCCTGTGGGTTTTCTCCTGTGCTTTGATTGATGAGGCGCTGATGGGAATCATGCATCACTAGGTAGTGGGAGCAGTGAAGGAGATGACGAGGCAAGGGGTCAGGTTCACGGATGGCAAGGAGGAGCAATTCGACACAATAATCCTCGCCACAGGCTACAGGAGCAACGTGCCATCTTGGCTCAAGGTAAAGCAGAGTGTGACTCACTCTTGTTCGTTTTATTTTTCTTTCTGTCCGCACTGCACTATACTACTACTAGTAATATATATCTCGAGATGATACGGATTATATGGTCAACTGTCAAGCCCAAGGATATTAATTATATGTCTATATGTACGTGTGCTTTATGTGTTGTAGGATGCCGGTGACTTGTTCACGAGGGAGGGCATTTCCAAGGTCCCCTTCCCTAACAGCTGGAGAGGGCGGAATGGTCTCTACACCGTCGGATTCACTCAGCGGGGGCTCCTCGGCACGTCATCGGACGCCCTCAACGTCGCCAAAGACATACATTGCCAATGGAGAGAAAGGGACCGATCTGCTATTAATGTACTTGAAATAAGCAACTCTTCCTTTTGATTTGACTGGAAATGTACAGTGTTTTGATTAGGAATATTGTATTGTGTGCATATAACACCATGTTCTATCTCCCTTTTCAACAAAGACTGATGATCTTGCTCTGCCTTATGTCGATTACTTGCCTATTGAGCATCTTTTGGGCAAACTGTTATTATGACAAGAATTTAGAATTTATATATCAATACTCCTTTAAATGGGCGTAATGGTAGCCACCAACTTCCTATTTTCTTTGAAAAGAAAAAAAATACAGTGTGAAAAAGGAAAAATAATGATTTAAGTGGGTTACTAATAATTTTCTTGAATTAAAACCCTGTTGCAATACACGGAAAGACAACATGCTAGTTAGCATACTGTTGTTAACGCCGAATATACTTTCGTGCATATATGGTCAGCGGGTGAAAAGCATCACATATTTGTGCTGATCTGATAAAAACCCATTTAGACAAATGTGGTTCTGATCCAACCCATCTTGCTCACCGAGGTTCGGCGTTGGGCCGCAAGCCCACAATCCAGGAGATCTACAACTTTATAATTAATATCTTTTTTCATTTCAGATCGTTTAATAATCCAAATATTCCTTACAAAATCTCTAATCTACGTTACAAACGACTTCCAATATAGACAAACTTTATACAAATGTTGTAGATCTTGACGAGATCTACAACTTTGTTGTTTACCAGCTTTTATTTAGACTGTGTTCGGAATCAGACGTTCCCAGCGTGCACAGTAAGTACCGAAAACTTAGCGGTCTATTAGCGCGTGATTAATTAAGTATTAGCTATTTTGTTTAAAAAAATGGATTAATATGATTTTTTAAGCAACTTTCATACAGAAACTTTTTGCAAAAAGTGTACCGTTTAGTAGTTTGAAAAGCGTGCGCGCGGAATACGATGGAGAGGGGTTGGGAACCTTCAGTTCCAAACACAGCCTTAAAATTGTTTAGAGTATCAAATAAGCATTATTAGTTTTTTTAGCAATTAAAACCGACAAGAAGATCTAAATGCAACAAAAAAAACATTTATAACCCTTCTCATTAGGGGTGGCAGCAGGGCCGGGTTGGACAGAAACGCTCCCCCCTCCTCACATTCCTCCCCACCCCGCATTGCAAACCGGGTAACCCAATGCACCCGGGCCCCTGTGAGGACCCAGCGGGAGAGCAGCCCCCGCATTTGGCGACGTTGACGGCTTGGGGGCTACAACGAGGAGTCGAACGTTAGAGGCACCGATGACAGCTGAGGGTGGCGAGCCGACGATGAAGATAGAAGCAGGTGAACTTTTGCGCGTCGCCATCTAATTAGGGATGCAGCAACTGGCGAGACTAAGGGCATTTACAGTTTTGAGGAGCCACAGCTGCCATGTGGGCTGAAACCACGCCCTAAAAAAATTTCTCTCCCACAGTGCAAGGGTCTTCATGCGTAGCTTTGGTTTTTTCGTTTCAGCCCCTCGTATTTTCTATTTCAGTCCCTTGCTATCTTTCTATTAACAAAGAAATCCAAATTTTACACTTTGCACCCCAAAAGTCAGATAATACGTATAGATTTCTCCCCAATCAGATAAGGCTGGAGCTGCCACTTCTTCTCCCCCTCACCGCGTCCCATCCCCATCCCCATCGCCGGCGCCCCTCCCTCCCCATCGTCGGCGCCCTCTCTCCCATCCCCATCCCCGTCGCTGGCGCCCCTCCTTCCCATCCCCATCAACGTCGCCGGCGCCCCTCCCTCCCCGTCGTCGGCGCGACGAGCCGTGATCTCTGGGAGGTTAGTTTCTTGGGTTGCTTTGCTGCAGAGACTGATCTCCTGTTTTTTCTTTCTTCTTGGACTGCTCTTTCAGATAGAATTTTTTAGATCGGTTTTCTGTTGAGGAAGGCAAGTTCTTTCGAGGGTGATTTGTTGTTTGTTCTCGATGTCTTTTTTATTGATTAGTACTAAAGCATCGATTCTAGATTGGTCTTGTGTTCATGTATACGCTTCAGGTGTTGAAGCCATCAATCAGTTCAGTGTGTGCTAACCTGTTCCAGGTTCTCATCTGGGTTCATGCTTTGAATTGGTTTAGTTTTATTTGGTCTTTGCGATTATGAAATTTCAGTAGTTGGATGTTGATTTTCCAATAGATGAACAGTCGATCAGTGCAGTATGTCAATCAGTCAATGACTAATGCAGCTGTTCATGTCTTGTGCTTGATTCAGGCGAGCGCGGGAGGAGAAGAAACGCGCGCGCAGGGAGGGCGATTTGGGGATGAAGCGCGCCGGGAGGAACCGCGCGGCGAAGCCACGCCTCAACAATGCGCCACGCTCTCGTTTCTCCACGCCACCCTGCCTCGATAGCGCCAAAGAACAGGTGACCAAGTTTGGTCACACGCGCTCGCGATTTGTGGGCCAACGCTAGGACGTGACGGCGATTTTTGGTGGCTCGCCTACGTGAACCGCTCGGGCTGAATGCCAGCAGGGTGCACTGTGAATGGACAAGGCAAGGTTGGCATGGATGAAGACAATGGAGTCGGGACATAGTCACGAGATCGGAGAAGACTGCAATTCGCACGGTGACACGGAGCAGAGATGTGTGACGATGTGCGGCGGCTGTGGAACAGGGAACAAAACTCAGGGTTTTTTTTTTCCCAGTATATCCAAACTCTTTCTCTATTGGGCCTGTTGTGCCAATATGTTATAGGTGGTTGTGGGCTTAAATTCTCAGAATTGGCTACTTTTAGAAGAGTAATTCACAGCCTCGAGCCCTGTCAGGTCTTCCGTTGGTAACTTAGCATCCCTGCCTTTTTTTTCTCCGTTCTTTTATTTTTCGGGGCCCCACCCCCCTGCCCCCAGCCCATAAGAGTGGTCCCATCGCGTCCTCAGCCCTAACGAGAAAATTACCATCCCTACTTCTCGCACTCTAGAAGGGTCAATTTTTTTTTTAAAAAAAACACCCTTCCGAAGGACGCAAGGGGAATACATATGTAAATTTGTAAAAGAGAAAATTATTTGTTAAATATTTTAACTAAAGAGTAAAAAGAATTCTTCAAGCTCAACCGCATTAACCAGCCGAAAGAACTGACCGCTGAATGGCAACTAACACAAATCATGAGCATTGTCTTGATCATGCAATTTTGTACGCAAAATATTAGTTAGTAGAAAAAACAAAAAAAGAAGTTGTCGTGCGGTCGTGGCCGCTCACGCACTGGTATGTGGCAACATGTATTTTGGTGCCACAACTCTGGAACAATACATAAAGAAAAAATACCTGTACCAATTAATGGAACATTGGCGATGATTCTAACTAAGAAAACGTGAGGGCTAACCACAATCGTATTTAGCTTTATTTTTTAAAAATATGTAAGTAAGATGGTGCAAATTAATTACCTTTTGCATTCAAACAATGCGAATTTGCACTAAGACCTTAAAGTTTGATGGACTAGTATACTCTCGCAAGGTTTTCCCCAGATTAGCGGTGAAAACGGGGCGAGTATTTCCCGATCACCCGCCCGACCCGAAAATTATGGGAAGAATATATGGGAGAGAAAATGGGATACCCGATATTTTCAGGTTTGAACCTGAATCCGTAAAAAATATGGGTTAGGATACGAGAAACGTTTTATCCGCCCGTATGTTCTATATTATAAAACATATGTGAAAATCTATTATAAATTCACCTATAAACATGATAAAAGATTAGTTAATCACTATTTTTATGATCTTACATGTAATATTATATACTTTGTTCCTTGATGTATCTTTTTTTAACACTTTAATTGCATTCTTATATTAAATATCTATTGAATTAGATATACAAATAAATATCCGTTCCTGAATCAGATTTGAAGAAAAAATTAATATGGGACATAATACAGGATGAGAGATATATTATTCAACCTTACTTGTACCCGGTTCCAAAATTAAAGGAAGATATGGGAATGCTATGATCTGCTCGTACCAGGCCCGTTTTCACCCCTACCCCAGATGAAATGTTCTACTTTTTTAAGTTTTTTTTATCCGTACTCCATAAAAGACAATGCATCATTTGCAATGGTGACTATGTAGATATATAGACTTGATAGTCTTAAAAAAAAGTAAATTTCATAAAACCCTACCTACATAATGGATTTTGGCGGTTATAAGACAGCGCTACTTCTGATAGATAATGGATATATAGACTTGATATCTATCCATTATCTATTCAGGTTGCACACAATCACATATATTTTGCTATGTGGCACATAACCTCAGATATTAGGGTAAGTTTCACAAAACCAAACTATTGATCTTTTTAACTTTTATCTACCATATTTTTAAGTTTTACAATCACATCTTAAAATTTATGGGCATTGTATCCATCATATAAATCCTACACCCACTTTTTAAAAATTTTGATATAAGAGTACGTCAAAAGTGTTAATGGTTTGGTTTATATGAAACTTTAGTATCATAATACCCAAAGTTATGTAACACGTGATTGGATAATAATAGGTGGGGTTTTATTAATTTTACTCAAAAAATTATTTGCAATGGTAACAATACCAGTAATAGAATTAATCTAAATCATCATAAACATATATTGTCAATACATTTTTCTATAGAGAAGTATTTGAATTTTGACATATTGTAAACTATACAGAGAAATTAGGAGCAGATCTAGCATGAAGGCGGCGGGGTCTCGAGCCCCTACTACTGGCACAAGTACCATGGGAGTTTCCATGGAGCCCCAATAAAACTTTTTGTTATATAGATGGAAAGGGGAGGTAGTTTTATTTAGTTTTATTTGGTTTCCTACAGATAGCACATACGGTACTGCCTGGCAGTGGTAAAAAAGGTCCGGCTAATGGACAAAGTCTCGTAACTCCCGCGAGGAAAAAACACAAAATCGTTTGCATGGATTGCCGAACTTCCCCGACCTTGCAGCACACGAGTGGAAGCACGCCCGGGAGACATCCTCCGGACGTGCTGGCTTCATCTCAACCGCCAACTCCAGTTCCCCGACGTGCATGTCGGCAGCCATGGCTTCACGCAGCCGCTGAGGCAGGGACACGCCTTCTCGCGACATGGCGACGTTCAGGTCGACCGCTGACAACTTGTCCACGCAGAAGGCCGGCACCTCACCCCATCGGCCGACCACGACGCGGTTGTAGTACAGCGGTACGTCGGCGGCCTGCAGAATCGCCGTACGTCCTTTCGGTTATCCACGTGGACGGTGAGTTGAAGGCCGGCGAGGAGATGGTCGTCGGGCCGCGCAGCGGGTCGGGCCCCTCGACGCCAGTGAGCTGAACGGTGAAACGGGGAGGAAATAAGTTTATCTGAGGTCCCTAAACTTGTCCACGAATTCTATTTTCATCCTTCAACCAATAAAACCAGATACAATGGGTTCCTCAACTATGAAAATCGATACTAAGTCCCTCGGCGGTTTGGACGGCGGTTTTCACTGACGTGGTGCCTACGTGGCTAATTTGACTCTATCTTCATCTGACGTGGCATTTCGATCTGAAAAAATATTAAACCCCGTGGGACCTATATGTTAGTTTCACATAATTAATTAAAAAATAGACGCCCCACATAGGCCCCGCATGTCATTCTCACCCCTACCTCCTCTTTCTCCTCCATCCCCATCTCCCCTCTCTGGCCACGATCACAGCGGTGTAGGGGACAACGACCTCAAGAAGGCGGATAAGGCCGGTCTTGACTCTTGACGCCCTTCCCATGTCCTCCGTCACTCACCTCGGCGGTACGCTCGGCCGGTGAAGAGAAGAAGCGCAGTGGAGATGGCCCAAACGGTGAGAGTGGAGATCGGAGGGAGTTGGGGGCACCGCCGGCAAATTGCTACCACTCCGCCCCACCGGCTTCGCGCGCCGCCACCGTCCCACTCCACCCCGTTGCTCTGCCGGGCTCCCCGACGGCTGCGCCCGCTGCGCACCAGAAGACGACGATGACGAGGCTGGCGCCCTCCGCTTGGCTCCACAGCCCCGCTGGCTTTGGACGCCGCCCAAAACAATGGCGTTAATCATGTTAGGATTCCACATTCAGAGAGTGAGCTGGACCACAACATTGATTTTTGCGCAGAGATCGATGGATCGATTGATTCTGTCGCCAACGACTCCACCAATTCTGTCCAAGGTAAGAGTAAGTAAAATAGCAGACTATTAACCAGCTATAAATGTACTTTAATGAGACGATGAGCTGCAGATCAATCTGTTTATTGGCAACCACAAAACTAAAGCAGTTGTTTTGTAGATGATGAACTTGAAAACCATTTGGATCACCACCCAAACAAGCACAAAGTGCTAAAGCCACCGAATCAACATTCAAACGAAACTTGAGGTGGGAAAAACATACCACCAACTTAAAAGAAGACGATCTAGCGAACCTTGGAATGAAATGCACAGGGGAAGAGAATCGAGACCTGATTTCTTTTGCAAACTCCAAACCTGGAGAGAAATCCCAGCCATCGACAAAAGAGAGATCCGCCATGAAGAATCATGCGAAGCTCAGAATCGCTCTCCCGATCGCCAGTCCGAACATTCCGGATCGCATACCCATAAATTTTAGTTTGGATCTCTTCCTTGTCCTTTCCGCTAGTTGACCGTTAAATTCTTATGAAAAAGCCAATTTTACCATTTCCTATAAAGAAACATAATAAATTAATGGAGTATATTGTCGGAGCGTAGAAATTTGTTAGCTGGGCTATTATATTTATGTGTTAGTTATCACCGTATTATTTGCAATAAATATGCTTTTAGATATAACATAAAAATTAATACTTATTTATTAATTAGTTATTAAAGGTTGTTTATAAAGCATATAAATATATTTGTCTTATAAAAAAATCTGTTGTATTACTATCAAAACACATGGTACATAAAAAACTTTTATTAAATAATAAATAAGTATTAATTTTTTATATCATATCTAAAAATATATTTGTCACAAATAATATGGTGCATAACGAACTCATAAATATAATAGTCCCACCCAATAAATTTCTACACTACAACAATGTAGTCCATTAATTTATTATGTTTCTTCATAGCAAAGGGCAAAATAGACTTTTTCATAAGAATTTAACGGTCAACTAACGGTCAACTAGCGGAAAGGGCATGAAAGAGATCCAAACTAAAATTCATGGGTATGTGAGGGAATGAGCAAAGTTCAAGGCTGTAGACAACTGTTAAGTACCAAATTAACACCGTCAATACCAGCATAAAACCATAAAAGTAAAACATCCAATGTAGTGGTAAGGTTTATTTCTAACCATTTCCATGAGTGTTGGTGTATATTTGGATGCAGGTGACGAACCACCAAAGTTGAGACAAAAGATACATGAGGAGGTGAATTAAACTCCCATATTCAAGCGTAATGAAACACATTCAAATGGGCCAATTGCAAGTACATTTGGGCTGAGGGGTTCTCCACCAGAGCCCACGAGAAAATTCGGAGCAAAATAGGCCAACAAGGGTTTGGCGAACCCGTAGTTGTGCCATTCGACCCCATACTTCACAGGTCGGCAATTACCGACTTGCTATGACGGTTTCTACCGACTTTACCTGAACAACCGTCATCAGCTGGACACATAGCAAGATGAGAGTGAAGATGCCATTTAGATGCTTAGCATCTCCACAATCTCAAGGCATCTCTCCACCTATAAATACCCATCTCTCCCTCATTCACAACACACACCAAGATGTAGAGCTGAATTACAAGAGGCTCTAAGTATACTTTAGGTTCTTTATATGTTCTATAGTATACTTAAAATAGGGAGAGAGTAAAGTAAAAGAAGTTGGAGGAATCCCGGAGTTGTCGGTAGTCCTCTCATTATTCTTGTACTTTGTTAATTACCCTGGTTCAATAGAAATATTATTCTGAATAATTAAGATTTGTTTAGTGAGAATTAACTCTTGGTTGTCCACCCGGACGTTGTCAAGTCGAGTTGCGCATTGAGAATATTGGTGCCGCTCAATACTTTTGCTAAAACCTACATATAGTATGTTTAGAACAAAAATCCACTCTAACCCAACACCTGAAACATTGGTATGCTTCAAGACCATAAAATTTTTTATGTAAAATGATACTATATATGATCTGATAGTCTCCAACACAACACACCGTGTATGTATCACTAGTTATAGTGACAAGTGAGTAACTGACAACTACTCCATGCGATTGCAAGACCAAATGAGGTGCAAACCGTGTATGTATCTACTGGAAGGTCAGAGCATCTATAGTAGTAATACCTGAGGAATGTTAAAGGGGCAGATCGCAATCAACCACACATAGGGGGAGGAGGTGATCGATCCTCTTTGTAGCTCTCGGGGACAAAGCACGACACTGGCATAACATCGAACGGGTCGCGAGTGAGGAGGTATCGACCCACCAGGACTCCACTATCATGAGACAACGCTGTGGCTGCCCCACGGGTGACCTGGGAGGGGTAGTCGATATCCTGCTCGGCACACCCCCCTCTTCGACGAGAAACAGAGTAGCGTGCCGCGTCGCTGCCGATGATGGGGTTGAACTCGGGGACCAGGTATCTGCCGCCGCCGGGGGCGATGGCCAAGCTGAGGTTACCCGTGTGGGCGATGGTCATCTCGGGGGGCCAGGAGGCGGAGAGCGCTCGCGGAAATGGAAAGGTGGAGCGTGGGAACCACGTGAAGTAGCCCTTAAGTAGGGATTCCACGGAACGAGCCCGTGCCCCAACTTGTCGATGATGAGCGGGCCTGTGTGGCAGTGCTGCGAGATGAAGAAGAGGAGACTGGGGGATGTCGGCAGCGGGGACGGAGGGGAAGTTGTGTATTGTGGTCGGGGTTGGCGCATTGTGGGGCCACGACGAAGATGGCAACCCATGGCGGCGTGGAGGGTGTGAGGGAGAGCTCTGCGCTGCCGAGCTCGGCATCGGTTTTGTAGCGGTGAGCATGGTCCACGGCGCCGCCGGCGAGGATCCCATTGGAGGCGTGTGGGGTTTTGGTGGAAGAAAGTGGAGAGGCCAGGGTTTGATGTCCGTACTATTTTGAAATCAAGATGCGCAGGCGTAGCGGAGCAGGCAGAGTTAGGCAAGGCCCCCGCAACCGCAACTCTGCAAGCCTCAATTTTGCCCATTTCGGCCCTTTGCATAAATTTATTTTATGAATTATTCCTTCGAAAAACTTTTCTTGTTCGGTTTAGAGGGGATTGAAGAGAATTGGAGAGTATTGAGGGGAAATAATTCCACATCTAAAATAAATCTCCTTCAATCCGTCCCTCACAGGGATTAATCGAACATGTAAACCCTCACAGGGATTAATCGAATACGCCCTTACATGGGAAGAAATTTGTGTAGAACTAGTGGGATTCATTACAAATGAAAAAACTCATATAAAAGCCCGTTAAGTGCAGAAATTGGTTTGAAGGAATTTTGAATGATAGAAAATATTCCTTCATATCTCGGAGGAATTCTAACATGTGGTCTCATCTCATGTTTACACATATCTTTGAGAACTCTAAAATAATATATAAATCTTACTCCCTCCATTTCATAATATAAGACACAACTATTTTTTTATATTCCATAATACTCCCTCCATCCACAAGAATTAGATATATTTCACATTTGAGTTTTTCCAAATAAGTTGTTTCTATTTATAGTCTTTATACATCCAAGACTTAGGGTGTGTTCGGGAGTGAGGGTTGGGAACCCTAGTTGCCTAGCACGCAAAACGAAGCAGCATTTAGTGCATGATTGATTAAGTATTAGCTAAAATAAATTTGAAAAATTGATTGATATGATTTTCTAAAGTAACTTTCATATAGTTTTTTTCGAAAAAAATGTAATGTTTAATAGTTTAAAAAACGTGCGCACGGAAAACGATAGAGGTGAGTTGGGAAAGTAGAGAGAAGAACTCAGCCTTAAATTGAGAGGTAAATTATATGTTTGATTAAAACCCAACAAGCCATGTAAATATTCATTGGTTCCATGTTTGTATTCACTCTTTGATCTTTATTACATGCAAGATGAGTTAATTTCTCATTGATCTTGGTGACAAAAGTAATAGGTGTAACTTTTTTTGAAAGGAGTGAGTATAAGGCATGCATGCATACAATTAACTAAGACCTCTTCTCCATTAAATTATTACTCATTTTTTTAAAATCATCTACCCTCGAGATCTCTAATTCTATTTAATGCATGCATTACATTTATTAGGATGATCCAAACTATGAGATGATAAGAATTGTTTCTTGGTCTCTAGGTTAGAGCAATTTGAATAGTATAGCCAACTACATGCTCCAAATCATCTATAGTTATTTTAATAGCCATGGAGTAGTTCATACCCGGTATGTTGACCTACAAGTAGTGAAACTACTAGGTAGGTCCGTCGGTTTGGTACGCAAACTAAGACCAAAGCAATTTATGTGTACTTAATGCAACTTTGCAAGCAAAACAATCAAGATTTAAATTATAAGAGCAATATGGTCAAGGCCTCAAGGGTGACTTTTCTTGCTCAAGGTGTTCACGATACTTCTCGAAATCTGCACTCGAACATAATTCCGATAAAGTAGTGAAAAAATTCAAAATCATACACAAAGACCAATAAGAAGACCTTATTTAGGACTAATAATAGTGCCAATAGATAGATCACGATTAGGGGTGAAAATGGTCGGAAACGATCAGGATCAGTAGCATCTCTTCGGAAATGATGCTCGATCGGCCGGTAATTGATCATATTTATCATTTAAACTACTCATTATCGATATTAATACGATGAAAAAAGAATTGTAAAAAAACAAAATTTAAAAATAGCCAAAAAAAGGTTACGGTCGGAAAAGGTACCCATATACGGAAACGGCGCTCGGTCGATCAGGAATTTCCGCCACCATTTTCACCCCTAATCACGATTTTAGAGGATTACTGGAAGTGGAATGAAGTCAATCGGAGCTACGTATATGAATTTCTAGAGATTAATTTATTTTGAGGAACAACAGAAATGATTTTTGGATTTGGAAAAGAAATATTCCAAAGGAATATTCATTTCGGGCTGACAGGTGGGACCTGATGTGAGAGGGATTGAGGCTTATGCCTCTAGGGTTCCTGTAGACTTTTGACTTACATTGACCAAAGGATGTAGGAATTGATACCGTTAACTTTTGACATACATTAACCATTCGTCTTCTTAAAATATAGAAAACAATATAAACCATGCTCAAAGTATCTTTAATAATAAAATAAATCATACAAAAATAAATTATAATTACATAAATCTATTATATACTAAAAGTTATTTAAACTTCCTACAAATACTCTTAGGATGCGCTCTAAAAAAAATAGAGAAAATCCAAGCAATTCTGAGAAAAAAAGTAAAACATCTTGCCTTTAATTTTCACTTAATACAGTAGACCCATTTTTTAAACCATTGGATTACATCTATTAAAAATAAACCACCTAATCTCTCGTCTGTACATACAACAGAAAAAATATGTAATTATTCACCAGAGAGAAAAATCTCTTGTGTTATGTACATACGAAAAAAGAATCACCGAAGAAAAACTACGTACGTATGATTGGGAAAAAAACACGATTAATCCTTCACCCCTAATCCTCACATTAAATATATTTTGATTAAAAACATGTCACATAGAACTAAAGTCTATCCTTTTTTCATTTCATTCTCATCCTAATAGTGTTACAATATTAGCGTCCAAATGAATTAAAAATAATAGATTATTCCATAATATATTAACCCATGCATGAACCATCAACAGGTAAATTAGATCTATAATACAGAGGAAAAAAATATCAACACCCATATTAACCCATATGTTTTTGAAGGATTATTGGTCGAACAAATATTGTTTTCACGTGGTTCTCGCCACCGAATCTATTAGATTTTTTAAGGCAGATTGTAATTAATCTGGACAATGTGATCAAATGAAGTGTCAAATTTTCCTTAAAAACCATATCAACTACTATGTTTTGATTTAAAAATAATGACATGTAGGATCGCATTCTAGCCTTTTACATGTTGTCCAAATAATTATAAAAAGAACATAGATTATAACATATATTACTAATAAGTTATAAGTGCTCAAAGTTGGAACCTTAATAGTACTCTAAGCTGAGATTAAACTTTTTAATTTTGGCTATAAATGACTTTAAAATAGAGTTAATTTAATCCATGATATTGCAAACATGTTATTTCAGATAAATGCTATTACAATTTGTCTATTTGTAGTTGTGCCATTGAAATTTTACAAAATTAGAACCGTGCCACTATCGTCACGTTTGTACGATCGAACACAAGTAACCAAGTCTACCAAGGGGGGTGAATGGTAGATACCGTAGATTACGTCAGCGGAAGTCAAATAATCGATTCTTGACAGATCAAAACACACCCCCAACCTCAAAAGCCAATGAAACACATGCAATCCAGTCTATCCGACCTACTAGGCTCGGTCTGACCGAGCCTGGCTGGTGTGACCGCAGGTCACTCGGCGGTCTGACCGTCAGCCCTAAAAACAGCACGACAGCGCTTCTGTAAAAACACGATTTCTCTTAAACCTACCGTTGGATCGAGTTGCAAACTTGATAGAATAAACTAGACAAACTAAGGAAAAACTCCACTGGAGGGATTTGAAAACTAATAAACGGTTTAAGAGAAAACACCCTCGAAAGTCAGTTGTCTCAGAGTTTCAGCAAATCTGAACCCTAAAGTTGAAGCAAATTCAAATCTAACAATAAGCCAAGTTTGTGAGATTAGATAGGGTTTCGTGAGAAACTTGTAAGGGGTGCATTGTTAAGTATATGATCCGAATTTTGGGCCCAAAATATATTTGGATAAGTTTTCTAATAGAACTTGACTATTATAATTAGTTTCCTAGTTTGACTCATAAGTCTTTCCCCACTAAGACTTCTAGATTTATCCTATATATATTCCTTATAAGCCACACAGGGAGGGTGCGATAGCCCAATGTATCCCATGCGTATGTATCCAACTCCTCAAAAGTGATCATTGCCGGTCAGCGCCCGTGGTTTTTCCCGCAAGGGTTTTCCATGTAAAATTTGTGTTTCGGTTTCGGGTTGTTTTATTGTATATCCGTGGATAGTTCATATTTATGGCTTCTAGATGGATACTATGCGTATGTAATACTGTAGTTTTCTAATAATGAGTCACGTTGGAGATAGTTTGGTATCGGAATATGGTTTCTTTGTTTGATTCATGTGTAGGTGTCTAAATGCCTCGAGAGTATTGCCGTTGATGAATCGGGAGTCAACTTGGAGATAAGGTGACGTCCGGATGGTCAGATATCATGCGGGATTCTTAGGCTAAAGATCAATGCACGTGATTGGTGAATATTCCATATGGCATATGATGGAGATATTGTGTGCGTATGAGATGTGGAGTCGAATTTGGAAGGAGTCCAAATTTGGTATAATTGGAGTTTGTAAAGTTGGTTTCTTGTACTGGAAGGTTTCCTAGGTGGATTAGGACTTCTTGTATGAGTTTGGTTCGTGGCTTTAGGCAGCCTACCTCATGTATAAATAGAGAGGGAGGGTGTGGATTCCCGGTATCGCTTTAGAGAGCATTGAGTTGAGAGATTAAGTAGGGTTTCGAGTTTGGTCGAGATTTTCGTGAGGTGTGCTGCTATTGCACTTTGTAAACACAGAGAGAAGCAATAAAGTTGTCATCTACTTTGAGAGATCTTCAATTTGTGTTTGCACGGGTTCGGCGGTCCAACCGGCGGGATACCGGCGGTCAGGCCGGCGGCATTGCAGTGGTCAGACCAGCGGCGACAACAGGCATCGGCGACAAGTTTTGGCGGTTAGACCGGGAGATCAATACCGGTCAGACCGGCGGCTACGGTTCGGTCAGACCGGTTAATCTACTCCGGTTAGACCACAATTCATCGATTCGAGGGTAACTTTTATTTCCGCTAAAAGTTTTGGTTTTTGGGTACACCAATCATTCACCCGTCTCTGGTTGGCTTAGTTCTTGCTGTTCGGCCCTGCAACGTTCTCCATCCATTTCCTCATTTGCACGGGGGCCCACTTATCAAATTCATCTTCTTCCTTCCCCATCTCAGCGTCATGGCGAGGAGAGAGCTCCTAGGAGTAGTTCTGTGCGTTGTTATGGTGGAACCCCTGGTCCTGTTGCCCCAAGAGGGAAAGCGAGAGCTAGAGCGAGGTGAGGGTCATCGTCGACGTCCCCGGCACTAATGGCATAGAAGCCGCGAGGGCGTGGAACACCTGCGCACTTCCGCACCCCATGGATAAAAGGCAGTCTCGGTTCTGGTTGGTTTTTTTAATAGGAGCCGATTTTTTAAAAGAATTGGCACTATATCTATATTATAGGTGTCAATTCTTTTTACAAACCGGCATCTACCGTATTGGTACCGGTTTTTTATCTAGAACCGACACCTATAATGTAAGCAAGCATAGGTGCCGGTTATTTTAAAAAACCGACGTCTATAGTATTAGTACCGGTTCTTTTAAAAACCAACACCTATATTGTTTAAAAGTGTCGGTTCTATATTTTTTCATTGAGGCAGAAGTGGGAGAAAGTTTAAAACCAGCACATGTGAGCCGACACCAATGAAGGTTTTTGTTAGCTGAACGGAAGGCCCATGCACAAATATCCAATACGGCATGAGTTGTGGATATACACGTTGCCTAGCGCCATGCCAATCGGACGGCATAAAAATTTGATTGAATCAGCCATAAAATCTGTCGACAGATTTTTAGCAACACCATACTTTTATACTCTTCTTGCGTGTTTATATATTTTCTTAAATAAATGAGCGGTGAAAAGTTTAGGATATAATACGAAATTATTTGAAGACAGAGTGAGTACTAATTACAGCAACCCGTGCAGTGGTACATCATGTGAAAAAAATAGAAATGCTAGATGTTGTATACAGATCGCTCGGTCTCGGTGACTCAAGAGAATTTAGAACCAAGAGACCAGCCTTTGTCACCCTATGGATCTGGCATGCGGAATGGACACCAGAGCCATCTGTAGGTGGTTTTGTAAGGAAGAACGTCGTCATTCATAAACAAGTCGGCGACGAGTCGCATGTCGATCTGCACCTCTAGCTCTGCCAAGGATTCGCCACTTGCCATATGTTCGTGCACGTCCTGTGCCAGCCCAACCAGCTCGCTTGACGTGGCTCCTGTTACTGTGTCACGAGTCATCTTCTTCAAGCAGAAGCTGCCGGGGATAGAACCCCGGCCAAGCGGGGTCCCTGCATGCCAGACGGAGAACTGCCACTCTGAGGTATACGCGTAAGTTTGTATACGCATATGCAAACTTTGTATACGTGTATTTTTTGGATTTTATATATATGTAATACTAATTTTTTATTCACGTATACAAAGTTTGTATACACATATATAAAGTTGTTTATATACGTGCATTTTTTGGATTTTTATACGTATATATACCAATTATTTTTTATACGCGTATACAAAGTTTGTATACACGTATTTTTTAGATTTTTATACATACACATAAACTTTATATACATGTGTACATATTTTTTTACATTAAAATAGGGTAAGACTTATTCTATACCCCCGGTCCACTCCTCCCCGTCCCTCCCTCTCTCTCTCTCCCTCTCCCTCTTCTCTCGCTCCCCCCTCCCTCCTCCGATCTCTCTCGCTGAAACATTTTTTTCCCTCTTTTCTAGAAAAATAAAAAATAAATTGCCAAATTTAAGACTTGAACCCATGACCTCATAGTTCAGAGCACATTCGTCTAACCAATTCATCTAATGATGCTATTTATTTCAAAAATTTTGTGAGAAAGTAATATGATTATCAATTCCTATATATTTCACTATTGAAACTCATAGCATGTTACTATGCTCCAATAATAACATTGTTGTAAAAGTACAGTAATACGTGATGTTACTATATAACACATAGGACGTTATTGCACTTCTAGCTGTAATGTCATAGTGAAATTGTAGTAGACCAGGAATCGAAACAAAAATATATGGGTTAAAGCCTCACATGCTAACCATATATTTGTTACTGCACAATAGTAGAAGTGTTAGTACATAATAGGTACATGTTACCACTTTCAAGTAGCTGTGTTACTGCACGATAATTGTAGTTTTACTATGTTATTTTTACAAGATGAAGATCGAATAGGTGGGCTATAGGTAAAGTCTGTAGGTGGCTTTGAGCGAGGTCTAATTGATGTAGGAGTGTTTTGAACAATTTTATACATTTGGTAAAACTATGTTACTGCATGTATATACATATGTTACTATAAATTACATACTATGTTACTGCATATGGAGTGGTAAAGTTCAAAATGCCAATATTTAAAAAGCAATATCTCACAAGTTATGTATTATTTTTTAAAACCGTTTTCACAATGATGCTATAGTGTTACTGCATGTGGAGGTTTAAACTTCAAAATGCATCTACGTACTCCCTTCCTCAAGAAGCCGTTCTTCCTCCCTCTTTTCAAGAAAACCGATCTCCTCCCTCCAATATAGTGTTACTGCATGTATATGACGTTACTGCACTTTTGACAATAATATTATGGTGAATTACATTAAATCAGGAATTGAAACAAAAATATATAGGTTAAAAGTCTTAGATGCTAACCATATACTTATTACTGCACAAAAATAAAAGTGTTACTACACGGAAGGTACACGTTACCACGTGTTTATGCAGTAACACTACCCAAAAAATACAGTAAAACGCATTGTAGTAACATCGTGATATGATTGTAGTACATACAACAGACAAGTAGTAACAAGTAATAGTATAGTATTACCACTTGTGGAGAGACAAATTATAAAAAAGTCAAGCTTTGAAGAACAATATCTCCCAAGTGATGTAAGGTTTTTTTAAAACCGTTTGCACTATGATGCTAGAAAAAAAGAGCTTATCAAAAGTAGATCCGTCATGACTATATTTCAACTATACTTTAACGCTGTTACTACACGTAAGACACAATGTTACTACACAGTGGTCGTCGTATTACTGCACCGTCCTGGGACGAGAGCTGAGAAGAGGTGGGTGGTGGGGGGAGTTAGTAGGCAGGTTTGACCGGTGGGAGGGGCCTTTGACCAAGGTGGGAGGTGGTATAGAATAGCTATTCTAAACCCCGGGTGTAGAATAGGTTATATATATATATATACATATACATATATATATATATATATATATATATATATATATATATATAGAGAGAGAGAGAGAGAGAGGGAGACACTAGCAATGATGCCCGTGCGTTGCAACGGGTAAAGGTAATTTTAATCATGTATACTGGTTGCAAAAAAATATAAAGGAATCATAATCATAATAATAATACTAATGAAATAAAATTGCAGTGACCTTTAGTCAAAAAGATATAAATATATAATTAATTTTCCATTAATTCCATTGGCTAAAAATAATATAATACGAAGTAGAAAAAGTTATTCTCAAATTTTAGCAATTTTCAAAAAGCTTAAATAGAGCAAACTAATTATATAAATAAAAACAAATTTAATCACCTAAATAAAACAATTAGACCTGTAATTGAAAATCGGTTGCCAGTTCAGTTAAACATGAGCCTGCGGGTGTGTGTGGGGTATATATCTCTCACTCGTATGTCATGGTCTTTTTTTTGACATAGAAAAAATGCCCGTGCATTGCGACGGGTAATTAAAATTATAACAAATATAAAAATATTATATGATTAAGGTTTAGTTTTACATGATATGAGCTCTTTAAGAAAATATATTTATAATGAAATAAAAAAGTTCAGCTGAAGTGACCTAAAGTGAACTTGTTCCATACGGAGCGTACACGTGGTCCATGAGGCGGCCCAATAATGTGGACGGCCTGGGATTAGAATCGGGGAGGAACAACTTAAGTGACCTAAAGTGAACGTATTCCATGTGGGCGGCCTGGGAATGGCGTTCGGCCTGACGCGGGAGAAGCCAGAGCCGTCCGATCTGATAGACGATCATCTCGACCTATATAAAAGTTCAACAGCCCAAATCCTAACCCTAAAATCATTTCCCCTCCCTCCCCCCTCTCTCAAAACAATGTGGTGGTGGCCTGACATACCGACATCCCTGCGACGGCGGTGGCGGTTCAGCAGCGACGGCGACACCCTCCTCTTCCAGCGTCGGTGTTTCTTAGAATCTGATCTTGTATTCTTGTAGTAGTGTTCTGTTTAGAATTTAGGTCCAAATTTGATGCGGTCTCTCATTTTTTTTCTTTTTTTTATTTTTTGCCATCGGAGAGGGATTAAAGCGGGATCAATCGTACGTGCGATTGAATTTTTTTTATGGACGAAAACTATAACCCATAAGCCATACAAATTTTTTTAATTAGGTATATATAGATATTGAATCAGACTTACCTTTTTTTTCATTTTTTTCGCCCTTTTTTCGTTACTACGGATGTCAGAAACGTCTTTAATTTTTTTTACCGTGTCACATATAATCAGATTCGATTTTTTTCGCCCGGTTTCTTTTTCACGCTTTTTTCACGGATGGACGACGGAAACACTTTTTTATTTTTAAGTAGTAGAGATAGAGTTAGAGATAGAGAAAGAGAAACGGAAAACTTTTTTCGCAACTTTTTTTTTTGGAATCGGACAGAAAAAAATTTTACGCTTGTTTTTTACTGCGTCGATGGAATCGGATTCGATTTGTTTTTTTACCACACCGTGTCACATATAATAGGATTCGGTTTTCTTTGGAACCAGACAGATACTTTTTCTTTTTGGCCCTTTTCTTTACCACGTCGACAGAGTCGGATTCGTTTAGATTTTTTTCCTTTTTTTTTGCCTTTTTTACCGTGTAGACCGAGTCAGATTCGTTTCTTTTTTTCGCCTCTACTTTTTTGGATCGGACTTATTTTTTTTCTTTTTTTTCCGGTATTTTTTCCCTTCTTTCGCCTTTTTTATCGGAGTTTTTTTTTCACACGGTTTTTTTTCGCCAGCGGATTTTTTTCATTTGTTTCGTCCTTTTTTTTATCAGACATAGTTTCTTTTCGTCCGGTTTTTTTCTCCCACGGTTTTTTGACGGACGATGGAAGCACCTCTTTTTTTAAAGTAGTATATAAGTATAAGTATATAGATAGATATATAACTATACATATATGTATATGCATGTGCCGTAGAGAAGAGAGACTAAGAAAGGAAAAGTAACCGTGTGCGGCGCGGGGGGGGGGGGGGGGGGGGCGCTAACCAGTCGCGCCCCCCCTCCCCCACCCTCTCCTCCGCTTCCTCCTCCCCTTCTTCTATTTCCTACTGCACTATAAATTTAAAAAACATAAAAAAAACAAAGTTGAAAAAATTTATATATAGAAATACTATATATAAAAAATATTTGACGGGTATGTAAACTTTTGAATTATAGACTTTAGGTCTATACACTAATATTTGAATTCAAATTCAAATTTGAATCGGGTATGTAAACTTTTTACTTATAAACTTTGGGTCTATAAACTTTAGGTGTATAAACTTTAGATGTATAGAAATACTAAATATAAAAAATATTTGAATTCAAATTTAAATTTGAATCGGATATAATTCAAATTCAAATTTGAATCGGGTATGTAAACTTTGGTTCTATAAACTTTAGATGTATAGAAATAATATATATAAAAAATATTTAAATTCAATTTCAAATTCAAACTTGAATCCGATATAATTCAAATTTGAATCGGGTATATAAACTTTTGACTTATAAACTTTGGGTCTATAAACTTTAGGTGTATAAACTTTAGATGTATAGAAATACTATATATAAAAAATATTTGGATTCAAATTTAAATTTGAATCGGATATATAAACTTTTGATTTAAGGGTATGTAAACTTTAGATGTGTAAACTTGAAGTGTACAAACTTTAGGTGCATAAATTTACTAAAATAGAAAAGTAATGTGGTGCTAAAAAGAAAACCACGTGGAGAAGAGGGAGGAGACCCGATCGCCCCTGGCGATCAATTGTACATATATGCCCGCAGCTTGAGAATCTGTCTATATATGCGGGGTGACTGTTGTAGTTTGCGAGTTGGAAATGGATGTGTGAACGTTTTAGCCGCGCGATCGAATCGGATCCGTCCTGAACAAGCTGTAACTGATTACTAACGGAATTCCATTAGTTTAAGTGGTGCGAGCCGAAACCGAATCTGTCCCCAACTTCCCATGCATGCGAAATCGATGGCAAATAAAAACGCCGGGCGGCGTACGTGAGCCAAAGCTGAGCGCCGGAGTCAAGTTGAGCAATGGCGAGGTTGGTACGCCTCATCCATGCAAAGTACATTTTTGTTTTTATAGTTGATCAGCTTTGGCATAATCACATTGTAACGAACGAATTTAAGATGTACTCCCTCTATCTAAAAAAAGGCAAACCCTGAGTTTCCGTGTCCAACTTTGACGGTCCGTCTTATATGAATTCTTTTTATTATTCGTATTTTCATTGTTGTTAGATGATAAAACATGATTAATATTTTATGCGTGACTTGTCTTTTAATTTTTTTCAAATAAGACGGACGGTCAAACGTTGGGCACAGAAACCAGGGTTTATCTTTTTTTTTTAGGACGGAGGGAGTACTCATTTCGGCACAGAGATAGTATTTTTAATGAGAATGGATTCTAATTTCTCAATGTGTTGTCCCCACGTTTAACCTTTTTTTTCTCAAAATCCGATGCAAATAATTGTGAAAATTCTTAAATAAATTGGTAATGTAGAGTATATACATATCTATCAGTTTGCCAAAAATCAAGTTAAAATTCAACCTACACAAAAAGAGAAAAAGAAAAGATAAATTCAGGTATGAGCAATGCGCTACTAGCTACTATTAATACGTTGAATTTGTTTATTTATATCTCAAAACTAGGTAACCCACGTATATGCGTGGACCTCTTCTTTAATGTGATTAAAATTTATTATGAATATTTATGTGTGGGAGAATTTTTATTAAAAATTTTGTACTATATTTTAAACTAAAATTTCATTTAGTGTGCTTTGAACGCTGATCATAATTTTCTTCTAATTATCCATAATTAAAAGAAAATTATGACCAGCGTTCAAAGCACATTAAATAAGATTAATGAGATATTTTTGGATATTTTGAGTTTTGAATTTAGCAGTTAGGAGAAAATATTCAAAACAATGGATGGGGTTCCCTCTTAGAAAATTTTGGGTATTTCGAGTCCTAGAAGGATATCTTACCCCAAAAATTTGCCAAAAATGTCAAATTCTTTGTTTGATTCTATTTGAAATTTTAGATATTTTTGTTCCGAAAGTCCTTCTAAAATTTTTTATTGTTTCTATTTAGAAAGGGTTTTTAAATCCAACAACATTTGTTCAATCTTCAATTTAGGCCACGTCCATTTTTGTAAAAAATTTTGGAGACTTCCACTCTATAAATCATCCTTGAAATGATATGATCTTTGTAATTTGGCACAAAAATATAAGTAGGTTGAACATACAACCTGGCATGGGGCAAAAGCATCCGTCTAAATTTCTCTCTCCAATCAAGTAAGAAATATGAAAATAATTACCATAGTATTTTTCATTAGCAAATTACCACTAAATTGTAGTTGCTCATAACAAATACATGTTTTTAAATTGTTTTATGGTAAATGTCAGGAATTTACAATTAACTGTAGCATGTTCTAGCAAAATGAAAAAAAATGGATATCGTCTTTAATTAAATTCCATGTGGAATTGACTTGATAGATTGATGAGGCCACCTCATGGTTGTTTTACGGCTAAGATTCCTGGTGCAACTCATACTTGTTACGATCGGTATGATGTTCAACTAACCATACTTTTATTTTGAACCAGTTGTCTATAAAAAATTAACACTATAAGGAATACACGTTATGGAAAAAATATATCATTTAAATATTTTTCTCTAATTTCTTAGTGACATCATCTTAAGATCATTTATCATGTGTGTAATTTAGATGCTATGATCATCTTAAGATCATTTATTTATCTATTAAAAAGATCATTTATTTATAAAAATATAATGGTCAATTTGTATAGGTAAATGGCCGCATATACATGTTGAGAGAAATTAATTAAGTTGGTAGAAAATATTAAAAAATATTTTAATCGGTGGCAGTATATATAGGTGGTTTCGCTGACGTGGCATCCTAGTCAGCAAAAATATTTAAAAAAAATATGTGGGGGTCCACATGTCAGTTGTACATTTCTTTTCTTCTTGTTTTCTTCTTCTCTTCTGTATTCTCTCTTCGCTCTTCTCTTATTCAGGCCGGCAGAGAGCGGAGAGCCGGCGGGCAAGCGCGGATGTGGGCGGCGGGCTACTCTCCGACCACCGCGCGCCCTTGTTCTCCCTCCTCCGCCGCTGGGACGACGAGCTTCGGACCAAGATCAAGAACCACCTCCTCGCGCTCGGATGGACCATCACCTCCAAGCCCAACCTCCCTGGCCTCGCGCCCAGGCTCCACTACGTCTCCCCCGCCAGAAGCAAGTCCTACTACTCCCTCCGCCGCCTCATCCAGACCATCCACCTCCACCACCACCATGCTGCTACCCAATCCCAATCTCAATCTCAATCTGAGTCTTGTGCCCCTCTTCTTGAGGAATCGGATGACGACCAATACCAACAAGAAGCAGATGAAGATGCCATCGCGGGGTACATTGCCTTCATGGAGGAGCAGAATGCCAGGCGCGGCCGCGGGCAGGGAAATGATGAGGAGCAGAGGTCCATGGCCAAGGAGCTTCGGATCAAGGCTAAGGACCAGCTCAGGTCGTTGTGATGGACATTCTCGATGAAGGTCAAGTACAACGGTCGCGAGGAACTGTGCTACACAGAGCCGCGTGGCCGCTCCCACATCTCCCTCATCACCGCCTGCAAAGCCTACCTTCTTCACCACACGCCCTCGATAACAATGCAGACTTCAAGCATAAACATAAAAAAAAGATCGTGAAATGCAGACTTCACCACATGCATGTGCGGCGGCTGCAACAATAAGAGGGCCGCAGCAGAGTACACGGTGGCCGAGTTCGCTGTGCACGGCGACGGTGATGGTCCCTCCACCTCCGGCCACCTCCGCCGCCCGCGGCCTGCCGACTCCCCCTCCCCCCCCACCGCTCCCGCCGCCGACGACGCCCTCTCCTTCCTTGCGTCGCCGCCACCGGCAGTCGAACCTCTCGTGACCCGTGGGTCGTGGCTCCGCGCACGCCCGCCGCTCTGTCGTCCGCAGCCCGCCGCCGCGCTCGCCCACCGCCGCTCCGCCGGTGAAGAGAAAAGTGAAGAGGAGAAGAAGAAAAGTGAAGAGGAGGAGAAGAAAACATCTATGAAGCTGACATATGGGACTAATATTTTTTTTTTCTAACTAGGATGCCACGTCGGCGAAACCACCCATGTATATTGCCATGGGATCTTGAGTGCACGGTTTGTGTAAGTTTAGGGGTACACATTTCTGGTTTTATGGTTAAAGGATTTAAAAAAATCTCGCTGTTATGTTAAGGGACCTTCGGTGAACTTATTCCCAGGAAATATCAATCCACAAATCCGAGGCCTCTCCCTCTCTCCTTCGCTCCAAGGCCTAGGTCGATGGACCGGCCCAACTTCCCAAGCTCACTGGCGCTTTTTCCCTCAGTTGAGTCTACAGTGCCTCCCGTATCCCATTTCAACTTACCTTTTGGCCCACCTGTCATAGAATAATAAATTGTGTTCCTCTGTTTACAATTGACATCTCAACATCATTTTTAAAATTTGAGATTTCAACTTTTTTAAAAAAGAAAAAATGGACTGTTTACATTAAGATTTAAAGTTCTTGCAAGCTGTCATAAAAATTAAAAATATTTTTAAACTTTGGTAATGATAATGATGTTAAAAATAAAGTTTTAGCTTAAAATACAACTTGTATAAAT
This sequence comes from Oryza glaberrima, assembly GCF_000147395.1. Lineage (NCBI taxonomy): Eukaryota > Viridiplantae > Streptophyta > Magnoliopsida > Poales > Poaceae > Oryza > Oryza glaberrima. The sequence goes on from NC_068326.1 coordinate 23,748,281, forward strand.
AGTAAAATAAAGAGAAAAAAATATTAAGGTGCAAAGTGAACCATTTCCAACTTGTATAAATACCTTTTGTTTTTTGGTATAATAGTACTCCCTCCGTCCCTAAATGTTTGACGCCGTTGACTTTTTTAAACCTGTTTGACCGTTCGTCTTATTCAAAAAATTTAAGTAATTATTAATTCTTTTCCTATTATTTGATTCATTGTTAAATATAATTTTATATATACATATAGTTTACATATTTCACAAGAGTTTTTGAATAAGACGAACGGTCAAACATATTTAAAAAATCAACGGCGTCAAACATTTAAGGACAGATGGAGTAGTTGGTTTGAAAGTTTGGGCGATTATGTAGAGTTACTCCATTCAGAAATTCAATCACTCGTGGCTATCCGCTATGCATGTTGATACTATATATATTCGCTCGAACAATTCACACCACACTCAAAATCTCAAATCAACAGATGTTCTCAAGATTTCGATCAAGCATCTGCAGCCCCATCTTCATTGGCCTCGTTGGTCGATTGCCGCCGTCCCGCGGCCCAGCGACCGAGCAGTCCTCTGATATCCCACTCCAAATCCCTCAGGCGTAGCAACAGGTACAGCACGATTCCGGAGATGAAGCCCAGCGCGGCGCTCGAGCCTGTGAGCGACACGCCGGCGCAGACCAGCATGACGAACGACTCCTCCTTGCTCCCCATGTCGCGCGACGCCATGGCGAGCTCGATCCCGGAGAAGAGCAGCATGACGCCCAGTATCCCGATCGGGAACTGCCCCAGGATCGTCACGAACGAGTTGCCGAACACCAGCCCGAGCGCCAGCTTGCCGATGGCCAGGAACACCACGGACGCGCCGCTCCGGCCGCCGAACCGGTACTGCCCCGCCAGCCCGCCCGCGCCGTGGCAGCACGGCATGGCGCCGAACCAGCACCCCACGAAATTCATGAGCCCCACGCTCACCGACACCCGCGCCGGCGAGAGCTCGGCCCGTTCCGGGAACAGGTCCGACGACAGCTTGCACACGGCGATCACCGAGTTCAGCACGGACAGCGGGAGCTGCGGCACGGCGCCCTCCCAGAACCCGATCTTGAAATCGTCCCAGGTTATCTTGACCAGCCCCAACGGCGCCGGCCCAAAGCGGAGATCCTGCAGGATGGACGGATCACGAACGAAGCAGAGCACCAAGCCGAGCGCGAACACGATTAGCGCCGCCGGGACGCGGCTGCAGGAGCGACGGCGACGGCTCGTGCCGTCCCTGTTGACGTCCTCGTCGTCGCCGGAGCCGGTGGCGAGGATTATGAACAGTAGCGCGGCGAGCGCGAGGACAAGGCCGTCGAGGCCGAGGAGGGGGCGCGGCACGGAGGTGGAAGCAGAGGAGGAACGGGAGAAGTCCTGCACGTAGCGGATGTACTTGACGGCGGTGAAGGCGAAGGAGAGGCCCTGCGAGAGCTGGACGCCGCGCACGACGGGGAGCGGGAGGAGGCGGTAGAGGGTGGTCATGAGGCCGGTGACGCCGAGGAAGAGGAGGATGGCGGCGACGGCGAGGCCGGCGGACATGATCTGCGGGATGGTGAGGTGCGCGGAGGAGAGCGCGACGGCGGCGATGGACTTCATGGGCTGGACGGGCATGGGGATGCCGAAGAGGAGCCCGGTGGCGAAGTTGTAGAGCGCGGTGAAGATGAGCGTGGTGCCGAGGTCGATGTGGGACGCGAGCGACAGCGCCAGCACGATGGGGATGTAGGTGCCCAGATCGCCCACCGCGCCGCCCAGCTCCGACCACACCGACGTCTTGAGCCGTATGGTGGACGGGACGAACCTGCGGCGGCCGTCGCCGGCCTCGCCGGAGAGGAGCGGGTCGCCGGCGGAGGATGCCATGGGTGGGAAACTCGAAAGCAACGACTTCCTTTTGCCTAGCGATGTTGTTAGCTTGCACACGTTTCTGACCGGTGGAATGAGCGAATAAAAATACTAATGTCTCTCTCGAGGCTTAATTAAGATGCGATCCAGATTTCCGTAGTGGCAAGAGTCCAGTGAACTCAAGTTTGATCCACACTATCCGTAATTGGGCGTTAATTCCTACCTAACCTTAAATAGTCGATGTCACTGTCAGGGATGGTATATGCTTAAAGATTATGGAGGCCAGCTACTGCACGAGATACCACCCAAAGATCTCAGTTCAGATTGGGTAATTTACCGTGTTTAAATATTCTTGAAACTACGAAGTGCGAACCATATGGCTTTGGCTTTTACTTGACCAAAAACATAATGATGGTCAAATATTATCCATTATTTTAGAATATATTCTGAAACTATGAACCTTGATTCAATTGGGCTTTAGTTGACGGAAATTACACTCGCTTATAGCCAAATATTGCCAGTTTTATATCGAGAATAACTTCTTTTTTCTTTCCAAACTATCTTTACTGTGTTTTTGTTGTGACTTTTGGTGTGATGTTGGGACGGGACAAACAATATCATGGATGATGGACTCTGCACGTACGTCTTCGCAAGATGGATAGCTTCCAACGAGAATAATGGCCGCGACAAGGATGTCAAGTGACATTCTGGCCTTCTGGGTGACGACGGGGTAGGAGGATATTTCCCTCTTCGGCCTTCAGCGGACAACATTGTTTGCGTGGTCACTTGGAAACCTTTTGTACTACCATACAAATCACAAATGCTTTTGTAAAGAAATGATGTAGACACGGTGAAAATATCTTTCACAAACCTGCTTATCTCAAACGATTCCGCGGTATACAGTATTCCCTCCGTTTCACATTGTAAGTCATTCTAGCATTTTTCACATTCATATTGATGCTAATAAATCTAGACATATATATCTATTTAGATTCATTAGCATCAATATAAATGTGAAAAATGATAGAATGACTTACATTGTGAAACGGAGTAAGTACCATTTTGTTACGTAAATATATCTATTGCGGAATAACTTGGCATCTAAAAACTTGCTATATTGTTAACACTACTTGTTGTAAGTAATCTGTTGAGTTTCTTTCTCCTTGTAATGAAATAGGTAATCTATAGCAATAGTCCATTCAATAATATATGTTTATCCGGTTTGAGGATTCTGGAAATGTGGAAGGCTGTTATCAATGGCAAACCCAACACTAAATTTTAGCTATGACGGATTAATATACTAGGATGAGGCGTATTATACTTTCAGTTAGTGAAATATTTTTTTATGCGCAAACTATACTACAATCGTGCTTTCCATTGGTGAAATATTTTTTTTATACACAAACTATACTACAATTGTACTACAATGAACAACTATAATGGAAAATTTTGCATGTAATATTTGTACCAATAAAGTAATTTTCGTGAGAGTGTTATACAGGTGTGTTTGCTCGTATTTCTATTATTTTCTTTAGTCCGGCTGTGCCTTTGGTTTAGAACGTTAGAAAATTAGGCCGATAAAGGCATTAAATTAGTGTCCAACTAACCTATTAATCAAATTACTAGCATCTGAAATCAACGCCCAAATGTCCAATGCCAGGTCGCATACTCACCTTGGTTGTGGGGCATAGCTATGGACAGTGCCTTGGCAATGGCCACGAGAAGATCCGTCACTGGATGTTATTGGAGCTAACGGGGTAAATCAGACTACTCCAAAAGTTCAGAAACTGGAGTAATTCGGTTAGCAAATTATATTTCTTTAATTAATAACATGGAAATAGAAGGGGTCATATATGTAGAACAAGAAATACAAGATTTTTCAGAATCGATGCAAAAAGCCCCTAAAAAGGCCAAAACGATCAGCCGAGCTCTCCTTTCCGCGCTGTAACTGCAATGCAGCGTTCAGGCTATCTTCTTTCGGGCCTTCCCACTATCCTAACTCACAAGCCGTTGGTAGTTCCCTTGATCAGTTGATCGCTTCCAATAGTCGCGGGCTGCTAGCTCCGTCAAGCGTCAACCAACCGCTGTTTAGTCTGCTCCTCATGCCATGCGTTACCTCTACTTCCACGGCAACGCAAGCCAGGCTCGGCCTATCCGCCACCACCTCCTCGCCTACCTCGACGCCTGCGCCTCGCGGGCCCACCTGGCGGAGCTCCACGGCCGGCTCGTCCGGGCCCACCTCACCTCCGACAGCTTCGTCGCCGGCCGGCTCATCGCCCTCCTCGCGTCCCCCGCGGCGAGGCATGACATGCGGTACGCGCGCAAGGTGTTCGACGGAATGGCCCAACCGAACGCGTTCGTGTGGAACTGCATGATTAGAGGGTACAGCAGCTGCGAAGCCCCCCGGGATGCATTGGCGGTGTTCAGGGAAATGCGTCGGAGGGGAGTCTCTCCTGATAATTACACTATGGCAGCGGTCGTGTCGGCGAGTGCTGCCTTTGCTGGCTTGAAGTGGCGGTCAAATGGGGACGCAATTCATGCGCTGGTTCGGAGGATTGGGTTTACATCGGATGTGTTCGTCATGTCAGGTCTTGTTAATTATTATGGTGCCTTTAGAAGTGTTGAGGAAGCAAGCAAGGTTTTCGAGGAAATGTATGAGAGGGACGTGGTGTCTTGGACGTCAATGATATCAGCCTGTGCACAGTGTGATCACTGGGACAAAGTGCTAAAGATGCTTTCTGAGATGCAAGCAGAAGGAATTATTCCTAACAAGGTCACGATTATAAGCCTGCTTTCTGCTTGTGGCCAAACACAGGCTGTTGATGAAGGCCGGTGGGTGTACAATCAGGTTGGTAAATTTGGTATCGAGGCAGATGTGGATATCAGAAATGCTCTCATAAGCATGTACACGAAATGTGGATGCTTGTCTGATGCTTTAGAAGCATTTCAAGCCATGCCTGCAAGATATACTAAATCATGGAATACGTTGATCGATGGCTTTGTGCAAAATCATGAGCACAAAGAAGCGCTAAGAATATTTGAAGAGATGCTATTGCATGGCGTAACTCCAGATGGTATAACGCTTGTAAGTGTCTTATCAGCATGTGCTCAACTTGGTGAGTTGCGGAAAGGCATGCATGTTCACAGTTATATCAAAGATAATGGGATCTGTTGTGACAATATCCTTACAAATTCTTTGATCAACATGTATGCCAAATGTGGTGATATGGCTGCAGCTGAAAGGGTTTTTCAAACTATGACAAAAAAGGATGTTGTTTCCTGGACAGTTATGGTTTGTGGTTATGTGAAGGGACATCAATTTACAATGGCCTTCAACCTATTTGAAGAAATGAAGATTGCAGAAGTCGTGGCACATGAAATGGCACTGGTTAGTCTACTTTCTGCTTGTTCACAGCTGGGAGCACTTGGTAAAGGAAGAGAGATACACTCTTATATAGAAGAGATGAATGTAGCCAAAGATTTGTGCCTAGAAAGTGCCCTGGTGGATATGTATGCAAAATGTGGCTGCATTGACACTGCTTCTGAAATATTTAGAAAAATGCAGCATAAGCAAACCCTCTCATGGAATGCCATGATTGGAGGTCTTGCAAGCAATGGTTATGGAAAAGAAGCAGTGGAGCTCTTTGATCAAATGCTGGAGTTACAGGATCCAAAACCGGACGGCATTACTCTTAAGGCAGTTCTTGGTGCCTGTGCACATGTAGGAATGGTTGATGAAGGTCTCCGTTACTTCTATTTGATGTCAAGCCTTGGTGTTGTCCCTGATACTGAGCACTATGGTTGCATAGTAGACCTCCTGGGGAGAGCTGGTATGTTAGACAAGGCATTTCACTTTATCAAGAAGATGCCAATAGAACCCAATCCTGTAATTTGGGGATCACTTCTTGCTGCTTGTAGAGTTCATCACAGAATGGATCTAGGAAAGGTAATTGGACAGCATATCGTTAACGTAGCTCCTAATGATGTGGGAGTGCATGTGCTCGTTTCAAACTTACATGCTGAAGAAAGTCAATGGGATGATGTCGAACATGTTAGAGGACTAATGGGAAGCAGAGGTATAGAGAAGACACCTGGACACAGTTCTGTCCAGGTATAAACCTTCAGAGTTCAGACTATGTAAACTTCACTTGAATACATGATCTACCATTGAGTAAAATATAGAAAGTTTGCAGGAGCAAATGTAAGTATGTAACTATTCAGTTTCAGTTTTACAAGATGTCAGGCATGGCATGACCAAACTTCACTATCTACAGGACATGATTTCTGTCTCAATATCAAATGTCTAAAGCAGGATCTAAAAGTTCTCAGGTTAACTTCTGCTGTTGAGCATGGTCTATAGCATGGCCTACAGAATGTTTGGTTGCATTACTGAACTGTGCTTTACAAACCCTGTGTGATACTATCTGTTCTGGCGTCAAAGGTCATACCAACATTTTAGTTGCCCACTGAAGGCTTATGAAATTGTGCTAACTGGTACTCATCAGTCTTTATACTTCATATGTTTGCGAACTCATCTATTGTCTTTTCCTAGCTACCATTTCTAACTGAATGGCTAACTGGTAGATTCCTTGCAGGGCCACGGCTGTAGCCGGGTAAGACAATAATGCCTACATGTGGGTATGCTGCGTGCCTGCGTGACTGCTGATCTCCGTGCTGAATCCTTGGCCAGCCAGCCACAGGTGAAAAAGAGAGGCACAAATGTGCATTTAAGTAGCTGTAGTTACTAACGTATATCGGGAGAGAAACAACAACAAAGCCAGTATTTAATTTCTGCATCCATATAATCACATTTTCTCTACTCTTGCACAGTGGTGATAGTTCTGCTTTTAAAACTGTTGAAGGCAAATTTCAGCAAATGTTCAGAATATTGGACGATAGTAAATCAGCACTAGCCACTAACCCAGTTTTTACATAGAGAACTTTTTCAGTATTTGAAGAATGATTGAACGAAGAAGTTCAAACATAGAGAACTTATTAATTACTACCTCCTTTTCAAAATGTGTGATGCCGTTGACTTTTCGCATAACGTTTGTCCATTCATCTTATTAAAAAAAATTGTATAAATATCATTTGTCTTATTGTGACTCAATTATAACTTATACTTTTACATATCAACGGCATCATACATTTTGAAATGAAGGAGATATTTGAAGAATGACTGAACGAAGCAGTTTAATGTGAACTCGCATTTTCTAGATGGAGTCATACGAAGAAACAAAATAATATACTTAGTAGAAAATATGGCCCATTTAATTAACTGTATTTACTGAAGTGTACTGTACCTGTAGAGAAACAACAGCAAAGTCAGGATTTACCTTCTGCATCCATTTTCTCTAATCTTGCACACTGGCCATAATTCTACTTTTACCTGTTAGAGTGAGAAGTGCTGCTGAAGGCAAAATTACAGGAAATGTTCATAATATTGGATAATAGCTCGTCAGTACCAATATAAAACATTTTAGGTTTGTCCTAAGTTAAACTTTTTGATCAATTCTATAGAAAAATATAGCAGCATTACATTATTCCATATAATAAAACAAATATAATATCAAAATATATTCAATGGTGAACTTATATGACAAAACCAAAATGTCTTAATTTCTTTGATGTAGTTTGAATGGTGATAATTCTACTTTTATCTGTTTAGTGGAAAGCGCTGCATGAGGCGAATTTTAGCAATGTTAAGAACATTGGACAATAGTACTGGGAAATAGCTCACAAACTAGTTTTGACATTCTTTTTAGATGGAGTTTGAATGCAGCCATACGATTCAGATGGATTTTAAATGCAGTCATACGAAAAATAAGAAAATGGATGGAATTTAAATGTGGTTATCGGAAAAAATGGAGTTTGAATGCAGCCATACGATTCAGATGGATTTTAAATGCAGTCATACGAAAAATAAGAAAATAGATGGAATTTAAATGTGGTTATCGGAAAAAGGAAAAAGTATGGCCCATGCAGGTCTCGAACCTGCGACCTTCGCGTTATTAGCACGACGCTCTAACCAGCTGAGCTAATAGGCCATCTGATCAAAACGTCTTTAACACAGTAGAAATAGATATGTACTCCCTCGAAATGTTGACATTATTGACTTTTTAGCGTTCTATTAAAAAAATTAAGTAATTACTAATTCTTTTTCTATCATTTGATTCATTGTTAAATATATTTTTATGTAGGCATATAATTTTACATATTTTATAAAAGTTTTTAAATAAAATGAACGGTTAAACATGTGCTAAAAAGTCAACGGCATCGAACATTTCAAAACGAAAGGAGTAATTAATTTCTAGCATGCCTCATGATTGCCTAACATTTCTCCTCCGCCACGCCTGCCGCCTGGGCTCATTCCACTAGTGATACTGGATTACTAGCCTGAACGCAGGAGATCGGCGGTCACCCCGATTTGTTTCGATACCTACAAACTTACAATGGTGGATCACCCACTTCGTACTTTCCCGATCTCTTCTCACCATGTCGAGCGAGTTTCCTATTTCACCGCAACACCTACTATCGAAAAGCAATCGTTTTTCCTAACCAGCGACTGCGGACGTGCGCCACGCGCCCACGCTTCAACAACGTACCCGCGATCACACGGGCGGCCGGCCGCGCGACACAGCACGTGCCGCCCGGTGGTCCGCACTCCGCGCGGGCGGAGCACGTGACGTGAGAGCGCGCGCGGGGGAGGGAGACCGGCCTCGGCTGACATGCGCACGCGCTGCGCCGAGCCAAGCCACCCGTCCGTCCGCCATGCGCCTGCCGGTCGGGGAGCGCAGCTCGCTGATCGCCCCCTCGCTCGGGCACGTGAACTCGTACGCCGCGGTGGACTGGTGGTCCGTCCGCTGACTCCTGCCGACGCCAACTAGCTTGCCTCCTCGCTGCAGGACTGCAGCATAGTAGTCGGTAGGCTGCTACGAGCAAGTCGCGATGTTGTCGAGTCGTGGTAATGCAGACGTGCACGTCGGTTTGCCTAGTTGAGCTGACAGGTTTTATACGACTCTCTCTCTCTCTCTCTCTCTCTCTCTCTCTCTCTCTCTCTCTCTCTCTCCACACGGTTGTGACTAGTGTGCATCCAATGGTACAGTAGTTTGGAGTGGAGACCCATACACCGAGGAATATACGATTCCTTTTCACGTAACCCCACGCCACGTCGCCACAGCCCCCGTACTGTGTATCCGCGAAAGCTAGCAAAATGTCTCTGGTATCTTTTGCCGAACTGCAGCAGCAGCTCCAATTAAACCTTGTATTCACTTGTTCTTCTTACTAAGGAAAAAGTACGCAGAAGATACTCAGGATAAAAAACGTCCTTAAACCATAAAATCAGATATATAGGGTCCTTTAACTATATAAAACCGGTTACCCGAGATCCTTCGGTGGTTTTGACCCCCGTTTTGATCTACGTGGCAGCTGAGTCAGCGTGGGACCCACGTGGGCCCCACATGTCAGGTGACCACACCACCCCCTCTCTCTTTCCCCTTTCTCTTTTTCTGTTTCTCTCCTTCCTTCCTCTCGCTCTCTGCTCTCGCACTCGCAGGGCATGGGGATGCCGACGCTAGGGCGCCCACAGTGGCGCGCGCGGGCAGAGGATGGTGCGGCCGGCGACGGCGGCTCCTAGGGCGGCTCGAGCTTCCCCCTGGTGGCACACAAGCTTAGGGAGGGAGCATCAAGAACCAATCCCGCAGCAGCCTCCACCTGCTCGTGGTCCAGCACGACGACGTCCTCGCCGCGGATCTCCTCGCCGTGCTCGCTGTGGACCTCCCCGCCCAGCGCCGCCACACCTCTTTGTCATGGGCCGCTACCTCGACGGCGTCGACGCGTACGCCAAGCTCGCCGAGAGCGGCAAGCTGCCGGTGATGGCGAATAGGTTGGGGAGGAGGGGCTGATGCAGGAGCTCGCTAGTGGGGTCCGGCTGCTCATGGACCCCGCATGGACAACACCGCGGAGGTGGCCGAGAGGGAGAAGCGGGGCATTCCGTCGATGCGGCGGTGGAGGAGGAGGAGGACGCCAGCCACCACAACGCGGCGGGATCCGGCGGGGATGAGGGGGACGAGGAGGAGAGGATCTCGTCGGGAGGAATGGGCGCGAGGCACGCCGACGACCACCGGGAGAAGCGGGGAACACCGACGCCGACGACCACCATGCCCATCGCTAGGGGGCTGCCACCTCCACAACCTCCGCCTCCGCCATCGCCGCCTACTGGCCGCCGCTCCCTATCCGCCGCCCGCCGCGCGCTCGCCCGCCTGCCGCCACCGCCACTCCGCGCCTCCACTCCACTCCGGTTCGTCGGCTCCTGCACTCGCACACTGCCTCCGTCGGCCGCCCTCGTGGCGCCGCCCTTCTTCTCTCCCGCCTCGGCCCGGCCAGCTTGCAGAGAAGTGAGAGAGAGAGAGAGATGAGGAAGGGAGAGAAGAGGCGAAAGAGGGAGAGGAGGCTAACGTGGATAAACCTGACATGTGGGGGGGCACGGTAACTCAACCGCCACGTAGACCAAAACTGGGGTCAAATCCACCAAAGGATCTCAGGTGACCGGTTTTGTATAGTTAAGAGACATCGCATATCTGGTTTTGCGGTTCGAGGATGTTTTTTATCCCGATGACAAGTTGAGGGACCTGCGGTGTACTTTTTCCTCTTACTAACGAGGCCTACGCCCAGTCCTGGCCCAGCATCAGAATAGCAAGCCCGATACCTTTGCCAGCCCAGACTTATGTGTGAATTTAGGCCCAAAACAAGTCAGTCTTTTCGCCCGCTGAAATTGCTCAGGTCTACTAGCAACTTGGGAAGGGCGTCATTAGATCGAGGATGGTGGCAGTATTAACAAGGGTTTTGACGGCGCCTTCTCTTATGTCTCTTTGTACAATTGTACTCCTACTATTAACAAAGATATGCCAAGTATATTAATTAATCAGTTGGAATATCCAAATTGCATCTGAAAAATATATGCCAAGTATACTCCCATATCGGCGAGAGAGATAGATGGACAGGAAACTCTTCATCAGATGGTAAGTTCAAAAGTTCCATGCCATTCAGATTTTCATATTTGCGATTTACGATCGATCCCCTTAATCAACCTAACCCTCCCGCGATTTACAAACACACGCTGCTACCATCCCGAGCCCCACTGCTTTTACCATTGCTGCTGCCGCTGTTGTTACTGTCACTGCCGCTGCTACCGCTAACGTTGCTGTTACTGTTGTTGTTATTGTCGCCGCCGCCGTCCCCGGCGGCTTCCCAGGCGGACGCCGAGAACAGCGGCCGCCCGTGCCAGCCGAGGGTGAGGCACCCGTCGGCCTCCTCGACGCTGTGCCCCTCGCCGGAGAACAGCCCGACCAGCATCCTCGCCTGCCGCAGCGCGTTCGAACCGAGCGGCACGGCGCTCAGGCCGGCGCGCGTGAGCCTGTCCCGCCACCGAGACAGCGGCTCGTGCCGTTCCCTCCGGGCGGCGCCCTCCCAGCACACGATGTCGCAGATCTCCCTCTGGAGGTACGCCTCCGCCATCGCGTTGCCCGCGCCGCCGCTGGCGCTCGCCGCGTCCAGCGAGTCGAACACCGCGGAGTAGTAGAACAGCGCCTCCGTGAACCTGTCGAGGAAGCCCGTCTTGTTGTGGTCGGCCTCTTGCTCGATGACCGTGAAGATCTTGGGCCGGACGGAGGCGACACAGTCGAGAACGGCGTCGATGGGCGCCTGATCGGCCGGGTCGCCGAGGAGGCGGTGGAGCTGCAGCACGGAGTTGAACGCGACGGCCTCCCCGGGCGCGATCTGGAGCATCCACGGGCGGACCTCGTCGAGGCTGTTCGCAGCGACCCCGCGGAAGGAGAAGCGGACGCGGACGGAGCGCGCGAGGTCGGCGAGTCGGAGGCCGACATCGCGCAGCTCGTCGCGGCCGGTAGGTGAGGGCGGGCCAATGCCGGTGATCCGGAGGAACGGCGGGCCGCCTGGTCGGAGGGCGAGGGCCTGGATCAAGGCCGGCCACTGCAGGCCCTGCATGAGGCTGAAGTCGATGACATGGACGTGGTCGCACCCATGGAAGGCCTCGAGGATGGCCTGGTTCGCCGTGAAGTGCGCGAACTTGAGGTAGGGACACGCCTCGTAGAAGTGATGGTAGAGGAAGGCGTGCTCGGCGTCGGTGGTAGGCGGAGCGACGGGCGAAGGGAACAATCTCCGGGAGAGCGCGGTGGTGAAGTGGACGGCAACGCGGCCGATGCCGGAGGCGGCCGAGACGGCCGCAAGCGCGGCGTGCGAGTCGGCGAGCTGCGCGGACGCGAGCGCGTGGTCACCAGCCTCGATGGCGCCCGCGCAGCTCATCAGAAGATGAACCAAGCGGATGCCCGCGACCTCCTCCTCCTCCCGCCGCATGGCCAACACAGCAGCGGCAGCATCAGGCGCGCACGGCGGGAAGGCCGCGGCGAACTCCGGCAGAGCAGCGGCGTCCACATCCGCCCCCGCAGGCGGGTCGTAGTACCCCACGCCGTCGTCGGGCGCCACAGCCGCTGGAGGCGGCAGAAACCCAGCGTCGAGGCCGGATGACGCGGCTGGATCCATGGGCCACTGGAACGGGAAGGTATCCATGGCCATACTAACTCAAAGAGTAGTCTAGTCTCACCGCTTCGCACTCGGCGAGCGGTGCGTGTGCAGCGGGGGGAATTGTAGCGGTGGATACAAGAGTATAGAGCGGAGCGTCAGCTAGGAGGGAGTAGGAGTCGGTCGGAGGAGGGAGAGGAGGGGGAAGAGGTTGAGGGCGAGTGACGTTGGCGGGGGTGCACACGTGGAGATGCGGGAGGGGACACGTAGGCCTCGGGAAGGAAGGATTCCGGGTGCGAGGCGGGGCGGGAGGCCCGAGGAACCGCCGTGGGGTGGGGATGCTGCCCCCCGCCTTCTGTCAATTCCTGTTTTCTGATTTTGTCCGTGGGGGGGATCTCGGAGTTTGGAATCCTGTACAAAACTACAGAAAACTTCGTGACGGAGAGAGAGCGAGGCAGGAATAGGCCATTCAAGCACGAACTTTGTTGAGATTTTGTAGTGAAACCACTCGAATTTTACATACAAACAGGATCCTATGTCCATGTCTGACGTGAAATGTTCAATCGCTAGCAGTAATTTCTTGGTAGCGTTAGAGTGTTTCAAATGAAGTGCTATTTTTATTTTTACGTGCCATGGAGCTTATTCATGGCGCGGTAGCAATCCAACAGAATATGTTAGTCAATCTACCAAACGATACTGTAGCCTGAAGGTAATTGTCTGAGATCCAAAAAAAACTAGTACTGCCTCTATCTAAAAGTTTAATACATATTTCATTTTTTAGTTTTTAAATAAATTGGACATATTTACTCTGTGTGCTGAATTAAATTGTTAGTCGAAATCTAATGAGTTGGCATAATACTCATTGGTTACATGTATGTATATAGTTCGTTGGTTTTGTCACATTGATGAATGAGTTAATTTCTTCTTAATTTTGATTATAAAAGAAATACTCCCTCCGTACTCGTAAAGAAAGTCGTTTAGTACAATGTTTAAGTCAAACCTTAGGAATATAAATCATGAATAACTCTCAAATTGTTGAGTTTGAAAATGTAAAAATTATATAAATAGATTTGTCTTGAAAAATACTTTCAAAAAAGAATACATATATCACTTTTCAATAAATATTTTTATAGGAAAAAGATGTTAAAGTTGTGTTTTGGAGACCGTGTTGCTGTCCAAAACGACTTCCTTTACGAGTACGGAGGGAGTATACCTTAGAATTTTGGGTAGGGTTTGCGTGCGTGCGTTCATAAGGGTGAGTGCGCGTGCGTTGTGAGTGTCTGTGTTGTACTGTGTAATTCTCATAAAAAATATTTGTGGAGAAATGGTGCTAAATACTTGTATGAGGAAATTACACCATGGGGCTGGAATATGCCTCATGCGAATCATAAACTGGATATTTGGATAGCTAACAAGTGTAAGGAGAAGTGTTCAGCCTCAAATTATTTATTTATAAAGCTTAGATATTTTTGTCACAGGATGTTATTAGTACACACCTAGTATATCTGATTGTTAGGACTATACATTTTTGTTCTTGTGATGAGACTTTGGCTTGGAGTTGTCAGTCCACTGATTAAATTGTACACAATATGTACCTTTCCATAGGAAACGCAACTGATTGATCAATTCAATTGTATGTGTTGTCCTTTTCATGCTACATAATCGACATCTCAAACAACTTGATCGTAGTTCTATCAGACAACTAACTAAAAAAAGAAATCACACACTCTACATTTGTGAAAAAATATCGGCCCGGCGAAAACTTTTTTGTGAAAAAATATGTATATACATAGTACACAATAATTTACCTTTCCTTGTCAATTGTGGCCCATTACCATCATTTTTTTTCTAGTTAGACATTTGCACTTTCCCGTATGACATAATAATATGCCAATTTCTTCGAAATAACTTCATCGTATTTAATTGTGCCATATTTTTCTTTTACAGATGTCCCATAATATATATAAAACGGCGATCAAAGTTGTCATAAAATGCTCCTACTTTTGGCTGGATGAGTGCACATATCTTTCTGTGTACATAAATACATCATTTCAGAAAACGAAAGTAAGACTGAAACATTACGAACCTCAAATGGAAGTTTGAAGACTACACAAGGCAGTTGCTGGAGCCCCCACACCTGTGTTGATAGTGAGATATGTAAGCAAAGAGTATGGTTTTACCTCATTAAGCACAGACAAAAATTGCTGGGTGCCCCACGGTTGCTACCCCGGAGAAATTTCCTTGCTGCTGTAACGGTCGAAGCCGTGCCATGTGTTATCACCCATCGGTGACATAGGGGGAGGTCCCCCACGGATAACTTCTGTAGCAAAATCAGTGGGTAAATGCGTCGCGCCCACGAGAAATGCACCCAGATTTACCCCCAGAGCATTGCTTGGTGGGCCGGCGTGTACAAGAGTAGGAGAACTGGGGATAAGGCCTGACGTTTTGTAGATTCCGCTGCTCTTTGGCGAAAAGTCGTTTTCAGTTGTGCCCCCCAAAACAGGCGATCGTACATCGGCGGCACACCACCGTCGCTCGCACGCCGCTCTGTAGCCAGCCGGCAGCCGCCCGGCGCTCGTCACAAGAAAAGTTTCCTCGGATCCATGCACGCATCAACTTTCAAGCAAGACTTGTTGCTGAAACGACGACGGGCTTTCTGCAAAATTTGACACAAGTTCTTGTGGAAACCTTAGTCTCAGCTAGCTGCTGAACTTGATTTCACAATTCACAGCCGAGTTTGCTCTTAACCATGGCAATTTTGAGGCTCTTTGTGCCGTGTACTGGAACATGCGCAGCAGAGCATGTGCGCAACTGTGTACCGAAGTGACGTGCGAGCGAGTCGTCAACCTCGGTTGCATGCTTGCGGCCATGGCCCTACAGTCTACAGAGGCAGGGGCACGCAAATTAAAACGGAAATCGGGGCTGGACCCGTCGACCTGGCGGATGGTCCTGATGCGTCATGCGGTTGCACGGTACCACCACGACGTTCGTAACAAGAATTTGCTGGGTGGGAGACGCGCGCCCGTACTTACCCTTTGCATCCTAGTATGACCGATTCGATCGGATTAGCCCATGCGCAAGCGAATCAGCGGCGGCGAAAGCGCCACCACACCTAATTAAGCGCTTGCAGATTTGTCATCTGCCATATCGCACCCAGAGGCACATGACATCGACCAGCGTACTCACCAACCGTTGCCGTTTCTCCTCGCGAACGAGCATCGTAGGCGAATTTCGGCCTGCAGCAGGTAGCAGAGCTTTACAGTAATGCAGTGTAGGAGTACGTTTGCCACTTGCTGGAATTCTTTTAGACATTGTCTAAGCAATGAAATGGACTATGAACGCGGCGCTTTTTCTTTTCTCTTTTTTTTTTAAAAAAAAAAACTCTTTTTTTGGTTGGAGTATCAGGCGTAGGGTGATGTGCCGAACAGTATTTGGTATTTCTTTCTTCCCATCTTCTCCCGTGCGATTTATATCTTCTAAAAATACTACTCGCTCCATCATAAAATAAGTGTAGTTTTACATTATTCACGTTCAACGTTTGACCGTTCGTCTTATTTGAATTTTTTTTAATTAATATTTTTATTGCTATTAGATGATAAAATATGAATAATACTTTATGTGTGACTAAATATTTTTAAATTTTTTAAATAAGACAGACGGTCAAACGTTGAGTACGAATATCCACGGCTGTACTTATTTTAGGACAGAGTTATTACAGGACTCGGATAGCGAGTCGGAAGATGCTCCTGTCTGGATCAATAGTACAAAACATGGTCCCGGAATTGCGTGCTACACGGCCAGATAAATGGTCCTAGCAGGCTCGGTCAGTTGCAGCTTGCTTTCTTTAAACCGGTTGAATTCACCCAGATACTTCTCATTTTCAATCATTGCAAGCCATCTGACTTTGTAAAACTCTTGGTTTTAAAATTTGCGGAGAAAATCCTTTGCTATACCGATGATCTCAATTACTTACTTAGTATTTGCAAGTTGTAATTTGACTAAAACAACCAGCCATCACTTCTTGTGACGGTGAATTGTGCTCCAAACAAGAGTTAGAAAGAAAGGAGAAAAAAAACGGAGAAGTAACGATCAGAACTGTACTACTGATAGGAATGCAAGTGGATAGTTGCGCTACTCATATAAAAACTTATTTGCTAGTTCATTTTTCATATGGTAGTACAAAATTTAAAAGAAAAAATAAACTAGAAGTAGGATAAACGGGCTAAAAAACCCGCCTGCCGCATCGCTTACATTTCTAACTATCTCTAACTACTGAGCGTGTCACCCACCGAAAATTACAGTACTTTTGGCATGGTTGGAACTGGAAATATATGAACCAACCGATAGAAAGAGATATATGTGATTGGTGCGACAAAACTATATTTTTTATAATGGCAAAACTAGAGTTGGATACTTGGATATCATGGTTTTCTAGAAATTACACATGTGTGCAATTATTTCTAAAAAATGCATAAATCCACGTGCAGAAAATCATTCCGACCAAGATCTAGTCAAATGCAAAGAAAAAAATGCAAAGAAAACGGATCCACTGAAACATAAAAAACAATCTAATAGGAGTAGGATATAGCTACCATAGTGAAAAAGCTAGACCGTCCATGAAATTGGTGAAGCTCATAGTTCACCAGCTCACCAGTAGGGTTTCCCAAACCACTGGGGTCGGGGTTACCACACCCCAGCGGTAAGCACGGCAGGGTTCAACTTACCGTCGGTAACCGTAAGGTTACCGGACTTACCGCGGGGGTACGGTAATATAAATACCGCGGTAACCTCCTTAAATTTAAATAAATTTAAAAAATAATTTGAATTATTGATAAATTTTACATGGTTTTTCACGGTTACCGTGGTTATCGTGCGGTAGTCACCAGTCGTGCGGTTCGATCGAAGAACCGATGCATTTATTTGGTGTGAATATTCTTTGTTAAATTGTTAGCCATGGTGCAAAAGCCATTTAGCTCGCTTAGACGGTGAGCTGGTAGCTAAGCAACCATGATTCAATTCCCTCGCACACTTTCTTTTTCATTTATTTGGTAAAATTGACGCACGTGTAACTTGAGCCTAGTAGTCTTTCTAGCGTAATCCATGTGCTCGCTAGAACCGTCGAAAGCAAACCAGAGTTGGTTCCGGTTCAACCGCATAGCCATTGGTCTTGGTCGGTACGGTCAATTTCCCATTTCCCTAGTGACCCTGAGTGGCCGTTGAGCTTATTGGCAAAAGCAAATGCAATTTTTGCATTATTTTAGGAATCGAAAACACCGTTTTCTTGAAAAGCAGTTTAATATTGTTAGACTTGCATAGACTAATTTTTAATCCAAATATATCACATGAGTAGTGATCACTGGTTTGAAACATATACATTTCGGCCTCCTTGGAATGTACGAAAATTTTCCAATTCGAATCCGTTTCAAAATAAAGCAACTTCTGCATTCGTAATTTATCATAGATATAACACATTTTTTGAACTACTCCGATCTCAACAAATCACAATCATCATTTATTCAATTTCTCTATCTCTACCTACTCACCGAAATCAATCATAATTATCTCTTATTTAATTTCACCTCTTATTGATTCTATAATTACTTATATCTAAATTATAAAAATAAAGGGAGTTCTTTGCAAGAACTAACTATCCAATTTTTTCTCATTCAAATATAGCAGATGCAACACGCGTGGGTGTTAATTGGCCTAACGTCCTAAACTGGACAACGCGCATTGGGGCGTGTGTTGTGCAAGTTTTAACTAAGAGCAGGTACAACTATTAGCTAGCTGTAAACATATTTTAATGAGATAAAAAATGAGAGAGAAGATCAACGGGCTACAGATCTGTAGCTAGCTACAACGCGGACTCCAAGACACAGTGTGTGTATAACAGGTGGGACCATATATTAATAGAATAGTAAGCAACTATTGTGTGAATTAACTATTAGATTGGCTATATATGAATTAGAGTTACTAGTGGCTATATCTTGTAACGAATTCCACGCGCATTCTCGGGCGATTAGCCCCGCCACGTGGCTGTGTGCGATTCGAGGGTCTAGTTCGCGTGCGCGTCCGTTGGATTAGGAATCAACGGCAGAGATGATGCAAGGGAGTTTAGCGCGATTCGCGAACCGTCTCCGGCCGTCCGGCGTCGGCCACCGCCGCTCCCGTCCCTCGTCGATCCCTCTGATGCCTCCCCGGCCCCTCGCCGCTCCCCATCCCTAAAAACCCTAGCCCACAGTGCTGCCATCGTCACTTCAGCTCTCCTGCTCGTTCGCATCTCGGTAGCCGAGCGTCGCCACCTCCTCCGATCCTTGCCCCTTTGCTGCCCATCGACCTCCCTCCTTGCCGATGCGCTGGACCCGATGGGCCGCGGTCGAGCTTGCTGGCGCAGCGCTCGAGTTGTACGTCCCACCTCCGCTCCAGTTCGCCCCCTCCACATGTAAGTGCGCTACCTCCTCCTCCTCCTCGGCGAGCTAGCGGATTTGGTTCGGATTGCCATGGCCTGACGCAAGTTTTGCACGGTGTGGGTGGGGTGGCAGAGAAGCAGGGGAGCAGGTGCCGGCGACGCGGATGGCATGAGAGGAGACGGAGGCGTACGCGCGGGACTGGCCGGCAGTGGTAAGCAAGCTACAGTCTATAGTCTGATATTTGTTCCATTTATTTCCCTGGACATGAAGGATGTGTGGTTGCTGATTTGCAACGCAAACTGTGCATTCATGGTGTTCGATGAAATGACCAAAAAAGAGTATATTTCCTTATTTCTTAGAGTTGCAGTTGATTAGCACTCAGTTAGGAATATTTTGTTGGATAGTATATTAATTGCTCTATTGCTACTACCACTTCTGCAGAAATCCAGGAGAAACACGACTTGAAATTGCAAATTTTGATGCTAATTAAGTTGTCATGTGAAACTCTATATGGATTATTAATCTGTTAACTTATGCATTACTGATTCCATCGTAGCAGCAATCGAATTATACATGAGTTAGAGATATTAGTGTATATACAATTAGCATAATCTGGAATAGAAATAGTAATAAGCTAAAAAAACATAATCAGGAATGGTTCTTGACAAAACTCAAGTTTGTTTTTTTTAATTTCTGAATACCCTTTCTAATAGCACTTATAATCATGAAAATGATCCTGCACTGCAGCACTGGTACATACTTTTTTTTCTTTGGTCTCAATCCTGCACAATAGTTTCTTTACAGAGTTTTCCTCCTGACAAACGAAAATAAATCTATAAAAGTGGCACAATTTAGACATTTGCATCATAATTGGTTAGTGCCCTAATTGCAAGTGTTCTACTCAAGGGAACATCCTGAGTATTAACTTAAGAAATTCTGAAGTTGCGATCGATTGCAACTGTACATGGTGACCACATTCTTAAGTTAATACATCATGAGTTTGTTATATTTCTTTCCACTTCTCTAAATGTATAAAAAATATAGTGTTCTCTGAACATGCTTTTTTTGCAGTTATCTGACAAATATATAGAGAATGTAATGTTTTCTGAAGACATTTGTTTCTCTGTTTTGTTGGGTGGATGTTATCACTTTGATGGGCCTATCAACAAGTTATTTCATTATCATTTGAATGCACCTATAATAAAAACTAACAATTGGCAAACAACAGTTTTCCTTCAGAACTGGGGATTGTTGTTTCATTCTAAAAATAAAAATAGTCATAGTCTCTTATAGCTTTTGCTGCTTTGCCACTAGCCCACCAGGACGATCTGGCTTTGCAATGCTTATGTCTCTTGCTCTTGATCTCCTTCTATCAGTCACTCTAGGTGCAGCTAATTTCTGTTCGTCTCCTGACATTTCTAGGGATGCAAGATATCGAAGATGAAAATTGCTGCCGCGTGCTCGAAATCATCACCTCCGGCATTTAAATGTGTGAAAGACTGGTTCTGAAATTTATTTTTGCTTTCACTGTAACTACATTGTTGTGCTTCTTCTTTGTTCTATAGCTAGAAGCTAGACTGGAAACAACTGTGGCTGTTTCAGGCTTTTTTTTTTATCTTGGTGAATTAATGTAAATATATTTAGTTATGGTTATATCCGGTTTTCGATGGTTTGTTCTTACAGGGCAATAGTTACTATTTTTAGCAGGAGTGCCATAGGAGCTAATTTAGCTAAACTTGTTGCATCAGTTAATAAAACCATCGAATATTTCATTTGCCAACCTTTTATAAACCTGAATTTTGAAAACCAATTGGAAAATATACACAGGCTATAATGAGCAGAGGCGCGCTAATTTTCTAGTACTATTAAACTTGCTCTAAAATCTGCTGGCACACAGTACAGGCTACAGCAACACAGCATGCAGCAAGCACCACGCAATTAGTGAATAAACAAGGACGTGCAAAAGGGAACTAGCCGAAGCAGCTTGATTTGTTGACAGCGAAAATCCTATCATATATGGGTAGATGTATTAGGTGTCAAGTAGCATCCAAGTGTACAGCCCGAGCTGTGAGTTGCCACCTAATCTTTTATAAAAACTTTTTGTAGGCTAAGCTTAGTCTTATCGCGAGAAATCTACTTAGCTCAATCAGAAGCATAGGTCGTTGTCTAAGTATATCGACAATGTAATTTATCCCCACTATCACTAATTAAACAGAAAATCGTGGGCTTTAATTATGAAGTTGAAGCAGCAGCCCGAGACCAGCCGTTCAAGAGATCGGTATTGACGGAGTGAGACAGCTCGCAAGGATTAGATTAGCTGAAGAGTAGGCATCGATTGTACGTACGTATCTCTGCTTGTCTGACCGAACGTGTACTTGCCATTGTTCTCTGACACTTTTCAGCTTTCAGGTAGAGATGTCGATGCAGATTCTCTGGCCAAGATTATTTGTTAATGATGCATGGGTTGTTGACCACCCTGAAGACCTGTGCAAAATATGGTCTTTGGTGTCTGATGCACATATAATTAATACTGATCATGCAATCCATATTCCGTGGCGTGATGCGTTTGTTTCGTAGCTGGTCGTACCGTGCAATGCGCTGCAGTATGTGGAAACTGTCGGCCCGCACGTACAAAGCGCTACGTTTCAGGAATCATACGAAGCCCTTTTTCCCCATTCTTTTATTTATCAGTTGGACACTTGGAGTCCAGATTTGGTGAACCCAATAAACCACATGGATGCGTGCTATCCATCTCAAAGTTTAAAATTTGCTTTAAGTTCCCTGGTCAAGTTCAATTTGCCCTGTGATCTTGTCTGCAGGTAGGTTTCTGCCATCCGGTACTAAAAACTGTATTTATCACAGTAACCTAGCTAGCTCCAGATCGCTAACAGCTAATCAGTATCTTTCAGCCATGGCAGGGACCAGAATGCTCGCGCTCGTGCAGCCTTGCAGATGCTCATGCTCCCCGACTTACCAGTACGTACTCCATACATTATTTGACCGAGGAATGATGAAGCGGTTCAGATCGATCCGATCCATTTTTGCCATCCACGAAAAAAAAAAGGGAAGAGCACACGCTAATCCATTTAGGATGGCAATGGATCGGATCGGACACGAGCATAAAAGGAACACGGCTGATCAAAGACCCAACATCTTTAATCCACGTTTGATATTCTTGAGGGGCAAAATCAGTGCCCATGCCCGACAGTCAGGCAGCCGATGGGTAATTAGTGAGCTTCTTTATAACTTGAGTTATATTTTTTATAGATAATTAAACAGAAAGGAACACGATTAATAACAAGCTAGAAACACAAAACTAGCTCAAATACACGCGGATAGAGACTAAGAATGTAAGAACATATAAGAAGCACAAGACTACCTGCACCTTTAATTGATATAGATAGTACTGTGCTAGGATGATGCACGATAGATGATCAGATAGCTCAATTAATTAGTAGAGTATAGAACTGAAAATCCTTTTATCACTCGTTCAAATATGGTTCCTGGCACAAAAAAAAAGAACCGAATAGGTATTACTCTAGATGGACTCAAAATAATTTGGCGAAGTGTTTGTTTCAAAACGGAAAGTGGTCGTCTGCTCTGCCAAACTCCGTCAAGGAAGGAGAGAGATAGGTGAGGGGAGAGGGGGGGGGGGGGGGGGGGGGGGGGGATAATTGAGGGCAAAGCCAGCTAGAATTCCATTTTCACATGAGCTGTGAGTAAATGGACCAAAATTAGTACAAATTAATATCGAATCAGGTTTAGATTAGCCATGGGCAAAATAAATGCCCATACACATCCGCTATGATTTCAGGGCAAGGTTGGGTGTGTCCAGAAAAAAAGGTAAATTGTATTTTGGATCATCGTTTTATTACTAAAGTTAATATACTCCATCAGACTTGGACACGGGTAGTGCATTGTTGTTTTTTCAACTATGCTAAGGTCAAATCTCCAACGCAAATATTTAGTCGTTATTTTTAAATTGTATATTGATAAGAATGTTAAGATGTAACGGATTTTTATGATAAATCTACTAATACTATTTTTTTATATATCAGATTATATTTCATTAGAGTTAAGATGTTGAATTTTAACGGTGATAATTCCAAAATGCACCTATCTAACAACATACCGTATTAGGAGAAAGTAGTCTTCGGAAAAATAATGAAGAAAGTAACAACTGATCGAGCTGATTGCACCTTTTAGGCCTCCATTGATTCATAGGAAAAAATGGAGGAAAAACATAGGAACAAGAATCCTATGGGATTTGGTACTGTTCATCCATTTGATTTGTAGGAATTGAAGATAGGAAAAGCATGGGAAAATTTCCTATAACCATGATTTCAAGGGAATTCCATAGGAAAATTAACATCCACCTTGAGCTCATTTTTCTTCTCCTATGTGTAGGATCGAGGCAAAACCCTATTGGAAGATAAGGTTTACCCTAGTAAAACCATTCAAATTTTGATTGCTATTAACTTAATACTCAACATTTCTATGTTTTTCCTTTGTACCAATCAAACAATCATTCCTACAATTTTTCTGGGTTTTCCAATCCTCTGTTTTGCATATGATTTCCTACACTATTCCTGAGTTTTTCCTATTCCTACGTTCACTGAATCGAACCATTCCACAAGAGCATCTGGTACATGTCTCTGCAAACTAGCACTGTCCATGACAACAACCTGTGCTGTGCGTGCATGGATCTCCCCAGAAAAAAAGAAAGAAAGAAAAGAAGCCCCTGCCCGCGGTATCAGGTCCAGCAGGGCTGATCGGAATCAGCGGCTGGGTTTCACATTCATGGTTTCATTTCGTTCATCTGCCTGAAAGAATGCCAGGAAAGTGAGAGCAGCATGTGGGCTGATGTGGCCGAAGGCAGATGCAACAGGACTACAGGAGGGCGTACATGTGGTCTATCACCTCAGTCCTCATAGAGGAAACCATTGGTGCATACTCCTCCAGAGTCCAGACCTGAGTACACAGGTGTACCGCGCGCCGCGCGCGCGCGTGGTGGCACCCAGGCCGGCACGACCGCACAGTCGCACAGCGCGAGCCACGCCATCATGGCTGCGAGCAGTCGAGCACCAACGACGTGAGGGTACGAGAGTACGTGAGACGATCGCCCACGACAGCTGCGCCCCAACGATAAACGGGCCCTACCGGCCTACCGGTGCTCGCGGCCGCGGAGCAGGGAGGTGGCTGCCGAGGCGGGCTGCGGACCGTACGCGGGTAACGCGCGCAAGGCTGCGCTTGCAACTGTGTCTGTGGCTGACCGAGGTCAAGGAGATGGGCCTGGGCTAAGAAGCATGGGCTTACAGAAGTGATACCGACCTGGGCTGCGTGAGTCGTGTACATTGGGGGGGCATACTGGCATAGACGCATAGTGGCATACTGCTGGGAGTCTCTTTCGGTTGGTTGCTGCAGCTGCTGTCCCGCGCACAGTTCAGTACGAGGTGCATCTGAACAGAGGTTCACGCGGAGTGTCACGAGACCGATCATGGAATCAGTGGTCTGTTAATTTTTTTTGAAATTCACGATTTTTCTCTCCTTCGTATGGAATATCCGGTTTTACTAAGGGCTTCCACGTAAAATATCAGCTCAGAGATACTGTTCATGAGGGACCGAGATCAAATTACGGATAAATCGGATGACTTTTTCGTAAAATTTCCAACCCTAACATTGTTCCTATCCTACGTGGCATCGCCCAGCAGTCGCCCCATGCGCACCCCATTTTGTTCTGTAATAGCACAGTATGGAGTCGCGACGTGGTTAGGCTACGGGTGGGACATTAGATTAAATGGTTTTCAATTCATATGCCTTTTAACAAGAAAAATACATTCCATATATCCAACTTCATGGGGAAAAACAGTGATATACCAATACTTGCACATTTTCGATTACATAAAAAGAACGTACACCACATACACAACATTGTTTACAAATAATTCAAAAAAGTCCCGGGAATTAAACAGATTGTGGAGATGAAATTGTATGCATGCACCCCATCCATCAGCGTTGAAATCCTGGTGGCCATAATACACTCACATGGATGCATTTTTAATACAAAATTTTTTATTTATAGTTGGCTTTCTGTTTGTTTTTGTTTTAGGGGATATATTCACACATGTGTGGGCATAATGGTGTGCACACACGTACACGTCTTCTGTATAATAGTGATACATTGATGGTAATATTTAGAGGTGACAATTTTCCTTTGAAATTAGATACCCATCGTGTCCCCATTCTTATGGGGTGGGGTGAGTTTCCCACTTGCAGGTACATGGGGTTGAATGTTGTGTTCCACCCACACGTGACTCATGGGCCCTAAAATTATTCAAGACAGGAGATAATGTTTACAATTAAAAAGGGCCATCAACCCATTAAGCGAATTCCAACATGCTATTATTATCAGTATCATTATGCCTAAATCCCCTACTCGTCATCGTACATCACTAACTACTTGGCTTCCTCGTACCCTGACAAGTCGCAGTCAGTATGTTCTTGAGGCCTCTATCCCATGATATCCTCTCCCCATTCTGATATAGCAATATCAGCAGCTGGTGTGTACTCCTTCAACATTATATCCGCCTTTATCTTCTCTTCTTCCATCCCAATGTCGTGGCGGTCGACGCTCCCCTAATACGACAACCGGTCTCTACCTTCTTCTTGGTAAAGTTCTTGGTAAAGTAATGCCCGATAGCAGCTAGCCTTGGTATTTTCTCCCTCCATATCGATGTGGTGGCTACTGGCTACTAGTGCTCCACTAACGTGGTAGCCTCCCGGACGTCACCTTATCTTCCCTGACAGGGCCCGGTCGAGGGTTAAGGACCCACCGACCCTAGGGTCGTCGGGGGAGGAATGAGAGGTCAAGGGTGAGGGGTGGAGCTGTCTTTCTCCAACCTAACCCATCCTACCCTGTTATTAACTCTATTAATATCTGCCTTGCAGATCCAAGGAAAAAAAAGGAGTGAAAAAACCATTTTACTTCCCCAAACTCTTTCACCCGGTTACGTAAACCCCTAACTCATTTTACCCCTAAAATATTAAAAATGTTCCACTTTACTACTTAATTGTATTTCTCTTTTTTTTTCTTTATATGAGACATATTTTAAGCTAAAATTTTGTAGCCATAGATGACACCATTATTAAAGTTTTATAATATTTTAATTTTCTCATGATTATTTGCTTGAAATTTAAAACCCTGATGTTTAAATCAGTCCTAGTGCTTCTAACCTATGTAAACAATGTTAATAAAATTCTAAAAATATTAGGAGGCACTTCCTCTGTCAAAAAATAAGTTAGCCTAATACAAGATATATACTAGTACTACGAATCTAAATATGAGCTTAATTTATTTTAACATGGAGAGAGTAGGTTGTAATGAATCTATCAAAAGTTCCAAATTTTATTGCAAAACACAACTTATATATAGAGAAAAAAGAGAAATACCATTAAGGAGTAACGTGAATCGTTTTCAATAGTTCTGTCGATAAATGAACAGATAAATTGTTTAGGGGTTAGTGCTCCACGAAAATAGTTCAGGGATAAAATGAAATTTTTCAAAAGAAAAATATCCACGTTGCCATATGAACTTCCTTCTTCCTCGGCCGGTTGCTGGATAAAACTGGCTGTTTCACTCGCAGAACTGGGCCGAATCCTCTAAGAAAGATCTGGGCCGAGGCGTTAGCCCGTGCCGCCCGCAGCCTCGCACCGTCGCGCCGACGTCGACCCAGCGACGACACCGGCAAGAATCACATGAGGCCGACCCACAATTCTCGTAGGCCAACTTGGGTCGTGCCAAGAAAATCGGTACAGCGTCGCGGCCAAGGCAAGGCCACCCCACCCGCAAACGCCGTGCCTCCTCTGCGACTGCACGGCCGCCGCTGGCGCCAACACCACCGACTGCCTAGCACTGCTGAGTTGCCCCCAACCTCCTCATCCAACTTCCAAGCCTGTCTGGGTGAGCGCGGCGCGTGCGACGGCACCGTGTGTACATGTGCACCGGCTTCTCCGGCTGTGGGATGAGTTCCACACCCCCAATCATATGAGCGGAGAGCAGGGCAGAGAAGCCGAGCACGTACGCTAAGGCCCTGTTTAGATGGGACTAAAACTTTTAAATCCTTATCACATCAGATGTTTGGAAATTAATTATAAATATTAAACATAGACTATTAATAAAACCCATCCATAATCTTGGACTAATTTGCGATACGAATCTATTGAGCATAATTAATACATGATTAGCCTATGTGATGCAACAGTAAACATTCTCTAATTATGGATTAATTAGGCTTAAAAGATTTGTCACACGAATTAGCTTTCATTTATGTAATTAGTTTTGTAAGTAGTCTATATTTCTAAATTAGTGTCTAAATAGAGAGACTAAAGTTAAGTCCCTGGATCCAAACACCACCTAATTCTCCCCCTAATTCTGCGTCTTCCGGCTAGCAAAGCAGGATCACCTGCTGGCTGCTGCCGAGCCGCTCCGCGACGGCGTTACGGTAAAAGACGAGACGAGACGACAAAACGTATTAACATATTTGAGGTTCTGGAGCGGAGAGACAAAGCGTGGAATATTGAAGCGAAGAACTCGGTATAGATTAGTTTTCCAATTGAAAAATAGATTATCTGAACCCATATCGACTAGTACTAGTATATAAGCTGACTTGGCAAAGGCATGCTTTCCTCTCCTCGCACGGATAAAACGCATGGGCCCCTAACCAAAACCTAACCCCTGGCAAGAAAACAAAAGGTGTCAACTCATCCTATGTGGCTACCAAAAAGGACAGGCCGACCAAAGAAAAATAAAATACAAAGGCGATCACTAACACTAACTTTGGTGGATGAAATTAGGCCTCTTTTGGCACCATATCTGTTGGCAGCAGGGAGGGGTTAAAGCATAAACAGTACGGCAACAAGATTCCACTTGAGCAGTCGACAACTCGACATTGCCCAGACGACTCCTTCACTTTCAAACGATTTGCTACTAACTAGTAGGGTGCCCGTGCGTTGTTACGGGGAATTTTGTTAATCACGGAGGATAAAATCTGGCGTTGAAAAGACAAATATAGCATCGTAAGGAAACTACATTCAACATAATTTAATTAGTGTTCAGAACTACTCGCTGACTAAAATTTAAGGAGCAGGCAACAGTAATGCTCAAACTCTTTACCTAAGATGACTTCATGGTTATTACCAAATGCATGTACAACATGCAAAAAACTTTACAAGTGGTTTGACAAACTGAAATCTGCAATTAAATAAAATAGACAGTTGAGCAAAACATATTAATCCCTGACCTAATCTAAATCCGAAGCTCCTTTCACATGGAGCAAATTACTGATCAAATGTGCTCCGTTACAAATCAGTACTCACAGTTCCTGGCTCCTGCTTACGTCCTCACACAAAACTTAACACTCACTGAAGACCTGCATATTATATGAATATTCATGTTTCTTGATTCTAAAAATAAAGACATCACTGATTTGACTCTCTTGCTAGAAACATCAAATAGTTTGGCAGAAGTGAGCTTAGCATGAGCAGGGAAAACTCATACCAAAATAATGATAGAAACAAAAATTGTATAATTTTTTTCTTTGATAAAGATCAAAGTTTTATTTGATACAGTAATAGGCTAATAGCATGAGCTCAAATGTTGGCTTTCAGTTCAGATGATCTCCACTCAAGTGTTATTCAGTACCCCACTGGAAACTGGACTGCCACAACATGATTACAAGAAATGCTAAACTACAATTGGAAATCTGAACTAAAGCAGAACCTCATAAATCTGCTAACATCAGTACTAAGCTGCAAGACATGTACAAACCAACTACGATTGTTTTAAAAAAGAAGAAGAAATAACTGTCAGCTTACAAGTAAGGACTTCGTCTTGAATTTGTTCATAACAGTGAATTGCTTCATCCTGGACCTGGCTGCTTCTCTCCTATTAGCAAAGAATAAAAAATAATGAGCAAGGGAAAAGCTGCCAGGGTGGTTCACCAAGGACTGATAGAAAAATATCTTTACCTGATCACCTGCAACTCCTCGGCGAGCAGCCGACTACAACGGTTTTGGTCTCTGAGTCAGCCATAACGAGGAGGCGGCCGGAGGGACTGCTCGGGGAAGGAGTGGATGTAGGCATATACAGGAGAAGGGGCAGACCAAGAAAGTAAATGTTTACTGCTGTCCAAGGAAAAAAACTCAAGAAATGTTAGACTTGGAATATAAAAATTACAGTAAGAATGGAATTTAAGCAAGCATATTGTGGACGGTTAATTAGTCACATAATATACCTTTTCTAATCTGTGAGGACCTCTCTATACACAATATTTTTTGTGTATGTTGCAGCCTTTTTAGACAATTCCTTTCCTTTCTTCTCATTATCCTTCACGCCAGTACGCTTAGACTTTTTCTTTTGTTTCTTGTCTTCTACCGGCATCGATAGTATTTTTATGTTTGTTCTAGAGGTTGCTCTTGACAGTGCAACGTATAGTTGACCATGGGAGAAGACAGGCTCTGGTAAGTAGACGCCTGCATTTGGAATTGTTTGACCTTACGCCTTATTGATGGTCAATGCAAAGCTCAATCTAACCGGAAATTGCTTCTCTTGAAGCGAAATGGGAACATCTCATCATCAGAAGGACATAGAGGTATCCGAGGAAGGAAAACTCTCTTTCCAGCATGCTGCCCTACAACAATCTCCGCGTCAATAGCATTTTTTCCGAACTGACGAACCACCAGCCTTGTCCCATTGCAAAGTCCGTTGGCTGGGTCAATGTTCCTCAAAAGCATGATGGGGCAGTTTATCTTCAGCTTAAGCACATGCGGAGGTAGCCCATTTGGAGTTAGAGAGTTCAAGAATTCCGGCGGGTAATAGTTATGAGGGTCATCCTCTGCTCAGTCAAAACTATGATATGTCATCACATCTCCTCTAAACCGCTCAATCATCTTCATGTTTATTCGATCGACGAACTCATTCCGAGTGGACAATATGGCCCTACATGTGATGTAGTTTGGGTCCATCAGGTTATCGTTTAGGTTAGGGAACACGGTATCGATGAGCCTTTCGAGGTCCGTTTCATTCCCTTTGCACTCTAAGCAAATATCCGAAGGAAGGCCTATGTTTCCTTCCTTGTTCACCTCCTCGGTTC
The DNA here is from genome assembly GCF_000147395.1 of Oryza glaberrima. Taxonomy (NCBI): domain Eukaryota; kingdom Viridiplantae; phylum Streptophyta; class Magnoliopsida; order Poales; family Poaceae; genus Oryza; species Oryza glaberrima. The sequence continues at coordinate 23,778,233 of NC_068326.1, forward strand.
CATTCCCAACTCGAAGGAGGTAGTCCGCAAACCACGCGTCGCTCTGCGCCCTCATATTGCGAACAAGCTTTAATTGAACCATACAATCCCAAAGATAGGACCTGCGTAGAGTGGCTTCTGTTATCTGAGACCTAGTGCCCTTCCTAATGACCGGGAGCACCTGCCTGAAATCCCCTCCAAACACAATCATCTTCCCTCCAAACGAAGAACGTGGACAACCCATTATATCTCTCATGCTCATATCGAGGGCCTCAACCGCTTGCCTCTTTGTCATGGAGGCCTCATCCCATATTATAAGCGACGCCATTTGGAGAAGCTTTGCCGTCCCACTTTGTTTGGTGAAGCTGCAATACGACCCTTCCTCAATGTTGAGTGGGATCTTGAACCGCGAATGTGCGGTCCGGCCTCCTGGCATTATAGAAGCTGCAACACCCGACGTCGCGGTTGCCACCGCTATATCACCATTGCCACGCACTGTAGCTAGTAGCACCCTATATAGGAAAGTCTTCCCCGTGCCCTCCTGGGCCATCTACGAAGAACACGCTCCCCTGAGCACTACCAACCGCGTTCATGATTTTATTGAATGCAGACCTTTGCTCATCATTGAGCTGGTCTGGGAGGTTCATATCATCTCTCTCCACAACAATGGAAGACTCCTCAATAATCTCTCTGGGATCTCCTCGAGTACTATCATGTGATTCATCTATTTCAGGGAGCGGGAACGATGAGATTTCCTTACCCATTGATTGTAGCATGCCCCGGATATCTATCAGCACCATCTGTTGGACAGCATAAGGGCATGCGTTGTTACATCTAACATGGAATCTAGATGCTTGTCCCAAAGTGCACGGACATCGGTAGGTTCGCAGTACACCAATATGGTAGCGAATAACCTGCGTAGCGACGCCAGCATTTGGTAGACACCGGCCTCTGTAAGGCACTCGTCGAGGGTGTTGTCTGCCTCTATAAGACCCTTTCTTTTAGCTGCAGCACGGAACGACGGCATGAGCACACCATCAACAGTACGTAGGTCTTCAAATGAGGTGGATCCTGCCACATGGTTTAGAAGCACCCGAAGATAGTAGCGCTCCCCCTCTGCCGGGTGGGCACACACAATTCTCCCGACCTAGCCACCTCTATCTCTTTTCTTCCAGTACTTACCTGGCGTCTGCCAAGTAAACCACATTGGGAAATCTCTATAAAGGATATCTCGAGCCTAGACATGCTGCCTGTTAGCCTCGAAATACGCCGTAAGCATCGATCTGCCTGCGTCTTCCTTATCCAGAACATCACGGAGATCCTTGTCTGCATCGAAAGCCAACATGTGCATGTTTGGCAGATGCAATTGCAACTGCCTCACAGACGGCGAGATGTGGCATATGTCAAAACCATATATACGCCACAAGGCTTCTGGAGGGGTCACCCACCTCGCATCCCTGTAGCGCTGAATCTCATCGATTTCACCGTTTTTATCTGCCTCGTTTATGGATATCGAGGCCTTGTCATGTCCCTTGTAAAGGTATTTAAAGAGGTACTTTACTGCCTTGATGCTCGAGCAAATCTCGACATTCATGTGACAGTTGTACATCCGTAGAAGATAAGGATTGTACGGGACAACCCACCTGTTATCGAGAGGATGTCCTCTAACCACCTTACTCTTACCGTCATTACGTCTCCTATACGACGGGTATGAATCCTTGCCTTGCGAGGTTGTGGTGCTGAACTCTCGTGGGTAGTTGTTCTTGCACTTTCCATCTCGCATGCATTGGCACCTACCGTTGAGTCGACCACAAGGGCCATGCATCATATGCTTGACAACCATATTGTATAGCTCTGGATATTTTTTCTTGTCCGGTAGCTCAGCTAAGACGATGCGGTCATATTGCTCTGCAGACGTTAGCTTGTATCGACCACTCATGATCAGCAAAAAGTGTGCGTGCGGCAGACCCCTCTTCTGGAACTCAACAACATATACGTGTGCAATGACTTTGCTAAGGATGTGCTTCTCGAACAGCTGCTTCTTTAGGTCCTCTAACTTGGCTCGAAAGACACGGACCACGAGATCAAGACGATCTTGTGGTGTCTGGCCAGGCTCAAGTTCACGAGTAATCTCATCCCACTTGGGGTTGCTAGTCATTGTAAGGAATACATCTGGCTTCCCGTACTTCTGTACTAAAGCCATGGCATCCATGTATCGACGCTTCATATTTCGGCCACCACCGACAAACGAAGCTGGCAACACAGTTCTTTTGCCGACCGCGCTTGCTCGACTCTCCCCAGCCTGGATGCTATCCATCAACCCTTGATACAGGTCCGCCCTTATCTCCTTCTGGTTGTTCCTCACATAGTCTAGACGGACTCAACCTTGATGTACATGTCAACGGCAAACTACTGGAACAGGAGTCCGCCGTGAAGTATAGGATTGAAAATCCCACGACGCATCTGGAATTTATAGCAGTAGTAGTCCCTTACAAAGACTCGTATCCTGCTGTTACAATCTACACGTGAGAAACATCTAGGTTAGTACAGTCATGTAACGCACAATGATCAATTCTCTAAGGCAACATAGTACGAAGATAAACTTACCAGGATCATCGCCATTCCGTGCGTTTGCATCCTCCATGGTTATTTTGTCCTTTGGAAGGCTTTGATGCCAACCACTCTCTCCTCTAGGGAAGAAAAGAGGGTACGAGAGGGGATCATAACATCCGTAGAAAGGCTGGATAGATTTCCGCGTACGGTTGTTCCCGTATATTGTCACGCTAGGCTCGAACTTCCTTCTCTCATTTCCCTCAACCCAGACAGCAGCGACCTTAGTTGTCACCGGCACATTGTAACGCCTTTGGTGCAACCTATGATCCAGATTTAGTGTCACGCGATAATTCGCGAGGTCTTCAGCCTGCCCTAGACTTCTAAATGTCTCCGAGTACGGGTTGTTCCGAAGGACGTCTGCAATAGTCCTAATCACATCCTGGTCAAGGCTAGGGGATCGTTGGAATCTATGACTCAATGTTGGATCGTCATCGTAGAAATACAACTCGAGATGCTCTGGACCAGAATCTCTAGGACTGAAAGAATGTATATTATGATATATCTGACCATGAGCCCGAAAAGTGTACACGCCCGAACTCATGTTTGCAAAGGCCTTGTCAAGGCTTACACCAAGGGTAGTGAATGAGAAGTGGTCGTTGAAGTATCTATTGTTATCACGGAAATGCTTGGCGTCTGGATCCGAGCTTGTCCAAAGCCTCATCAGTTCAGGAGGTGTTTCATTTTGTACAAGCTTGATCTTGCCACCCCGACAACAGAAGCTCGGCGGTTCGTACTGGAACCTCTTGGCACCACAGTGTTTACAGTCAGGTTCAGGCTTCAGAACATTTGTGCTTTGTGGAATGTTGCTGTACATATAGTCATACGGATCAGGAACAGAAGAGGTCGGTGATTGCGTGTCATCGTCATCAGATTGTACCATCTCGTCATCCTCATCGTCGCCTAGTATGGTTTAGCGCAAAGGATTTTTAGTCCGCAAAAATTATACATGTGAAAGAGAGACATTAAGATATCACGACGACGATACCTAGCCCAGCAAACATGTAGTATTCATGTCGGAGTCATCATCCATGAAGGAATCCATATCATCTTTAGTACAATGAGATATGAGAAGTTAGTATGCAGAAGGGTACAAATTATGGGGGAATTTAACTAATTGCCACTTTTAGGTTTGGCAATTATCCAAATTCCCTTGTTACGTTTCTTAACTAATTGGCACTTTTGCCCTGGATTGCCACGTAGTTAAGAAGCCACCATCTAAGAGGGGCAAAAAATTAAGAGCAAACTTAAGAAGAGCATTTGGATAGTTGCCAAATCTAAAAGTGGAATATAGTTAAATTCCCCCAAATTGCGAGTACGAATGAAAACATATATAGATGATACCATCATTGAATGTGCATGATCGCGCCTGATGATCTGCAGCATGCTCAGTTTGCAGGCTCGATGTAGATGGCACATCACCGGTTGTTTCCAAGCAAGGCGTTGGATTTAGCAACAATGGGATAGATCCCTCAGGGCACTCTAGTGCAATGGATTCAGCGCATGGTTTGTCACGCCTAGCTGCATAGAGTGCGTTACGTCGTGCCAGATGAGCAGATCTTTCTCCAGGAGTAACATTTTGTCGTCTTGATCTACGACGAGCATTCATATCATGGATTTCCACATCTGGCATAGATTGCCTTGCAACCCTACGACGGGCATTCAACTCTAGTCTCTGTTCTTTTGTTAGTGATTGATGTTGTGTTCTCCGTTGGTCCACCTTAGCTTGCTTTTGCTCCGGTGTAAGAGTTGCATACTTCTCCCTAGCTCGAGCTAGCTTTGACTGCAATCGTTCTTTTGTCTCATTGGTTGGCGCACGCACCAATTCATTATCTAGTGATGTGCCAACATCATCATGAGTAGATTTATGGGATTGTTTGCTTACTTCAAATATTAAATTGTACAAACATGAATAGATAATAATAACTAACTTAGCGCACTTCTCATATGTAAGCAAAGAGGTTTTATGTTTGACAAGTTTATATAAAAAAAACATGTGATGAAGTAAAATTTGTGTTACCTAGAGAGATGTCGTCATCGTGGTCGCACTCATTTTGATCGCTGCCTTCAAAAAAACTGGATTCATATTGATTTTCACATCCTGTTGTAACATAGTCAGTAATATATATTGTAATATAGAAATTTATAAATGGCAACAGCATTGTAATCCCATTAATAAAAAGATATTAGCATACCTGAATTATCAACTACAAAGTCAGAAGTATTCATGTTTAGGGTACTTTGAGTGAAGCGACTCATTGGTACTTCGTTGGGACCATAGTGAGCTACATTGCTGATGATTGTAAATGGGAGACGTCTTGGTGTGATATTGAGATGGGAAGCTTCACTTTCTATTAAAACATAGAACTATCAATTTCCATTCAGTCGAATAATATATTGTTCAACCAAACTGTACAAACAATAAAGACATTACTTCCTTGATGCAGCGGGGAAGAATCAGTCACTTCCAATTGGCACTTCATTATATCAACAGCGCTTATATTTGAAATATCGCCAAGTGGGGCTGTTCACACGACGAGAATTTATAATATTGTTTCGCATAATTGGCCAGACATATTTTAATTTGTACAGATAAATATTACAGTTGTACCTGAAACTTGAGTTTCCTCCTTCTTTCTTTTCCTTCTTTCACGTGCCTTCTTGTTCCTATCATCTTTTTGCTCTGGGGTCAATGCTGCGTACCGATCTCTAGCACGGTTTCTTTTTAGTTCAGCCACACTAAGGTGACTAACATCTTCATGCGAACCTGTACACATATGCACATTGCTAGTTGTATTGAAGGACGCATCGCGGTTTTCCGCACATGGATGACTATTAGGCGTCACCACAGGATGCACAACTTCATGGCCAGCATCACAAGTTTATACTCATCACATTGGTGTTGGTGGATACAGATTGAGATTGAATTAAAATAGGAAACAAGCAATATGTAAAAGATACCATTTGAAGCAGTTGGAGTGTTATTTGTAAAGACATCACAATTCTCGTCGTATCTTTCAACGGCACGTAACGACTTGTTTCCAACCTTGCCCCGTCAATTTGCCAAACCGGAACCACTTATATTGGTTATGTCAGCAAGAGGGCCTAAGAAAGGAACACATGGGTGAAATTAGCATGCAAAGAGTTTACATTCGAGTTAATAACATGCACATAGCTAACCTGATTTTGTAGTTGATGGTGTGGAGCCCCCAACAATCTTATCCATTTCTGAAAAACAAAACACATCAGACCGCCTAAATGCAGTAATCACACTTCATTGAGTCTGGATGTTTTCATCAGTAACTTCACAACTCAGACACAGACATGTAAAACCAGTAACTTCACAACTCAGATATATATCGTTGGAGAGTGTAATATTCCTAGAGTGATGGCAGTGAAAAGTAATAGGAGATATTTACTGAATCCAATATAAAACATGTGTGGCAGTAACAGACATATATTTGGTGCATATGTTAAAAAATAAATTAATCAGAGACATGACATCCCACAAGAAGCATCAGTTTGTAAACTGTAAAACCAGGTTACATACTACCTGAAATTAAAGCAACAAAATTGGATTTTCTCGGGGAAAGTGAACATTAGGGGTTAAAATTTACCTAGAAAGGATATATATAGAGAGGTGCAGCACTAAAAACACCAGGATGGCTGTAGCCTACAAGAAGATAAATTAGACATAGAATGAGAAAACAGAGAATGAAACAGCAGTGAGCTAGCCTAGACAGTGCTGATTCTTCTTAATTGATCTCACACTGCACCCCGAGAGAAGAATATGGCGATCTGGGGGGAGGGGGAACCTTGCAATTAACGAAGGAATGGGAAGGGGAGGGAGAGAAGTTTACCTGGCTAGCGGCGTGGGGGCGAGGAGGCGCGAAGGGGACCAGACGACGAGTAATCGACGACGACTTGTTGGAAACCCAATGTAAGAAATTCAATCAAATGCTGAAAAATTAAATGATAAATTATAAATCAGAGAAACCCAGTGTAAGATGAAGCTTCATTCTGAAATGCAATAAAAAGGGGTTGCCTTCATGATAAGCAAAATGTATATAACAGTATCTGACCAACCGGTACGTCCTATCGCTAAACATAAACCAAATGTACCTTATCCTATCCTATCCAACAGCCACCAAAATTTCAATCCCCTAAAATATTCACCCATATAGATGTGGGGAAGATGAGGCCACCGGCGTGAAGGATCGACTCACAAACCAAATGAAACTTATCCTATCCTATCCAACAACCACCCAAAATTCAATCCCCTAAATATTCACCCATACAGATGTGGGGAAGATGAGGCCACCGGCGTGAAGGATCGACTCACAAACCAAATGAAACTTATCCTATCCTATCCAACAACCACCCAAAATTCAATCCCCTAAATATTCACCCATACAGATGTGGGGAAGATGAGGCCACCAGCGTGAAGGATTGACTCACAGGCGGACGAGGGTGCAAAGAAGAGCCTCCAAGTAATGCATAATGCATAATAATATGGTATATAATGCATATATCCATGACACACAAAATAATTCAAAATGGCGTTGATATCAATATTTATTACATATATTTACACTGTTTCTCATCGAGATTGATACTTCTTAATTGTAATTTGTGAGAATGTTGTACCATAGGATATCAAACATCTAGTATTTGCCCCCATTTAATATTTGCTTTCTCTAATCTGATAGCCCAAAAAAAAAAACTGCCAGGATCCCACATAATAACACATTTACTCCTCTTCGATGCATGTGGCCAGATCCTTATATTGGTTCAAAATTACTTTCAGGATAACAGAGGGAAATTATCAGTGTTTTTTCACCTCATGTGTGTACTGACGTTGTGACTCTCAGAGCAAACCTCTTGCTATTGTGTGTTATGCATCACCACGCAATGCAGACTGAACTGGAGTTCTTTTTTTTGTTTTGAGAAATTCATCGACACTGACGTATACTTAAAATTCTCGTGCCATTTGCAAAGCGGAAATTTCAAACCAGGAAAAGAAGACTAATTTAAATGAGACACACACACCTGAAACACTGATCTGATGTTGAGGAGGCCGGAAGCTGGCAGCAATATTCTGAAGTTAAATTCAACTGCAAAATAGGAACGTCAGCACATCTACTGTCAGAAAATTAGATGAGTCAATCTGTAATTGTTGTCATACAGATTTAGTTTATTAGCATCTAATAAGTATTGGATGTGACTCAACAGAAAAGTGATTACATCGGATGCAAAAGCTGAAGAGCAATTTGAAGTGTCATTAGTCATTACCTGTTATTAGATACAAATCATGAGTTTAGGGATCCCAACAGCGTTGTCCATTGCTGTAGGCCAAGGCGTGGAGATCAATAACCACCTGCACACATACAGTAGCATATAGTTTAAAAGAATACGGATCGATTGCTAGATTCCACAGCCTCAGCCGCGCCGTGGGACTGAGAAAGGATCAGTGGCAGTGAGAAGCAGTCACCGCGTAAGGCGTCGGCGGCGTCCTGGCGACGGGTACCCTGACAAAACATGCCGTTGCCAGCTGTCGAACTCCAAATTAGGTGCTTACAATTTACAAGATCAAAACTGATTGCTCTATCGGAACTATGGACAGCACAAAATAATCCGTCAGTGGTTGTTAAAATGCATTTTACTGGGTTAAAGAAGCCGATGCTGGATGAGCAGGGTGTGATTCACTATATCATTGGGGATTTTGACACTGGATTCTAAAGTTTTTCCATGAACAGAGTGGCAGATTGTTTCTGCGGCATTCAATCGAACACCTCATGTGCATGGGCAAAATAGCTTTACTCGTTCATCGCAATCAAAATCAAATGGGTAGTATAAGTCAAAATAGTTTGCTCATCACAATCAAAATCAAATCGGAAGGGAGAAGAGATTGAAAGACAACAAAAGAGAAAACTTGCCGCACAGCTCTACTGGCCTCAAACCACCTCTCCGCTCGGTCTCGGCATTGTAGCGGCGTGAATCCCTTTCCTCAGGCGCTCGGGAAGATGATGTCGATGACCGCGGCGGAGGTGGCGGCTGAGTGGATAAGCGTCGAAGCAGAGGAGGCGGGGCGGCGGGCGATATAGCGCGGAGGCGACCACGAGAAGATGGATGAAACAGCGATGGGGGAGGTGGCGCGGGTGTGGGAGATCGGCTTGGGGTGGGGGGGGGGGGCGACGACGACTCAGGCGACTCCGGATCGGTGGCGGCGAAGCCGTCGGCACACGCGGAGGCGGTCGACAAGTCGGAGATTGGGGGCGGCGCGGAGGACACCGGCGAGGTGGGAGACGGCGCGGGCGGCGATTAGGGTGCGGGCGTGCGGCGTTGGAGGTTGTTGAGGGGGAGAGAGACGCTAAAAAAAACAGGGTGTGCGAACGATGGGGATGCGGATGCGGGGGCATGCAAACGACGGGAAAGACGATATGAGCCGTTGGATTTAGCGATCGGATGGCTCATACTCAGCGTGTCTGCCAGTGATGGAGTCACCGCCACCACTATATAGAATTTTAAAGTAGCAGGGATAGAGCACTCGCCCACACCCTATACAGTATGCCACTAACTTTTAACTTGCTGTTTCTGGCTCTCATTCGGTGACGGACGGCATGATGCATGCATGTGACCCTTACTTCGCTAATGATTTTCAGGCAGCTCTTAGATCAGCTTTGCATTCCACTTGGTTAATCTGCAAGACTACAAGAGGGTTTAATCTGCAGGTTAGGTCTTCTACTTGCTAGAGGGTAGGAGAAGGCTCTAATTTAATATTACAAGTTTTTAGAGGTGGGGTCTTCCTCAGCTCCTTTGACATCACGATGTTCCAATTAAATTGGCATTTTCACCGAACAACGCCGGCCACAGGCCGCAAATGCTCTCCATTGAATAATCCCAAACTTTGTGTTGCGCCGCGCAGCGCGTGCTTTGCTTTGTCATCAAAATTTTCTGAAATTTATCAACTTCCCGTCTCAATCGTCAGAGTATACTACTAATATAACAGCCACAGGACAATAACTCTGTCTTGTTCGATTGGTCTTCCGCTTTTTGTTCTTCTTACTTTCGGTAAACAAATGATTTGTCTCCAAAGATCTGGTATGGGTTAATCTGGCCCTTTTCTTGGAGTCGGAGGCCATGGTTTCTGACTATTGGGGTGGTTTTGCCCCTAATCCGGTTATTAGTTGTCTCCCATGTCTTGCAGTGTAAATGTTTCTCATCTGAAAATCGGGTGATTGTTTACAACAACCGTGATGGTGAGTTCTTTATTAGTAGTAATTAATTATTAGCTGCTGTCTAGGTAGCCCAAGAGCGACCTGTGAATCTATGATTAGTTGTTGTTTGATGGTTAAGCTCTGCCAATGGTAGAGTTTTCGTAGAGGAGAGGGCAGCCGTCTATTAACTATATTCAATAGGAGTACATCTCCTTTTAGCACTAACCTTAGTACAGTACCTCGAAAGTAAAATCAAATTTTGGATCTAAAAATATAATAATTAGATCCTGAGATAATGAAATTCAAGCAAATCAAATCAAACTCAGGTTTGTAGGCGTACTTAAAGGAAGTTGCACCGGCCTATTCCACATGAGAACAATATCTCGGTTGCACACAAGGGATGCGTGAGTTCTTGCCACTCACGAAAGCAATTCTTTGGACCCCATAAAACAAGCATCTTTCAACATCTTCACCTAATCTTTGGCCATAATCTTTCGTTCGCTTGTTTTGATTTAACCGTATATGAATAATTATTCTTGTGCCTCAAAACCATCCACCCAGGTCGGCATAATCTGTTGATGTCTCATCATTTGTTGGTGGAGCAGAAGAAGAAAGGAGTTTTAGATGTAGCCTCTGCATGCAAACCTCAAATATTCAGTCTGACACGAACCTACAACTCATTAAGTTATTTTAATCTAACTATATTCGCTTTGTTCTTCTCTGGTTTCTTGGTTTATGTTGGTTTGGGGAGGCAGTTAAGTGTTGCCGTCATCTGCTAGAGGGACTTGCACACTATTATTAGGGATGAGAAATGATGCACCAGGACTTCCAATTGACTCTGCATCACCGTGAAGCCGAGGCCTAAGCAACACAAATTAATGCTCTTTTCAATTATTGAGCTGTATAACTCCAAATAATTGAGTATCCAAGCAAGCGATTGTTGGTCAATTGATCGACCTCTGGATAAGAGTCTAGAAGAAAAAACGGGAAACTAATTATTATTCCGATAAGAAACTAATAGCTCTGCTGCTAGCTTCCTTCCTTGCACAGAAGAGACTCTTCACTCTACACTCCAAGCCTTAATCAACACACATCATTGAGAAATAAAGAAAAAAGGGAATCTTACTTCTAGTTTCTCTATCAAGGTGATATGCAGGCTTCATCTTGGCGTCCTCTGTACAAAATAAAATTTTGAAGGGCCACAGACTAACTACGTACGCTAGTGACCTAGCGTGTCACGGGCTAACGGCTCACACAGGTCACACATTTTCCTGTGAAAGAGCAGAAGAGAAATTGGTGGTGATAATCCAAGTGGCAATTCTGCTATTCTCTGGATAGAACATCCTGGAGTGCCTTTGTGCCTTTCCCCTTCTGTTTTATTTTCTATCATATGCATATGCATAACAGGTGCATGATTCTGACTTTAAGAGGGAAAAAAAAAGGACCCTTCCTAATGCAGCTAATTATGTTAGTCCCAAACTCCCAATTGCTCAAGAACGAATAATAAACTCAACGATAAGCTTGATGACGTCTATGCAGGAAATTTATTTTCGCCCTTATATATGATCTCTTTGTTGGGATGGAGCCATGAAAATTCTGTTGGTTTCCCGCCCTGTTTTGTTGAGATAGGCCAGCTCTACTAGATTTATAATCTTTACTTGAACAAGAAGACTAAATATTCTTGGAAGAGAAGCCGTGAGCATCCAAATTGTAGGAGCAGATGCATGCAACTTATTCTTTTTATCAAATTACTAATTTCAGGAATTTGTGCTATCATGGACGGTACTAATAAAATGTTGGCAATACAAAAAGGTTTACCAGCGACAAAATGTCAGTATCCCCACAGAGAAACACTAGTTACAAATAATATCCTTTTATACGTTTGCATAAACTTATCATAGTGAAGTATATTTAAAAAAAAACATATTCTAGTAACACGTACTCTAGGTCCTTGGATCACACAATTATAAATACTGAGGACACTTCCAGTTCATGACAAATTCTTGTGCACTCATTCCGAATACATGGTGCAAATGATCCTAAAAATTGATGAAATAATTTGAGAAAGTCGATGTATCATTTTAAATATTTTGAAATCGACCTGCACAAGCCCAAGACAAGCAATTTTAGTTTGTTATTTTGAATTTATTTATAAATATTTTTCCCCCTCTAGGCCTCTACTGAACAAATTTAGACCCTTTTTTTTCTAGGTAGATATGCATATTCGGAATTGATCATCCACCGCCCACTAAACAGAAAACACAAACTATATGAAAGCAGGCCCTACGAACACATTCTTTTCATCTCAACCACAAACGATGTAGTACAAATTTAGAGGGGAAATAAATCTTAAAACCGCATGAAACGCAAATTTCGTTTAGCAGGTCAACAACCAAATACCGTCTCCTCTGCTCTGTATAAAAGCCACCCACAAAACCCCCACGAAACTTGTCCCCCAAACAACCCCATCCCCAAGAAACTAAACCTCATCCCCGCCCCCACCCATGTCCGACCACCACCACCTCACCGGCGACCACCACCCCTCCCCGGCGAGCGCCGCCACCACCGCTCTAGGTCCCCTGCTACTCCTCCCGTCGGAGCTCCTCCACGACATCCTCATCCGCCTCGCCCTCCCGGAGCTCCTCCGCGTCCGCTCCGTCGCGCGCCCGCTCTCCCACGTCATCTCCTCCCCGGACTTCCGCCGCCTGTACCACCTCTCCTCCGCCGCCTCCGGGCCAGGCCCCGCGGCCGCGTGGCTCCTCGTCTTCAAGAAGCTCCGCCCCCGCGACGCCGCGCTCCGGGGGTTCCATGGGCCGTCCGGCCGCTGGTTCCGCATCCCCGTCTCCGCCATCCTCGCGCCCGCGGTGCCACCCGGCGAGGACCTCTACTTCCTGGCCGCGTCCGGCAGCTCCTTCCTCTTCGCCGCCAACGGCCGCCGCGAGCTCGTCGTCGTCGACCTCTCGGCGCACGCCGCCCGCCGCCTCCCGCCGTCCCCGCTCGGCCCCCGCGGCACCTCCTCCTGGCGCCGCTTCGGCCTCAAGCTCGTCGCCGATCCCCCCGGGTCGAGCCAGTTTAGGTACCCGTCTTTTTCTCGCCCGAGGATTCTGGAAATCTTCCAAATAGTAATTACGTAATTAATTACTGTTACGTATTACTCCACTCCACTACTACTACTGTGCATTGCTGAAGAACAGTCAAACTCAATTGTTAATTGGTTGATTACTGTTAACTTACAAGGTTTCTGTTCGCTGAGCTGGTGAACAACACGCCACTCCTCTTCGAGTACCAGTCCGAGACGGACACGTGGCAGTCATCGGAGGCGGTCCAGGCGGAGGGGGCGTCGACGGCGGCCGGGACGGAGGGGACGTTCCTGTGCGCGGCGCACGCCGGGCCGGACTGCGTGATGGTGTACTCCGGGCCGGGCGTGGAGCGGCCGGTCTTCTTCCGGCCGCGGTTCCCGCACAACCCGAACGGCGGCGGCGACCGGCTCCACGTGTACGGCGACGGGAGCGCCGCGGTGGTCCGGTCGACGGTGATCGACGAGCCGGGCAGGCCGCGGGTGAAGGTGGTGGCCGGCGTGGACCTGTACGGGTTCGGGTCGGTCGTCGGCGGCGACTGGCAGCTGGCCTCCACCGTGCCGGGCGAGCTGGTGGAGGGGTTCCGGAAGCCGTACGCCGTGATGACCGGGCTGCTGTCGGAGCGGGAGGGCGTGGTCCGGCTCGTCCTCATCTCCAACTGCCGTGGCGCCTGGGACATCGTGTGGCTGTCGTACGACCGCGCCCGCGGCGAGTGGTGGTGGGTGCCCGTGCCGGACTGGGGCACCAAGGGGCTCAACATGGCCGGAATCGCCGTCTCCTCCACCTTCTCCCGCCTCTGGCCGCCGGCCGCCGCCTCGTCCTGCACCACCACCACCTCCCAGTGAACCGAACTCGCCGGCGTCTCTGCGTCACCGTGCGGCTTACGGCGAGCGGTGGGGAATTGGATTGTTAGGCCCAACGTGGCAATGGGCCCCGCACCCGTGTAAGTGGTGGGCCTCCTCCCCCGTGCCCGTGGGGCCGTCGCATAGTGCGACATGATCTTGCACAATGGCTTCTCCGATGGCGACAAGTCGTCGAGTGCGAGTGAGTGTGCTTCAGATAAGGAGGGGTGTACTGGCGTGCGTGCAAGCACTCTTCTCTATAGTTCTCTTTTAGTATCACTGTTCATTGTTCATAAGCCGTGTGAGTGTAGCTTTGTGTTCATCTTCTCGTAAACCAAGTAAAAAGGGCAGGCTGGTACTCTGTTCTCGATTAGTTGCAGAACTCCATCCAGGTGTGGCTTTTATGTGACAGTTTTGCAGCCGTAAAAGATTACGGATTACCTTATCTTAAACGCAGTTGCAGATCGGGTAGAATACTTGTTCTCTCACAACACATCATTCTTATGTCAGAGGAAGGTGGTTTCTGGACAGTTTGATGCCTGTTTTGTTGACGTGTCCGCTTAATTGCTTTGGTCAAGTCTATGATGCTTCTGTTGTTGCAGAGTACTGAGAACGACTAATGGGAGAAAATTGATCACATGCTTCTGTACTGGCAAACGAGAAAGCGTAGGTAGAATAGGAGAGTTTTGGACCTGAATTTAGGTGATCTGTCCACGTCGAGTTACTGCATTTACCTTTTACTAGCTTTTGCCCTAAAGAAGAATGGCTCACAAAGTTTCTAAGATACATTAGGCGGCTAGGCTTCATCCGCACGGATTTATGCACAAACGGATGGACCAAACACTCGTTAAAAACAAGGCTCAGCATCAGAATTGCAAAATTCCAACGGAGTGAACGAGCAAGCGGGCTCACATAAGGCATGGATCGTACTAAACAGCAGGCAACGATGAGAATCTAAATCTAACTAGTACGGAGTATCTCTAGGAATTTGGCGACAAAATCAACCAATACGGCCGGCAAGTGTTGCAGACTTGCAGCCGAGCAACCGATGGATGGATTGCTCATGTACATCAGTATCATGCATCTGCTGAACCGGCACAAAAAAGACGGACTCACATGCATCTGGTATTTTGGCCTCTCGGCTGGCCAGTCATTAGTCATCACTGGGCTTCGGACTTCAGAATTCTTCTCATGTCATAGTCAAATAGGAAAGGAAGTGAGAATGGATGGATGATAAGTTTGATGTGATCCGGTACTTGAAATGGCAGACACAGAATCCGCCCTAGATCACTTGGTGCGTGGTTAGCAATAAGATTGGAGAATTACCATAAAAAATATCAGTATAAGCCCTGGAATCAATATAAGTGATATTTGCTGGAATAGTGATCTTATTCCCTTTGAGCTCTCAGCCATTGCTTGTTTGATCCTGCCATAGCCTGTTATGACATCATTTCAGTTAATTAGAGCAATGGGATAACAAGAGCTTACCAATTGACATGGCCCACTTCAATAGGCAAGCAAAATCCATTCACAAGGAAAATTTTGCAAGGCGTGGGAAACCTATTCATTCATTCTCCCTGCCAGAACGGTTGAATTTCCACAATGGCGTTCAGTGCACTTGTCAAAATTTGCATACGTTACAAACAAAATAAACAGGCAGCTTGATTCTGCGCACTGTTACAAACTTGAGAAACCGTGAATTGTTTCATCACCATTATTTCTACCCACTGCAATCATTCTCCTACCTATCGATTGACTCTGTCAAAGAAAGATGAATCTAATTACTTGGAGATGAGTTTGATGGTGAACTCTCAGTTGCAGTAGCTTCGCTCTCTATAGTGCCGTTTGTGTGCTCCACCAATACATCAGCCTCAGGAGCCTTGAGCAGGGAAGGATCTACCTTCTCTTTTGCAGACATATCCCTTTTGAGATCTTCCTTAGCCAAGCTAGAGAATTGCTTGTCTAGTGAACTTGCCGCGCCTAGCCATGCTAGAACAATCACCAACAGTATGCCACCAAGGTAGGGGGTGGAGTTAGCTAAAGAGCCAAATGTAAGGATCATGAACTGTTGAATAAGAGCTCCACCAGACTTCCCCAATGGGTTGCAGACAACATCAATGGCTGCCTTTCCCTTCACCTGCAAACAGAGGAAGCAGAGTTGGCTTCTGCAGCATAATTGGTGGTGCAAACTCGCCCTAGTGCTTTGTACAAAGCCCACAACATCAAACTTTATGGATAGAGAACTGACATTCAGTTCAAACTGCTCAATTGCTCATGCCAATGGATTGCACTTATTGGTGTAACTAAAGCAAATATGATGCAATGAATGGAAGCAGGTAAAAACAGGCAATGTTATCTTACAACTACAGGATCAAGACAGAAGCTTTAAATTACTTAACAGATACTAGTTCATCAAGAATTGCTAGATAATTTCTAAATGATGCACATGGGATATGCATATATGAAGCAACAAACTGCTTAAATGAATCACGAGAGTATACAAAGCAGAATAATGCGCAAAAATATTTTTAAATGTTCATCGTCGAATCACATGAATAAATATGCAATCTGGTATAGAAGCAAACCTTCATATCTTCATCCAAAGGAATGTAGGCCATTTCTTTGCATGGATCAAATAAACTATACTTTGCACTCTTGCTGAATATGTTCTGAAGTGCACCCACATAAACTGCTGCAAGAAGAGGGGTCATGCCCATTGTGGCAAGCATAGGAGTGAGAGGCTGCCCAAATAGAATCAGGGAGAAGAAACCGACGCCAGTCAGCAACAAAACTGTGGGGGTGATCATTGCAGCCACTCCCCAGCCGAATTTTCGGAGTATGATCCGGCCTAACAGCATCATTGTGAAAGTAGCAATGCCAGTAGCGGTTGAGAAATCACCCATGAAAGATGAATACTCATTTGGACTAGGGAACTGCCATGATGAAGAAAGAAATACTTAATTAGAAAAACTGTTTGACAAATTAATCTGAAGATGAAACAAACAAAGCTGAGAAAGTTACCTGTGCCTTGAGCTTCGATTTCCATGTGACCTCCACAAGGTTGATACTGATGCCATATGCAACCACTAAAGTAGCAAGGTCCCTTACATATCTTGAGGAGAGGAGAACTTTAAGACTCTCTTTCATTCCAAGCTTAGGTTTATCCTGTTGAAAAAAAACGTTAGTGCATTATTTGTAGTAGTAGTAGTAAAAAAAAAAAGAAGCACATTTAACTATTCGGCTGACCTTTTTCTTCTTACGGTCAGACTTCGGAAGAGAAGGATCATTCAAAACAAACTTGTTCACCCCCCAATAGATGGAAGTGATGACAAGTCCAAGAAGCACCACTAAGCTCATCATTCCTTTCAAAGACACCTCCCATCCGTCAATACCTGGACCCAATGTCTTGCGCAGATTTGAGAAATACTTCACAGTACGCCCAGAAAAGATGAGCGCAATATTAGCCCCAAGACCAAATAGAGGGTAGAATTCTTTTGCTTCCTCAACTGTAGTAATCTGCAGAAGGATGGATGAAATCAGTTGTAGCCTGAAGGGTCACCATTTGATGGGAAGTTCAGAAAATATTAAACAGGTATATACAACCAAACGTCAGACAACACTAGAAAACCCCATCCAGCTTGCAACCAATTGACAGTTATACACCTCTGGTCAAGCTTCGTGAACAACAAAAAACAACCACTGTGAACTCTGCATAACTGAGGACATTGATCACCTACCATTCAGATGTAATTCTGAAATCAAATAGCTGAGGACACACGTGTTATTCAGATGCACCAACATTACTCATTCAGGCATGACCAACAGCCCACAAAGCCACTCTGGCAAATGGCCCAGAAAAAAAAAACTCTATATCCCCTATGCAGAATTATTCAGTCAGAGAGTTGACACAATCTATTCCACCGTCTTCTCTCAGATAGATATAAGAGAGAAGTTCAAACATTTGTACTTGTGAAATAATGCCGTTCTATCACCTAGATTGTCTTGAATTATTATCAGCTAGCTACTCATGGTTGTGTAGAGTATCCCTATCTCCTGAAAAGCTTGTTTCTGTCTTTGTTTTCTCTTATTTTAAATCTTGCCCTAAGTATTTCTTCCCCCTCTTGAACTTCCAGCAAGGATCCTCCCTACTGTTTCACACAAATGAAATGTATGTATAAAACTATACAATATAAGCATTCAGGCATTCCTTTGTGGGAAGAAAAGTAGCCATAATATGGCCACATGTTATGTTAAAGGCTGCAGCTTGTTTGGTTTGGTAGTACCAAAATTGGCTAGGGTTTCATCTGCAACTCTGGCCCTCAAAACAAACAGGCCCACATCAATCAACATTACTTATTGCAAAAGCAGTTAAAAAGTGTGAACCATATCCAGGCAAGTGGTTGTAAAAGAATGCATATCACAACAAAAATGCAACTTAACCAACTAAATATAATTCAGATTAACAAAAGCTAGCAAAGTAGCAATCATGAAGTTGAAGGCATTCATGCCAGAAAGCAACAAGCACCTAGACTTAGCCAACAGGTTTGACAATACACTGAGCAATACTACTAAATACTAATCAAACCAACGTTTCTGTAACTACCCATTATCCCAAGAGCACATCCTAATTTCTGACGGAGTGACAGAAACCCAACAACAAACTCTGCTCCTTCATGTTTTGCTCTCCACAGCCAAACATCCGGTTAAACATTAGCTAATGAGATGGCCATCAATTTTTGACTGAAAATAGACAATAAATTGACATTTGCACATGCCTAGATTGACCACAAAAATCCAAACCCATGACTCACCTGGTTAGCGAAGCCCCAGAAAAGGACCGAGATGACGACGCTGCCCCACAGTTCGGCCATGACATAGAACAAGCAAAAGCTCCAAATCCTCAGAATGGCGACGGGGCCAAGAAAGCTCGGGCCGAGCGCCGCAAGGAGCTTGTCGGCGAGCGCGGTGGGGTGGATCACATTCCTGAGAGGGTAGAGCACGAAGGCAAAGGCGCCGAAGAAGGCGATGAAGGGGAAGATGACGGTGTAGAAGAGCGCCTCCCTGGAGAGCACATTGGAGAGCTTGGTGTAGAGGAGCATGAAGCCGATGGCCATGGGCAGGTTGACCCACGTCTTGAGGAACGGGATGATCTCCGCGCTGCTCCCCTTGGCGGTCACCACCAGCACGTCCTTGGTGTCCCGCAGGATCGTGTAGTTGAACAAGATGCAGAAGAACATCAACCCGAGCGGCACGATCTTCTTCAGCGTCTTCACCTCCACGCCGAGGAACTTCTTCCCCTCCGGCTGCGCCGCCGGCACCGCTCCCGCCGCCGCCGCCGCGGCAGGCTGCGCGCCGCAAGAGATCCCACCACCACCACCACCACTAGCGCCGCTTCTCCGTCTCAAGAGCCCGCACCCCAATCCCAACCCCACGACGGCGTCCCGCGAGGTAGGGCCGCTTCTCGAAGCGAGGAGGAGCGGGGACTGGAGCGATACGGGGGCCGCCGGGGAGGAGGGGAGGGAGACGCGCGCGGATCGCGCGCGCGGGAGCGGGAGGCGGAGCCCCGCGCGGGGAGGGAGGCCGCCGGGCTTGGCGTGGTGGAGCGCGAGCGACTCCATGGGCGGCGCCGCTGCTCTCCGGGCTCCGCGAGACGCGAGGTGGGGGGAGGCGGAGGGAGGGAAAGGAGGAGGAGGAGGAGGAGGAGTAGGTCGGGGGGAACTTTGGGAGTAATAAAAGATCGCGCACTGACCAAGCCCCGGCGGGATCGGCCGTCGGTTCGCGAGGCGGACGACGATCCTGGCCGTTGGCTTGGGTACTGGGGTTGGTGGGGGTGCGTGGAACGAGACAGCCGCCGCCCGCCCTACGCAGTCAGCGGCGCCGTGGCTCGCCGGGTGTTTTGCAGGAGTAACTCATTCCCTTTTTGTTTCTGTGCGTTAGAGGAGTTTGTTTACAAACTTCCATGTTAAATCTCCTCTATTTTTATTTATTTTGGTTGAAACTTGAAAAACATGAAGTGGTAACATATTTTCTCTCAATCGAAAACTGAGGTTTTAAATCAAATGAAGACCACCCTTCTGTCCTTCTGTGGCTGTGTTTGCAACTCTCTTTTCCCAGCCCCTCTCTATCGTTTTCCGCGCACACGCTTTTCAAACTGCTAAATGGTGTGTTTTTTAAAAAAATTTCTATATAAAAGTCGTTTTAAAAAATCAAATTAATCTATTTTTTTTAAAAAAATTAGCTTATATTTAATTAATCATACGCTAAAGAATCGCTCCGTTTTCCGTGCGGAGGGAATATGTTCCCATCCACTTTATGCGAACACAGCCTAAAGAGGCATGAGGGTATTTTGGACAGGTACAACAAACTTCACTACCCAAAATACCCTCATTTGAAGTATCATTTGTGGAGATATTGTGTATTTGTGTTTAAAGAATTTTGGGTAATACAATGAACCTTTGAAGTATCATTTGTGGAGATATATTGTGTTTAAACTATAATAGACTATAGGACAATCATTTCATTTTATACTCCTCAGATCGTAAAATAATGGAAAAAATTATTGCTTTCCAGAGGATTTTTTTTATAACTAGTAGTATATTAATTTGATCACTAAATTATATATTTACACATATACTCCCTCCATTTCACAATGTAAGTTATTCTAGCATTTTCCACATTCACATTGGAGAAAGTACCTGAGAAATGGCATATAAGTGTAATAATATTACGAAAGGACTGAAACTTGCTCAGCATTTGATTGCACATCATTCATTAATTAGGTGATCTAGCTTTCTGATCGATCAACTAGCCCAAAACTAATATAATGAAATTTAATTTCATTATGCATAATGAGAGTGACATGCATGGTCCGACGGTCTGTTGGTCCATACGAATCAACAAATCATGAATCATTTGTTGAATCCAGATCATTATTTTTTTTTTGAATCCAGATCATATCAAACTACAATCACTAGTAACCATAGTTTTGTTTTTTTTTTGAAACAGTAGACGGTAGAAGTTCTACAGGATATATTAGAAGAAGAGAGTTGACTCTATTTATATTTATAAGGGAAACCGGAATCGAAAACCATACAACTGCACGGTTTGCTAAGGGAAAACCGGCAAAACCTTACACAGAAGACACAGAAAACCTGTGACAAAACTACGAACCACAGAAGTAACCGAGAGAGTAGCAAGACCTTCAAGACGAAGCCTCCAAAGAGATGAACAACGACAGAAGCTCCTGCCGATACCTGCCCATAGCTAGACTAGGTTTTCACCTAAGGGAGGAGACCAACCATAGTTTTGTAGGACTAGTTAAATCTAACCTTCGGTAGCTGACTACTCTCTTACTCCAACCAGCTTTTAAAGATAAATCTGAATAAATACTTGTATAAATTTATACCTTAAAAATTAATATTTTTTTAACGGAGGAACAGAGGTTGTACACGCATCATCATTCAACAGATGAGCTACTACGCAGTATAAGAACTCAAGAAGTAGCAGTGCAGTACTAGAACAAATTAATTAAGGTTCAAGTCATGGGGTTTCCGTTTCCTCGTCTCATGAGATCTTGTTTTGGACCTTTGAGGCGTACGTCGTTTTCAGAAAACGTTCTAATTCGCTTCACGTATTTGACCACACGGGCTCGTTTTTTTTTTTCAAGTCAAAATAGCTAGCCTAGTACGACTGCGTTGCTCCCTGTCCGATTCACCTGTTTCTGATTCCACTCGACATTGCCCACAAGATCCTTCTCCAGACCTTCCCGCCAACCACCCTACTTTTATGCAACGTGTTAAATTTTGCTAAAGCAGTTTTTTTTTTATCATTTTTCATCCAAATATTTTTTTTGTTAGCTTTCATCAGTCATTTAAAAGTGCATATATAGTAAAAAAAAATAAAACATATTAATTCTCCAATACTCAGGTTTTTCTTGCAAAGATTTACAGAAAATTTTTTTTTATTTTCTTCATTTTTATTGTATATAAGGCATTAAGGCTTACCTAGATTTAGTTTGTTTTCTACTAGTTATGCATGGATTATTTTGTTTTATAGGTGTTAAATCCCCCCATTTGCACTTATCTTAAAGTAAGAGTAGTTAGTTGATTGATTATTTGTTCTTGGGTAGCCAAACAACAGACAAACGGTGTACACTGACCATGGAAGGTAAAAGAACTTGTGAATCAAGGTTGACAAAATTCCAGTTATGTAAGTAATAGACTCTTATATTAAGGGAAATTAATATACATCATCACAAACAAAGTAATTAACCTAAAAATAATAAAATATTGAAATGCATGCCATCATGTCATTTACCAACTTGACGGTAAGAATCATATGACCTTGATATTCATCTTGTACAATTAAACCTTTTCAATATGTTTTCTTTTGAGAACCAGAATTTTCAATATGTCATTTACCAACTTGACAGTAAGAAATCATATGTTTTCAATATGTCATATGAACCCTTTCAACTTGTGCCAAAATAATATATCCTTTTTTATTTTGGAAAATGAAGATAAAATATGTTTATTCCTATATATATCTTATGTATTAGAATATTTCTTGTTGTTTCTTCGTGATAGCCAGGCGCCTGAGAAGCAGAGATTATAGTTTAGGCATAAAAGACCAGAATGTATATTGGTCTAATAACAAGGGCCGGCAATACAAACTTGGTATAAAATCGTATGATACGGAAGTCTCTCACGTATACGGTTCCTTGGAAAGAAAGAAGCTACCAATTGGACTTTCACCAAATGTATATATATTTGTAGCTCGAAGTTTCCTTTTAAGTATATGTTGTCTACCTGCTGAAATATTAACACCTAAATCTTGCTGGTCTGTGAAATATACATTTATTGTCATCACATTATTACATTTCTTTATATGTGCATCAACTACATATGCATCTCCACAGAAGGCCCATTTAATCCCATTTTCCAATAGCCCAAGTAAATTTCCTTGGACTGGATATTGGACCTTCAAAGTTCTTGCATGATACATTTGGGGTAGCAATGGAGTTATAGAAATCACTTTTCATCTCTGATCATTTAGGGCCCGTTTGGTTTATCAACAAAGGCTAGCATAGCCTTACCTAGCAAGGCTAGTTGTCTGGAACCGGTAAAAAAAAAACTTGCTTTTAGGAGCGAACTAACCTTGCAAGGTGAGAAAAATCTCGTTGGTCAGGGAGAACCGATTCAGCTCGCCTTTGATGGCAAAACCCCAAGCGCACACAAAAAAAGAAAGCTCTATTCACGTGAAAAATTGAGATAAGATGAGAGCGGTCCGGGCTTCTTCGAAATCAGAGATATTCTTCAACAACTTGCCCCAATCTCATCGGCCTCTTCCCCCACCTTTTGTTGGCGAAGTCTTTCGCTGAAATCATCCTCTCCCACCTACCCATAAGCCGCAGTCACCTGGAAACTATCTCCTTACAATAGTGAGACAACAAGGTATCTAATCGTACCAAAATAATTGTTTATTACTTTTTTTTTCTTTTTCTTTACTTCCATGTAATAAAATTTCTTTAATAAATATTAAGAGTTAATTTTGAGTCGATGTCATGCAAAGTAACGATGGTTACTTTTCCTCCATTCTCTTTCTTCTACATCACCAAAATTATTTACATGCATGGTACCAAAGAGCTTGTTACTAAACACTGTTATACATGCCCTAATAACCGTAGTGAACTATTACCATCACAGAGTTGATATTACAATGACATCCTTACCCTTCTCTTCCTCTCATGCACCAATAGATGGTGCATCAATGTGAGGACGCTATGTGAGGGAAACGTGTTTTAGACTCTTGAGAAGATATCCCCTCTTTTGTTCAAGCACCATCTAAATGATTGTTAAAAAATCTCAAGAAAATGACAACATTCACAACACATATATAAACTTCTCAAAAGAAAAAAAGAAGTCAAAACTCAACTTTGACGGAGTGATAGATGTTACTAAACTCTACATTATCAATATTTTTTTAGAGTTCTTCAAAAACTACTTACATTGAAATTGAGAGAAAAACTTAGACGAGGGGGACATCTCCTCCTCAAGGGATTAGAATTCTCTCACACATTAAAATTGAGAGAAAAAGTTAGACGAGGGGAACATCCCCTGCCCCCTCGAGGGATTAGAATCCTCTCCTGCTATGTGAGCTTAGAGCTCAATGACAACTCCAAATGAAGAACGTACTCACAAAAGATCGAGGGAAATTTCAATACAATCCACTTCAAAACATCAACCCAAATTATAAAAATGTCACTGCAAAAAGCATAGCGATCGACCTTACCGTTGGTTTGTCTATATTAAGCATTTCCATGCATCCAAGTCCATTCGATCTCGTTAATGGAAAGCTGGAGTTGTACTTCAATTATCCAAAAATACTAAGCATTTCCTAGATACACATTTTGATGCAAGCCCTCACACAATCTCTGTTACAGTTTTGTTGATTTTTGATTCCATCTGCTAGAATCAGAAAAGGGGATGCAGTTCTTCTGATGTACAATTGACTGATACGATTGCACCATCTCTTAATTTACAATTAAATCTGCCACTCATATAATTGCATTCAACTGATGCAAATATGAACGATTGCATAAAAGTGTGTTAACATGCATGCAAAAACAGTATGGTGTGCCAATGTGCAAACAGTGGCATGAAAACCATAGTGCATGATATATATATATATATATATATATATATATATATATATATATATATAGCTATTTCTAAAGTGTGCACACTACCAACAGAATCTTATACTGATATCAAGCTGGCCTAAAAGAACCATTATAAAACCACTAGGCAAAGTTTAGACAGTATCAACATTAATTAGAAACCAAAGTTTAGATATGCATATGGGGTGCGTGTGTATCATCCAAATTTGTCTTTCAAGTAAAAATACAACACGAGAAACTGATAGCCTAGAGTGGTAGCATTTCTATCAGTATCAGATTCAAATTAACTAGACAGAAGGGAATTGCACCAGATTGAAAGCATAGCTATAGCTAGCAGCATGCGTAGTTGCGTACAGTACGTGATCCGGCCAGCTCCTGGGTCTCCAGGGTGCATATATCATGCAAACAAATAAGTAGTCAAGTGCGTAGATATCAGTTTAATTTATTGCAACGGAGATCAACAACCACAGTACATGCGCCCTGCTAGGCTGCTACCTGCTAGCGACTTGACTAACTGCTTCTGTATTATGTGCATATATATAGCTTGCAGCGCAGTTTGCCTATCGGCACGATGACCTCTAGCTTCCCGGTACAAAAACCACACACTTTGTACTGCCTCATAGCTTAGACTACGGTTACTCGGGGAGGTACATATATATATTAGTAGAAGCTAATTACCATAAACTGATACTTAATTAAGTGAGTACTTACTTGCGTGCGACCAAATAAGTAGCATATATATGCAGTGGCAACTCTATTAAGACAGTACTACAGCATGTCAGCATGACTTCGTAGCTGCTAATTAATCTTCAGGTACCATGCACACTAGCTACTACATTAGCTAGCTCTTCTTTCACCCGACGACGACGACTCAGGCGGCAGGCGCGCAGTCATAGTCGTCGTCATCGTCGTCGCCGTCTGTCTCGGCCATCCTACCCCGCGCACTGCAGCACGGTGCGCCGGCGTAAACCGCAAAGGAGGCAATAATGCCGCCGTCTTGGTGGACGAGGGGGCTGGCCTCCGACACCGGCGCCATGGAAATTAAGCAGGAGGGGTATGCTAGCTTTAGCTCGCTCAACACTACTGTGGCTGATGGGGCTAGCACTCTGGAGGCTCTACCGCTCTAGCTAGTGCGCTGTACTGCTATACCAGCTAGCTAGCTGTGTGGTGGTACTGGTGTGAGATTTAGCCGCGTGCTGTGCGGGGATCTTTATAGCGCGCGGCCGGCGGGGCGGCAATGTGGCGGCACGCGGCGGCAGGCGCCGGGAGCGTGCGTCGGCGTGCGTGACGTCCCGCGGCACGCGTCCCGGGCGAGCACACCCGGCCGCGGGGGCGTGGCGCCCCACGGCCGCGTGCCTCTGACAGGTGAGCGCCCCCGGTGGGGGGAGGGGACCCCGCGCATCCGACGTGCCAGCCCGGACGCTGCGTCCGCGGGGTGAGGTGCTGGCCGGCGCCTCGGTGGCGCGCGAGAATGACACAGGAAACGAGAGGACAGCAAGCGAGGGGGGGGGGGGGGGGGGGGGGGGGGGAGGGGCAAAAGCTAGCGCGTCGCTCATCATCCGCTACGCGCAGCGGGGTCCTTTTCGTGGGCATCTTGGGGTAATATTTCGGTGTGATAGCTGCAGACATATTCGGCTGAGTCCTGTAGTGTGGCATTCGCCCAGCAAAGTGCGATATGCGGCGATTTATCGATTTTACGTGTTGTTTGGATGGAGACTAACTTTATCATAACTCCATTTATCATAACTATATTAAGCCACACAAAATGTAGTGAATAAATTGTTGGCTATAACTATAGCAAACTTTGGCTAGAAAATAAGAGTATGACGTGTGGGCCAATGTGCTAGTAAAGTGTGGCTTAACTCAACTAAACACTACCCTAAGAAATTATGGCGTACCTAAGGTTTGGTGTTGTAAACCGCGGTCACCATCCAAACAGCCCCTAAGGCAAACGTTGGGTGCTCAATTAGTATAGACAAAGACGATTAGTATTGTTAAGTAGGTAAATGGCGAAATAATATAATAGTGCCGCGTGCACGTATACAGTTGATTATTGTTAAGTAATGTCATGATCAGTACTGTATCTTTGACTTACTTAGTCTTCTATACTATACAAATCATGGTCATGGAAAGCTGCTACCCCTTTCGATTAGCTATCTTACAGTACATAGGTAGTGTACAGTTCTATCGAAAGGTTCCTCTCTTTTGTTTGTATGTTTGTATGGAATTTCATAGCCCTAGCTACCTTTTCTACCAACCGTCAGAAAAAAGAATTCTTAAATTTAAATTTAAAGGAAATTCAACATTTTCTCATCGTCTTTTAAATACCACCCTATGAAGGACTTAATTAGGATTTTTTTTTTTGCCAATGAGTCATACATGAGCTCTCCCATGCCATTTTAGGCCGCCACATCGTAGGGCTGACGTGTCACCTGACCGTGTTGCCTTGCCACCTTTGTTCTTTTCTCCATTGGTGGCGCCATTGCCACTGCCATCCTCTTCTCCATGAGTGGTGGCAGAGGAGAGGGAGGTGGGGAGGGAGCTACAGCGGCGGCTGACGACAAGAACGAGGTTGGCACTAGTGTCAGTGGCTTGGACTTGAGCGACGGCCAAGACACCATTGTCCATGCTCGATCTAGGCATCGCCGCCAGCTTTCAGGCACTAGCTTGAGAAGGCAACACCCAGGCAAGCTCACATCCACATGCAAAGGAGCTCGAGCAAGTAAAGGGTGAGGTCGCGTGGGCGATGGATCTGAAGCAAGTGGCGACGACACTACCTCATGCAACCAACGTCAGAGGAGGAGCTCATGGTAATCGTAGGACTAGCTCCGGCTCACCACATTGGAGTCGCAACTCCACCTCAACTGAGGTTGTGACCTCACTGGGCTCCTCACACGTTGTAGAGGGTACAAGTGCCCCGACAAGCCTGAGGTCACTTGATGGTGGAGCCATGGTCGCCAGCCGTGAGAGACATGTCTCTCGTGCAATGCGTGCAGCCCTCCCCTCCCCCTTCACGTTATTTGTTGGTGAGGCATCTAGACAATGGGAGGTAGATCTGAAGACCGGAGAGATAGGTCTAGAAGGAACATACCAGGAAGACCCCTATTGTCGCCATCACTGGCGGGTGAGATCGCTGGCCAGACACACCCCTGATCCACATGCCACCCTACCGAGCTTCTTCTACGCCAGATCTAGAAGGGCATGGCTGGCTTGGATCCAACATCGATAAAAGAAGATTGACGCCCACCATGACTACACAATGTTGATTTGCATTGTTGGAGGGGCTCGGCGGTGGTGCACGAGCAAATCTAGACGATGGAGGAGCTCATAGGCCCAAGCCATTCAAGAGGGTGAGACGATGGCATCATTTTGAAATGGGACAAGTTCAGTAACCGCCCTTTTGATCCACACCCGCCGCGAGCTCGTCATAATGGCCTAAGAGTAGAGAGGAGGCGGCGGACCTCATCACCGGGGAGGGAGAGTTGGCCCATGGGAAGGGAAGAGTGGACAAGTGAGGTCCGAGGAGAGGAGAGTGAAGGGCAAGAGAGAGCTTGTGTTTAATGTAAGGCTTCTATCCTAATTGAAAGATATGAGAACTAAAATAGAAAGTGTTTTGGGTGGCATGAAAAATTGATGCCACCCTTAGGCAGTTAAATCACTTTGTAGTGTGAGAAGAGCCCATTTAAACCATGTGCTTAGCTTATGTGGTATTATACTCCATTGTGAATGACCTGAGAGGTATTGTGCTCGTCACAATCGTGACGTATATTCCATTCTATGTTACATAAAGTCTATGCATATACGAACTGCACAAGTTTCTCGCTGAAATTAAGCTAGCAAGTGGTTTTGCATCGAGGCATACAAGGTACCCCGATCCGTGGTGACGCATGGCTGGTTGTGTCATTGTGCAATTGGGAAATGTATTCGCGCTTTGACAGAACAACTTGCTACAGTGGGGTGGGGTTGAAAGACAAAAAGGTATTTCTCACTTTTTAGCATTTCATTTACCAATCAAAACGCAGTGGAAAAAGTATGAATTACCCCTCCTCGAACTATCGTGGTCGGCCGAATTCCCCCCCCCCCCCCCCCCCGAACCTGAAAACCAGACATGATTCACCTTGAACTTTCAATACCGGACGAATTACCCCCCTCGACCCAATCTAGAGCGGTTTTATCCTACGTGGCGTACGCGTGGCATCCTAGTCAGCATTTTCTTTTTTAAAAGATTGTGGGGCCCACCTGTCATACTCTCTCTCTCTCTCCTTCCCTTCTCTCTCCCTCTCTGCGAGCACGGCAGGTGGCGGCTGTGGTGTGGGATGGGAGGCGGCGGCAGGGTGGGAAGTGGGATGTGGAGGCAGGGGCAGCTGCGGCGCGGGATGCGGCGGCGGCGGCAGCAGCGTGGGGTGCGGAGGCGGCGGTGGCGTGGGAAGAGCCGGCGGCGGCGCGGGGAAGGAGAAGGAGGAGGACCGGGCTGTCCCGGCGGATCCCGACGCCGCCGGGAGGGGACCGGGTTGTCCCGCGTCCCGCCCTGCCGCCGCCTCCGCGTCCCGCGCCGCCGCGGCCTCCGCATCCCGCGTCGCCTCCACTCCCCCACTCCAAGCCCACCTCCACGCCAAGAATGTTCTCGCACCGCCTCGTCGACCTCCTCCACTCGCTGCTCTACCTCCCGCGCCGCCTCACCATCTCGGACATCGCGGTGCACCGGTGGTCGAAGCGCACCGCGGTGGCCTCCGCGCTCCTCTCCCCACTCCTCCTTGCCGCCATCACCGCGCGTCACCACAGCAACCACCCTCTAGTCCTCCTCACCATCTCGCTCGCTGGCGTCCTCCTCGCCGCCGCCGCCGCGGCCACCACGGACACCGCCTCCCCACCCAAGAGCCGCTCATCCCGACTCCCAGCGCTTTGGTCATACGTGCTCGCACGCAAGCTCGTCTCCCTGCTGGTCTCACTACTAGAAAAATAATTTATCGCCACGAAAAAAATAGTAGCATCAATGCTAAAATTGTGGCAATAGATACACGTTACTACAATCTTAAAATCGTTGCTAGCCGTGGTAATAAATAGCATGGTAATAGGTTATTGCAACGATTTTTATTTAGTTGTAATAAAATTTGATATTGGCATAAAATGGATGTGGCAAAAAATATATATTGCAACACTTCACATGGTTGCAATAAATAACTATTGCTACCACTCCATGTGTGGCATTAGTTATACGTAGCAAATTAAATGTTTTCATATTAATTTATCATCCTAATTATTTTCTTTTGATATCTTGTCATGTCCAGGATCCGAACCCAAGATCTCTCCCTCACGCGCGCTCTCCATGACCAACTCACCTACGCATCAATTTTGTTTAAAAATGCCTACAATTCCATTTGAGACTACCTAACTAAGATTTGAATCATGAATTTGAGTATTTAAAATATTTCAAATGAAAATTTTAAGTCGTAGATCTCATCGAGAGCTATAAATTTCATATAAAATTTGTCCTAATCCGTGTCCATATGAAAAGAATAAGTCAAATTATGAGATGATAATTTTTTTATTGCAACGAATTTATTGATCATGGCAATAGAAAATAGTGAAAAGTACCATGTACTATGCAAATTGCCACAAAAATTAAATGTGTGGCGATAGAACATGTTTTTTGCAATAGTAATGTTTTTTGTGGCGATAGCTCATTTCCTATTGCAATAAAAATATTGAATAAAACAATGATTGTAAATCGTTGCAACAAAGTATAGTTATTTACCACGGAAAAAATATCGTTGCGATAGTATAATATATTGCCACGAATTGTTTTTCGTTGTAATAAATTGGTGGCGATAGCTCAATTCTCTTGTAGTGTCTCCATCGGCGTGGCGGCCGGCGTGCTGGGTGCGACGGTGCTCGCGTGGGGGAACTCACGTCCCACGCTACCGCCACGCCGCCTCGGTGTCCCGCGCCGCCGCATCTCACGCTGCAGTCGCTACCGCCTCCGCATCCCACGCTGTCGCCGCCGCCGCCTCGGTGTCCCGCGCCGCCGCCTGCCGTGCTCGCCGAGAGAGGGGAAGGACAGAGAGATAGAGTATATGACAGGTGGGCCCCACCATCTTTTAAAAAAGAAAATGCTGACTGGGATTCCACGCGTACGCCACGTAGGATAAAACCACTCTAGATTGGGTCGAGGGGGGTAATTCGTCCGGTATTGAAAGTTTAGGGTGAATCATGTCTAGTTTTCGGGTTCGGGGGGGGGGGGGATTCGGTCAACTGCGATAGTTCGGGGGGTAATTCGTGCTTTTTCCAAACGCAGTTGTGGACTTGTGGTTTGTGGCTTTGTGCTCACCCATGGAAGACGGGATACGGGCGAATATCATTTTTACTCTATGTGAAAGGTTGATGCCGATGTGTCCGGGCATATAAACTTACGCTCTGCGGTGAAACTAAAGAAGGTGGCGATGGACAGCTATGTGCAGTCTGCTGTAAAAACTAGAAAACTTTTCAAAGAAACAGCTCTCTATATAGTCCATAAAAATAATATGGCATTTCATAGCTCACTGAAAATGGTGAAAGAATCAAGAGTTTTTGCATGAAAAACGCAGATGGCACAATATTTCTGAGATTCGCATGTGGAATTGTGAGGATGTTCGGCCCTAATATCCCCCGGCCCGATTATGGTGTTTAGTGTTCATGTAGAGAAAAGCCCACTTGTCATCCCTCATCTTTCTATCGAGTTTAATTGACATCCCCAAACTATAATACAAGAAATCCTCATTTCCAACTTATAAAATCGGGTTAAACTATGGCCCTGTTTGGATCAGAGGGATATTAAATAGCCCTCCGGAATCTTGCTATTTAGAAGTATTAAACGTAGATTACTGACAAAACCCATTCCATAACCCCTAGGCTATTTTGCGAGACGAATCTAACGAGGTATATTAATCCATGATTTGCTACAGTGATGCTACAGTAATCAGTCGCTAATCGTGAATTAATATACATCATTAGATTCGTCTCGCAAAATAGCCTAGGGGTTATGGAATCGGTTTTGTCGGTAATCTACGTTTAATACTCCTAAATAACAAGATTCTAGAGGGCTATTTAATAGCTCGGAGGATCCAAACAAGGCCTATGTTCTCTGGCAGTACTCATAAAAAACCATGTGGGTGGCATTACTCCGTCAAGGTGACCAGCGACGTCCGTGGCCACGTGCACACTTCAATTGTTGTGCCATGTCACATCATGCGTGCGTGATGCAGAGCGGCCCCGACCGTCGCCATTCCCGCCTTCCTTCCCATGAGCGCACGATCAAGCTCGACCTCATAGGGGCGAACTATCACTGCACCACCTCCTCCATAGCCAGCGCCTTGCTCGAGCTCTTTCATCTTCCACCACGATGAAGATCCGGAATAGCCCCGCCACCACCGGGGGTAGAAGTTCGGCCGCTCCCTGATGAATGAGAGGTGGGCGACTTCAGGAACGTCAGGGATGGCATATCCGACGGTGGTAGGTGGTCCTCCCGTCCCTACCGCCAGCTGACGGCTAGAAGGGTATAACCAACGGTAGCACCGGTGTGGCAGGACCACCCAAGGCAGATGGCGAGGATGCGAAAGGGATTGCGGGGGTAGACATCAGTATAGGAAGGGATACCAAGGGCACATTCGATGGTGTGCTGGAGGAGGGCGACGACTTCGCTAGCGAGGGCAGGGAGGACTTGGATGGGGTGGGTAGTGGCGGCACCAAGGTGGGATCTGGGTGCAACTTGCCGGCATGGAGGAGACAAGGCGAAGAGAAGGGAGGAGAGGAGTAGAGGGAGGTGGGCATTTACATATGGCCCCACATGTTTTTTTAGTTTTCTATTTATTTTTTTAATATGATGCCACGTCAACTAGAACCATCCATACACACGATTTTGCTAAGATGAGATGAAAGGTGAAGTTTTGTCGTATTACGGTTTAAAGGATGCAAATTAAACTTCACGTAAAGTGGGCTTATTTCTCACGTTTATTCCGTGCAACCCATTCGGCCCAACTTCCACTTGCTCGTGCCGGACGGCCACTGTGCCTCACTGCCCTGTGCTTGTGCCCGTCTGGTTGGTGTGCTTGCTCCCAGCCTCCCACGGTCCCACCATATGCTCGCAGTTTTCTTCCAACAACTGATGGCATCGGGTGCGGCGGGTGGCATGCAGTGCATGGGAACGCATGCCCACGGTGTTTTCAGTTTTCTCTTCGTGTGTTTGTGTACTCCGCTCTGCCGGCGAAAACAAACATCCGGATGTGTTCGGCGTCCCATCACTGCTCGGTCGGGGTCAAGCAGGGCAGGCCGCCACGATCGAGGGCGTACGCGACACGGCCCGACGGTCAGGCCGACTCACCGGCCACGCACAGGCACGCCCGGTCCAGCCCCATGCCGCGCCCATGTGCCGTCGTCTGACTCGGCCAGGCGCGCAGTCCGGAAGCTGCGCCGAGCTCCACAAATCCAATGATCATGATACCGTCCGCGGTGGCGGCGGCGGCGGCGGCGGCGTGGTCTCGTACTCTCTTGACTCTCTCACGGCTTGTGGTTTTACGTATGTTTAGTATAACACGCCGCCGTCCACACGGCGTGACTCCCTTCCTGTCAACGCGGTCAGCGGGGACTGGGAGACGGTTAACTAGCGGTGGTGGCGCAGCCGCTCACGGGTTCGGAGAAGAAAAGTTTGAGAGGAAGTAAATACAAGGAGAACGTCGACCGCCTATATATTTATCGATAAATTTTCTTCTAAAAATTTGGCAGATATAATTATAGTATAATCGTAGTATAATTACACTGTAACTTGTATGTAATTACACTGTAACTTGCATGTAACTACAGTGTAACTTGTATATAAGTTTCATGTAATTTTGAATCGTTAGATCTATTACAAAATTTGTTCTGGTAAGGAAGAAAAAAAATCACATCATACATATACGTGAAAGAATTTGTTCTCACAACCTCCATTTTACCGAAATAAATGTTATGGAGAGATTTTTGAAAGTTACATACATATTATATTATAGTTACAGTGTAATTACACTACGATTGTACTATAATTGCATCTGTCAAATTTTTGGTGGAAAATTTGTCGACAAATATATAGCAAATTCGATTCCAAATGGCCTCAAAACTTCTGGCTGGATTGGGCTCAGGCCCAGGACGGTCTATTCGATTCCAAACGGGCCTCCACGCACGCTTACCTTACCTTGATCAGATATCGTTAGACCGATATATATTACTCACACCACACATTCGTCTCTCATTCTCTTGTAGAGACAGGAATACTTCTTACATCTCCCAGTCCCAAGTAATACGCTGTACTACACGTAATAAAACAACAGCATAATATCTAGCTGTTTAAGAAAAAAACACTCAAATCACAACTGGACTAATTGCCCGACACACGGAACTAAAATCTCAGAGCTAGCGGCAAGCAACAAGTGACAACCTGTTCTTGCTCAGCATTGGGCCCTTTTGCCCTTACCTGAAGAATTTCGAGCAGGACAATCTGCCCCAACCTGATTCCTTTGCCTGCCCCACTGATGAGACATGAACAAGCGGGGGGTGTCTACGGACAAACTTGCTGAAATCTTGGCTTGCATCTCTCTTCTTTACGGACAAAAAGTTATCAAAGGACAGCATACTTGGATACATAGGCCGTTGGGAACTTAATAGAATATCATGATTCATATTCTCTTCTCTTATCATTTGCGATTGAGTTGCGGTTGCAGGAGCAGAGAAGATTCCAATTGCTCCGGTTGCTTTGTTCGTATGCAATCCTAGGGGCCAAGACCCAAGAGTGGATTCATGTACCAGTGATGCAAAAAGAAGAAAAAGAAAACAAAAGGGGCCATGTTTCTTTGGAACCGCCAGTGTTGGATCCATCTAATCCTGAATTCCTCACTGATGTTGAGATCTGAACGCCGTATTGGCTTCATCCGCAGATGACAAAATTAGCAACCAGTTTAAATGCTCTTGGTGGGAAGACCGTTCGGGATGTTATGGATGTTTGAACGCAACCTGCCATGTTGGAAGGTTTGCCTGATCATTGCCTATGTCGATCAAGAAAATAAAATTGTAAGAGCAAGTATAATAGTAGGTTATAAGCCGGCTAAATGCTGAGGTGGAGGAGAGAAGAGAGGAGAGAGAGGAGAAGCGGGCTATAAACTTACAGCCGGTTTGGACACAAGAACCAAGAAACTCAGTGAGAGAGACAAGTGGGCCATGTATTAATTGTAAAGAAAAAACTATTATATAGGTAGGTTGAGAGAAGGCTACAAAGAACCTTATAGCCAACAGGTTGGCTGTATTATTAGCCTTGCTATAATGCTAATGCTAGCATTTGGGATTTTGGTATGCTCTTGACGACTCCTTTACCAAATGGCATCTCACACATCGATCCACACGACCTTCCTGCCTTCCTGACTAGAAGCCTTACATGAAATCATTTTGTCCGGTTAGACCAATGCCAACTTGTCTAGGTCCAAATCATGCATCCACTTGACAAAACCCCTGATTTGTAGGCAGTAGGCACAATGAGTATATTCACCTCCCCACATTTCTAGCATCTGGCCGTCATGGCTTTGGACTAAACAAACCGGCGCTCTTTCCTGGGAAATCACCCGCGGCCGCGGCGCATGTGGTTGCATGCGGCCAAAATTCGGCATAAAGCTCGTGCTGTTCTTGTGCAAGTAGCCAAGTACTCCTCCCAACAGTATACACTATACAGGGCCATGTGGAAGGTAGCCTCCACACACCATGGTAAAATCTCCAACCAAACCAACCACACAGTTCGGTTAAGTTCATGCTCTTGGAGCTTTGCATTGGACACGACAAAAGAAATTGAACGGTATTTGTAGCAGAAGAGAGCCAGTGATTTAATTTTGAAGCAACTAATTTACAATATCTACTAGTCTAGGTAGACGATCATCACGATTCAGGGCAGTTAAGAGCTTCTCTTGTAAAGGTGACATCTGTAGATTATGTGTACACCGCGCCGTACGCACATGTAACCTGTGATTAAAGAAGATGTGGTACCCAGGGCTGAAATTATAAGCCAGAATTTTCAATATGTCTGGCCGTGCTGCCGTCAGTTAATTGAAGCTTCGTGTCAACTTCAGCTGGAAATTAGATGCATGGACGGTCTGTGCGATATTCGCTTGAGTTTTCAATGTTGCGTGATTTAGCATTGTTGCAGGTGTTGCACATCAACAGATAGCCGGTTTTCAAATGGAAAATCGATGTGGCAGGCTTTTCGGCTACATGTATGGACAAATCTTGTTGCCCGTCGTTGTTGATTTTACTTAGAAAATGATACGTTTCTGTTCTTTCTGAGTTTTCGTTTTCATTGATTCCAGCTTTATCTTGTTTTGTGCTAGTGTAAGAAAATTTAATAGGTTTAAAATGTAAGAAGCTTACATTTAAACGCCGGGCTTGAATGGAGCAAGCTCGGGCTGGGGCAATATATAGCATGCATCATCGCGCGTAGATTATCTCATGCGAGCGATGACCCGGCTCTGGTGGACCAGTTTTTTCAGGCGGCGTCACTTACGGTCCGCCTGGAATCAAATATGGGCCTCGTACAGAAAAAAATATTTCTGTAGTAGTGCCAATAAGAAGCCTAATATGTAATAGGCAATGGTTTTGCTTTTACTCATTTTTCTTCAGAACATATATAAGGTAACAAATTCGTTTAATCATATGGAAACACGCCCGCATAGACACCTACGATACTACGCACATAAAAGCAAATTTTATTGGCACTGATTTTCCAACTTATGCATTTGTTCTGTTTGTATACTCCCTTCGTTTTTAAAATAAATAACACTGTTGACTTTTAGATATATGTTTGATCATCTTGTTTAAAAAATTTATGCAAATGCATAAGATAAAAAAATATCCTTAAAGTACTTTCAGGACAAAATAACTCAAAAAAATAATAATGTAAAACTTTTAAATAAAACGAATCGTCAAATGTGTGTTAAAAAGTTAATGCATTATTAATTTAAAAATAGAGGTAGTATTATTTTGCGAATTGCAAATGACTACACGAGTAAATTAAGTTGTGGTTTCCATTAGTAGTACTCCATCAAAATTTATTTGTTTTTAAATTCATATTTCATGGATCATGGTAAACCACAAGAATACATGTAGCTAACCTTGCTTTATAATTTTGATGGTAAAGAAAGCATAACTCAACTGGTTAAGTTACTTGTGGTGGAACCAATCCATCTAGATTTTAAGTTCTGGACTTGATATGAGTGTTTATATTTATGGCTAATTATTCTTTCAGTGGTAAGCGTCGTATTCATCGATAGCGAGACATCCGTGGTGGCTTCGTCAATCTCAAAATATATTGATCTAGTCTTTTAGAGGTGCTCATAGAGGTAGGGTATGTGTAGACGTTTATAAGAGAAAGTGCGCGCGTTGCAAGCATGTGTGTTTCCAACAAAAATTTATGCTTGATAACACATATTATATCGATTAGTGTGAAAGTGTTTTAATGGCCTAATATGCATCATGGGTTCACAAATATAAACAGGTTCAAGCCAATTAATGTTCATGTTGGTCCCCATGATTAATTGTATCTTGGTCCCAAGCAATTACTAATCTGTACAAGCTGATTATTGCCAAGTTTATGACCATAATAACATGTTTGCAACATGGTCGTTTTTTTATGCCACATTTCTCTTTTGCTACGAAGTGAACCAATCGGTGACATGTTTAGTGGACTCAAGGCTCCATAAAGTGATATAATCCTGCCCTAGTCATGGATCCACGGTTCCACCGATGCATCATCATTTTTTAGACACAATTTGCACTGAAAGACCATGATCCAACTTCATCTGTGAAAACCATTAAACAAAGAACCAATAGGATCAACCAAAAAGATAAATCACTTTTGACAAATCCACTCTAATTAATTAATTAATTTCACTGTCCTTGTAAAGACGAGAGATAGTATAACTCGATGAGATGGGTTATGGCCGGGTACATGGGCTTTCATTCCACCAACCAGTTTTAGTGGGCATGACAGGGCGATGATCCAGACACAATCTTTTCTTAGCTGTCCCTGTATCCAACATGGCACAGGATTGAAGATTGGATAGAACTACTTTAGGGCTGATTTATATGCTGTTTGTCCAGAGTGTGCTCGCTTGGCAAGCACCTAACCTAAGTTTAGGTTCCAAATACTTAATTAAAGCTTGACCTAAGAAGAACCCCTCAATCGAATTAATACAAGAATTAATGGTATGAATTTCATGGAAAAATAGTTGTTGGGGCACTTCTTTTCATATTTATCATGTCACATAGCAACAATGGTGTCAAATGTCCTCCTTCAAACAATTGATACCAAAGGTCATCCTCTTAATTTACTCTATGTTCTTACATCAATTTTTTTTTAATTCTAGATGACACCTCATTTAGTCCCATTGACACTAGTTGCCTACCTTGGGGCTTGCCGAACACCCCACAGCATCGAAGCACCCCCAACAAAATTGAGGCCAGCCAGACGACCGAGCAAAGCTCCCTCACCGTTCAATCGCTGTTGGTTTGCATCATGCCGGTCGGCCTGTCCAGCTGCACGCTCACGTACGGGCACTTGTTCCCATTGGTCCAACGTTACGATGGTCGATGATGGCTACATTGCCCCGCGATATGTCGAGCAGAGGCGTGCAGCGCGTCGCAGATTGAGACGTGCGGACGAATCTGTGGCGCGCCGCGCGCTTACGTGCACGAGTGTACGGCACGGGGCGGCGGCCCTGCTCCCCGTTACTGTGCATCTGTAACCGGTACGATCGAGCTACTCACCGTGCTGGCAGCATGCGTACAGCGTACCATATCCCTCCCATCCCCGGGCGGCTCGTGGATCAGCAGCGTTTCCGTGGCCTCATTGACCCTGCATGCATCATGGGCTCTCTGATGGATTAAGCCGTACTGCTTCTACTACTACTACCACTTGGTGTCACGGTATTGGGCATGCTTAAGTATTGGTAATGACGATGATGACCACCATTGGATCCAGTTTTTTTTTCTTTTTTTGAATGTTTTTGGAACCGGGGCGGAACGATCGATCTGGATCTCATGCCTGATTGACCGGTCTTTGTATCTCCATGTGCGAGCAACGGTCCTGCTGGTGGCGCGCTCAGCCGTACGTGGAATCTAAGATATGGAGCACAGTACAAATTTGCGTGGTTTCAGGGTGCGGCGTTGCGTGCGCGGTGCGCCCACACTTGAGTCTCGACCGCGAAGGGCACATGCCACCGATCCAGGCACTCGCTTTTTGGCCCGTATGGCCGTATCAGTTTTACCCTTTGACGCAACGGCAATAGAACTTTTACTACGAGAAATACGCAAGTCTGCAATGTAGATTACTACCACGGAAATGCACTGGCAAATAGGAGTACGATGTGTAACTGTTTTTTGAGGCAAAGTGGTGGCTGCAAATCTGCAATGCTCGAGTAAATCGGTAAAGCAAAGCGAGTAAAAAAAACTAGTACTGTGCATATTGTGGGCCTCCTTTCGCCTTTGGGTGAGGATCCCTATGTGCAAATTGACAGAGGACCTGACACTGTCAGTGAGGGCACCTGTCTTTCTCTCTTTCTCTGTTCGGCGGAAGTTTTTTTTTTCACTTTCTTTCCACGCGCGCTGCCGAACTCGTGACTGCCGTTCTCTCTCGTCGTATCTTCACTCAATGGCAGGTAGGCCCCACTGTAGGTGGACCTACATGTCATGCACGTCTAGAGTGAGAGGCGAGTGAATCACCCCCTGTCATGCCCTGTCCTTCAAGGTTCCCGTGTGCAACGGCCTGTACAGCCGGGCATCGTTAGATTTCTCCACGGGTGACTTGACTTGTGCGGCGGGACCTGCAAACCGGGGGCCCACACGTCAGCTGCAGCAATGGCCCCTGGGTGGGCCTCGGGGTTGCAGCGCTGGCCCCGTGCTTTTGGCCGTTACCGTTACCTCGAACGCGCCCCGAGGAGGAGCGCCTTTCGGCCGCGTCCCCACCTCTACCTTTCCAGGGGCACGCGGTTGAAGCCTTTGCTCTTCGTCGATGACTTGTGGGCCCGGAAGATATGATGCCCCACGTTGTCAGTTCGATGCCGCTCTACGGGCTAGTGGGCAATGCGTATATGAAAAGACGAGCTTTTTCCTTCGGGCTCCGGTCCGACCGCGATTCGACTCGACCAGCCCACCCACCCACCGGCCGGCGCATACTGTAGTCGCACGGTCGTTTCGGCGTCCAAACTCCCGGATGTACCCTTGGCCTATTCTTCTCTTGTACTAGTGTGAGGGTTTCCCAAACCACCGGGCCGGTGTTACCGTGCTCCGGCGGTAAGCACGGTAACCGCGGTAACCGTGAAAAACCGTATGAAACCTCGCAAAATTTATCAAAAATTCAAATTATTTTTAAATTTATTTGAATTTAAGGAGGTTACCGCGGTATTTACCGCGATAACCGCGTGGTTACCGGCGGTAAGTCGAACCTGACTAGTGTACCGGTGAGGACAAATGCGCTGATGAGTCTCTCCTAAGTCCTAATCAACAACTCTCCTAATTACTCTGCATTTTTCGAGCTGGTACTACCACAGAGGCATACGGACACGTAGTGACCATTGGCAAAGCATAATGAGCCTGATGATCAGTTAGGGGGAAAAAATGGACATTTTTAATCTGAAAATGTTTCTTACTGAACCAGCTGCTACTACTGGACATGGCATTGGATCCGTGATTAGTGGAGGTACTGCTGCGACTGAAAGGTGCTACAGTTCAAAAGTTGATGCTGAACAGTCACCGCTGGGTACTTCCTTTTAGGTGGAAATTAGCAAGAGCAAGCTCCGCGTGTGTGGTACATCTGTTGATAGCTGTACATATTTTAAGTAATTCGAGATTTAAAGTTGTAAAATGCTAAGTTTCTTTAATGTGAGAACATGAAAACAAATAGAAATAAGACAATAATACACATGCAAAATAAATGACTAGTAAACATATAAACAAATAATTATAAGAATGATCGTTTGGATAACCGACAAGGAAAAAAAATGTACGAGATGTTAATAATTGAGTCGAGATTTGAAAAAGATAGACGTCCCTCTAAACTTTTTTTAAGCAAAATTATAAGCGTGTTGAGGATCGAATATGGAATCTTAAGTTGAAACCATATATCTCTTGTCACTGTACTATGCACTGTCAAGTGTATCTCTAAAAAAAAATCACAGAGCCAAGAATTGTTTATTTAATAGATGCACCCTAAGCCCAAGCATACAGAACATTTGCGCTTTGCTTCAAACCCAAACACCGAATAGAAAAAAAAGAGCTCAAGATGGATGCTAGTTTTCCTTCGAATTTCCCTAATTCATGCCAAAAGAAAATTTCCCACGCTTTTCTTGTGCTCCAACCCTACAAAACCACCGGATGAACAGTAGCACTTCCCATAGGATTTTGTTCATACGTATTTCCTTCATTAAATTTCCTCCTACAACTAACTCACCCAAAGCTACAACTAATTAAGCATTTTCAAAGGAGAAAAATGCATCAAGCTAGAAGCATCGCACAAGCCTGAGTTTGAATCCCATTAAACACATATTTTCTTATTAATGATTGAAAAGAAGGGCATGTTCACTTTGATGCCAACAAAAACCTTACCAAAATTTGGCAAGATGCCAAAATTTTGGTAACTTGCCAAAATTTTGGCAGGATTTCTTATATAGTTACTAAAATTTGACAGCAAACTAAGACTGAGTTTGAGAGAGGGGAGATAGAGAATATTGGGGAGATACGCAAAATGAGGTAAGTCATTAGCGCATGATTAATTGAGTATTAACTATTTTAAATTTAAAAAATGGACTAATATGATTTTTTTAAAGCAACTTTCCTATAGAAATTTTTTTTTGCAAAAAACGCACCGTTTAATAGATTAGGAAGCGTGCATGCGGAAAACGAGTCACAATCTCCCCAATCTCTCCCTGATGTCATTCGAAAGAACGCAACCTAAATGTAGCCACTTTTTTGTTGACAACTTTACTAAAATTTGGTAAGGTTGAAAATGGCATCAAAGTGAACAGGCCTGAAAATTATGAGAGTGCCAAACCTTTGTATCTTGCTTTGGAATCGACTTTCAGAGCTATAATTGGACTGGATGAGGTAATCATGAATGAAAATTGTGACACTTAATTATCAAGATCGGTAGTACTAATTTAGTATTTTCCAATGAGCATTACCATCGATGATCTAAAACTCCAAGGTGCCAAGCTATCCTGATTCTCGTACAATTAGTCCATTGCTTTAATTAAGGTTCCTGCTTCATACCAATCATGCAATCTCACTTAAAATACTAACCTCCGGATAAATAACAAGAACCATTATTCAAACTAAGAAATTTTCTCAATCCAAATCATGCTTTGCCAACCAATCTCTGTTGAAGCCTCAGGCATAAACTATCACCCGGAAGAATTATTGTTAATCATGAGGGGCAGCCTCCAGCTTAGCTGTCCTGGAACAGTGGTTTATGCATCCAATCCGAAACATTATGGAGACCAGCGGTGTCAGTCTACACACTGACACCACGGACCAGGATTAAACAAAACCTGTTCAAACGCATCAAAAATACACATCGAAAAGCATCGAAAACGAGACGAAAAAAAAAGCCCTACTGGCTCCAACATTATGAACAGAATACGGCGATACACTAAACCATACAGTACGTGATACGCCACGGGAGCAGGGGGGAAATGGGGGCCCAACGCGTGAATCACACCACGCTGGATGCGGGGCCCGCTCCTCTGGGGTAGCCGGGGTAGGCGCATGTTGTACCGAGCGATGCTGGAGCCCTGGCCCGCGCCGTATCTCCAGTGGAGCCGTGTGGAGCGGGGCTGGCCGAGTTGGCCGGCCATGGCAAGAAGGAAGAGCAGTGGATCGATCGCCGAGACGCGAGCAGCGGACGGCCGCGATCGCGTCGCGTGCAGCGTGCTCTGCTTTGCCGCGATCGGCATCGGCTTGCGTGGCCCCCCGTCCCGTGCTGCCGCGTGAGGCGGCGACCGTGCGGGCCGGCGGGGCACTACACTGTTGCTGCCGCGCTGCGGTTGCCGGCCGGCCGGGGTCCGTGTAGTGGTGGCAGCATCGGATGACCATAGGCACAGTAGGCGATAGGACCGCCTCCTTTTGCCGCACAAAGGCGGGAAATCCTCTATCTTCTTCTGATAAGTTCGGTAAAAAAAAACTTCTGGCCAGTTTACTACCACTTCGCTAGCTCTGTAATCTCGCTGGAGAAGAGGGAGGAGGAGTTTCACCGAAGAGGAAATAGTAGTGGGCACGTGGGAAAATCTCGATAGACAACGGTGGAAATGCCACTAGGATTAGATTTGGAACTTGGGAATTAAAACAGAGGGAATGTTGTGCATTAATATGATATGAAATCATTTACTTCCCGTGTATTTTTGTCAATAATGGTATCTGTAGAGTTCATTTTTTTATCTGGTATTTCCTTGCACAAAATGGAGTTTACAAATTATAAGGGGAGCCAGGCCAAGGTATGCCTTCTAGACATAGTATTTCCTTGTTTCATTGTTTGTATTTTACCAAAGTACAAGTATAGTAGTACGAATATTATGTACAACTCTGAAGGCTTGCAAGCAGGGCTTTTCTGCCTACAGAGCTACTACGTGTATTTTTCTTGTTAAATCTACACACATGACACACCTACAAAGCAACATTCTGTTGTAACTGAAAACCCCTATCTGTCCAAATGCAAAAGCCTGAGCCTGCTGCTGTGAATGACAGCAGGATGGACAGAAAAAAAAAAGGAACCCAAACAACAACACAAGGAGGAAACCAGAACATGCAGACAACACAAGCAACTGGCTCCTCTCCTCTCCTCCTACCGTTCAGTTAGCAGAGTTAACAATGTGATTAGCTGCGTACTGGAGGACTACTACTAGCGGACACAAAGCCCCACTAAAGTATTCATTCGTTCACAATTCACAAGCCGTCAAGCACTGTGCCATTATCCCCAATAAGTAGTACTCCACCACGCCTTCTCTCTTTCTTCCTCTCCTCTCCTCTCCTCCGCTTCACCTCCGTTTCTTTCATCGTCTATCTCTTTCTCCCCAACACAGCGGGCGAACCAAAACCGTCGTCTCGCCGGGGTCCGGGACCACCTCGTCGCATGCGCGCTGGGTCGTAGACTTGGCCGCCGGCGATCGCCGGAGTTGGGGAGCGCGGCGGCGGCGGTTCCGCGCTCGCCGGAGCGAGGGGTGGGTGGAGGATGG
This sequence comes from Oryza glaberrima, assembly GCF_000147395.1. Taxonomy (NCBI): domain Eukaryota; kingdom Viridiplantae; phylum Streptophyta; class Magnoliopsida; order Poales; family Poaceae; genus Oryza; species Oryza glaberrima. Next base: position 23,821,901 of record NC_068326.1, read on the forward strand.
CGGCGGGAGGGAAGGGGTGGGTGGAGAGGGCGCGGCGCGGGGTGAAGACGGCGTGGTTCATGGTGGCCATGGTGGCGTCGCTGCTGATGGCGTCGGCGCCGGCGCTGGTGGCCGCCGGCGACGTGGCCGTCGCGCTGTGGCTCGAGGTGCGGCTCGGGTGCCTCCGCTGCCACGGCCTGCGCGGCCACCTCGAGCGTTACGGCTTCCGGAGCTCGCTCGTGGACATACCGCTTGTCTCCATCGCTCGATCCGTCGTCATTACCTGTAAGCAGCGACTAGCTCCCCTCATTGCTGTTCTAATGCGCTCGCAGGATATTGGGGAATCTGTTCGTATGAGTTGGATTTCTTTTCATCTTCTGAGAATTTTTGTATTGGTTATGTGTGTTATTTTTTTTAATATTCTAATTTCATTATATTTTGGGATATGGGATTTCCCTCAAGATTCTTTATTTTTTCCCTTTTTGTATGGGGATTTGTCCATCTGAAAGCTACAGTTCTTGCTACGTCTGTGCTTGTCTTCATTCGTAGACGAAAGGATGAAACTTTCGTGAAAAAAACCGTGTCTATTTCTAAAGCTATTAATCTGATTTCGTATCTGTTGCCTGCTATTCTTTTCACTTTCCGTATTTGAATTCAGTTAAATCCCGTCATTTGATTCGCTGAATTAGTAATAGATTTGCTGAATCTGTTGCCTACTATTTCCCGGCAGTTTGAAGTGCGCGCCAACAAATTTCCGCACTCGGATTTGGGGAGAAAAACTACGAGATGCGACTAACAGATCCGATGTTTGCTCGTGCAGGTGTATACCTCATGTCTGATGCTTCTGGTCTCTCCCATGGCCCGTACCTTGGAACAGCAACTTGCTGTTCCCTGGCTTCTCTGCTCATCTTGTTGATTAAGGCCAGCGTTTACAGTCCGGCGCAGGAGATTGGGCCTGAGCTCTCGCCGTCATTGGCGGATCACAAGCTCAGTCTCAAGAAGCTATCGGGAATGCCGGTGCTTTTCCTGTCCTCCTTGGTCTTTGCTCTTGGCCATGTTGTTGTCGCTTACAGGACAAGCTGCAGGGCTCGGCGGAAGCTGCTTATCCATGGCATTGACCCTGAATCGGTATGACTTACATCCGTTTGCCTTCTAAATCTCACTAAGTGATCAATTGTAGAAACAGGGGCATGTATGCTAGTATTTTCTTGCATCCGTTGTGCTTTTCTTTTGCAATGTTTGATGTTTTCGTGGGTTGTGCTGCTTTCAGATTCTGGCATACAAGAATGCATATCCTGGATGCTACAAGACTCCTCGATCTCCCACACCATACAGTGGAAAATTTTATTCTAGGAGTGACAGTGAGACGAAGAGAAAATCTGTTGCTCACGACGATAGGGATATTCCAATCAGTTTCCTTGCAGACGGTGATAGCATGTTCATTGCTTGCCAGGGGATCACTGTGCATTACAAACTTTCCGATCCATCGAGTTGCATATCTTCAGCTACAGACACTTTTCCAGAAATCCATCATGATGTTATTTCAGCAAGCATTTCTCCTAGAAGACAGAGACATGATAGCCCACCATCAGCCTCCACTAATACCCGTCGTCTTTTGAATAGGAGCTTCAGCCATCAATACCATCAGACATCGCTATATGCACCATTGTTGGTAGAGCCAGTGACCTCTCCAACTTTGTCGGATGACACCCCTGTTCTTAGTGTTGATGATGGCAGTGCTGATGTATGTTTGAAACCTATGGGATTTGATCTTGAGGCTGGAGAACAGGGGAAATTTGCTGTTGTTTTGGTGCATGGGTTTGGAGGTGGGGTGTTCTCATGGAGACACGTTACAAATTTGCTTTCTCGTCAAGTGGGTTGCACTGTGCTGGCCTTCGATCGCCCTGGATGGGGGTTAACATCTCGACCTCGCAGAAAGGATTGGGAAGACAAAAATCTACCAAATCCGTATGAGCTTGGATCTCAGGTGATTCTTCTTACCATATACTAGATTGCGCACTGCCCAATAGCAACAAGTGCTTGCAGCACTTGCCCTAATGTTCTTTGCACTAGCTACTAGATATGTTGCAATATCCCATACTCATTCCATGGAATTTGTTATAAGCATGACTGACTGAATGTAAATATGTTACTGCATGTGTTTTCTCTTAGAACTATACTTATCTTTGGGATTATGTCTTCTATGTACCATAATTCTGTGTGACAACAGCTTTTCCATTACAAATAGTTGAGTACAATCTTCTGAAGTTCTTTTTTTTCCTTAGGTACATCCTATCTTACAAATATTCATCTAAGGGAATGCTCTTCTACTGTAACAACTATTAATCTTTTAACTAATATTACTATATCCAGTTATGTTTGCAACATATTTTCCGGCAGCATTAACGCTATATTTCTTCGCTGTACTTGGAAAACTCAGAACTTTAAGAACAACGCTTTGTATGCCTTCTGCAGGTTGATCTTCTTATTTCATTTTGCTCGGACATGGGCTTACGCTCTGTGGTTTTAGTTGGTCATGATGATGGGGGCCTGCTTGCCCTAAAAGCTGCAGAAAAGTTGCGAGCATCTGGAGATTCAAGAAAGGTAACTGCCTTGTGACCTTCTGTTCATTTTTCTTTTGTGAACTTTAGTAGCTTATCAGACTGTTTGCTTGATGAAAGTCTATCCTTCTGGTAATAATCATTTTAAATGCCTCCTTGTTTTTTCTTAGGTTGAAGTGAAGGGAGTTGTGCTTATAGGTGTAAGCTTATCAAGAGAAGTCATTCCTGCATTTGCTCGTATACTCCTGCATACCCCTCTAAGGAAAAAGCACATGGTACGGCCACTGTTACGTACTGAAATCACTCAGGTGATCAATAGACGTGCATGGTTTGATGCTACCAAGTTAACAACAGATGTTCTGAACCTCTACAAGGTACACACTTTTAATAATTTTCATTCCCTTCAGTGTGTTGTCAAACCATTAGTACGCAATCTATCTCTGGAAGAGTTTGGTCACTAAAAGCACATAGGGAGCGTTATATCATTTGCAAATAATCTATTTATCATTCCACCACATATTGTCTGAATGCAAGGAAAGTGGAACTTTTCTTGCATGTTGTTAGTTATTTATTGTCTTCCTGTTCCTTGATGCTAAATTAAATGTTTTAACATGCATCCTTTCACTTATTCTGTGAACATGAACTACGAACTGACTTGAAATGGGTTTTTACATTTAGGCTCCACTATTTGTTGAAGGCTGGGATGAAGCTCTCCATGAAGTAGGACGTCTTTCTTTCTCGACTGTCCTATCATCAAAAAGAGCAGCAGATTTACTAAGATCAGTGGAAGACCTCCCTGTTCTGGTTGTAGCAGGCTCTGAGGATGCTCTTGTTTCTTCGAAGTCAACGCAAGTAATGGCTTCAAGGCTTGTAAATTCTGTAAGTAATCTTGAGTCCCTTTGCCTCAGTATAGTGAATCTGCTTCTGAAGAGGACTCTTGCATGATACTCTATATTACTTCCCTGTTAGGGTTACTCCATACATTGTGCCAATGAGTTCTTGTTATTTTGCAGAGGCTGGTAACGATATCAAATTGTGGGCATTTGCCACATGAGGAGTGTCCCAAGGCATTGCTTTCGGCTCTTTCTCCATTCATATCAGGACTGGTGTCATCAGATGATTCATTGCAAAGATTGTAGCATACTAGTTCTTTTCGTTTTGCCTTTTGCCCTGTCTTTCTGTCCTCTACACTGAGTAGATCTCTCTAGTTGGTGTGAGTTTGTGTGAGCCAATGTAGTGCAGTAGTGGAGCCTGACCCAAAATCTCAAGGGTTCCTAGAGCTCCTCTAATTTTTTGCCCCATGTAATGATACCTCCGAATGATTTCAATTAAGCAAGTTGAATCTGTACAGCACAGGCTTGCTGTGTTCAGTTCATGTCTACTCCAGCTCCAGCTGTCATATATCAGCTAACTACTGACTACTAGTAATATGCCCGTGCTAAACGCTACGGTGCAACTCTATTTGTCTTTAATAATTTTTAAAATTTTCATGTTTAGCAAAAAAATATTATTATATGAACTGTGCATTTGAGCTTTAATTCAATTTATATCATACATCAAATATATTGCAAGTAAAATATTAGAATAGGATGTACCAATATATTTGTGCCCCATGTCATAATGCATAATAATATGATATTAAAGATATATGATAATGCATTTATCTGTGCCTTAAGATGTATGATAAACGTGACAGATCAAAGACACTTAGGTTGAGTATTGCATATAAGTATTTATCATGGGTATTTTAGTTGTTAATGGGCCATTACAGGATTTGGACCATACACATAAGTTTGACATCTAGCGGTCCTTTACTCCTTTATCATGACTGAATAGGCAACATAATAGCAAATTAGCAATACTGGTTTCTTATATTAATTATATTTGCTTTTTTTATACGCTTTCATGTTCATAAATCAATATTCATGTGATTGGTCAGCTCTTTAAATTAATGGAGCCCTGAAGCAAATAAAATGTGTTTGATCTAAAGCAAAGAATTACATGTGTTTGATCTAAAGCAAAAGAATTACAGAAATCAATAGTGCTACACAACGTCAGAAAATTGGCCGACCTAATTTATTTATGTGAGATCTAAACCACAATTGGTGTGTGATGTGTCTCCTTATATAAGAAGACATGGAAAACAAATATAAAGGAACATTGCTATGCATCCAACCGTGCCAAACAAATACATAGTAGTTCAACAGGAGGTAGAGCACATTTGTATAGGTCCCAGAAATCAACTCAATCACAAGCAATACTGAATAGGCATCATAACAACAAAGTTTCATCGAATTTGGTTGTGCATTTCACAAGCAGTACTGAATAGGCCCGAACGACATTGTTTACTGAATTTTCTTGTGTAATTCACAAGAAATGTTATTTTATTCTAAAGCCAAAACACAATAGTGATAATACTAAATCATGGTTCCTTCTCGGTTGCTTCATCGGAGACGTCGTCATTGCAGATCTTCATTGTTATCTCGATAGGAGAAGACCAGCGAGGATCATACCCTTCTCCCACCTTCCTTTTCTCACTGTATCCTTTTTCTACCTTCTTGCACTTGTAGTCTTCCATGGAACTCTCAACACGCCGGCAACCATCACGTATGTATTGAAACATCATCATGATGGCATTCGCGTGGCCCATGTAATAATTCCCCTTGTTTGGTGTTTGCCCTGACGAAGGCTGCACCTTCGCATCATCCTTGGAGTTCATTGAGTCCTTAGGTGTGGACTTGATGTGGTGAAAAATCCACATCATCCATGGATGCCATGCCTTACTACAATACAGAAGAAGTAGGAGATCAATAGGTGTAAACTAAAGTATATAATAATTTCCAACACATAAGAGATAGTTTGGAGAACGATATCAAGATGATGAGTTGAAGTTGAGCAGTCGTATGCAGCCGGCTAAGGAGGATCAGTAATATTTTTTGGATCACACTCCTTTACCCACATATATATAGGCTAAGGAGGATAATGTTACCATTGTTGCTATCATGATATCTATGGAAAGACATAACAATATTGCCTTGTATGTCTTGTGAGTTGACATGTATGGGCATGTAATACATGGAAATATTGCCAAAATAGCATCTGACAGAGATTTGGATATGATTTGCTAACCTTTACTCTGATCTGCTGCATGATAGCGTAATTGATAGAGATTTGGATATGATTTGCCAATAATATTTCAAGCTTGCTGCTACGAAGATAAATAATAATAATAATTTGTTTTAATCATTGATCATTACAAATGCTCAGGAAAGCTGACATGATTTGCAGTATAGTGCGCCTAAAATTAATTAACAATCAATTACAAATGAAGTCAATTGCCAAGAATGATTCGCAATTAGCATTATCTGTTGTAGGTACTGTTTACTTCAGACAAGGGTGGTGATGATCCATTCAAGTAATTTCAGTCCAGCTCGGTACATGGTGAACATTTCTTTATTCAAATTAAAGCAAAGACACAATGCAAAACATACTGTTTAATAATGCACAAGTGAACATTTGTTTATTTTCAACAATGCAAAACATAATGTTTAATACTGTTTTAGAGTAACTTTGATACCTTGAATAACTGGAGTGAAGTAGTCAACAGCAGAGCAGGAGTCCTCAAATATTAGATCCTTCAATCAGATTTTTCCTGATTCATGCAACACTGTAAACGTAGGATACAAGGAAAATTTAATAAATGATCTGTGAACGTAGGATACAAGAAAAAATAGGAACTACATGAACAATCTATTTAAATCCATGGTTGTGGAACTGCAGCAGGTTAGGTTCGTAAAAAGTGGTTAACTCAAATACCAACACTCTTCAATTATTTGCCCTAGAGAAAGAAAAATAGGTTCATCTATTCTGTAGGATATAGTTATTTATATGAACTGAACGACATAAGAATTTAGAGTCAATTGCAAGAAAAACTAAAGGTACTGCATATACCATCTACTTCTTAGATCCCAGATTGATTAGGATGACCGGGCTTTAACAGGGAAGCATATATGTGAAATCAAAATGCTGGTCTGTCAATGTACTTGTTCACAATGTGATGTGCATGTCACACCGTGAAATCAAAATCATTAATGCATGACTACACTGTGGTGTGCATGTGAAATTGAGCAAAATTTTGCAGTATTACATTTGGAACAGGGTTAAGCTTTTCCAAGAAAAAGATTGGTCAATCCCTCAAAAGAAAATATGGTTGGCACAGTAATCAGGGCAATTTTTTTTTCTTGATTTGTAAACCGGATGCAGGCAATTTTAAACATCAGATTCTACAACAGTGCGAAGATTGACCCACGAAGTATACATTTGCACTGTTTGTAAGGGGTAATCATTATGGAAGAAATTACCTATACCAAACAGAAATTTAGTAGAATCAGCCAAAAATTTCGTTGATTGTGCAGCAAACAATAGCAGTTGACATGGTGTCCTGTCAGCCTGAATTTTTCAATTTTTCTTCGGCAATCTGAATTGTCGTCCTATAGATTAAATCATTTGAAATGAAAGGTTAAGTTAGTTTGCTAGATATAAGCAATCACATAGAAAAATTGACACAATAGAATTATCTGAGGTAGGCCATTTCTTCCCCACAATTTTACAATGAAAGATTGACGATAAATGTTTACAAGATGTGAAGTATCTCATCCAATGACAACAATGAAACCCCCCCCAAAAAAAAAAAATCCTACCACACGAATGAGATTAATACGTGAAATTTAGTTGAAATGCAAAACAGGCTTTGAATTAGAGTTTTGCATCACAGATATCCATGCACAGTGAACAATGTTTGATAATGAACAATGGGGATTTAGTCAACAAAGGGGATTCCTAAAGCCATTATGCATCTCTATGAACAGTGGTGGAGGACGGAAAAAAAATTTAGGTGTGGCCAATAAACTACCACACACGAGAGTTAACACAGAACAAGAATTAAGAAAAAAAAAATTCAATGCACAATATTGTACAATGTAACATTATATCAGCAAGTCATAGTAACAAGCACTTAATCACAAGTTCACAATTCATCATCCATTTGCAAATAAGTGTAAATATAAAGGTAGGTACTCAAAAATACCTCAAGATTCACTGATTCAAGCTTTCAGCCGTACATCACATATATGAACTAATGAGGATAGATACATATGTAGAATCTGAAAAACAAATAGCAAAGATTGATTAGTTTGATAAGATAAAAAGCAATGAGTGAAACAAAATGTACAAGCATCCTAAAAATAAAATATTTAATTGCAATTTCAGTAATAAATTTGTACACTTTGAAATTGCAATGTTCTAAAATTGTCAAATAAAAAAAAAGTACAACCTCTTTGTGATGCCAGTGCCTTCCCTTTTCTCTTTCTGTCCATTTTCTGCTGATGGGAGATTGGGCGTGATGGCCTGATGGCTGCTACTGCTTCTGCTTGCCTTGCTTGCTGCTTGGTGCTGCTGCGCCATCCGCCCTGCCCCTGCCCTGCTTGGCGCCTGTGCTGCACGCCTGCGCGGCTGCGCCCCACCACGCGAGGAAGGTCTCGGCAGCTACCAGGCGAGGAAGGCGTCGGCGGCGACGTGAATCGGTGGCGGTGAGACGACGGATGCGATGACGGCGGAGCGGTGGCAGTCGAGGGCGGCGGCGACGGCGGTGGTGCGGGGATCGGTGGCGGAGACGACGGATGCGAAGACGGCGGAGCGGCGACAGTCGAGGGCGGTGGCGCTGCGTGAGTCGGGGTTGGGGAGGGGCGGCGGCGCGTGAGAGCGATAGAGAGGGGGCGAAGAGGAGCGCGCAATCGAGGGAGGTGGGAGGTGGGAGCGATCTCAATCGTTGAGATTTCACCGAGGCAATCTGGACCGTTGAGTGATGAATGAAAGAATAAGTGAAAGTATTTGTTGAACTATAGGGTAGATGACTACACATTTCAACGGAGCAAATTTCGGATGAAATCTGAACAGCTGTGGCGAGTTGGTGTTTTAATTCTTTAATTTACTGAAGTCCTACTATCTAGTAGTAGTTCATTTACCGAAAATGACATGTCTGTCCTTTGTGTTACTGTGTATCTTTGGACTCTGACAGCATTGGGCTACAGAGAATGTGTTTTTCAAGAAAAAAATACGGTTGGTACCGTAGGAGTATGTATTTGTGCCAGTTGGCAGCAGCATCTGTTTTCTATCTTTGGAAGAACTTGTTGGTTTTGGGTCTATAACTTGTGTTAAATTGTCATTGCTCTTTTTGATGTTACATTACCATGTGAAGTTGTCAGCATTAAACATTTCATACATGAGCATGATGTACAATGATGTTCCACAGATGCACAGACAGGCCACCTCAATTTTTTTTAATATAGAACTGTTTTAATTCAGCCAAATTTTGTTCAAATAAAAAGGTTTGATTTTTAACCCCCCTTTTTTTTGAACTTTTCATTCATTTGCCCCTGTCAAATATTTATGATTCTCGCAATTTGTAAGATTTGAATTTAGAATTTTTAAAAATTCAGCCAAAATTTGTTAAAATTTTAATTTATTTAATTAAATATTTTTAATCAAAATTTTCCACTATATCGTTCCCCAAAATTGTTTCCTACTTAATATAATCGGTTATGCAGCTTGGTATGGTGGTAAAATCATCATTTCCAAAAATTCATTTCTCTAGAGGCAAAGATGCTAAAACTACCTCCGCCCCAAAATTCGAGTTATATTTCAGGATAGGGGAGTAAAACATTCCGTCAGTACGTAACTGTTCTGTTCCAACCGAAGGTTGATTCCATGAGTTAAAATCACCCAAATCAATAAGTGAAGGTGAGAATAATAATGAAGCACTGGTACATTCTTTGGACTTTTCCTTCAAAAATTAGAAAAGCGTAAAACTGTACATGCCAGCAGATCAACTTGCCAACTAAAACAAAAACAGGCTAACATCACAACACGCTATAACAAAATCAAATTCTTACGCTTCTCTACTTACGAACACCGGACGTAACCCATCAATTTCACCATCTCTTCATGGTGGAATAACTATACCAATGATTTCCAGTTATTCCTTAGCTAACCGTTGGACTCCGGGGTAAATTCTATCTCCCCTTTCTTGGAAATCAACAGTAAACAACCAAAAAAGAAAAAGAAAAAAAAAACACACAACTCCTTTACTAGCTCTTGCATTTCATCTTCTCTGCATCCCATTCATCACTGACGAGCACAAGATGATCGCCGTCTCTGATGAGCTCCACCTCGTCAACCTCGGCGCCCTCCACGGTGAGAACCTTGGTTGGCGCGAAGTCGAACTTCTTGGCGCCGAGCTCGAGGAGCATGTCCAGCGTCTGAGGCAGGAGCACGAGCTTCCCGGCGGTGTTCCCTTTCTCGGGGCAGCTGATCGTCACCCTGATGACGGCGTTGCGGCTGCCGCTGCTCGGGTTCGGGGAGCCCGTCGCCGCGAGGCCACCCCTCGAGAGCGGGTGGTCGGTCTCCCGCTGCGCCTGCGACGACGAGATGACCCCGAAGAGGGAGTTCTGGAAGGTGACCCGCTTCCTCCGGAGCTTCTCGGGGAGAACCCGGCTGGGCAGGTCGGCGTCTTCGTGGATCATGTTCTTCATCATGGGCTCGCTGTTGAACCTCCCGATCAGTGATGCCGCCGCCGCCGCCGGCGCCACCCTGGTGGTGGTGGAGCTTGGGACGTGATGGTGGCCACTCGCCGTCGCCGCCTTGCGCGACCGGAACAGGAGCTGGATGTCGTCGTGGCCCTGCTGCTCGGCGAGGGCTCTCGGGGTCCAGCCGTTGCCGTCCTGCTTGTCGATGTCGGCTCCGTGTTCCAGCAAGAGCTCGGCCATCTGGACGTTGCCGTCGCAGACGGCGCGGTGCAGGGCGGTGATCCCGTCCCGGCGAGCCCTGTTCACGTCGCCTCCGTAGTGAATGATGTCGTTGAGCAGCTCGGTGTCGCTCTCCTCCACGGCGATGCAAGCGTATAAGCCCGTGTCACCCGACGACAGATCCGCGCCGCCTTCGACTAATAGTTGCACGACGGCGGCGTGCTTCTCACACAGCGCTTCCCACAGTGGAACTTTTCCTTCTGAGTCTGGAAAATGGAAAAGAAAATCGTGGCATGTCAGATGGTGTATTGAACATCTGTATATAAGACTCATCACTCATGGAGTTAATTACATCGACGCACAAAACTTTTGCGTCTTCGCAAAAACTCATGGAGCAAATTCTATTAAGTAAATCAGTAAGTTCTAGATGTTAGATTGGTAGAAAATTCAACAGGAATTTTGCAAGCAAGTTTAGCCTCGTAAGATTTACAGGTGACGTGAGGCCATGACATATTGCAGGGTTTGGATATAACATCCAGCTGTTCATACCATTTAACTCTTACAGTTAAATTGTACACTATATGCTGTCAAAATTTTCCAGTTTTCGGCATACCTCTGGCATTTGGATCAGCTCCATATTCTAATAGAAGCCTGACGCATTGCTCGTTTCCTTTGGAAGCAGCTATATGCTGTTAATCATGAACATTTGAAAGTGGTAACTTTCTTGGTCAGCATAAGTCCATAGAAAAATAAACAACACAGATACGTATAGTTGACTAAACTGACCAGTGCGGTATGCCCATCATTATCTGACTCATTTGGATCCATACCACGCTTAAGAAGTTGATGCAACAAAAAATCATCTCCTCTAGTTACTGCAAAACAGAGTGTAATTGGCAAATCCAGATTTCCCCGAGCTAGCATACTCTCTATCTCCTTTACGACACCAGCCATTACACTGTTCTCCTTCTGCTCTTTAAGGAACTGCATCAGAAAAAAAAAACAGTGGATCTCAGTACTGCTCAAAATACTGCACGACATAAAGCATGATAAATGTCAATGAAGCAAAAACAAAATAAACAGCCCTTATCCAGATCACAACAGACAACAGTGAACATCAAGTCTGATAGTCGCAGAACAGTCGACATATTTTTTAGATAATGGCAGAACAGTCGACATGAATAAACAATTTCTGTGTTCAAGATAATCTAGTGGCTATATGAGGGAATACTAGTTTAACTTCACATATTGTTAAACAAGATGATGCAGGTTCCAGGGTGGTTCGATTTAGGAGTTACTACAGAGCTAGTTTCAGTGGTCAGGTTACCACTCTGAATATGAAAAATCTTTCTACAAATGCAAACATATGCGATAAATGTTACAGAGAAGAGACCAACAAATAAATGGTAGACCTGAATAAGGTTGTTCATTATGATAGTTCCATCCCCAACATTGGATTGAACAATGCTGAGAAAAGCTGTACGATTCAAACGCAACAACTGGCACAAGGATCTTGTTCGAACTGTGAATAGCTGAGGTCTGTAGCAAAGAACCCCAATTTCTCCAACAACTTCTCCTGACTTAGCCACTTGTATCACCTGCAGAATTCCAAGTTATCATATTTAGGACCAATTGATGCACGAGTTCATTTGGAATTAAGTCTCAAAGCAACAGAAGTCTTGCCTGGTCTGCACTATTTTGCTGCTCTACTAACTCCTGCAAAAGTGACTCGAATTTCAGAATGACCATTTATATAACTAAAACTGATATCAGTACTGATAGCTCAATTACTCCTACTTTTTCAACTGCACTCTCTGAAGCTTAGTATTATATCAACTTGGAAATAACAAAGTAGTTATTAAAGAGTATTCTTACCACACTACCAGAAACTAAGATGTAGAAGTCAGTGGGTGCTTCATTCTGCAAAATCACATCCTCCCTAGGTGGAAAATATTCAGCTTTCATCTCCGAAACCTTAAAAACGAAATCAAGTAAAAGAACCAGATAAGCATATTCTGTAACAGTACGCAACTACAAAAACACAGCTACAGAAAGAACTATATCCTTACCAGTTGAAAAATCAGATCATTTGAGACTCCTTGAAACAGGTAAACATTTTGAACCAGATGGAAGAACAGATATTGAGAAATGCTAGATTTAATAGCTTTAGGCAGTGAATCAAGGATCTCTTGTTGTTGAAGACCTTCTGAATCTGTCCTGTATTTTAAGCTAATATGTGAAATCATCTGATCTTGCAGCCGAGGTGGTAGCTGATTTCTTACTCCAAAGCTTGTTGCTGCTTGGATTGTATCCCTCTTTTAGTACAAAACATAACAAACACTACTTGTTAGAATCAAACTTTAAAAGAGCAGTTAGATGCAAGTATCAACCAAAGGTTGAACAAAAAGAACTCACATAGTTTCGAGTACGACTAGTGCCATGGACAACCAAATTGGTCATGTTACCGATCAAATAAGCGGTCAAACCAAGGTTAAAGAGCATGTAGAAAATGTTGAAGATCATCTCCCTTGTATTTTCTGCATGTAGATCCCCATAGCCCACGGTGGTAAGAGTGGTGATTGACCAATAGACTGATGTTACGTAGCGAATCCATAAGCTCCGTTCATGGAAATCTGCCATGTAATTGCCAATCCACGTAGAAGTTGGGACGGGGTACCTATCAGCAAGAAGATAGTAGAAGCATGCCGCACAGTGCACAGCAAAAAGTGTGACCTGCAATATCAAAGGATGAGAAAATGGGATGTTCCACAAAAATGTTAAAACTTCACAGGAAAATAACATAAATACAGTCACTTACACAAATGAGCTTTGCACATCGAACCCAGAAGTAATTGAAGTGTCTATCCTTCTCCAACCTAGAAAAAGTGAAAAGTGTTAAGTTTACTACACAAATTGAAAAGGCGAAAATGGCAGTGGCTCTAGCCTAATTAATACTATGTTTTAACCGAGTTCAGTCAGGTTCAGATTGAAATGTTGGACCCCAAAACAGAATGTATATCATAGAATCTTCTATATGTGCACGATAAAAACATACCTAGAAAACAGAGAGCTGACTCTGCGGAGACGCCACAGACGAAGCATGTTGAAAAATCCATATGACCTAAGCTTTGAAGGTAGTATCCTGCGAGCAAATTCTGATGGGATGGTGGAGGCCACGTCAAGAACAAGCCATGTGGTACTATAACGCCATGCGATCTTCTTTGGATCATCTTCAAGCATATAGCTCATTTTATCCAAATAAGCCACAAAGAAGGTCAGAATGATGTCAACCGCGAAGAATGCATTCACCACATTGTCGGCTGTAGCTAGAGCCCCCGTAGGCTTCGGAATGAAGCCAAATTCAAATGGTGAGACCCACGCAGAGTAGACTACAAGAACTATGAGGAAAGTCTCCCAGATTCTGCATAGTATTAACAATTAAATGTTAGAATTACTCATTCTTCTGATTTCAATATTACAAAGTTTCTATTTGCTTTTCATACTGGCAAAAACACCATGCTTACAAAGGAAAAAACAATATATTCCTATAGGAAGAAGTCCATATACCCCCTAAACCATGAATGGAAGATATTTATATTGTGAAATCCATACACTAGCATTATATGCATAACATCATAATATAATATAACTTGCGGCCAAGGAATGACGAAATACAAATATGTCATCTTAGTCATTATAAGCATCCAAATACACGAAACCACTGTTCAAAAATCGAAACCACTGCAGGGGTTGCAAACTTTAGGGAGTTTGATGTTCGGTTTTAAAGTTTAGGGTATTAGATGGACTTTTGTTCAAAGTTCCGTGATTTCTTATTCCTGTACAAGTAATCTCTGTTTATTCAACGGTACTGTATATGTACTGGCCGTAACTCGGTGGCAAGTGGCAACTAGAAGTACCACAGAAACTACCGTACTACTTACTGTATACTGTGTATACAAGATTATCTCCGAAAGAGTGATCCGAAGAAAAATGGAGATTAATGTAATGCGATTTTATGATACTATCAAATAATAAATGGACAACAGAACTCTCACTAGACAAAAAAATATATTAATTGAATGATAGCACAGAATAACTTCAAATTGCAGAAGACTGTCATTGAGGCCGACAAAAAAGGTAATCTGAACAATTCGTAAAACCACTAAGTCCATAACTAAAATACAAGGTTATTAATCCTCGTCCGTCCAACGGCAAATAATTGCAGTAAACAAATCAGAAAAAGAGTTTTCCATGCGAGTTCCGTGAGAGAGCTCTTTCGACAACGAAGCATTGCGTAAAGAAGCGCAAAACGGGAGTACTAGAAATCCAGGAACGTCAGCATCAAAATCACGCTTTTCTTGTCGTTCCTCAAGGAAAAGAAAATCGAATAACTAAATAAAGCACTCACAAGCCATAGAATTAGCCATATTAAAACGGAGATAATGAGTACTATAAAAAGCAAGAAATAGACAAATCAATTATTCAGTCGAGGTCAAACCAGGAACAGTAAAAACAAAAACCTCTACTTCTCACTTCCGCGAAAACACATTAAAGACAATTTGCTGACAATTGCGGCAGCAAAGCAGCCATTAAAACAGAGGGAGAAAAAACAAAATTTCATGAGCAACCCATCTATTTCGTGACAACATATAATAACTCATTGGAATTAACAAGAGGCAGAACGAACCAATTCAGTGCCAACTATGAATACAAAAATAAAGCACTTCTGCGCTGACCATCACCAAAATTAAAGCTGTAATGCAGCCAGTATAGCAGGACTGTACACAAGAGACTGCGCAAGAAAAAAAAATCTGAAACAAAGCAGCGGCGAGAGTTGTGATGGCGATAGGGAAGAGAGAGACAGAGAAGGTTGCGAACTAACCTGTATCGGCGGTCGTAGGGGGAGATGATGAAGCGGCGGAGCTTGATGCGGCGGTTGCTCCGCGCGCCGAGCGACGGGAGGATGGCGCTGGAGATGCTGTAGTGGCTGCCGTCCCGCGACAGCTCCCTCTCGAGCGCCGGGTCCCCGCCGCCATGGCCCGCCCCCCACGGCCCGCACGCGGGCATCATCCTGCTGCGCCCGTCCCGCCTCACCTCGCTGGCCTCGAACGCGTCGCCGGCGCCGACCCTCCGGTTGCGGCCCCACGGCCCGCACGCCGCCATCCGAGCGGCGCCCCACCTCGCCATTGCGCTGCCCCTCGGCGGGCGCGCGTGCCTCCCCTCTCTCGGGTTTAATGGAGCGCCCACCCCCACAAGGCCCACAAATCTGGCGGCCTGCAAGGGAATCGCGGGGTGGGAATCTCTCGCCTTGAATACTAGAGAGAGAAGTTCTCGGTGATTCGGTTTTCTGGTAAGTGGAGGAGAGCCGACGCCCGACGGCGGCTGCGGCGGCGGCGAAGACGTGTCGCGGAAGAAGAGAAGAGAAGAGAGGAGAGGTGAGAGCTTCGATCGAGCTTGGTCGGGGTCACGCGCGGCTCGGGGCTGCTTTTATGGATGCGAGGGGAGGGGGAGAGACCTGGGGGGTGGGGGCCTCTGGGGCGGACGGACTGATGAGCGGCGACGAATCGGGAGGAGAGTCTGAAGGACGGTTTTGCCCCTGCGGGACTGGACGCGACGCGGCCGAGCCGCGAACCGGGGGTGACACGTTTTCTGGGGAGGACGGCAGAAGTAGTGGGGATGTCAGATGGCTCGGATCCGCCGGGTCTTGCCGTAACCGTGCCGGTGCATGACTCTAAGCAGTACGAAGGGCAAATCTGGTAATCACCTAAATGGGAGGCACCTACCCCTACCTGTCTTAAAGAGGATTTGCCTCATGAATATTTATTCGAGGTTTAAGATTAAAATTAGCTGTCTGGGTTTGTCTTAAATCAAATATTATTTGATCATCAATTTCTATATGAGTAAACTCATACTTTAACATCATACGATTTATATTTTTAGATTTAACATGAGAAATATGATTGTGACATATAATTTACATTTTGTTGGACTATATGGATTTCTAGAAGTTAATGGTCAAATACAAACGTAAAACAACATGTAATTTGAAACGAAGGGACTATAATTTGATCGAAACTTCTAAAATTATAGTCATCAATAAATTTAATTTTCAATTGCTTACTTTAAAAGAAACAAAAATTATATGCGTAAATTTATCCTGGAGAGTATTATTGTACTCCCTCCATTTCATCTTATAGGTCGTTTTCTCTCTTTTTTAGTCAAACTTATTTAGATTTGACAAATATTATAGAAAAAATATAGTAGCATTACAAACAAAAAATAAATATATTATAAAAAATATTCAATGTTAAATTTAATGAAACTAATTTGATGTCACTAAGTTATTCTATGAACTTGGCCAAACTAAACAAAGTTTGACTAGTGAAAAAAAAAAATCAAAACCACTTATAATATGAAATAGAGGGAGTAAAATTGTAAACCCAGGTCTTATAAAGTATTATTTCAATATAGACATGATGGTCAAAATCCTACTGCCTCCATCTCGTAATATATGCAATTCTAAAGTTTTTCACGTGTATTAAATAGAGGGATGGAATTAATGAGGGATGTTTGTAATTGGTTGGGATGAGTAAGTAGATGAAATAAATAAATAAATGAGATATGGTTGTGATTGGTTGGGATGAGAAAATATGTGAAAAAAATTAAATGGCGAATGGTTGTGATTGTTTGAGATGAGAGAGCAAATAGAAAAGTAGCTATATTTTTTAACAGTTCTATAACAATAGAGGTAATTATATTTTAGAACAGATAGAGAAAAAGAGAGTAGATAGTCTTTTTAAGCGAGTTTAAATGCAATAGGGGACAATCCAAATATCCCATACAAGTTGTTTGGGTTTCTATTTCCTCCCAACAACTCAATTTCATAACAAAAACCCCATCAATTTCTTTTCTAAACTTCCCCCACATCCTATTTTCATTGATTTATCCTTATTGTTTAAGTTTATTGTTTCAATTTTTTTGCCTCATATGTCTTTGGCATGGTGTGTTTTTGGAAACCTCCATCCTCGCTTCCAGCTTCTGCCTTTCACAAATCCCACATGAGCAAGATGATGATAGCAGAACACCATGGTAAATTTATAGGACAATTGCAAAATTTACCACTGTTTTGAATCGTTATTGTAAAACTGCCACTAGAAAATTGCAAAAATACCACTGAAACTGTCATTCGAGTGACATCCTTACAAAATTGAAAAAACCGGTGACAAATTTGCAAATGCCCCTAAATCTATTGAGTTGTGAGTTAGCTGTATTTTCTATGATCCCAAGCTCCGGCCTGAGGTAGCATGAGTTCCTATTATCCTGTGATGCTAGAGGTCCATGGTGCATGATAAATTGAAATGATTAGGCAAAGATGAAAACAAAATGTTGGTCGGAAGTTAGAAGAGCAGTTGACTTACAGGGATTTTGTGTACAAAATTAAGTTGTAGGAGGAAATACAGAAACACCAGTGAATTGTAGTGGTATTTGGATTTTACCCAAAGCAATATGAATATTCATCCAGAGAAGTTATCTTAGGTACGTAAAAAACACTTTTACGATTAGGTTTAGATCCATCCCGAATATTAAGATAAAGTGTGAATAATATACTTTTTAACATTTATCTTTCGGTGTGCATCCTTTTAGCGACTAAGCATATCTCGGTTGGTTTACTCCTATGGTAAAACCTACTCACCAAGATTCGAGTATCTGACTTAGAACAATTCCTAACATTTATAACTAATTATTCTTTTAGTGGTAGGCAACATGCTTAGTAACAACGAGATTAATCAATATATCTCAATATACTATTTCAGTGTATTAGAGATGTTCAAATAGAATAGGATGTATATATGTGTTCATAGTGGTGAATATGTGCGGTATAAGTATAAATTAATAGGGATTGTCTATACATCATTTGACAGTAAACCCCCCTAAAAATCTTGTAAATTCTGGACCACCAGATTACTTTAAGATTTGTGCAAAGAAACCAACCCTAAAAACCTCCTCTCCTCTCCTTTCTCCCGATATCACGCCGCCGCTCCCAGTTTCACACCGCGCCTCCACCGCACCGCCCCAACGTGCCGCCCCCTGGCCTCGCCGGCTGGCCGGAAGGCCTCAACGGCGCCGGCGAGGCCCCCCCGGCCGACCTCCTCCCCCTCCCTCTCCCCTCTCCTCCCTCCTCGGCGAGATGCCCCCGCCGCCAATGCCGCCCACCGCCATCCTCCATCCCCGCGGCTCCGGCGCCGCCGCCGGCGCCTCGCCGCCCGCCCGATCTGCCGCCCACCGCCGGGCCGCCGCCTCCCATGGCAATCCCTCTAAGCCCGGCCACCTCCCCCTTCTTCCCCCCTCCCACCCCAACCCCACCCCGCCCCGGGACCCTAATTCGCCGGCGCCGGAGAAGAAGAGGAGGTCGCCGGAGTTAGAGAAGAAGCACCTGGAGCACGAATCGCGAAGCACATCCGGTGATTCAAAATTTGTAAGATTTGGGTATGTATTATCTGTCGACAGATGCTTAGCAATTCCGAAATTAATATATGCGAGTGAATATAAGCTTTTGTATTTCTGTGTTTCATAGAAAGAACACACGCATTGCGGCATGTCTTTCGAGTGGGAGAGTCCATATTAAAGTTAGAATTTCCACCTAACACATAATATGTTGGTGCCACCTAAAGTGGTGTGAATATGTCCATAAAGTGTATTAGTATATTTTGACTGTGGGTAAAGTACCCCGTCTCAAAATATAACAATTTTAATTCTCTGGATTTGTCCTAAAATATAACAAATTATCCACCAACATTCTCTTTCCAACCAATTACAACTCTCCACCATTCACTTTTCTCATATACCTCCACTACTCATCTAATCGCAACACTGCACCATTCATTTCTATCTACTTTCTTAATAATCGTGTCCAATTCTAAATTTTTTTATATTCTGGAACAGAGAAGTACTACATTTCTTGATGGTAATTAATGTTCCTCTCCACGTTCAATTCACTTCATAAGATTGATCGATAGCGCGCGCCTACTAAAATGCACTAGCACGTATAAAATTAATCATATTCCAGACTAATGTAACACGTGTGTGTATATATATAGGATATCTATGTGGGACTCCATGGTGCCCGGGCTCCAAGGTATAAAACACACAAATTCTCTCAAATTTTTAAAATTTTTTAAATTGTGAGTATATATCTAGCTATATGAATTTGATTCATATAAATACCTAGCAACAAAACAACTCAAACTAAACTTTTTTTCACAATTCATTATTAAATACCTAACGAATTATATATTTGGATGTTATATACCTAGAACCAAAATCTAACAAAAAAAAAGTTCAGACTTGTTTGAACTAACATAGTAAAGAAGTTAATTTTCATATCTAAACATTTAAAAAAATTTCATACTCATTCAAATTGGGTATATACTCAATTTGAATCTTGGAGCCCATACTCCATGTAGCACCAGTTAATATATATATATATATATATATATATATATATATATATATATATATATATATATATATATATATATATATATATATATATATATATATATATATATATATATATATATATATATATATATGCTTCCTCCGTACTTGTAAGGGCAGTCCCAAACCCTCCACCTAGGATGGTGTTTATGACATTAACTACATTGCTATGTAGGACTTTTAGCTTATGTGGCACTATATTAATTAAGAGAGAGAGTGAAGAGAGGAAGAAACTAGGTCTCATGCAAGACACAGCTTCAACACGGGAACATATGCACTAGACACTATCAAGTTTTGCATTAGGAGAGAATAGTGTCTTCATAATAGATGAAGAATAAATATAATTGGTAGAGAAGAGAAATGTTGTATTTATTAATGGCCCACTTTAAGAAACCATAGGTTGTAGAGTGTAGTTTCTATTGTGATGTCTTATTGACATGGCATCATAGATACTGCTTATGGACACTATTGGACTGCCCTAAAGGAAGTTGTTTAGGATAATGTTTAAGTCAAACCTTGGGAATATAAATAATAAATAACTCTTAAGTTGTTGAGTTTGAAAATGTAAAAATTATATGAATAGATTTGTCTTGAAAAATGCTTTCATAAAAGTATATATATATCACTTTTCAATAAATATTTTTATAGAAACAAGAAGCCAAAGTTGTGTTTTGGAGACCGTGTCGTTGTCCAAAACGACTTACTTTACGAGTACGGAGAGAGTATATAGCAGGAACTATAGTCTATAGTAGGCAAAGTTGCGGTTTTCCATGTGAAAATAAATGTTTCATGTGTTTCTCCGTATAGAACGGGCCAGTTCTTCAATCACTACCCACGTGTGTAATTAACCATTTTTATTTTGTTATTATACTATTAACATATCTGATGATTTATTTATACATACACATGTTGATTGGGACCTCTCACATGGTGGTACTTCTAACCACACAAGAATGTGACTAAAATACATTTAAAGATGAATTCCTTTTATATATATATATATATATATATATATATATATATATATATATATATATATATATATATATATATATATATATATGCTGTTGAAAATTTACCCAATCCTTTGTTAGTGAGACATATCAGCGGCTTAGAAAAGATTTAGGTGAATTTCCAGTGACAGAACCAGAAGGAATGAAAATGATACGCTGAACTGACGGTATCAGAAAAGGTAGAATTAGTCTAATTTCTCCTTTTATGCCATTTGTTTTCCTAGTAAAACTACTGGGCTACATGCTGTTTCACCAAGCACCTTCACTTACCAATGTTTAAATCAAGAAGCCTGGAAATTACGCACACTCGATCGGGTAAGGTTTCAATATAATGGAAATTTTAGGAGATTTACTTATTTATGTATTATTGGCCCTCCATCTAATCGAGTATGAATTTAGGGGGCATACTAGTAGCTAGCTATGTGTGTGCATATGTTAATCCAAAAAGTAATTTTCTAATATTACACTTTTTTCTTTTGTGCAAACTTCTTGTTTGAATACGGAATAAAATCTGTGAACAAAATATGAATGCCGAAAGCAACATAGTACTCCTCTTATTGCCTGTTTGAAACATTAATGCATGATTAATTAATTGATCAGTAGCATATTAATCGCATGTAAAACTGATTAACTCATTAATGCATGATTAATTAAATAGTAACTATTGTAAATTTTAAAATAAATTTTTTTTCTATTTTTTTAAGAGTACTATAGAATTTCTTTACAAAATACACTAGTTAGAGTTGAAGTCATGAAGCACACTGATGCATGTACCAAACAGCAATATATAATGCCAGCACGACAGATATATATTTGGATTCACCATCGGATCACACATATCGGTATCCTCGGAACTGCAGGAATGAATGGAGACATCATGCACAAATATACTCATACCAGCAGATTTCTAATCAAAAGAGCCCCTGCAACCCAGCGAAATGAGTACCCCAGCTAGCTAGCTAGCCACCAAAGTTCAGCTACCATCGTCGGCAGAGAGAAAAACCACGCCCCAGATCAATGGTTTCCCAGATGATGATGCATCAAGCATAGCAGCTAGCAGCCTAGCACATCTCGTCGGCGTAGCGAGTTTGGTTACGTTGCAGCTACCGGTGTGGCTGTGTGCTAGCTACGCTGGCCTCAAATATCCCCCATAACGAGTTGACGACATGAGCGACAGCCACGACGATGCTCTGGCGCGCGTAGTGGTGGCGGCGTTTTTTCTCAGATGTACGAGCACACTGCACTTGAATCTGCCGGCTGGTCCGACCCCAGTGGAAGCTCCATGGACACCGTTTCTGAACTCATCTGAAGCCCCACGTAAAGGTCCAATAATGCAAAAAGTCTATTCGTGGACGTCCTCTTATTTTTATATAACACGTAAAAGTTAATATTTTTTAAAAATAATAATAAGATAAATTAATATGTGATATATCAATTTAAAAAATATGACTTTAAATTCAACTTACATAAGTAGAAAAAATGATTTCGAATAGAATAGGTAATTCATAGTAATATTTTTCCTTCAAATCATATGGATCAAAATTAATAAAAATGATATATGTACAACCCTAACATCTGACTCCTCTATACGAGCAGGGCCGAGTCTCATTATCCTCGTGTTAAATATAGCTTATATCGTGATGAAGCCTGACATGCGCTTGCTAGCGTGGCTCATGCCATTACGCAGTCAGATAACAATCGTGCGATAATGTCGTACATATATTTAACAACTTTCTAAATATAAACTTATATATTCGTGAATGGTATAAATATATATACCATATATTGATCTATCTTACCAATTATATTTAAAAAAAATGATAACTTTTTAGTTGATAGAAGACGTCCCCTCGTAATAATGCATAAATTCATCTCCCAATAATGCATCTCGGTCGATCAGCTTCTCTCAACCCTCTGCAATAATTCCCTTGCTCAGTTATGCATGCAGTAGAAACCAGAACTCTCTGCGTCAATTAGGTGCCTAATCACAATGCACGGGCCGACAGCGCAGCACACACACATGCATTTATGCGCATTATTGCTAGCTAATTGACGCAAGAGGAGACTTTGAGAGGGGAGTGCAATAATGCACCCTGAGCAACAAATCGATATCTCTCGGGTCGTCGACGGTCACGTCGATCGCCACATGATCTGTTCTCGTGGGGGGGGGGGGGGGGGGGGGGGGGTGGGAGTCGTCCAAGATCGAGTGGTTACTACCGCTTTCCACTACGGGGGAGATTCAGGCGGTGGGTAGGTGGCGTTGCTCCTCGTCTTACTCTTGTCCACGGTTGGCTAGGCCATAGGATTTGCGACTTTTGACGGGCAGCCAGGAGAAGATTGACACATGTGCGAACTAATTGGACCAGCGACGAGCGGCGTTGTTTGGTAGTTAGCGAGTAGCTGCTACTGAGCTAGTCTTAGGGCAGAATCAAGAGGTCGACTCCTATTTTTGTTGTTCCAGTCGGTAGAGTACTAATGTATACAATTCATTAGCATATAATCCTCCATTCTAAAAATACTCCATGCAATTAATTAGTACCTCTCCATCTTTTACTTT
Organism: Oryza glaberrima; assembly: GCF_000147395.1. Lineage (NCBI taxonomy): Eukaryota > Viridiplantae > Streptophyta > Magnoliopsida > Poales > Poaceae > Oryza > Oryza glaberrima. The sequence continues at coordinate 23,845,311 of NC_068326.1, forward strand.
TTTAAATCATCCACTATCAAAATCTCTAATCCCATTAAATACATACATAGTATTTATTAGAGTATGATTCATTCTTAGTTTTGATGTTAATGGTATTTACGTCTAATATTTTAGAATAGATAAAGTACTCACATGCTCTTTCTAGCATAGGTTGTTTTAGCTGTCGCACAACTACTCTTTAAATATGAGTTGTATCAAGACTTTTAACAGCTTTTTTTTTCGTATTTTTAGCTCTTTTATGTTTGTACATAATATTTGTGGTGTTCAAGTGTCGTATATATAGTACCAATGGCTAAGTGGAGGTGTTTTTTTCTTTCTAACATAGGAGTATAAATTAAGGGCATAACTTTGGACAACCTTTTAGCCTTTTTTTTGGACAACAGTCGTATTTGGAATCAAAGTGATGTAGTCTTGTAAGCAAAAGTATGCTACTTTTATCATACACCTTCCGGTTGTCCAAAATATTCGCTTTCAATCTTCCCAAAAGTTTTGGTGTCATGAAAAACGTTTGTAAATTAAAATTTTGAGAATTTGTCAACCCTTATATTATATTACTAGCAAAAATACCCGTGCGTTGCACCGGGTGATTACAGAGTGTGTGTATATTGACCAAAAATATTGTTTTGTTTAGCAAAAGTGCCCGTGCGTTGCAACGGGAAGCGTACATATCAGAAAAATATGTAATTAATTAAAATACAAATTCGCTGAAATATTTGGTATTTTTAAGTAGGTATGTGTATAATTAAATAAATTTACAAGTAAAGCAAGTGTGAGAAATAAAATGACATGGTTGAATTTAATTTTTTTAATTAAGTTCTCCATGATTAGTTATGCTCTTTGAAATTTTATTGGAATTTTCAGAGCTTAATTGCTAATTTTAATAATACAAACATCATTTAACAATTATTTAATAAAAAAAAGAAAGAAACTACTTCCTTTTAGGTTTGCTTCGAATTAAACATATTCAATAACTATAATTGTTATAATGCTTCGGAAAAATGAAGTACCAAAAATGAACTTCTTCTATTTTTCTTCGGCTTGAGGGACCTAAAATAGACTTATTTCTGTCCCTTCCGATTGGCCCACGGCCTTATGAAAACCCTAACCCTAACCCTCCCCCACCCGCCCTCCCCCCAGCCGAGCCGGCCGCCTCTTCCACTCCCAACGCCGCCTCTCCCCCTCTCCCTCTCCCCACCGACGCCGCTTCCTCTCCCCTCCCCTCCGGCGGCGCCGCTCCCTCTCCCCATCTCCCGCCTCTCCCCCTCCCCCAGCCGGCCGCCTCTCCCACCACCGGCGCCGCTTCCCTTCCCTTCTCCCTCCCTTCTCGCCAGCACGGCGCGGCGACAGAGGGTTGCGGCGGCGGTGGTGGCGCTGCCCTTCCCCCACGTTAGCGGCCGCGGCTTCCCCCACGGCGAGCGGCGGCGGCTCCCTTCCTCACGCTAGCGGCGGTGACGGCGGCGGCTCTCCTTCCCGTCTCGCTGGTACGGCGCAGCAACGGCGGGGTGCAGCGGAGACGGCGGCGACGGCCGTCCCTCCCTCTCTCTCCCTCTCCCCATCGGTCTCGACAGCAACGACGGCGTCGGCTTCGTCCGAGGGAGGACCCGTTGGCGGTGGCGGCCACCGCAGGCGGATCCAGCAGCGGCGCTCCCTCCGCCGCCTCTCTTCTCCCCCGGTGGCGGTGGTTTTTTTTTTGCAATTTTTTTCCATGGCTATTGCTAACCGAATCGGATTGTGTATGGACGAAAAACAGATGAAAATTAGATGTGACGACCGGAAAAATACGAATATTTATATTAGTTATTGATATGGTTTGGTATTTCATATGTCTATGACATGTGAGTTATGCTCCATTTCACAAACACACAGAAGTGGCAAATCACTTTTATTTCAACTACTGCTGGAAGGGCAAATCTTTAAATATCCCTTTGGAAATTTGTCGCTGAAAGGAATTTTTATAATACCAAATTTTAGGTATTATGTAAATCTACAAAAATAGAAGGTCAAATGTCTCATGGTTGAACCGGTTGTAATTTATTTTTAACTCTTTTAGTAAAATTATATAACTGTGGGAGCTTCCCCTACAATATTTTCCTTAAAATAAATATGTCAAAGGATCATTTCCCAGATGCGTTTATGGTAGGCAGAAAGAGAAGAAAAGATACTTGTTTTTCATATGCATGTTTTCTGAACTATTAAACGGTATGTTGTATATTAAAAAAATTATATAGAAAAGTTGCTTTAAGAAAATCATATTAATCTTTTTTTAACTTTAAAACAGTTAATAATTAATCATATGCTAATGACGTACCTTATTTCACGTATCTTTTCAATCTTTTTTCTACTCCTTAACACATAACAGAACAAAGAGAGTAACTTTTGTTTCTTGGCTTATTAAAAAGGATATCTATATAGCATACTCCATCCATTTCGTAATATTTGACAATTTCAACTAACCGTTACTCTAATTTGACCACTAATAAATCATTTGATCACGATGAACATACACGCTTTTTATATATATTAAATAGTTTTCTAGGTTGGCACGTGCGAATTGAACCAGCAAGCAGCGCTGCTGATCTAGTCTTCTGGAAGAATCCAGCGCGGTAGAGTACAAATGTCCAAATTCATTACTCCCTCTATTTTACTAGTTAAAACATTTTTGGTTCCCATAAAAATATCCTAATTTTTCATCTACTTTCTCTTCTCAATAAAAAATTACGAAAATCATGCTATAAATCATTTGAAATTTAACATTCTACCTCATAAGTCTTTTTCTTTGCAAAAACACCTCAGTGTGCACGTGCTTAACCAAATCAGCCGTTTAACACTTATGTAGAGTCCACTGTAGGCTGAGCTAGCTGAGTCAATCTTATTAAAGTGCTCACATTAGATCTATTCTTCATGTTTCATTGTTTTTTTTCCTGCATATAGCAAAACTGAGTGCAACAACATTTAAGCTCTCATCAGCAATCTATTTATGCAATCTCTAAAAAGTGTGTTAAGACTATACTCCTAAATGTATTTAATTTTGGTAAAAGCCACGTAAATGCCTCACAATTTATAAAAACATATCGATTTGGGTAAGCACGTGTGCACAAGAATGATTTTTGCAACGAAACCGAGTAGGGAGTTGGCATTTGCAACAAAATGATTTATGGAGTGGAATGTCAGATTTTAAGTGACTTCTGGGGTGGTTTTGCAATTTTCCCTCAATCAATCATAATCTTCTTCTAATTATTTTCACATATTTTCTCAATTCTCATTAAAGCCTTCATAAATGCTTATATTTTAATATTGATGGGAATAGCTACCTCTACCCCGACCTCGTGTTGTATAGAGTACTACTCTCTCCGTCCCTAAATATTTGACGCCGTTTAACTGTTGTAAACATGTTTGACCGTTCGTCTTATTAAAAAACTTTTGTGAAATATGTAAAACTATATGTATACATAAAAGTATATTTAATAATGAATCAAATAATAGGAAAAGAATTAATAAAAGTATATTTAATAATGAACTAAATAATAGGAAAAGAATTAATAATTACTTCAATTTTTTTAATAAGACGAACCCCACTCCCCTCCAAAGTTTTGTAGAGTCTGTTACGGTGATTAAGGGAGTATGTTAAATTAAGAGCAATGCTACACTAAATTTTTCTTACTAAACTTTTACTAACAATCAACTCAACTGTTTGATTTAAATAGATGGAAGTTAAAAAAAATCTAGATACACTCATAGCATGACACATCAGTGTTAGTAAGAATTTAGTAAGAAAAAATTAGTACGTATAGCTTTTTCCTTAAATTAAATAGGATGTGGTTATGGTTATGGAGACGATAGAGCAGGTGAAAAAAAAATAAATGAGAGGGGTTGGTTGAGATCAGAGAATAACTAGAGAAGTTGCTATTATGCGATAAATTTTGCACTAAGCTAGCTCTGTGATTGTCGGTATTAGTCCAAGATAATGTAGAGAGGATTGGCTTCTTATTTCTCTTTGCATTTTCTTTGTTTTTTTTAAGGAACCCTATTGGCTTTGCTTACTATTTTGAATTTTATAAATAAAAAGAAAGTTTTTGTTACAAACCAGAAAAGAAAAGAATTCAAAATTTTATATAACCAATCTATCGTTTTTTTATCAATCGAAAAACGTGATTCTCTTTAACCTTATTTGCTTCTAGATTCCATAGCTGCGTGATTCTCCTTCCTTGATGTAAAGCAGTAAAGGCATACATACATACATACATACTTACTTATCAGCGACACACGTGCCAGTTTCATCTTTCTCTCATAGACTATGGAATATTCTTTTCTCCAACAAAAATTGGATGAACTTTTAGATACTCGTGGCACGCATTTCAAATTGCTAAACGGTACGTTTTGTGCGAAAACTTTCTATATGAAAGTTGTTCTAAAATATAATATTAATCCATTTTTCAAGTTTGTAATAATTAAAACTCAATTAATCACACATTATTACCATCTCGTTTTACATAAAACACTTAATTTTTATCTTCATCTTCATCTTCAGAAGATTCCAACACCACCTATATATCACTAGTTTACACCAAAGTTCATCGTTGATGTAGTTACTAGTGTACTACAGTAGGCGTTCGACTAATCCATCCATAAGTTAATTGATTGGGGGAATTTTTTTTTCCAATTGCAATCAGCTTATTGTTAAATAGTCCCACATTGGTTGTGGAAGGGCAAAGGACCTAAGATATAACTGGGGGAGCCCCTCACCTCAATGACTAGCTTTTGGGGTGGGAAAGGCCCTTTACGATCCTACAATTGGTATCAGAGCCTTGTTTTCCTCTTTGGTTTTTTATCCATCTAGAGTTTTTGCCATGGCTACTCCCGCTAGGTTTTCAACTAAGCCTCATGTTTTCGATGGAACGGATTTTTCTCATTGGTGTAGTAGGATGCAATCTTATATTATGGCTGAAGATTATGATATTTGGAGAAAAGTTTCTCATCCTTATGTGATTCCTGAAGCTATTAATACTGCTGCTGAAAAAACTGCTTTTGAACAAAATTGTAAAGCTCCCAATATTCTTTTGAGTGGTATTTCTCGTTCGGATTATGATCGTGTTGCTCATCTTCAAACTGCTCATGAGATTTGGACTGCTTTGAGTAATTTTATCAAGGAACAAATAATATTAAAGAAATTCGTCGTGATCTTTTCAAAAAGGACTATATTAAATTTGAGATGAAACCTGGAGAAGCTTTGGATGACTATCTTTCTCGGTTTAATAAAATTTTGAGTGATCTTAGATCTGTTGATTCTTCTTATGATGCTAATTATTCACAATCTGAGATTTCTCGCCACTTTTTGAATGGTCTTGACATGTCTATTTGGGAGATGAAAGTTACATCTATTCAGGAGTCTGTTACCATGTCTACTTTGACTTTGGATTCACTTTATATAAAATTGAAAACACATGAGATGAATGTTCTTTCTCGAAAAGTTGATTCTAAGTCGAGTACTTTGGTTTCTTCTTCTTCCTCTTTGGATGTTGATGCTTCTTCATCTAAGTCTTCTTTCCTTGCTGTTTTTAATGCCACATCCGATGATCAACTCGAACAAATCGAGGAGGAGGATTTGGGGATTTGGCTTTGGTTGCTAACAGAATTGCTCGAGTTATGAATAATGCCACGAACAGGAAAAGAGGTGGTCCAAATCGTTGCTTTGAATGTGGTTCAATTGATCATTTTCGTTCGCATTGTCCTAAGCTTGGGAGAGGCAAAAGAGAAGACAAAGATGGTGAGAAGACCAACAACAACAAGCCCAACAACAACAAGTTGAAGGGTTCTTCCCAAGGGAGGAAGCTGGACAATCTCAGGAAGGCTTTTCAACAAGTTTGCGTCGCCTTCAAGCCACTAAGTGATGTAGATGGTGAAAGTGGAGATGATGATAAGGAAAGAACATCTCCGATGTTTGCTTCATGGCGCGTGGTGAATCTGACACTGTCACGACCGAAAATAACCCAACGGGCGTTCCTTACGTGCGTGTATTATTCCTTGTCCCAGGAGGCAAGGTATACCAAAAGTTGATACAATACAGAGTTTAACAAGCGGAAGCGTAAATAGTTAATTTATTATATGGGCGGCGAAGGCCCAGCACACATGAAGACAAACGAAAAACAGCGGAAGACTAGGGCGACGACCACAGGCGCTTGACGGCAGGCACGAGCTAGACACCAAAGCCTTCATCTTCCAGGAACTCCTCTTCTGGGTTTGGGAAAAATTGAGCAAGACTGAGTACAACCACCGTACTCAACAAGACACACCCACAAGTGCAGAATAAATGCAAGGGGGTACAAGGGAGTTATAATATAGGGGGTTAGGGTTTGCAGTAAACAGCACTAAAAGACACTTAGTTGCTCAAAGCTACTTTCAAAAACACGATCCTAGAGCTATACAATATTATTAAACAAGGCCGTGAACCCACACGAACTTGCCTTAACCCAAGGCCTACGATGATTCAGACCGAACTGGCAACCCGACCCTGGGTCCCAGCTCGTCCCAAGCCAACCCAGGCCAACCATTCCACATTTTAGTTGTTAATCAGGTGTTAAGAATTTAAAACACTAACTTGGGTACATTGCTAGGCTTGCCCATAACCGAGGGCGCGGCTATTCGAATAGATTATACTCTGATCAGAGGTGTACATCTTTACCTACAAGACACATCTTCCTCACGTGTAACCACGTGCCACATACCACCACGGTATACGGACGAAAGACGTGACATAGTTCCCAACCCATCCTAGCCATAGACAAGAGTACTGACCCAACCCCACCTACGGCCGGAACCTCCGGGACAGGTAGGCAGGACTGAGCCCCTAGCAGCAGGACACCAGCCCTGTGCCATGACATCTCGACTACCGGGCCACAGCTCGTGTAGCCTTCATTTGCCCTAGAGATGTCCATCGACCCCTGACTTCGTCCATCTCCATCTGTGTACTTTTGTTTATGACCAAACTGAGCCACAAACTAAGTCTTACCCACTAGACATGTGGAAGTACGGTAGTGCTTTGCAACAGAGGCTCGAAGACCGGTCCTTATGTGGCCGAGGTGCTACTATCAAAACCATGCACCCCGAGCTCAGCCTAAAACCATTTTGAGGGTTTTGAATAGAGGGGGAGATGTGAATCCAATTCCACAATAATCCAATCATTCCATAATGTCCAAGCGATATGAATATTCCCAAAGTCTAGAGTTGTAAAACCACCTAATGTTGTGTAATTAAACAGCGAAGCATCTACCTAAATTCATACTAGTGGTACCAAGAATAGAGTATCCACTAGTTCGGGTTTTGTTTATTCTAGGGTGAACAAGGTAATAATAACAATATCAATAATAATAAGGTCATAACAAAGGTAAATAGGCATGGCTAAATAAAACAGTGATAACGCGGGAATTTAAATAAAGCGATAATGTATTAATTTAAATCAAAATAATTTTATAAATTGGGATTCAATATGTTCAAGGATGATGTGACTTGCGTTGCTCGCTTTCCCAAACGTCGGCTTCAACCTCCACGTAGAGCAGATCTTCCGAAGCTGCAGCGTCTACACGACCAACGGAAAGGAAAAAGGCTTTTACTCTAATAAACTCCATATAACAAGCAGGAACAAAGCACAAAAATGGGGTCTTGACTTCTTAAGGAAAAATTAGAGACTTGAACGGTCCAATTCCGAGTTCAAATGGCCAAGTTGTGGCCATTTGAAGTTTATATGCTATTTAAGTGAATATTTGCGAATTTCTTCATCTAAATTTTAATTTAAAAAAGATTTATTGCGTCAGCCGAGGGGAGGGGGCGTGCTGACCGGGTCCATGGGAGTGGGCCCACGCGGCAGCCTCACGGTCCACGGTGGACCGGGCGCACCCGAGCTCACACCGGCCGGCGCCGTGGGCCCCACGCGTCAGCCGCACCAGAGGGCACGGGCGGCTGACGGCTGGGCTGTCACACCCTGAAGTTCTCCTCCTAAGCCTAAAATTGAATTTATAAATCACCCTAAAAAAATGCCGGTGCAAATCAAGAGAAAACCTTAATAAATTAATGCAAATAATAATCGGAATTGGCATGTGGAATTTTTCTTGAGTTCTACATGTCGAAATACGCTAACAAGATTTTTAGTGGAATTTTCAGAGCTCTCGAAATAATTTTAACCAATTAAAATTGAGCACATGCAATTTTAATTCCAGGGAAAATCCTTTTCTTCCTTTTCTTTTTCTTTTTCCCCTTTTTCTTTTCGAGTGGGCCGCCGGCCCATTCTCCTTCCTCCCCTCCCGCTGGGCAGGCCAAAGGCCAAGGCCAAGCCAGGCCGCCCCGCCTCCCTCCTCTCCCGGGGTCGCCGACAGGTGGGGCCCACCTGTCGGGTCCTCCCCCAACCTCCCGCTGCCCCCGCCGGTCACCACCCCGCGGAAACCGCCGCCGCTGCGCCCACGTTGGCCACGCCCGCGCATGCGCCGCACCTCCCGCGCCCACTCCCCTTTCTCTCCCGCCCGCGCCCGCGCCCGAGATGACCGGGATTCGATTTTTGAATCCCGCTCTCTCTCCTCCCTCACTCCCCGCGTTGGCCGGCGGAATCCCGCCCCTACCGGCCACGTCCGGGATTCCCCTCCCCTATTTACGCTCCGCTGTCGCCCCCTCTCTCTTTTTCCCCATTTCGCCGAACTCCCTCGTGCTCCCCATCGCTCCCGCGCCGTGCAACCACCCGCCGCTGCCGCTCCCGTTACTCCGGTCGCCGCTAGCCGCCGCTAGGGTCGCCGCCGCACCGCGCCGTCGCCGCCGTCGGGTTCGCGAGTCCAAACTCCACCTCGTCCGCCCCTTCCCCGTCGGGATTCGTCGCCGAAATTCGCATCCCCTCATGCTCCGGTGAGTTCTACCTCTACCGCCGGTTTCGGCCATGGATGCCGGCCGCCGTGGTTCATCTCCCTCTCTCTAATCTCTCTCTCCTCCTTCCTTAGGGCACCCCGAAGCCCGTCCGCCGGTTGCCGTCGTCATCCCGTGGCTTGCCGTCGCTGTTCGCCGTCGTCTTCCTCCGCGCCGGCCACCCTCGGTGAGGCGTCCTCTCCCCTCTACTCCCCTCCCTCTCCTTCCTAGCCGCCGCTTAGCGCCGCCGCCTTCACGTCGCGTTTGTGCCGCCGCCTCCGCCGCCGGTTGCCGTCGCCGGCAACGCGTGCGCGCGCGCCGTCGCCATCGCCGTGGCCGGTCGGCCGGCCTTGAGCCGAGCCGAGCCGGGTCGCCGCCGCCCGTCCGAGCGGTGGACCACCCGCGTGGTCCCGGTCCAAGGTGTACCGCCCCCCCTTGAGCCGCTGCCGAGTGGGGCCCGCGTGCCGGCGCCCCTTTTCCCTCTCTCCCGAGCCGCTGACCGGTGGGCCCCGCATGTCGGCGCAGCGCTCCCCTTGATGACGTCAGCCTTGGGAATTATTGCGCAATAAATTATTTAAGGACTTTTTGTTATAGTAATAAACACAGTGAATCTTCTAAAATTCATAACTAATTCATCCGAGCTCCGTTTAAGCCCACTCAAGTCTCAGTTAATCAAGAAAAATGCGTAGAATCCACTAAAAATGGTTTTGTTCTCTGTTTCAGTAGTCTTATAGCCTGTTTGTATTGTTTGCTTTGTATGTCGCCTAGATTCCGGTTCTTCCGACGCTCTGGTGTACTTCGAGATAGACGCCGAGGTTCCTCCAGCTGCAGAGCAAGGCAAGTCATGCCTGTCACTTGAACATGTTGATCCTATATTGCAAATGCTCTATTGTTTTTCTTCAAATACTGCATCGTTTTATAATGTTATTATGGGATGTTTACCTATTGTTACAGCCATGCTATTTTGGTACCTTGCTCCTTTGTTAGCTTGGGTTATAACGTGAATAGACGTTGGACTAGGAGTTGCTTAGCCATGCTTAGTTCAACTAGTATACAATGGGGAAAATCCTATTAATGTTTAGACTGTTGGTTCTAATGGTATTGTTGGATTAGTGCCACTGCTTTGGTGTTGGTTAATTAAAATAAATCACATGGTGGGCTGTGGGTGCATGGTTTTGCTGGTCGCACCCATGGCAGTTAAGGATCGGTTCGCGGGATGCCCTGGAAGAACTTATCGTACTTACCACAAGCCAGCGTGGGCAACGGCTGGGCTTGTAGTGTAGCTTTTCTCTAGCTGACGCATCCAGGCAAGGGTGGGCGTGATGGAGTTTGGATGGGCCCTGCGACGGCCTATGCGGCTTCCGGATTCACCTAGGCACGAGAGGGGACTACCCGTCGCCCGCTAGGGACGGGGGTGAAACCTGAGGTGTGGTGTGCTTGGCTAGAGGGGGTTATGCGAAGGGTCCTGTCACGGCCTCTTTCCGGTATGTCGTGGTGGCATGTCGGCGCACGGAAACGTGTTGTGGGGCTGTGTCTTGTGGGTACAGTTGTACACCTCTGATCAGAGTAAAACTATTCGAATAGTCGTGCCCACGGTTATGGGCGGTCAACCAGATTCACCGTGATTAGTTTCACCCTAGTTTAGTCTATTGAAATTGGATAGTATAGGTGGATGGTTGGGCCTGTCGCAACGTGGTATAGCGTTGGACAGTGGATGATTAATATTGATTAATTATTATGACTGTTTTCTTCTTTAAACCTCTGTTTATAAACGCTCGCTTTATGCAAATGAACCACTCTAGCTCTCCTTTGATAATTCCCTGCATCATACCCCTATCCCGGTATGACTTGCTGAGTACAGTGGGTAGTACTCAGTCTTGCTCTATTTTTTCCAACCCCAGAGTACGAGTATGTGTCAGATGGAGGTTTCTCCGAGGAGTAGGCTTCGTCCGTGCCGTCGAGGATGCCTGTGGAGTGGTGTTCCCGCTGCAGTTTTAGTCAAGGCTTAGCTCCTGTTGTCTTTCGTTTTTCCGCTGCATTTATGTAAGACTTTTATGATGTTTGTAAGACGTGGATCTGAATGTCAACATTGTCGTTTGTGTACCCCGGCTGGTCCTGGACGGGGATTTTAATGCACATTCTGCTTGGAATTCTATTCGGGAATTTCTGGGCGTGACAAGTTGGTATCAGAGCCATGTTGACCGTAGGACAAGCCAAATGGAAAAACCTAAGAGCCCTCTGAATCCTTTTCATTGCATATGTTCTTTGCAATTGGATTTGTTCCGGGAAAATTGGGATCTGTTGTTGTGGTTCAAGGGAAAAATCTTGGTCGCTCGTTTAAGTGAGATTTGTCAAAACAAGTCAGTCTAGGGTTTTAGTAAAATTATTGAGATTTATTCGTCAGTCAGTTGGGATTTGATGGGTGAAATGCATTAGGGCCTAGCTCAGGAATATGGGTTGCAAGGTATTTATGCTCTTATTGTTATTATTAGTATGTATCTAATTTCCCCATTATTTTATCGTTATGTAAGTCTGTCTTATTTATTCGCTCTCATGCAAAATAATCTATGCATAAAATTTCGCTCCTATTCGATTCTCTTATTTGAGTCCTTTATTGCTTTATTTAAATTTGGATTTGAGCATGCATTGATCCTACTCCTTTGTCTTCTCTAGATGGCCGGCTACCCACCCAACCACCACGGAGAAGGCATGATTGACTTTGTGGTAGAGTTAGCACGTATGACGCTGGTAGTGGGCTACCCCAACGCGCCAGAGTACACGACTGTTCCACCGCTCAGTGGCGAGCTTCCTCACCTTGTCCGCCTGGAGGTCCATGGCTACGTGGGTACCTGCCTAGCTAATATGGTGGTTGAGGCATCCGGAGGCACAGCAGATCACGCCTGTCAGGAGGCAGCATACCTGATGATGGCCAGACTACGGGAGCGCCACAACTACATCTTCCACGACACGGCGTACCGATTTCACCCTCGTCGAGCCAGCGGTGATGATGTCAGTACTTTCCGTCCGACAGCCGGCGAGAACGACACCATCTTTGGTCACATGTGTGCTGTGATGAGGGGATTGGATAGGATGCACTCGGACCTGCACAAGGCGTTCAAGGCCTTGAATGATGGGAAGCTCATGAGGATCGTCGCTCTGAAGGACGAGATAGTGCGCCTGAAGAGGGAGAATGCTCAGTTAAAGGGTCTTCCCGCGCCAGGAGGAGTCCGGATCCATACTACGCCCCGCAAGTCGACAACTGCACCTGTGCGCATCCAGCTTGCGCCCAGGAACCCACCTCCATCAGTAGCTCCCGCAGCACCTCCAGTTCCGCCCGCAGCTCCAGCAGTTCCTGCAGCTCCAGCACCAGCTCCAGCTCCCCGTTCCCGTGTCAGCTCCTGCATCCGCTCTCTCTTTCGCGCCTGCATCAGCCGTCAGGGTCCCCGCCAGTGGCAATGGAGGTTGGTTGCCAGCTACTCCCAATGGCAGTCGCGACCTCAGCAGCAGCAGCTCCAGTGGCTCAGAGCCGGGCAGCGGCGAGACTTATCTGCCAGGCTCCAGGACTCGCTCAGAGGGACCTGGTGACAAACAGGAGGATGCCTTCGACTCCACCGACCGCAGGAGCCGTTCCGAGCATTAGACTCGTTTTCCATTAGTTTATCGACTGTCTAGCATTTGTTTGTTAGTTTGTGTGTTTAGGTTGCTTGCTTGTGGGTCAGTCGACGGTCGATACCATGTGCCTATGATATGGCTGTCTTAATAAGGATTTTTGCTTGCTTTTTAAGTGTTTTAATTCAGACCAGAACAATTGCAGTAAATTCCTATATAATAAAGCTTAGTTCTTAAGCATCTGTTTTTCTTCTTTTCCCCGTCTGCTCTTCCTCCAAATGGTCTACACCAGGAATGGTAGCCGTACAACAGGCGAGGGCAGCAACGGCAAAGAACGCACTGATGGTGTGCATCCCAACAGCGATTCCGGCAATGGTCCGCCACCACTTCCCGAGAATCCGACGCTAGCCCAAGTGATGGCACATCAGACTCAGATGATGGCAGCCATGATGCAGCAGATGCAGCAGCAGCACCAGCAGATGCACCAGAGGATGCTGCAGCACGCCGAACAGCAAGTTGCCAGAGTTTCTACGTGTCAGGCCACCCACTTTCTCCAACACCACCAACCCCATGGAGGCGAATGACTGGCTCCATGCCATAGAGAAGAAGCTGAATCTCCTGCAGTGCAATGATCAGGAAAAGGTCGCTTTCGCCACACACCAGCTTCAAGGTCCTGCGTCAGCTTGGTGGGACAATCACATGGCCACCCGCCCGCCAGGCACTGAAGTCACTTGGGCAGAGTTCTGTCGTAGCTTCAGGAAGGCGCAGGTGCCAGACGGGGTCGTGGCACAAAAGAAGAGGGAATTCTGGGCACTCCATCAGGGCAACAGGATAGTGACCGAGTACCTCCATGAGTTCAATCGCCTCGCGTGATATGCACCGGAGGATGTCCGCACTGACGCCGAGAAGCAGGAAAAGTTCATGGCAGGTCTGGATGATGAGCTGACCAACCAACTGATATCTGGGGACTACGCGGATTTTGAAAGGCTGGTGGACAAGGCAATCCGTCAGGAGGATCAGCGAAACAAAATGGACAGGAAGAGAAAGGCGGCACAGTTCCGGTCCAACCAAGGAAACCATCAGCGACCGCGCTTCGCTCCCGGGCAGCAGGGTGGACCTACCACCATGATCGTCCGCCAGTACCGCCCGTTCAACCCTAGCAACTTCCACCAGGGCGCCAGTGGCAGTCAGAACCACCATGGAGGTCAGCCCAACCGCGGTGTAGGTCCACGCCCACCAGGGTCCTGCTTCAACTGTGGCGAGCTTGGCCACTTCGCTGACAAATGCCCGAAGCCCAGGCGTGCCGGGCCAAGGTTTGTCCAGGCTCGTGTCAACCACGCGTCTGCAGAGGAGGCACAAGCAGCACCAGAGGTCGTACTGGGTACATTTCCTGTTAACTCAATCCCTGCAACAGTACTTTTTGATTCCGGTGCAACGCATTCTTTCATTTCAAAGAAATTTGTGGGGATGCATGGGTTAAGGAAAGAAGAGCTTAATACACCAATGAGGGTTCACACCCCGGGAAATAGTTCAACCTCGGTCAGTTTTAGCCCTTCAGTGCTAATAGAAATCCAAAGATCACCATTTCTAGCCAACCTCATTCTTCTTGAATCCAAAGACCTAGATGTCATTCTTGGGATGGATTGGCTGACCAAGTTCAAGGGAGTCATTGATTGTGCGAATCGCACAGTCACCTTGACCAACGAGAAGGGAAAAACAGTAGTGTACAAATCACCAGACTCACCAAAGCAAGGGGTCTCTTTGAACCAGATTGAGGTGGAAATCCCAGTGGTCACCGAGGAGAAGAATTCGAGGAAATTGGAAGAGATTCCCATAGCCTGCGAGTACCCAGAAGTGTTTCCCGAAGACCTCACTACCATGCCACCCAAGAGAGAGATCGAATTCCGGATTGATTTGGCACCGGGAACCGCTCCAATTTACAAGAGACCGTACAGAATGGTGGCCAACGAACTAGCAGAGGTCAAGAAGCAGGTTGATGAGCAGCTGCAGAAAGGGTACATTCGACCAAGTACTTCACCTTGGGGTGCTCCGGTCATTTTTGTGGAGAAAAAGGATAAGACGAAGAGGATGTGCGTTGATTATCGCGCACTCAACGAGGTCACAATCAAGAATAAATATCCTTTACCACGGATCGATGATTTGTTTGATCAACTGAAAGGAGCTACAGTGTTTTCTAAGATAGACCTGCGATCAGGCTATCACCAATTAAGAATCCGGGAAGAGGATATTCCAAAGACGGCCTCACCACTCGGTACGGGTTATATGAGTGCACGGTTATGTCTTTTGGACTTACCAATGCACCCGCATTCTTCATGAACTTGATGAACAAAGTGTTCATGGAATTTCTGGACAAGTTTGTTGTGGTATTCATCGACGACATACTTATCTATTCAAAGTTCGAAGAAGAACATGAGCAACATCTCCGTCTGGTACTCGAGAAGTTGAAGGAGCACCAGTTATACGCCAAGTTCAGCAAGTGTGACTTTTGGTTGTCTGAAGTCAAATTTCTGGGTCACGTCATTACAACTCAGGGCGTGGCAGTTGATCCATCGAACGTGGAGTCAGTTACCAAATGGACCCCACCTAAGACCATGTCGTAGATTCGAAGTTTTCTTGGACTTGCAGGTTATTACCGCCGATTCATCAAAAACTTCTCCAGGATCGCCCGACCCATGACTCAGTTGCTTAAGAAAGATGAGAAGTTTAAATGGACAGCTGAGTGCGACAAGAGTTTTGAGGAGCTCAAAAAGAAATTAGTATCCGCACCAGTTTTGATTCTGCCCGACCAGGTGAAAGACTTCCAAGTCTATTGCGATGCATCCCGCCACAGACTTGGATGTGTCCTAATGCAAGAGGGCAGAGTGGTTGCGTATGCCTCGCGGCAGTTGTGTCCACACGAAGGGAATTATCCAACTCAGGACCTGGAATTGGCAGCAGTGGTTCATGCTTTGAAGATCTGGAGGCACTATCTGATTGGCAACCGCTGTGAAGTATATACGGATCACAAGAGTCTGAAATACATCTTCACCCAACCGGACCTAAATCTCCGACAACGAAGATGGTTGGAATTAATCAAAGACTATGATATGAGCATTCACTACCACCCGGGGAAAGCCAATGTGGTGGCAGACGCATTAAGCAGGAAGAGTTACTGCACTGCCCTATGCATCGAGGGCATGTGTGAGGAATTGCGGCAGGAGTTTGACCATCTCAACGTGGGAATTGTTGAACACGAGTTCGTAGCCACTCTGGAAGCATGGCCTACGCTCGTGGATCAAGTCAGAGCAGCTCAAGTAAATGATCCTGAAATAGCAGAGCTGAAAAAGAACATGAGAGTCGGAAAAGCCCGGGATTTCCATGAAGATGAACACGGCACAATCTGGTTGGGAGAAAGATTGTGTGTACCTGACGACAAGCAACTGAAGGATCTGATACTCACCGAGGCTCATCAGACCCAGTACTCCATTCATCCAGGCAGCACCAAAATGTATCAAGACCTCAAAGAAAAGTTTTGGTGGGTCAGCATGAGGAGAGAAATAGCTGAATTCGTCGCACTCTGCGATGTTTGCCAACGAGTGAAGGCAGAGCACCAAAGACCAGTAGGTTTACTCCAACCTCTTCAAATCCCGGAATGGAAATGGGAGGAGATTGGAATGGACTTTATAATAGGACTGCCCCGGACATCATCGAGTCACAATTCAATCTGGGTAGTCGTGGATCGACTCACTAAGGTTGCTCACTTCATACCAGTACATACCACGTATATGGGCAAAAGGTTGGCGGAACTCTACCTCTCGAGAATCATGTGTCTACATGGAGTACCCAAAAAGATTGTATCTAATCGAGGGAGTCAGTTCACCTCAAAATTCTAGCAGAAGCTGCAGGAAGAATTGGGGACCCGTTTAAATTTCAGCACGGCCTATCACCCGCAAACTGATGGTCAGACCGAGCGAGTCAATCAAATCTTGGAAGATATGCTGAGAGCTTGCGCTCTTGATTTTGGTGGAGCTTGGGACAAAAGCTTGCCATATGCGGAATTCTCGTACAACAACAGCTACCAGGCCAGTCTACAGATGGCACCGTTTGAAGCTTTATACGGCCAGAAGTGCCGCACACCTCTCTTCTGGGATCAGACAGGCGAGCGTCAACTGTTCGGGACAGAGGTATTAGCGGAAGCAGAAGAGAAAGTCAGAACCATCAGGGAAAGGTTGAGGATTGCCCAGTCTCGACAGAAGAGCTACGCGGATAACCGCCGAAGGGAGCTCACTTTTGAAGCAGGGGATTACGTGTATCTTCGTGTCACTCCGCTCCGGGGAGTACACCGTTTTCAAACGAAAGGCAAGTTGGCACCACGCTTCGTGGGACCATACAAAATCTTGGAACGAAGGGGGGAAGTTGCTTATCAGCTAGAACTTCCATCCAATATGATCGGCATCCATGACGTGTTCCACGTGTCCCAATTAAAGAAGTGCTTAAGAGTACCCGAAGAACAAGCTGATTCGGAGCATATTGATATCCAGGAGGACCTGACATATGTGGAGAAGCCGGTTCGTATACTTGATACCAGCGAAAGAAGAACCAGAAACAAGGTCACCAGGTTTTGCCGAGTTCAGTGGAGTCACCATTCAGAGGAGGAAGCAACCTGGGAAAGGGAAGATGAGTTGAAAGCCGCCCATCCGCACCTTTTCGCCAGCTCCTCCGAATCTCGGGGCCGAGATTCCGTTTAAGGGGGGTAGGTTTGTGACACCATGAAGTTCTCCTCCTAAGCCTAAAATTGAATTTATAAATTACCCTAAGAAAATGCCGGTGCAAATCAAGAGAAAACCATAATAAATTAATGCAAATAATAATCGGAATTGGCATGTGGAATTTTTCTTGAGTTCTACATGCCGAAATACGCTAACAAGATTTTTAGTGGAATTTTCAGAGCTCTCGAAATAATTTTAACCAATTAAAATTGAGCACATGCAATTTTAATTCCAGGGAAAATCCTTTTCTTCCTTTTTCTTTTTCTTTTTCCCCTTTTTCTTTTCGAGTGGGCCGCCGGCCCATTCTCCTTCCTCCCCTCCCGCTGGGCCGGCCAAAGGCCAAGGCCCAGCCAGGCCGCCCCGCCTCCCTCCTCTCCCGGGGTCACCGACAGGTGGGGCCCACCTGTCGGGTCCACCCACAACCTCCCGCCGCCCCCGCCGGTCACCACCCTGCCGAAACCGCCGCCGCCGCGCCCACGCCTCCGCCTCCTCCGGGCCACGTCGGCCACGCCCGCGCATGCGCCGCACCTCCCGCGCCCACTCCCCTCTCTCTCCCGCTCGCGCCCGCGCCCGAGATGGCCGGGATTCGATTTTCGAATCCCGCCTCTCTCTCCTCCCCTCTCCCCGCGTTGGCCGGCGGAATCCCGCCCCTACCGGCCACGTCCGGGATTCCCCTCCCCTATTTAAGCTCCGCCGTCGCCCCCTCTCTCTTTTTCCCCATTTCGCCGAACTCCCTCGTGCTCCCCATCGCTCCCGCGCCGTGCAACCACCCGCCGCCGCCGCTTCCGTTACTCCGGTCGCCGCTAGCCGCCGCTAGGGTCGCCGCCGCACCGTGCATCGCCGCCGTCGGGTTCGCGAGGCCAAACTCCACCTCGTCCGCCCCTTCCCCGTTGGGATTCGTCGCCGGAATTCGCATCCCCTCGCGCTCCGGTGAGTTCAACCTCTACCGCCGACTTCGGCCATGGATGCCGGCCGCCGTGGTTCATCTCCCTCTCTCTAATCTCTCTCTCCTCCTTCCTTAGGGCACCCCGAAGCCCGTCCGCCGGTTGCCGTCGTCCTCCCGTGGCTTGCCGTCGCCGTTCGCCGTCGTCTTCCTCCGCGCCAGCCACCCTCGGTGAGGCGTCCTCTCCCCTCTACTCCCCTCCCTCTCCTTCCTAGCCGCCGCTTAGCTCCGCCGCCTTCACGTCGCGTTTGCGCCGCCGCCTCCGCCGCCGGTTGCCGTCGCCGGCAACGCGTGCGTGTGCGCCGTCGCCATCGCCGTGGCCGGTCGGCCGGCCTTGAGCCGAGCCAAGCCGGGTCGCCGCCGCCCGTCCGATCAGCCCCGGGGGCGATCTGGGCCGTCGGTCCCGTGGACCGGCGGTGGACCACCCGCGTGGTCCCGGTCCATGGTGGACCGCCCCCCCTTGAGCCGCTGCCGAGTGGGGCCCGCGTGCCGGCGCCCCTTTTTCCTCTCTCCCGAGCCGCTGACCGGTGGGCCCCGCATGTCGGCGATGCGCCCCCCTTGATGACGTCAGCCCTGGAAATTATTGCGCAATAAATTATTTAAGGACTTTTTGTTATAGTAATAAACATAGTGAATCTTCTAAAATTCATAACTAATTCATCCGAGCTCCGTTTAAGCCTATTCAAGTCTCAGTAAATCAAGAAAAATGCGTAGAATCCATTAAAAATGGTTTTGTTCTCTGTTTCAGCGTGGGCAACGGCTGGGCTTGTAGTGTAGCTTTTCTCTAGCTGACGCATCCAGGCAAGGGTGGGCGTGATGGAGTTTGGATGGGCCCTGC
This sequence comes from Oryza glaberrima, assembly GCF_000147395.1. Lineage (NCBI taxonomy): Eukaryota > Viridiplantae > Streptophyta > Magnoliopsida > Poales > Poaceae > Oryza > Oryza glaberrima. The sequence continues at coordinate 23,864,350 of NC_068326.1, forward strand.
GACGGCCTATGCGGCTTCCGGATTCACCTAGGCACGAGAGGGGACTACCCGTCGCCCGCTGGGGACGGGGGTGAAACCTGAGGTGTGGTGTGCTTGGCTAGAGGGGGTTATGCGAAGGGTCATGTCATGGCCTCTTTCCGGTATGTCGTGGTGGCATGTCGGCGCACGGAAACGTGTTGTGGGGCTGTGTCTTGTGGGTACAGTTGTACACCTCTGATCAGAGTAAAACTATTCGAATAGCCGTGCCCGCGGTTATGGGCGGTCAACCAGATTCACCGTGATTAGTTTCACCCTAGTTTAGTCTATTGAAATTGGATAGTATAGGTGGATGGTTGGGCCTGTCGCAACGTGGTATAGCGTTGGACAGTGGATGATTAATATTGATTAATTATTACGACTGTTTTCTTCTTTAAACCTCTGTTTATAAACGCTCGCTTTATGCAAATGAACCACTCTAGCTCTCCTTTGATAATTCCCTGCATCATACCCCTATCCCGGTATGACTTGCTGAGTACAGTGGGTAGTACTCAGTCTTGCTCTATTTTTCCCAACCCCAGAGTACGAGTATGTGTCAGATGGAGGTTTCTCCGAGGAGTAGGCTTCGTCCGTGCCGTCGAGGATGCCTGTGGAGTGGTGTTCCCGCTGCAGTTCTAGTCAAGGCTTAGCTCCTGTTGTCTTTCGTTTTTCTGCTGCATTTATGCAAGACTTTTATGATGCTTGTAAGACGTGGATCTAAATGTCAACATTGTCGTTTGTGTACCCCGGCCGGTCCTAGACGGAGATTTTAATTCACATTCTGCTTGGAATTCTATTCGGGAATTTCTGGGCGTGACACGGGCCCTACGCGTCGGCCACACGGCGCGCCCGGAGGCGGCCACGACGGTGCAGCCGGCGGGAGGCGGCGCCCGCGCCCCTATGGTCGCCGATGGCGGCCATAGGCACGGCGGAGCGGCGGCCGAGAGAGGGGAAGGGAAGGGGGAAAAGAGGCGGCGGTCCACGGCTCACCCTGGGTAGACGGCGACGACAAAGGAGGCGGCTGGAGCGGAGGAAGGCGGTGGCGCGGCTCGGGTGGACGGGGACGACGGCGCTCCGGCGGTCGGCGAGCTCGGCGAGGTGGTGGACGTTGTCGGCGGCGATGCGGCGAAGCTGAAGAAGGTTACGCCGAGGCGGGAGACGGTCCCGGCGAGCGGAGAGGGCCGGCCGGAGGTCGTCGGTGACGGAGGAGAGAGAGGGCGACGGCGCGAGCTCGATTCCTGCGGGGAGACGGTGCAACAAGTGGCGGAAACGGGCGAGGGAGGCGCGGGGAGGGTTTAAATAGGGTTGGGAGGGAGAGAGGGCGGCCGGCGGGGAAGGAAACCGGCGCGGGAGGTCCGGCCGCCATCAATGGCGCCGGCGAGATTTGCGGGAGCAAATCCGGCCGTTTGAATGCGAGGTAGAGAGGGAAAATGGGGGCAAAGGGGAAGGGGATCACGGGGAATAATTCCCCCCACTTAATTGCACGCGGGGACGGCGAGATGCGGAGGATTCGGCGGCGGCGGCGGCGCTTGGCGCGGGCAGGGCGGCGAGAGCGGCAGGAGGACGGGGATGACAGGTGGGCCCCTCCCGTCAGCGAGGGTGGCGGGCGGGCCCGCCCGTCAGCGGCGCGCGCGCGGGGAGAGGCCGAATGGGCCGCGGGGGAGAGGAGAGAGAGCGGAAGGGAGATAGGCCAGATTCGGCCTATCCGAGGGGAGAGAGATTTTATGGTTTTTCTTTTTATAAAACCTTTTCAACTTTGTTTATTTCTTAATAATTATTATTTGTACTCTAAAAATTCCACTAAAATTTATTTACACATTTTAGGCTTTTAGGAATTATACAAAAATCCTCCAAGCCTTATTTGACTTTTACTTTGCACATTTTAATTTTTGAAGGCTTTCACAAGGATTTTAATTATTCTAGGCATAATTTTAAAGGATATATTTTAGGGTCGTTTTGGGACGTGACAGACACAGAGTATGAAGATAATGAGGTAAGTGCTTTTGAGGAAGCTATTAATATTTTGAGTGAAAAGAATAAGAAGTGTGAGAAGATGTATAGAAAACAGGAATTTATCATTGAATCTCTTAAATCTGAAATTGCTAGATTAAAATCTCTTATTCCTAATGATGATGATTGTAAAAATTGTGAGGTTTTAATGAATGAGATTTCAAAAATTAGAGATGTTAATGCTGCACATGATTTGAAAAATAGATCTTCTCTTGCTTGTAGTTTTGCTTTGCACACACGCATTTTGGATGAGTTGTTTTTAACTAAAAAGTTGTTGCAAAAATATCAACTTGCTTTTCATGCTAGTTTGATGTTTAACATGATTTCTGCTAAAAAGTTAAAACAACCTCATGATGTTTTGGATTGCTCAACATGTAATTTGAATAAGTTGAAATTGAAAGATGCTTTAGGTCGTGTTGAGTACATGGAAGATGTTGTGAAAAACAATGAAGGGCTTTCTTGCCCCAAATGTCGTAAAAGCAAAGGTATCATGGTAGATTGTGAAAATTGTGCTAATTTGGAAAAAGAGGTTTTTTATTTGAAAAATTCTTTGCTAAGATTTTCTGATGGCAAAAAGAATCTCAACATGATTTTGGATCAATCAAAGGTTAGCACACATAACCGTGCTTTAGGTTTTAATCCTGATGCTCATAATTCTAGACATCCTCCTGTTGTGTTAGGTGTTGGTGCTAGAGGTGGTGTGATTTTGGTTAAACCTGATACTAACAAAACTGTGTTTAAATCTGCTGGCATCATGTCTACCTTGAATGCATCTTCTTCAAAATCCAATGTTGTGCATGCAAAATCTCCTGTTGTTGCTTGTGTTGCTAAATCTTCTAATGCTACCAATGTGTCGAATCATCGTGAAAAATATACTTGTTCTTTTTGTGGAAAAGATGGACATATTGTTGGTTTTTGTTTCAGATTAGCTCATAAACAGAAAAAAGAGAGAGAGATTGCTTTTGCAAAATCAAAGTGGCAAAAATATGGTTTTCCCTCGAGGAAACCGGTCAGACCGCAGTGGGTCCCACGGTCAGACCGGCTACTGAGCGTCGGTCAAACCGGGTACCGGTCAGACCGGCGGTACAGAAGCGGTCAGACCGGCCCCCGGTCAGACCGGCCACTATACGTCGGTCAGACCGGCCTCGGAGGAATTTTTCTGAAAATTCTAAAATTGATTTTGCACGTGGATATATGCCTATTGGATCTTCTGGTCGTGTGTCTCAGTACTAGATTCCTAAATTTTTATTATCATCTAACCCCAGTACTGAGGCTTCGACTTCTGCTTGTGTGTAGGCTTTGGTGGCAAGGAAGGAGAACGTGTGGATCGTGGATTCCGGTTGTTCACGGCACATGACCGGTGATAAAAATTGGTTCTCCTCCCTAAAGAAGGCATCCAAGACTGAATCGATTATCTTTGGTGATGCTTCTACAAGTGCCGTTTTTGCTACATGTTTGGTTAAGGTAAATGAAAATTTTGAATTGAAGAATGTAGCTTTGGTTGAGGACTTAAAGTATAATTTGCTTTCAGTTTCACAAATTGTTGATGAAAATTTTGAGGTTCACTTTAAGTTTTTGATTCTTGTGGTGATTCTGTGTTGAATATTTCTCGCTATGGAAGTGTGTTTAAAGCTAATTTTGAAATTCCTATTTCACCTGTGATAACATGTTTGGTTGCTAAGTTTGATAAAGATGTGATGTTTTGGCATCATAGACTTGGACATGTTGGTTTTGATCATCTCTCTAGGTTAAGTGGTTTGGATCTTGTTCGTGGTTTGCCTAAACTTAAGAAAGATCTTGATTTTGTTTGTACACCGTGTCGTCATGCTAAAATGGTTTCTACTTCACATGCTTCTATTGTTTCTCTGATGACGGATGCACCGGGACAGCTATTACATATGGACAGTGTTGGTCCAGCTAGAGTGCAATCTGTTGGAGGAAAGTGGTATGTGTTAGTTATTGTTGATGATTTTTCTCGATATTCTTGGGTTTTCTTTATGGCAACTAAGGACGAAGCTTTTCAACACTTTCATGGTTTGTTTCTTCGATTGGAGCTTGAATTTCCTGGTTCTTTGAAAATAATTCGAAGTGATAATGGTGGTGAGTTTAAAAATGCTTCTTTTGAACAATTTTGCAATGAAAGAGGTCTTGAACATGAATTTTCTTCTCCTCGTGCTCCTCAACAAAACGGTGTTGTTGAAAGGAAAAATCGTGTTTTCGTTGAGATGGCTAGAACGATGTTGGATGAATATAAAACTCCTAGAAAATTTTGGGCTGAGGCGATTAACACTGCTTGTTATATTTCAAATCGGGTTTTCTTGAGATCAAAACTTGGAAAAACTTCTTATAAACTTCGATTTGGACATCAACCCAAAGTTTCACATTTGCGTGTTTTTGGTTGCAAGTACTTTGTCTTGAAATCTGGAAATTTGGATAAGTTTGAGGCACGTTCTACCGATGGATTGTTTCTTGGTTACCACGCACACACTCGTGGCTATCGTGTACTTATTTTGCAGACTAACAAAATCGTTGAGACTTGCGAAGTTTCTTTTGATGAGGCTAGTCCAGGTACTAGACCCGATATTGCAGGTACACTATCACAGGTTCAGGGGGAGGATGGTCGTATTTTTTAAGACGAGAGCGACGACAACGATGACGACGAGGTCGGCTCGGCTGGTCAGACCGGGTGCTAGGCCGGTCAGACCACCGGCACACCTCCGGTCAGACCGGCACAGGAGGTGCGGTCAGACCGGCCAGGGTCATCGGCTGAGGGTTCTGTTGATGCTGTTCGAGATGGTCCTCCGGAGATTACTACTTCGACTAGTACTGGTACAGAATGTGGATCAACTGCAGAAGTTGCTGCTCCTTTGCACATTCAACGACGACATCCGCCGGAACAAATTATTGGTAATATAGGTGAGCGAACTACAAGGTCTAAGGTAACGACTCATGATGTTTGTGCAAATTCTGCATTTGTTACTTCTTTTGAACCCAAAGATGTATCACATGCATTAACTGATGAATCGTGGATTAACACCATGCATGAAGAACTTGAAAATTTTGAGAGAAACAAAGTTTGGACTTTGGTTGAACCACCTTCTGGACATAATATTATTGGAACCAAGTGGGTTTTCAAAAATAAACAAAATGAGGATGGTTTGATTGTGAGAAATAAAGCTAGACTTGTTTCTCAAGCTTTTACTCAAGTTGAGGGTTTGGATTTTGATGAAACTTTTGCTCATGTTGCTAGAATTGAGGCAATTAGACTTTTGTTGGCTTTTGCTGCTTCAAAAGGTTTTAAATTGTATCAAATGGATGTGAAAAGTGCTTTTCTAAATGGTTTTATACAGGAGGAAGTTTATGTCAAACAACCACCAGGTTTTGAAAATCCTGATTTTCCCAACCATGTTTTTAAATTGTCTAAAGCTTTGTATGGTTTGAAACAAGCTCCTAGGGCATGGTATGATAGGCTTAAGAACTTTTTGCTTGTGAAAGGTTTTACAATGGGAAAGTTTGACAAAACGCTTTTTGTTCTTAAGCATGGTGATAATCAACTGTTCGTTCAGATTTATGTGGATGATATCATCTTTGGTTGTTCGACTCATGCTTTGGTTGTAGATTTTGCTGAGACTATGCACAGGAAATTTGAGATGAGCATGATGGGTGAGTTATCGTACTTTTTGGGATTGCAAATTAAGCAAACACCTCAAGGTACTTTTGTGCATCAAACGAAGTATACGAAGGATCTTTTGAGACGGTTCAAGATGGAGAATTGCAAGCCAATTTCAACACCAATTGGTTCTACAACTGTGTTGGATCCTGATGAAGATGGTGAAGCTGTTGATCAAAAGGAATATAGAAGTATGATTCAATCTTTGTTGTATCTAACTACTTCTAGGCCAGACATACAATTTGTTGTATGTTTGTGTGCATGCTTTCAAGCTTCTCCTCGTGCTTTACATCGTCAAGCGGTCAAGCGAATAATGAGGTATTTCAATCATACACTTGAGTTTGGAATTTGGTATTCTACTTCTTCTTATATATGCTTAAGTGGATATTCTGATGCTGATTTTGGAGGTTGTAGAATTGATAGGAAAAGTACTAGTGGAACATGTCATTTTCTTGGTACATCATTGATTGCATGGTCTTCTAGGAAACAATCTAGTGTTGCTCAATTAACTGTTGAATCTGAGTATGTTGCTGCTGCTAGTTGTTGTTCACATATTCTTTAGCTTTTATCTACTTTGAAAGATTATGGTCATACTTTTGAGAAAGTACCTCTCTTTTGTGATAATACTAGTGCTATTAACATTGCTAAGAATCCTGTTCAACACTCACGCATAAAGCACATTGATATTCGTTTTCACTTTTTGAGGGATCATGTTGAGAAGGGAGATGTTGAATTGCAGTTTTTGGACACCAAGTTGCAAATTGCTGATATTTTCACTAAACCTTTGGATTCTAAACGATTTGCTTTTCTTCATGGTGAATTGGGAATAATTCATTCTTTTGGCATGGTTTGAGAGGGAGTTTGTACCTCATGGTTTTATCAAGCAATAATATGACAATGAGAAAAATTGATAAAAGAGAGCTTTGTTTATACATATGGTATTTTCTTGTGCACGCTAGCAATACTTTGAAGATTTATTTGTCTCTAGCACAGCTTGTATGTATTCTAGTCTTTTCATGAGATTTAGATTTTGCTTTTAAGGGAGATGATGCATGACACTTAAATTCTACTTGAATTAAGCAAATATGCAATGTTGATGCTAGCATATGGTTTGATCTATAAATGCTATATGTATATATATATATATATATATATATATATATATATATATATATATATATATATATATATGCTTTATTGACTTGTTATTCCTCAAATAGCTTTAATTGCTCATTGTGAAAAAGAGAATAAAAAATATGAAAAAAATGAATACTGAATCCTTGGAAACAGTCTTGTCGACAAGGACGTATTCGATGTGAGCAAAATAATGGGTGCCGAATCCCTAAAAACAGTCTTGACGACAGGGACGTACCCGGAATAAAAGAGATAAATATGAGCAAAAAGGCTCAAGCAAAGAAAAAAATTGAAAAAAAAATTCTCTTGGTTATTTTGTGCTAAAGGTTATTTGAGAAAGAGTAATAAATGCAATAGGTATATGTGTTTAGTGTTTATTCTTCAACCTATGTGCTTGTTAAGATGTTGCATTATAAATTGTATGAAATCATGAATTTTGATTGTTGATTCAAGATTAATTGTAAAATCTTTGGTTCATGGTTATATTTTAATGCATGCTTGTTATATTATAGATGGGTTTATCTTCTTTTTATTGCAACACATGACTTGATATGCTATATGTATGCTAAGCTCTTGAACATTAATGAACATAATTCCTATGCTTGATGAAATCATTGTCAAAAGGGGGAGAAGTATGTGAAAATTTTTGGATTTTTGGGAGAAGCAAGGTGAATTTTGGTGAGTTGTTGAGAAGAGCATGTTTTTGGTTCAATTGGGAATTTCTTTCTTTTCAAAAGGGGGAGAAGTTTTCTTTTGGATTTTTTTAGCACGATGTGTACGTTTGTACGAAGTGTGCTTTTTACCACTTTTGTTTTTATTTTTCCAAACACCAAAACATTTTTGATGGTTTGCCAATGTGTTCATCAAGGGGGAGATTGTAAAATCAAAGGTGTTTTTGGTTATTATTATGTGATGAACAATTGGGCATTGGAGATTATTGGTTTTGTTATTTGGAATTTATTCACGAAGTGGTTTTGGAAATGATTGGATTTCACAGGTGATCGCAGGATTCATTATTTCATGTGACCGGTCAGACCGGGCTGTGTATGCCGGTCAGACCGGCGTGTAATGCACGGTCAGACCGGCTCTGCCCGCGGTCTGACCGGCCAACACTGTGTCGGTTTCGGTTTCGGGTTGTTTGTTTGGATATCCGTGATTATTTCATAATTATGACTTCTAGATGAATACTATACGTATGTAATACTGTTGTTTGCTACTAATGAATTAAGTTGGAGATAGCTTGGTCTCGGAATATGGTTTCTTTGTTTATTTCATGTGTAGGTGACTCGATGCCCTGGGAGAGTATTTGCGGTGACGGACCGGGAGTCGGCTTGGGGATAAGACGACGTCCGTGGTGGTCAGAGATCATGCGGGATACTTAGGCTAGAGTTGATGCACGTGGTTGATGGAGATTCCATATGGCATACGATGGAGTTATTGTGTGCGTATGGGATGCGGAGTCGAATTTGGAAGGAGTCCAAATTTGATACGATTGGTTATGTAAAGTTTCTTTCTTATACTAGAGGGTTTCCTAAGGTGTTTAGGACTCTTAGTATGAGTTTGGTTCGTGGCTTTAGGCTGCCTACCTCGGGTATAAATAGAGGGGGAGCGTGAGGCTTCCCGGTATCACTTTTAAGAGCAATTGAGTTGAGTTTTTGAGTTAGAGTTTCGAGTTTAGTCGAAATTTTTGTAAGGAGTGTTGTTGGTGCACTTTGTAAACACAGAGAGAATCAATAAAGTCGTCATCTACTTTAAGAGTTCTTCGATTTGTGTTTCACCGGGTTTCGGCGGTCTAACCGGCGATCTACCAGCGGTCAGACCGACGGCAAGCGGTGGTCAGACCGGCGGCATACGGACGGTCAGACCGGCGGCGGCGACAGGCGTGGCAGGCTTCTCGGCGGTTCGACCGATCGATCTACATCGGTCAGACCGACGTTCATCAAGCGATCAGACCGGCGCAATACCTTCGGTCAGACCGCAATCCATCGACTTCGAGGGTAACTTTTATTTCCGCTAAAAGTTTTCGATTTTTGGATATACCAACCATTCACCCCCTGGTTGGCTTAGATCTTGTGATTCGATTCTAAAAGTGGTATCAGAGCCAGGCTAGGTTAACATCTCTGGCCCGATGGACACGTGTGAAGGCCTGATGGACCGTGGGTGCCTGCGGGGCCCGTATACCTGATGGACCGTGGGCCGGTGGGGGCCCAGATACGGTGAAGGGGTAGTGAAGGGCTGAGGGACACCAATGTGTGAAAGGGGAGATTGTTGAATAGTTCCACATTGGTTGTGAAAGGGCAAAGGACCTAAGATATAAGTGGGGGAGTCCCTCACCTCAATGGCTAGCTTTTGGGGTGAAAAAGACCCTTTACGATCCTACAATTATCATTCTTTACTCTACTAAGAATCCGACTTGTGTATGGGCCACGGACCCACGGTGAAAACCACCCTTATTGAGAATTTGTCAACATGAATAAGAATCTCTTTCCGGTCAGTCAAGGTTGCTACCTCTCCACTATAAGAAGTAGACTGCTGATGCCTCCCCTTAATTACGGGCTTATCATATCATATCCGATTAGCATATATACGAGCAGCAAGCGATTTTTTCTTTTAACATAAAGGAATATCAATACGAGCAACAAGCGATACGAGCGGCATGCAGGATCACTTGTTGATACCGGTGAATCGTCGGTGATATGTACGCATCACACTTTTTAAGTGCACATAAAAAGAACAACAGCGAGCGTAGACAGTGAAATCCAAAGAGTAATAGATCACACTTCCGTAAAGCCGAGCCTTTTCCTTTCAGAAGATCAATTCATACCGGTTACATCCCGCATAATAATGTAATAATAATAGCCTCTCTATTTTGGATAACCCAAGGACTTTATCGATTAACCAAGGAGATTTTTTTTTTGGCGTGTTAGATCAGGAATTCAGGACGCGTACTCTTGGAGAACGATCGAAATAAAGATAGTACTTTGCAATGAGCCAAAACGTCTCTCTGCTGGCGCGCGTGGGACGCATGGTCAAATGCTGCAAGAATCGAGTCGATCGGTCGATTCGTCCGGGCTCGATCAATAAAGCAAACGCATGTACGTACGGCTAACTCAATCATCACCGGTATAAGCCATGTGAACTTGCTTCTTACAAGGGAGCAGTCAACTTCATTTCTTGCGTTAGCCACTACTATGAAGCATCTAATAGGGGATGCTCTCGTATACACCGATTCATCTAAAATTGATACATATGAAACTTTTCATGCCTTTCGAGCCCTTACGTAACACCTAAATTTAAAACCGGTATAAATAATCCTACCTATGTACTGTTTTTTAAATATAAATCGACACTTATGTTTTTAGTCTCGGTTTTGTTGATTAACCCAAAAAAACAAACTATTTGTACTGGTTTTATCCAGACCAGCCAGAAAACTGGACTCATGAACCGAGTCGTGTGCCTCACCAAGTCCAAACCCCTCTTTTTAATGTAAGTCCATACTTGGTCCGCTTCTCATATCGATCCAGCCCAAGACTTCCTCGCTCTCCCTTCCTCTCATATTGAGCTGAGTATAACTCCTGAGTCCTGACTCCCATCCAAAGTGTCGGAGAAACGGGAACCAAGATCCCCATTACTAGCTTCTCAAAAGTCGAAACGTACCTGCTACCTGCTCCTAAGCGTGACCCCTCATATGGATTGTGCTTGAGAGCACATCCACCCCTAGGTGTGGTCCTCCATGAGTTGTGCTCAAGCATATTGGCCCTCGGGTGCAACCCCCTAGGGGTTCTGCTCGGGACATGTCCACCTCTGAGTGCAGCCTCTGTGGGTTAGGGATGAAACTGGTTCGGATAGTTTCTGTCTGTCCGGACCATTTTTTGGATTCGGATAGTTTCGGTTTGAACTATCTGGAAATTCTCGTATTCGGAAACAAATTCGGATTTTTTTTCTCAGAAACAAAAACGAATATAGTAAGGGTACTATCTGTCAGAATTGGAAAACGGTCGGAAACTATCCGGAATTTTTTTCGGATATCCGCAAACATTGAGCAAATTTTAGAAAAAACACGTATATATACATAACTTTTTCATACGGAATCAGATGAAGACACACTTTATATCAAAATTGTAGAGCTCGATGAGATCTACAACTTTCTTATTGACTATTTTATTATTTGAGGTCATTTAAGGGTCTAAATATTCATTATAATATACCATACTAATTTTTACAAAATCTCAGATCTACAATTCAAACGACATCTGATGGAGATGTGTTCCATATCAAAGATGTAGAGCTCAACAGGATCTATCATTTTGTAGTTTATAACATTTGTATTCAAAAGCATTTAAAGCATAAAACAAATATTACAAGTTTTGAAAATGTGAAGTAAAATAAATAACATCTCCAATTTATACCATGGCAAGTAAGTTATGCATCTAGTAAAAAGTCTTGAGAATAGAAAATGATAATCATATTTGCATATGGATCTCTTAGAGGAACAACCATGAAAATCGATATTCACATGCGGTTGTGAGACTGTCTACAAAATTGACGATATAAATGTTGGAGATGTTGAACTAAAATAATAAGTGATATCTCTTCCTTGATCAAGAAACTCAATTTGAGGGGCTTTTTATATGCCGGTAAATATTCGCTATCGTATTCGTTCCTATCGTATTCGTTCCGTCTCGTATTCGCTCCGTATCTGTATTCCATAATATTCGATTTAATTTCCGTATCCGAGTTTTCGATTCCGATTCCGATTCCGAAAAAAAATATGAAAACGAATATGATAAAGCTAGTTTCCGTCCGTTTCTGATCCGTTTTCATCCCTACTGTGGGTTATGCTCCGGGCACGTTCGCCCATGAGTGCGGCCCCTCATGCACTGTACTCGGGGCACATCTGCCACCTTCCCCACGTGCTCAGGATAGCAACAATCTATACCAACCTGACGTGCGTCTGGGACGATGGACGACAAGATGGCGTATGCCGACCTTGGGACAAGCCATCATCACCCTAAAAAGGCACTGAGCATGGGGGCTATCAGACGACATGGTCGTTTGACTTGTTGCCAGTTCCAGCCCACTGTAGTACAGCCCCACCTAGCCTTAAGCAGGCTCGGCAACCACCAAGGTGTCCACATCACCTACCCTAAGCCACACGTCAAAGGAAGGAGCAAAGGGGTGGAGAGAAGCCACTCTATGCCCTGCCAACACGACCAATATGCTAGTTCGGAGTCGATAGTGGGCTTCACCAACTGCCGTGCAACAAGACCAAACATACCAACTCCTATGGGACCCATGTGTAAAGAGTTGGTGACTATGGTATCCCCTTATAGTTATAAAAGGAGGACCAATGCCACTAGCCTCCACACAAAGAGAAATCAGCTTCAGAGCCTCAGAACAGAAGTACACCAACATCTTAAATACATGGCAACAAGGAATCCAAACAAGAAGATAGGAGTAGGGTGTTACACTTTCGAGTGGCTTAAATCTATCTAAACCATAGTCTTTTGCAGCCCTCGTTTATCCGCGCACGACGCCAATTGCCATGTTTCCTCGCACCCACTCCCTACCTGAATCCCAAAGGGGTGGTGCCACTCCTTCCAGCTAGAGAAGCACAAGCTCCGACACAAAGTGTCGGTGTCCTCTCTCCCTATGCATCCTCACAAGAGCTGCGCCATCGCCGCCACCGAATCGTCCAGCGAGGAGGCCAGGGACACCGGATCTGGCGACCCCGGCCTCCCCGCCGATGGATCCGGTTGGCTGGTCAGAACCTTCGTTGCTATTTTCTTATCCAATGGGGTCGACAACGTTATTTGGTTTGTGTTCATGTTGTTGATCCCGGATCTAGCCAATGTGGCGAAGGAGAAGGAGACCACCAAGTTGGTGGCAATTAAGGGCTCAAGCGCGACGATGGATGAGGTTGGGTGTACGATGGGAGATGGCATGGGAGACTTGGGCTTTTGGTTGTTGTGTCTTCCTCCCTTGGGTGCAGCCAGATCTACGCATGGACGGACTTCTCAACTCACCGTATGTTCTTTTGATATGTGATATTTTTTTATTCAGGATAGATTACGAGATTACTATGAAGTTGATCCTTATTTGTGAATTGGGGGGATTTTTTATTTTGTATGTTCTTGATCTGATATTGGGGATCAGGGAAATTAATGTGGATTCTTGATCTAAAGTTGGGGATCGGGGGTAGTGTTGATGCGAAAAATACATACTGGCCTGGAAGATCTGCTTAACTTCAGTGCAGGTCCAAAATCTTATCTTTAGGTTTGTGAGCGTACCAGTTGATTTGATCCTACAATCAACAAGAAATAAAGACAAAAGAAACCGCGGTTAAATCCATAAACGATAGCCAATCGGCCAGTCGCCGATGACATGTCATTTATTTTCAAGCCGATGTCATATGTGAATCGATTGGCAGTTATAAATAAGCAAAGTAAAACTAAATCTATTTGATCGGCTATAGATATTAACACTTTATAATCTTTCTGTCAATGTATATTCAAACCAAGTGATTGGGATAGATCGGTCATCATGCTGAGACAATATAAATCACTTAGATCGAAATATACATTAACGTGAAGATTATAAACGCTCATAGCATAGCCGATCAGATAGATCTAGCATGTATCGGCTAGTACTCCGATACCACTTTATGTTAAGATATTAAAACGGATAGAATATATCAAACAGAAGCCTAATATACTTTATTGCGATAAGATCTTAATATAACGGGCAGATTCAGCATATCAATTAAGCATATAAAACATAAAGCTAAATCAGGTAATATCGGCTGAAACCCCGATACTATCTCTCTCGATGATCATAAAACAATCCAGATATCATAGTTGTAGATATTACTTAATAGATCGAACTCAACCAATGCAGCATTAAGCATAAAGACAAATATGAGATCTAAGCGAGATGATGAAAACCTACAAGAGATGGTAGATACACAATGCAATCTAGATCAATAATAAAACATAACTCTATCGATTGCTTCCCCACAATAAGAACCAACCGATAACAAGTTATATAGCGCGACCAGCATAGATTACAATGTGTATATGATAACTCGACGAATTACATAAACAGGGTTAAAGTGTCATAAAGATGGAAGCATTAACCCTGATAACGCAAGCCGCCATAACAAGTTTTACGTCTAGTTGAAGATCGAATCGATGCAGCTCAACCCGAAAGCAAGAACTCGTCGAAATAAACGAAAGTAAAAAAGGGTGGCGATGCGCCGGGATTGTATTGAACGATTGTTTATTGATTACATGGGTTCGGGTTTTATTTATACCCGAGATACAAGATATGTCCTTGCCGGACACGACACTCATCTCTAACAAACTCTAAGATACCATAAGTCTTTGTGGCAAACTTTTGCCCAAACATATCTCTAAGGAAATTACACGAAATATCCTAATTAATAGGTACAATTGCCTAATCCAAGAGCTTTATCCCCATCGTGGCAATCTCTATGAAATACTTTGAACGAGTCTAGAAACAGCCCAGAAACCACCTTCATTGGAATCGGCTGCATCACCTCCATCGGCTGTATCGGCTATCCTCTGTCCGATCTATCCCAGCCGATGCACACTTCAGCCAATGCCTTCACAGCCGATGCATACTCTGTTCTTCGAATCGATCTCTTTATCGAATACGCCTCGATCTCAATGTCGAATCCGATTCATATCTTACCAAATTTAGTCGTCAACAGGTATATGAGGGTTCGGGCTGCTCGGAGCATGGGCTTGATGAGCTGGCTTCTTTTTCTTTTGAGCCAAGGAGGCCCATAAGTGTCGGTTCTACCGATGATTCTCCTCATAAGGTTGCCAAAGATGTGCATACATTTAGTGTTTTTTTTGCCAAACTTTGATAAATACATAAGAAATCATGTCAAAATTTTGGTAATATTGTCAAATTATCAAAATTTTGGCATTGCCAAAATTTAGTAAGATTTATTTTGTCTTCAATCTAAACAACCCCTTACTAACCGGCACTGATTAGAGTTTTGTAATTTCCATTGTAAATAGGATTACAGTATTGTACTACTCCCTCCGTCCCCTAATACAAGGAATTTTGATATTTTACTTACACTGTTTGACCACTCGTCTTATTCAAAAAATTTATACAAATATAAAAAATGAGAATTTGTGCTTAAAGTATTTTGGATAATAAAGTAAGCCACAAATAAAATAAATAATAATTTTAAAAAATTTTTAAATAAGACGAATGGTCAAACAGTACCAATAAAATGTCAAAATCCTTTATATTATGGGACGGAGAGAGTGTTAGTTTGTTAGCTACATACACGTCCCTGCTGTCCAACCTTGTGACCTCACTTGTGCAAACACATCAGCAAATTAAAGCTAGGCCAAGCAAAAATAGTACTCCCTCTGTACTCGTAAAGGAAGTCGTTTTGGACAGCGACACGGTCTCCAAAACACAACTTTAATTTTTTATTTCTCTAAAAATATTTATTGAAAAGTGATATATGTATACTTTTATGAAAGTATTTTTCAAGCCAAATCTATTCATATAATTTTTACATTTTCAAACTCAACAAATTAAGAGTTATTTATGATTTATATTCTCAAGATTTGACTTAAATATTGTCCTAAGCGACTACCTTCACGAGTACGAAGGGAGTAATCCTATAAGAGGAGCTAAAATATATGACACTGACCTTGATTTCCGGTTACTTTTTTTTGTATGATTGGCCTAAAACTAATTGGTTAATTACTCAGTTGACTCCAATCAAAATTGGATAACTAGAGGATAAAAAAAATGAAACACGTCCAATGAGTGCTACTCATGTCTAGATTAATCCTGATCTGTCGTTGACTATAGTTGTCCGACCCATGCAGGCGTGTCCTGCGCATGGTAGCTGATGAGGCCTGAGGAAACATGGCGGCATTTTTTACCTATATCTTTTTCACTTTTTTTTTATGCAGGTCACCTTCACTAACGGGAAATGTCAACTTATAACATGGCAGTCAAGCTCACACACCTATCCAGTTTTGGCATTCTAGTTGCCCGAATAGCCGTTGGTATGATTGTCAGCCACAAGTGTACTGTACGTACACCTCAGGGTACAGTCGTACTGCAAGATGATTAACGGGAGTAATTAATACTATACACTGTCAACTTGCTACATGTTGCAAAGGAGCCTTGTACATAAATATATGGCGTTGAATTTCAGAGGCCTTTCGTTAACCACCACATAATTTCTTTAATCACAATGGTGAGGTACACGCATACGTACGCAGGGCATGGCCAACAACAGGGGGCACATGAGCTACGCCGGCTCAAGTCCCCGTCTCTGGCCGTTAGAACTGTGCACCGCCCAAAGGATTTAGGGGCACATTTCGAACTTTTTACGGTGTTTATAATTCTTGTGTAACTTTCTATTTGTGATGCTGTATTAAATTTAATTTGCTAGATTAATCTACATATATACCACCATCATTCGTTGTGTGCACGTAAAATGTGATCCGTTTTCAGACAAACGCATTACTGTCTACTTTCCGCTGGCAACGTACGTCCTGCGTTGCGTATTCCATTTTTTTTTTCACTCCACTCGGTCCTCTTTTGTTCATGTACGATTTGGTTTGTATTAAACACCACATATGTGTTTGGACGCTTGTCTAAAATTGATTTCGTCCAATAATGGAGCCACCATCTCCATTTGCGATAATTTTAGTGGATTCGCTCGATTCAACCGGGTCGTTATCAAAAGGCAGCCAACCCGAAGCGAAGGCCCGATCCAAGCAACGGATGCATCATGTTAGCATCTGGGTGGTAGTTGTGCTGCGGCCCACACGCACCGCTGCGTTGCGTTGCGTTCGTTGCGTGCTCGCCCCCTGGCTTTCATTCATCCTCTGCCCCGCATTTGTCAAACCTTCTATCAACGATCGTATACGCCGAGTCGTCGATAGACCGACCCACCACCCATACCACATCCGCGTCTCGTTGCCTCCTCGGTGTAGGGGCGCACACTCGCGTAACGCGCGCGCGGAGGGGGATTCTCTTATTATCTCATCAGTCGATCAGCCACGTCGTAGTCGACCAACCGATCGATATCAGAGACTGGCCGCGACGGTCGATCTGATCCTGACGGGAGGAAAAGATTTTTGCGAGAGGGTGTCGCCGTTTCTGCGCGGAGACCAGAGCGAGCGAGGCGTACGTGGACGTGCAACAGCGCCTCCCCGTCTCGATCGAGAGAGCAGTTGATTGTCACGAGGGGGCTTGTCGATGCGCGCTCGTTGGTCTTCGCTGATTCGGTCCGCGCGCGCCCTTCCTCCTCGCGCGGTCGTTTTCCGGCGAGCGACCTGCGGGGACGGGGACGCGCTGGGCTGGCCATGCGGCGGCTAGACTTTTTTGGCTGTGCCGCTGGCGGGGGGCTCAATCATTGTATTGCTACCCCCGTTTCGCCCGGACCGACGTGATGCCGCACGGGTTCTCGTGTCGACTCTGGCGGCGCAATCAGGGGCCTGCAGCCATGTTGGCGCTGCCGATGTCTGGACGGTTTGCGACTTGCGAGGGGTGCATGGGTGGAGTAATAGGGGTCACAAAGAAATGGTTGGAATCGTGGAATGTTATTATCTCTACGAAATGGTACTAGCTAGTACCGTTTTCGTACTAACCCCGTATAATATCACACATGCCAAACATAGTTTTAACTAGGTTTCATACATCATATGAACACTGGTCGCGTTGTGGCAATATTGTCCTGTGCAATTTATACCATAGCTCGAATTGTTACGCCTACAACTTCGGCGAGTTTCCACTTGGGCACAAATGATTGGCACCCCTCGAGCTATGAACCAAACTTGAGCTGATTAAGTTCGGTTGTATAGGTTCCATGAACTAGGGACGATGCCAACGTATCTGTTATCGTCAATCTGGCCAGCCGCTACTTGACGAGATGGCCAGAGCGGTTACAGGGAATATGACACCGTTTCTATTCCATGGAGGTAGCTAGCCCCCTCCATACATTATTAGCCGATGACCGGATAGGCCAAAGTAGCCCATACCAATAAGTAGGCATGGACAGAGGCAGACCATACTTCTATATATCCGTAATCGCGTAGGGCGAGCCCTAGCTAGCGGCATCATCAGATCAAAGAGCACCCGTTGCCTTCCACCCTTGCATATACCTGCCTCGAGACAACGCACTGACGCGGTGTGACGGCGAAGGATTCGCCCTCACTTCAGGACGTTTCAGCTGGGCCTGGGCCACCAACCGAGGTTTGCTTTTAGTCCTCCATTTCCACGATGGCGTGCGTCCACGAGAACGCGAGATGTGGACTTCTCCAGGGCCTCGGCCTACGAGAGACAAGGTTGATGTGGAGAACTGAACGGCCCAGAAAAGCCACATGTTTCCGCAGGAGGAATAAGATCATCTGAGGTCCCTCAACTTGTCAAAGAATCCGATTTACGTCCCTGGACCAGAAAACCAGACACAACAGGTCTCTCGACTATCAAAATCGATGTAGATTAGGTCCCTCAGCGGTTTTGATGATGGTTTTGGCTGACGTGGCGCCTACGTGGCTCACTTGACTCGGTCTTCATCTGACGTGGCATTGACGTGGCACTTACGTGGCAATCCGATCTAGAAAAATAATAAAACCCGTGAGACCCACATGCAGTCTCACACAGAAAATAATAAAAATTGGTGGGACCCACGTGGGCCCCATATGTCAGTCTCACACAGAAAATAATAAAAAAATGGTGGGACCCACGTGGGTCCCACATGTCAGTCTCACAGAAAATAATAAAAAATGGTGGGACCCACGTGGGCCCCACATGTCAGTCCAACTCAACCCCCTCTTCTTCCTCCTCTCTCCCCATCTCCCCTATCTTCATCTCTCTCTCCTCTCTCCACGCGACGAGAAAATTGCATATCTACCATTGCATAAGATTGGCTTCGCAGAAATACCATCACTTAAATCGGCTTCGCTAGAATACCACTCCTAACTAGAACGGCTTCGCCAAAATGCCATTTTGGACAAAAATGACCCTGGTTCTTCTCCCTTCCTCCAATGCCGGAGGAGCTCGTCGGCAGCCACCGGTGCCACCTTGCCGGTGACGATGGGGGCGCTGCCATCCTCGTCGTCCCCACCTTTTCATCCTGCCCGCCGCGCTAGGAGGAGGCCGTAGCCGACGTCATCAACGTTGATGGGGCCGAACTCATCGGCGACGAAAGCGGAGCGGACGAACTCACCGGCGTGACGCGTTGAGGTGCGGCGGAAGAACTCGTTGAGGATGGGGCGGTGCGTCGAGGCAGCAGATGAACTCGCCAGCAATGGGGATGATTCGTCGAACTCGTCGGCGACGGAGGCGGCGCGTCGTGGAGACTGAAGGCGTTGGGGGCCGCGCAGCTAGGTGAGGCGGACGAACTCGCCGGAGAAGACCACCGTCGACCTCTCCTCATCTCACCCACCACTACTGCACTGCGCACCATTGCCGTTTGCTCGTGCCGGAGGTGGAAGAGACAGATGCAGGGTCATTTTTGTCCAAAATGGCATTTTGGCGAAGCCGTTCTAGTTGGGAGTGGTATTCTAGCAAAGCCAATTTAAGTGATGGTATTTCCCAAGCGACGGAGAGACAGCGGCACGCGGCGGCTGGCGGATGAGGAGGGAGCGGCGCGCAGCGGTGGAGGCACGGTTCCGGCGGTTGTGGGCGGAAGAGGAATCGGCGGCGGGAGGTGGCCCTTGCTGCGGCGGCTCGAGTGGGACAGCAGAGGAGGAGCGGCGGCGGTCGAGCTCGGTGACGTTGTGGTCGTCGCGTAGCATCCCCCCGCTGGCACCGCCGCGCGCCGCTCCCTCACATGTCATCCTCACTGCTCCCCTCCTCTCTTTGTCTATCTTTTTCTTTTCTTTTTCATTCTTTTTCTTCTTTTGCTTTAGAAGATGGCATCCGGCAGCCGCCGCAGCAACATCGTCGCCGTCCCAACCGCTGTGGACCACCGCAGATCAAATCCTCGCGCCAACAACCTCTCCTCATCAGTGCAATCAATAGCCCTCAAGAACCGAGAAGAATGGAGCGCCGAAGAGGGAGATCAACCCCATCTTCTTCAACTCCGGCCGCCGGCATCAATCTTCGATTCCCGCTGCTTCGATGAGCCTCGCGTTGATTCCTTGCACCTGTACCACTCTAGAGACCTCACTAACATCAGGAAAATACATGCAAATTAGTTAGATTGGTGGATCGAGCCGTCGTCGTCTTCTAGGAGCTCCGTGCCGCCGCCGAACCATTTTCTCCATCCGGCGGGTGGGAGGGAGAGGAGCAGCGGTGCGCGCCGCACCGGCGGAGAGGGCGGCAGATGGGAGCGCCGCGAGGGAGGAAGCGAGCTCGTCGCGGCGGCCGGCGGGAGAGGAGGCAGCGCGAGCCGGCCAACGGGAGGGAGGGAGAGGAGCGGTGGTGCGCGAGCGTCGGCGGCCGGCGGGAGGGCGGGAGAGGAGCAGCGGCGCACGGGGACTAGCGGGGGGGAGCGGCGCGCGGCAGCCCGTGGGTGGGGGTGAGAGGAGCGGCCGCCGTCGCTTGGAGAGGGGAGAGGAGAGAGAGATGAAGAGGGGAGATGAGGAAAGGAGGAAGAAGGGGGGTGAGTTGGACTGACATATGGGGGCCCATGTGGGTCCCACTATTTTTTATTATTTTCTGTGTGAGACTGACATGTGGGGCCCCGGGGATTATTATTTTTCCGGATCGAATTGCCACATAAGCGCCACGTCAATGACACGTCAGATGAAGACCGAATCAAGTGAGCCACGTAGGCGCCACGTTAGCCAAAACCGCCCTCAAAACCGCCGAGGACCTAATCTGTACCGGTTTCACCGGTTTTGATAGTTGAGGGATATGTTGTGTCCGGTTTTCTGGTCTAGGACGTAAGTCGGATTCTTTGACAAGTTAAGGGACCTCATATGAACTTATTCCTCCGCAGGAAGGGCCCGTGGTCAGTTATTCCGGCCCACTAGTGATCCTCTCAATTTTACCGACTAAACCAATATATAGTCGGCAACTACTCTCCACCAGGATAAATTCAGAGAACGGCGGAAGAGACCGTAAATTGGCTGCTCGTCGAATTTGCAATCTTGGAGGGCGCCGCGGTGCTGTGCTCCCGGCGGAATTGGGAATTTGAGATGGAGCAGCAGTTCATCCTCCGTGTGCCCCCTCCGTGGCGGAGCGGATCGAACGCCTCATGAACCAAGCCGCCGGCGCGTCGTCCTCCAACCCCGACGACGCCTCCCTCGATCTCTCCTTCTCAGGTGATTCTTTCTGTCAGTAGAATTTAGCTTCCGCATGCGCGTAGGCCTGTCGTATAACAGCTGCGCGTCAAAAACTATGGTTTTGTTGGGAATTCGCTAGCGAGGTACCGTGACCCTACGCTGTTCGGCGAAATGCGCATACCGTTTATGCTGTGCGAGTGCAAGTGGAAAACCTCCGTTCTGTGCTTGTGGAAGTGCGGGTACACCAGGGAACGCTTCCGATGGGTTGTTCCTCACTTGAGTGGACATATGCTGGTGTGTTGTCATATAGGTGTTAGGTCATAAGTCCGCAGTATAGCGTGTTGGTAGATTTTTTTTATTGGTACTGTATTTTCAACGCAGCAAGAATTATCTCTCCTGTACACATATATTAAAGGGCAATGCTTTGCAAGCTTGTGGTTTCTGATGCGGGTTACCAGTTGCGGGGATCTGATCTCTGTGCTCTTTACTCTTTACCTGCAGAGATCTGAGAATGATGACATATTGAGTAATCCATTTAGCAGCAGATGCCATATTTAAATAATACATTATGAAGGGAATGCAGATAATAGCACACTTTACGATTTTGGAAATCTTGTTTCCTTGTATCATTCTCTTAACGTTTCCTTTTTCCACAAATGTAATATTTGCTACGGTTACTTTCTAAGATGTCCAATTGCCTAATCACTATTAGCAATATAAAAAATGACTAAAGTCCAGTAATTATACTTTGAAGAATTTGTATCTTCTCATGGTGTAATGCAATGTTCTTACTCGACAGGTTCTACTCTTTAGATTCTGGAAATGTGGTTTGTGCTAATATTTTCTAAAGCATTCTATTTGTGCATATCTAGTTTCTCTACTCACTTCTAATTTTGGTTCAAAACAATGGTCTATTTCTGTTTGATGGATACAACTTGTATTGTAATACTCTAGTACTGTTATCACTGAAATTTTCAGTTAATCTTTTTTGACTTGTGGATTGGTGTTCTTTTTTCGTGCTACAGAGGATGGAAGAAGTGGCACATTTATGATTGGAAATGAAAGCTTTCCAGCATCTCTCTTAGATCTCCCAACTGTTATGGAGTCATACAAGACATACAATGATTCAGTGCTAATTAAAACAGCTGATATTGGTCAGGTAAAAGGATAAGATTTGTTTAAGATCTGTTTTATCAATTGTAGGCTTTTTAAGAATCTTACATTGAGTTTGTAACAGATGATTATGGTAAGAGAAGAAGATGATCCTGCTCCAGAAGGAATTGAATACACACATGGTCTTACTCCTCCAATGAGGGATGCACGAAGGCGGCGTTTCCGGAGAGAGCCTGACTTAAATGTATTCGATGCCTTCCCTTTAGCTCCTCATGGAAGCACTTTGTCAATCATAACTGTTATTGTTCCATTCACTCATGTTTACAGGCAGAACTGGTTCACCGAGTTGAAAAGCATCTCATGAATATTATGCATGGAGTATCTGTCAGTATCCTTTTGGTTTTGATGGTTTTATCAAATTATAGCATATGTTACCTTAATTACAGTTGAGTAAAAATTTAATTGTTTTTTATTTATATATCTTTAGTTGACAGGTTTTTTGTCGTTTAGTTTGTAATTGGCTCATGAACAACCATTGCTTGAAGTTACTGCTTTTTAATCAGAAGTTAATAAACTATATATAATAATGAGTTCCTTATCTTGATGACAATGGTAATACCATGAACTTTTTGAGCATGGTGCCGAGCCTAAACTTCAACATCTCGTATTGTTGGAACTTGGAAGGTAAGCATCATTTTCTTGGTAGGCTGTTATGTTGAAATAACAATACCTGCTACTAGTTATCTGACTGCTTCTGGTTCACTAATTGACTGGTTCTTGTTGAGCCATTCCATGCCATGTTTACGTATGAAAATAATTTTTGCTATATGTATTCCTATCACTGTATGTGCAAGATTCCTTGACTCAGTTGATAGACCAGAATGCTAGCGTAATTGGAGCGGGAGAAGGTGGCAAGAAAGCTGCACCTGCTCCAGCAACCAAGCGTAATGTTCAACGACCCGCTGCAAACGGTGAAGAAGCTGAGGCAGAGAGGAGTGACTCTGATGAGTCTGTTGACCCATGAATTCAAGTGGAGTAGAGTAAATAATCCTGCTTCAATTGCCCGAGCACACCCAATTGACTTAGCAGTTCAGAAGTCCATATCAGAAAATGAATACCCGGACCAACTAGGGCATGCTCACTGTTAAGGTTTTGCAATATTCGTGTAAAATTTAATGCGATACATGAGATTTAAGATGAAACGATATCAATGCTCGTGGATGAAAGAATAGCTAGGGCAGTCAGAATATTTTCTTTACTCTTTGTAGCCATGAATGGTGATGGCCATAGCACAATAGTGACGCAGATTCTGTATCAGATTGTTTCTAAGTTTTTGGAACGAGTTAATTCGTCCGAAGTAAACAAAAATAGTTGATTGCAGCTCCATCCTGTTTAGCAGATGTAGCAGGTTGGAGAATGCTGTAGAAATGAAAGTCGTAGACCTCAGATCTGATGTGGTCAATATCCTACAAATCTACTATAGCACATCGCTGATTGGTCCTTTGCACCGAACTGGTCACCATATAGACTTGTTTCTGGCACCTAAGTCAGGTTTATATGAAAGACAACTAAATACAAAGACGAATAGGTATATGAACATTAAATTGTTCGGCATGTATTAATCATCATTTTATACTAGGATGTTTGTAAAATTAGACTGTTAACGAGAGCATGCGTACGTAGGAATGAACTCAGTAAGATCACAACTCACAACCAACGCAAATCCTTGCACCATTTCATATACTCCTATGCGTCAGAACAACTAATATTACAACAAGGCTTGTCTGCTTATATCTCTCGCACCATTTATATGATATGGAGCCCCTTGTTTGTGTTGGCATGCACTTGTCTCCTCTAATAAAATAGGGTTATAATCATTTTTATTTAATTTAATATGGTTTGTTTAGCCCATAAAAATATTTTCAGCATGCGGGCAATCAAACATGATAAATTTTAACTCATAATATAATAAAATTGATATTAGTAGATTTGTTATAAATACCTTTTATTTTATTTCAATAAATATATTATTGAAAGAAGTACTCCCTCCATCTATTTTTGATAGACATATTTTCAAATCTGAAAAATTTACTTTTGATAGGCATATTTCAATCCAACCACCTATCCTCTTAATGACTTTCTCGAATTTAATGTGTGACTATATATTCTTCCACACAATATTGGCTACATGAGCATCGAAAAATGTAAATATTAATGAATCGTTTGTTTACGAGGAATAACTAGTAGCATATTTAAATGGTTACTTATCATCGGTCAATTGTGCCAAGATGAAATATAACTATCAAAAATAGATGAAGTGAGTAACATTCAATTATGGGCATCGATGTGTGTGTGGTACTGTGGGGTGTGTGTATGGATGATGTAATGTGTCCCATAATTATGAGATTTTAGATTGTTTTGGAAAATAAGGAGAAAGAAAAAAAAAGACAATGATGTCTCATTAAATGAGGTATAGTTAGGGGTGAGAAAGTAGTTGGGTGTAATATGAAAAAAATGAATAATGAATGAATGATGTGATAATAATATTCTAGAATCTTTTTATTGTGTGATAAGTAACATTCTAGAATCTTTTCATTATACAATGAAACACTTTTCCCTCTCCCAGCCTTAGTGTAACAGTTGCAACTTTTGGTCCCACGTAAAAATGGGAGCCCTTATCCAAAGCTCAAACTCATTACATACGTCTTGGCATGTCATCTCGTAAGCCTCATGGTACAGCCTAGAGTAATTTTTTTTAGTCGATTTTATATGGTAATTGTACTTAGATGTTTAACATTAAATTTCTCATGTGACCGGGCCTGGCTTGGATTAAGCAAGTTTTATCCATGCAAGGTCAAGTATGGATATGAGCTTCAGGGCGCTCTTGGATTGCAGCGTGTGCGCGCTCGACGTTATTTACCCTGTGTCGTACACGTTGACTGTACGAAGATCGTAGGCAAAATGTCGTATATACGTAGCATTTTTCATACTATTGGAAAGATTATCGGCGACAAAAGTAGAATTTATGTGACAGGAACGTGACTAAAAAATGGAAAGATCGAATGAGTTAGAGCTAGCTGTTCTGTTAAAAATTTTGTAGCACGCAAAGCGAGATAAGTCACTAATATATGATTAGTCACTTTTGGGATTCCCTGACTCCCGTGCCACTCACTCTAGGCGACACGGGAGGCGAAAAGGCCGTGTGCGTGGGGGCTTCCCGGCCGCGTCCGCTCGCGTCGCCGCTGCCGACGGCGGTTCCTCTCTCCTTCTTCTTCCTTTCTCTTCTCTCCCTCCCTCATTTTCTCCGGATCTAGGGTTTCCAGCGGTGACGGCTGCTCCTCCCCACTCGGCACCAGCGGCCTCCTTGTCCCGGGACGACGGCGAGGGCAGCACGGGGACAGCTGGATATGGCCGGTGGTCCTCTCCTCCGGCCAGATCTGGGGTGTCTCTAGTCACCTCCGGCTTCGGTGGCCTGCCTCCCTTCATCCGGTGTTGTGGCAGCGTTATGGCATCGGCCAGTGGTGGTGGTGTGAGGGGGATGGCCGGACCTGGCTCCTCTAGGTCCAGACCCGACGCGTCCTTAGTCGGGGTCGGGTGAGGTCGGGCCCCCGATGGTGGCGGCGAGACGACGGAGTTTGGGCGGCCTGTGTGGCTGTTAGGTGGAGTCGGACTGTTGGCGCCGTCAGTCCGGCTCCGCCTCTCGTTGGAGTCAGGCCATTGTGCAGGTGATGTGAATAGCCAGGTGATATTTGGTGGCTTCCGCTATGGTTGCTATGGTTGAAGGGGACTCTGAGGTGAAAGCTTTGCTCTGCTTGCCAGTGCTAGCAACAGCGATGCCCTCGAACGTCGTTCACCTTCTTATAGGTGTTGCTATTGGAGCTTCAACTCTATTTTATGGGAATTCTCCGGGTGAAAACCTTAGATTCGTTTGGATCGGATGATGTCACCGTTCTGTCGATGTAACCTTCTTGAATGCTTCGTTTTAGGAGTTTTTTTTCCCTTGTTGGACTGCTGTTCTTGGGTTCAGTATGTCAATGTGAGGGTTTTCGCCGATTATTTATAAATTGACCGTGCCGACGTAAGGTTTTTTATCCGATTTTCCTTATAAACTGGATCAACTCTTTTTTTCTATAGTGAATTGCAGGAGCTCCTTACTTGTTCCCTCGAAAAATAATATATGATTAGTCAAATATTAATTATTATAAACTTGAAATATATATATATATATATATATTGATTTTCTAAGAGATTTTTTTGGCACAAAACACCCCATTTAATTGTTTGAAAAGTGTGCTAAAGGAAAACGAGAAAGATATTCTAAGAAACCGACACTTAATTAGTTAATGCAAAGTTTCATTGAATATAGTAGAAAAAATTATAAGACTATAACCTGATAGATTAAAATTAGGAAAAGAAAAAAACAACACCACCATCACGCACCGATGCCGCTATCCCACACAACTGAAGGAAGGTACTAGTTCCTGAAAAAAGTTAGAAGTTTAAGAAAAGTTGGAAGTTTAAAAAAAAAGTTAAAAATTTATGTGTAGAAAAGTTTTGGATGTGATACGATGTGATGTGAGGAAAAGTTAAAATTTGGTGGTAATTGAGGGTGAACTAAACACGGCCGTAGTCTAGTACCGATCTGATCGCCGCGATGCGGAAAGATGTCAACTCTAGTTGATATTTGCATCATTGCATGCTCATTCGAACTGGTCCTATATAACTCACTTCATGCCAGCGCGCTCAGTCTACAACGACACCTGCTTCTTTGTATATTAAATCATCTACTTTTCCAACAATTGCTCATTTGACTTCAAAATCGGCATCTATAGGCCACAACTTGTCCCTCTTGCTAGATCACATCATTCTGTTTGGAGATGGCGATATCTAGAAGGCCAATAAGTACCTCTCGTGCTCCTGTCCTCTTTTTCAGACTCTACTGTTTTTCGTTCGTTTCCAATAGCTTAAGCTTTGCTGCATTTGCTTTTGCCTGTGGTGCGTAGACATTATGCCAGACGTAGAGGCCGGCTCAGTTGCTGATCCTCCTCGACCACGAAGCTGCTGCTGCTGTGCCCTTCTGCACGCGGCAATTGTGGTTATCCTGTTCGCCGTGGTCAATGTTGGCTTCAAAAGTGATATAGTCGGGGCAAGGTTAGCTGTTGAATCAGTGGCCTACGTCGCCACTGCTTGCTTATACTTTTGCTCCTTCTCAAGCTGGAAGGAGAAGACAGTTTCCGGAGCATTCCTTGCTGTAGTTACTGTAGTGGTCGTGAGTGTGGAAGCAAAAGCAAGCACTAACGATAACCGTGGCCTCGCCATTTTGTTCGGCACAATTGTGGTTCTCGTGGTGTACTGCATCTGGAAGCCCTGTCAGGCACTTCTCTCCTGCATCGAGCGCTGCCTTGGTCGCGCAGCGGCGGCGGCTACTGCGGCGGGGCCGCTTCCACCGGTGAAGAAAGAAGATGCGGGGCGTCCCCTTGTGCAGGCGGAGCGGCTGCGCGCCGCGTTTCGCATCGAAGGGCTGCTCCGGGAGTACTCGCACGGCGAGATCCAGGCCATGACCGACGACTTCGGCTGCGTGGTGGGCCGAGGCGGCTCCGCCACCGTCTTCAGGGCGTCCTCGACGACGGCACGGCGGTCGCTGTCAAGCGGATCGTCTGTGATGAGTCCGTCGGCGAGGAGGACTTCCTGAGCGAGATCACCATCGTCGCCAGCGTGCATCACAACTCGCTGGTAGGATTGCTCGGATACTGCCTCCAGCCCGGCGGCGGCCGGTATCTCTTGTACCCGTTCTACGAGAACCGGTCACTCGACTACTGGCTCTTCTCCGGCGAGGAGCGGAGGCGCCACCTTCCGTGGGCGACGAGGCGCCACGTCGCCGTCGACGTCGCGAAGGGGCTCGCGTACCTGCACCACGAGTGCAAGAACCAGATCCTTCACCTGGACATCAAGCCGGCGAACATACTCCTCGACGGCGACTTCCGGGCGCACGTCTCCGACTTCGGCATCTCCATGTCCATCGGGAGGGACCTGACCAGCGTCGACACGCGCGGGAGGGGCACCCTCGGTTACATGGCGCCGGAGATGCTGGTCAACGCGCTGTCCGCCAAGTCCGACGTGTACAGCTACGGCATGATGCTGTTCGAGCTCGTCGGCGGACGCCGGAACTTCGAGCTCGCGGGCAGCGGGGGCGCCTCGCAGGCGCGGGCGCCGCCGGATTTCACCAAGGAATTCCTCCCGTGCGTCATGCGGGACAGGATGGAGGAAGGCCGGCTCATGGAGGTGGTGGACGCCACCATGGCGCGCGGCGACGGCGGCGGCGCGGCTGGCGTCGACGAGGAGGAGGTGGAGGTCGTCGTGAAGGTGGCGTTCTGGTGCACGCAGCATAGCCGGGACATGAGGCCCGGCATGACGGACGTCGTGGACATGCTCGAAGGGCGCGCCCCCATCCCGCCGCCGCCTGTTCGTCCTGAATTTCTCGGAGACACCTTCCTCGTCAGCTGCGCGCGGACAGCTATGAGCCGGTGATATATGCATGAGTGGTTTGTGGTATGCGACTATATTGCTATTTGTAGCACGAATGATCGTTGAGTACTTTTACACACTTATGTTATCAATATTTTCACGATAGGACTGTCTAATGATCATTCGAATGTTTTTTTTTTACCCCATATCAGTCAAAATATGAACGGTTTGATGGCTGCCATCTGGCGTGAGACACTAGATGAAAAACCGAATGATTTCTTGACTCAATCTTATAGTAAAAAAGGTAAAAAAAAAAAAAAGTAAAGTACAATGTCGATCCTTAAAGCTAGAATGAGGTGTCACTTAGCTTCACTATCTTGTAAATCAGACATTTAGGTTTATGATCTTGTTTTAATAAATCATCACGAGTTTAAAACATGTCTGACTGTGTTGACCATTGACCGTTGACGTAGTCGTCTAGTGTGGCAGCAACTTTGTAGTTAGCCTCATCTACACCCAGTTGACCCACTTCTCAAAATATTTCCTCTATCCATAGCAACAGCTCCCACTCCCCCTCCCCCTCCGCTCGGCACTATTGTGATGACTCCAAGGGCGATGTCAGCGATCATGAGCACTCTGTGGTGGACGGAGATGCGATTTGGGTAGCACGTTTGATCGGCAGTCGATAGGTTGATGATGGCGGTGCAATCGGTGGTGTCGAGGCGGGAGATGAACCTAACCTTGTGGGAGGACGAGTGAAGAAAATACATTGCAATGAGCTCACTGTGTTATTCTTGCGGCAGTAAGGGCACAATCAACGAGAGATCGGACCTTTTTCTCTTGGCACTTGTAGAAGACATGCTGCTTCAAGTAGCCATGGCCTCTCCTACCGGCACACTTTAGGAATACCCCTAGCCGCCTCCCTTGTTAGCACCGTCCTACCCGCCTCCTTCATCGTTGCCACCCTAACCGAGTCTCCGCTACCATCCTTGTCACCGCTACCGCAACCATAAATTGAAACAATGAAGAGATGATATTTGAGGAAGAAGCGGATCGACTAGGTACGGAGGGGGCCAAGTGCAAAGTTATGGCCACACTGGACAACCATGTATGCAGATCAGCCCAGTCGGATGGGCTTTGAACCCATGATGATTCATTAAAACAAGATTGTGGATTTAAATAACTCCTTGCCCAATTTTAAAGATCGGCGGTGTACTTTACTTTAAAAAAACTAACACCTAGATTAGTAATATTATTGCTTCATTTTCTCCCTGTGGGAAAACTATTTTATACTTTTGAGGGACATCATTTCGTTGTTTACATGTCATCTAAATAGTTGAGAAAAAAATTAAAAAAATCAATAAGATAAATTAATATATGATAAACCACTTCACAAACATACAAGATCAAATTTTACTTCTATAAGTTACAACGAAAAAAATTATAACTGTGAATATGCGTTAACTAGACATAGTTTAATTTATTTTTTTCGTTGCAACTTTAGAAGTTAAATTTTAACTTGCATGTTTGTTGATTGATTTATCACATATTAATCTAATTTTGTTGATTTTTTTTTCATAATTATTTGAGTGACACACAAACAGCGAGATAAGAGTTATATTATGTATCCTATATTATGTGTGCATACAACACTGAGAAAGAATTACTCATAATAACATAGACATTTCAGACATATATTATGTATCATATAATAGTTTTCAGTTTTACACTACATA
This sequence comes from Oryza glaberrima, assembly GCF_000147395.1. Lineage (NCBI taxonomy): Eukaryota > Viridiplantae > Streptophyta > Magnoliopsida > Poales > Poaceae > Oryza > Oryza glaberrima. Next base: position 23,894,739 of record NC_068326.1, read on the forward strand.
AGAGTTTGCACTGCATATTTTTGCATATTTTCCCCTTCTAGTTCACCAAACGTTTCAGTATCAGAAAACCCTGATCCCAACATACAACCCCCGCTTGTTCCAACTTACAAACACAACGGTATGACATCTGACAAAATGCAAAGTTGACATATCTAGGATATGATAACTACGGTGTTATGGACTCATGGTCTCACGAAGTCCTGTTGAAGCCAACAGCATTCTGAAACAAAGATATATCAGCAGTTCACAGAGCAGGAACCTCGACAAAAAAGGGACACTGAGGTAGAATCTTGCAGGACCTTCTGAAATTTGATTATCCACCACTCATGGCTCCTACAGTTCAGAAAAAAAGATAGCATAAAGATCAAACATAGAACAGAAAATCGAAGGAAGAATAGACTCATCTATGACGATGCTAAAAAATGTACAATATGATTCTTAGTGTCATAGCAGCTATCTGTATAATGTGTGACGTCAAGATTTGCATATATTCATCTACATCTGCACCATAAGACCATAAACACGTCTTTACTGGATATATATGTTATTACTGTCAACTGTTAAGCATCTGAGCTGGGAAGTATAAACACGGGTATTAAAAGCAGCCAGACTTCACTAACTACATGTGTGAATACACACATGGTGAAGTATGGTTGTCTTGTCTTTTTGTGCATAGACCAATTCTATGGTATCAAGTGAAAATTTTACACTTAGAAATGCTGAAATTGTTTACCCTTGTCTATATATAATAGAAAGAAACCTCATAACAACGTATAGCTGATAAGTCATAACAACTTATCATTGTTTAGTTAGTTGGCAAATGGTGTCCTATTAAATACTCCTAACATGAATAGATAAAAAATTGATTACTTCAGTGCAATAGTTCAAGTTATAGGTGTCAGAATAAACTGTTTTCATAAAAAAGATAGCCCGAAGCCCCACACCAAAATCAAATAAAATAATAAGTGAGGAATGCCATGCATAACAAGAAGCTCACAAGGCATTCAGTTTGCAGTCATATGGACAAGCGCATTACTGAATGTTCTCTGTCAGATCAGTACAGGACCATAGTGAACCTAACTATATGTCGAGCAGAACAAAGCCACACATTGAAAGGTGAGGAAGGGGGAGTGATTTTGAAAATGTAATGATATAAGTAGGTTAAATAACTCATTTGATTAATACAGCCCTTTGTTCGAGTGCTAGAAATCTTACGGTCTGACAAATTAATTGACTGATCAATCAAGAGAATAGAATGTACTCCATCCGTCCCAAAATATAAGGGATTTTGATTGGATGGGACATATCCTAATAATACAAGTCTGGACAAGACATCCTAATACTACGAGTCTGGACAGGCTATGTCCCACCCAATCAAAATCGCTTATATTTTAGGACGGAGGTAGTATAAGACTACAATCGTTTTGATTGGGCAAGATTATAGTTGCGTAGATGCACTATAATCATTTTGATTGGGCAAGAATATAGTGGTGTAGATACAATACAAGTACTATAGTGCTACAGTGTATAACAAAGACAACTATAAAGAAATTCAAATGTACCCGTGCAATGGAAATGGCACTTCCATTAGTTAAATTGAAGGCACTTACTATCTTGAATGGGGAATGCACACAACATCAGATCTTATTCATAGACATATATAGTGATATGTATTCCCAAAAAAGGGTAGATTAACAATGCAATGAAAGAGGAGCGTCTTAATGACAAAATGACTCTCCTGACTCAGTGTTCTGTATGATATGTCTGCCTGAATTCATGACAACTATTTATTGGTCCACTATCCACATGCAGTTTTTTTACACAACACTAGCTAAATACTCGTGCTTTCTATGGATTAAAATATATTATATGTGTGCTAATATTGCTTGGAACAGATTAGTTTGATGGTTTGGGGAGAATTTTGTCCCTATATGTGTCTTTGTATAATAAACATGTGCTGTAGAAATGAAATAAGATAGAGTTAGAAGGACTATTTTTAATATTAAAGCATATGAAAGAAGAGTAGGTAAAAACATGGAGTATTTGGTAAAATAGTATTCTACACAATAAAGTTGGTGGGGTGACAGATTCACTACCGCCATCATTGCCTTCTTTCGAAAGGAGTAAAGATAAGTGAACAAAAATGTCAAAAACAGATACCAGAGACCAGCACAGTTCAAGATAACAGCAAACAGTGAATCAAACTAGTACTTGGAGCCTGGTATTTTACTGAACGACAGAAGTTCAACTCATATTGTTGGAAACATAAAATGGAGAGGAACTAAAGTACACAGAGATATACAACTGGATCCGAAAATAATCTGATGATATACTGAATACTCAGTTCAACACATTATTTTGTGTTCCTCTTATGACGATTGAGCACTTTTTGAGCTTGCTCGAACTAAGTATGTACAGGTGGAATGCCACGTTACATAATGGGGCCAGGCTTAGGGCCCATAAATAAAATTTTCCGATCTGTTCAAATAGTTGATCTGCATGTTCAATTTGTCATATTTCTTTTATTTTTTTTATTTGAGCTAGAGGGAGGAAACCCCTCTCCTTTCCATTAGAAGAAATGCATAACAATGTTTCTACCACACCACACCATATTCAGTAATGCGCAATACCTAACGCCATCCCATCAGGGGAATCAGTGTTGCCAGAAGGAAAGGTTTAATCACCATTGACCAGAACAAAAAGCCTCAAAAGTTTCTACCAGCAACAGAGCAACATAGTCACTAGCACAATTAGCAGTGCACGCAAGCCATTTTCATACACCATCCTTTTTCTGAGCATTGCCAGGTGCAAAAATAACCAAGCAGGAAAATGTTGCCATCAACTTATCCCCATCATCCTAGGAGCCCAACTGTGAATAGACTGATAGTCCATCCACTGAAATTTGCATTGTGCTCCTGATCAGTGATCACCAACGCACCCTACAAATAACATTTCAACACAAAACGCCCCTTTCCACAGTCACTATCCTCCTTTGTGCAAATCGGACACACCGAAATTACGTCGCGGGCACAGCCTACATCCCACCCGAACTTGGCAATATCCATCATTGCTATTAACATTCGAAAAGGACTGCCTTTTTGCAAAGAAAATGCAAAGATTTTGCTACGCTATAAACAGACGCGATGAGTACAGATTCCAGGGGGTTCACTGAAATGCTAAAGAGCAGGATTAAGAGCAAAAGCACACTGCCAGATGTTACCTGCTTCACCTTAACCACGCCGGCGAGGGCGGCCCCGTGCTCCGCGACCATCCGGTCGAGCTCGTCCAGCGTCGCGGAGTCCGCCCTGTCCAGGTCCACCTCCATCATCCCGTTCACCTCCCGCAGGCACCCGTCCCGCTTCTTCATGATCTCGGCCACCGTCACCTGTGCACCCACCGGCAGCCGCGGGAGCAAACCACTGAGCCTCCGCTTGCGCTCGGCGTCGGGCGGGCGCGGTGGCGCCGCGAGAACGGAGGGCCACCCGGCCTCGAAGATTTCGGAGAGCTCGGCGGCGCTCTCGTACACGGGGTCGCCCGCGCTGTTGTAGGACATGGCGTTGTTGAAGGTGAGCCGGACGTCGGCGGCGAACGCCCACGGGTCCGCGTAGCGGCGGCGCTCGAGGCGGCGGCGGACGGTGCCGAGGTCCATGGGGTCGGAGATGCGCAGGTAGTAGTCGACGAGGCGGAGGGCGCGCGCGTCCACCGGCTCGGCGAAGACCCACCCGTCCTCGTGCTCCAGGAGCTTGTCCAGGAGCTTGCCGCAGCGCAGGAGCGCGTCGCCAAGATCGGCGGGAACTCCAGCGACGCCAGGAGACGCCGCGGCCACCGCTGGAGGCTGCAGTTCCGGCAGATGGTGTTTCCGCTCCGTGGGGAAGCCAGGCGGCGCCGGCGGCGGCAAGGGCGACCGGCGGCGCTTTGGGCGAGGCATAGTAGGGCTGGAGGTGGCTGGAGAACGAGGTGTGTGGGGCTTTGGGGCTTTTGGGATTCAATCGTGGATCAATTTCACGCGGCCAACGAGAAATTGGACATTCTGCAGGGTTTCGCTATAATGCCATTTCGTCCATTAGATTTGTTAAAATGCCATCCCTAAGCTATGCCAAGCATTTCTTTTGCCATATTCACCATATTTACTCCATTTCCACCAATTTTTGTCCTCGGACTGACCAAAATACCCTTTTGGGGCTGCTGCTTCTTCTAGCTCAGCTCACTCTATTTTCAAGCCGAGGAAAGGGGATCCAGCCGCCTCCGGTGGGAAATTTAACTTGTTGCCTTATTAAATCCTATGATGATGATGATGAACATACATGCAACAACAAGAACGAACCTCCGCTCAAAAAGAAAGATAAAAGAATGAACTTGTCCATGAAGAATATATACACAACCAGATCACAACTCATGTACGCGTGTGTAGAAAGAAACATTGAAGATGTGCTCAGCACGATGGCGGATGCGACGGCGGACCGGGATGCGACTGGCCCGTCCCGGTGTACACGCCGGAGGAGAGCAGCATCACGAAGGCGGACGCGGTCTCCGCCACGCGGCGCCTCCCGCGCGACGAGATGAATGCCATCCGCTCCCGGTGCATGCGCGTCAGGTCGGCCGGAGCAGCTCGAACCGCGCCGACTTGCCGCTCGCGCCGGCCGAGGCCACGGCGACCAACAACACTGCCGCCGCCACCACCACCACCCCAACCAGCACCACCATGCGGCGGCGGCTCGCCATTCCCGACCCACCGCTCGCGGCTAGCTAGCAAGCTAGCCTGCCTCGCTCCCCGCCAAAAAACGCGCGATATAGTCCACTGGGACTGGGAGATCAACATGGCAACGGGCGTCGCGGCGACGGCGGCGCCAATGTGCTAGAAGAAGGGCTGAGCTGGAAGAAGCAACCCAAAGGGGTATTTTGGTCAGCCCGGGTATAAAAATTGGTGAAAATAGAGTAAAATGTGAATATGGCAAAAGAAATGTTTGGCATCACTTGGAGGTGGCATTTTAACGAATCCAATTGGTGGAATGGCATTATAGCGAAACCCTCTTTTGACAGTGGCAAAATGTCCAATTTCTCGTAGCGAACGGTGCCAAGGCCCAGCTGTGAAAAGTATGAAACTGTACACCAAAAGTTACCTAAAATTCTAGTATTTTCTAAATCTCATTTTAAAATATTTAATAGAATTGAATTTAATTATGATAAGATATACTTCGATATAAGAAGCACCTCCAAACTCCCGTTTTAAAATATTTAATACTTTCTCCCTTTCATATTATAAAAGGGTGTTTGAATCGAGGGCCTTTAGTCCCTATCATATAAGATATTAGACACTAATTTGGAGTATTAAATATAAACTAATTATAAACCTAATTACACGGATATAGGTTAATTTGTGAGACGAATCAATATGGACGATGTTAGAAAGTCTTGTAACCTGAAACGGAGATAGTAGAATTGTATTTAATGATGATGAGATATACTTCGATATAAGAACCACCTCCAAACTCAACATAGGTCGTCTATCTCCTTTCCCCTTGTGGATATAACGTATCCTTCCCTTCCTGCAATCTAGTCATGTGGAGACGGCAGCATGCTCTGCTTCACCGCTCAATTCATCGGTGATAGTGGGATCGGATGCTACTACGTCATCAAGCAGTTTCTTAAGCATTTTTCTATCATGGTTGGAAGTTATCTAAAATATATATTTGGAAGTTTTTTTTTAAGATTTTGAGGTTTTACAGTTTTTTTAAGTCGTTTATGGATATTTCTCAAATTAGATTCAGATCTAGTAAGATTGTTTGACTCTATGTCTTTACAACCTGATATTTTACGATATAACAACGGTGAAAACTGAGTTGGGAAAAAAAATCTAACCCACAATCAGGTTTATTTGTTTCGATGTACCCAAACACTAAATCATTCACATGTGCCCCGATTATCACCACTTAATAAAAAGAAAAAGGAAGTTGCTAGAAAAAAGTGGCGACATATCACTAGGAAAAAAACATGTCGATTTTTGGGCCATCCAATAGCCTTAAGATTCGTGCTACACGAAGAAAAAAAAACAAAAGGAAGCTGCTAAAAAAGTGATGACATGTTATTAGGGAAAAACATGTCGATTCTTGGATCATCCAGTAGCCTCAAGATTCGTCGATTTTTGGACCATCCAATAGCCTCAAGATTCGTGCTATACGAAGGAAAACAAAAAAACAAAAAGCCCGTGCCACACACTTTAGGCTTCGACTTGGCACAGAGGGATCGGGCTCCTCCGCTTGTCATCCCGGAACCAGAGCGCCTTGCAGCGGAGATAGCCGAAGCCCTTGATCTCCCCTTCCACGCTGAACTCAGCCGCCCCCACGATCTGCCGCTCGCTCCGGATCAGGCCGCGCAGCTCCTCGCGCACCGACGTCGCCTCCGCGCTGGCCACGCCGTCGGCCCGCTCGCCGCCCGCCCGCTTCCCGTGGACGCAGAACCGCGGCACGCGGCCCATGGCGACGGCCATGCCGTGGTACGACACCTCAAGCACGGAGCCGCCCCCTCCGACGCACGCGTGGTAGTTCTCGGCGAGGCCGACCACGCCCATCTCGAGGCGGAACGCCGGGGGCGCCGGTGGTGTCGTCGAGCCCGTCGGCGCGGGCGAGGACGAGGAACGGGGTCGGGGTGGGCGGGCGGATGATGTACTCCAGGAGGAGCACCAGTGAGACGCTGAACAGCACTATGCAGGCGACGGCGAGCATGGTCATGGGACTACATGGGTTTTCTTGTGGAGGGATTTTGCCATTGCCGTCGTCCGGTCTGCGCACTTCTTCGCCGATCGATGTCGATCTGCACTTCGTCGCCACCGGTGCCGCCGCACGCCGTGCACTTTCGCTCGCTCGCGGCACCCATCTAGTAGCAGCGTCGCTTCGGTACCGTGGAAGGTAGGTTTGTCTAGACATCGCTAGTCCTTTAATTTGTTCTTTTAGGCCCCTTTTAAATCAAGGGATTTATTTAAAAATTTCATAGGATTCAAATCCTATAGAAAATTTTCCTATTTGGCCCTTTGATTCAAAGAATTGAAGCTTTCCAAATTCTATGAAATTCTTATGGAATGGCACATTGCATGTGGATTTTGGAGGAAATTTAGCAAGAGCTCCAACCTCTTGAAAAATTTCCTTTGAGTCTATCTCTCTCATCCGATTCCTGCGTTTCTCCTGCGCTCCAATCAAATGAACATTCCTGTGTTTTTCCTATGTTTTGCAATTCTCTGTTTTACATTTCAATTCCTGTCAGAATCCTGTGTTTTTCCTATTCCTCCGTTTTTTCTACCCTGCGATTCAAAGAGGCCCTTAGTATTTGTACTAGCTTGGTTCGGATACATGTATCACACTCCCTCCGTTTTTTTAATAGAAGACGCTGTTGACTTTTCCTCACATGTTTAACCATTCGTCTTATTCAAAACTTTTATGCAAATGTATAAGATATAAATCACACTTAAAGTACTATGAGTGATAAAACAACTCGTTACAAAATAAATTATAATTGCGTAATTTTTTTAATAAGACGAATGGTCAAACATGTGAGAAAAAATCAACAGCGTCATCTATTAAAAAACGGAGGTAGTATTTTGATTCGGGGCACCGTATAGCTGTATGACTGTATCTTGGGTTCGAGATTTTTGAAAGAATTCCTTATATGCCACTGAAAATTTATCGGTTTTCTGATATATCACTTAAAATTGGCTGTTCTCTTACTGAGAAAATGTCCGTGCGTTATAATGGGAGGAACTATTTAGCCTTTTAAGATGATAATATGTTTTTTCTTGGTAAAATTGGATGATCTTTAAGTTATACACTTTGTTCCTAGTTTACAATTTTTATTTGTCCAATATATATAAATAAATATTCAGAAACTATAAATATTGAGATTTTTTGTCGTTCTGGATATATATATATATATATATATATATATATATATATATATATATATATATATATATATCACGATGATGCTCTATATATATAAGCATGTCGAGCAACTTCCAGCAATCCTAGTCATAATAAAAATTATATTTTTGTGCAAGCATAGATTGGTAAATAATAAAGGTAATTAATTTACTTAATCCTTTGGATTAGATAAACCTATGCAGCCTCTCGTTACCTTGTTGTTGCTGCTACTGCTTGATGGTTTGCGATTAGCAGATGATTTGAATTCTGGACAGGCATATAGGAGAGAGACATCAAAGCGAGCTTTGCCTGCTCGCGTCGCGGCTAATCGAAGAGCAGCAATAATCAATGTTTGCATGTAATTTATCGATATGTGTCCACGACATGCTTTGCCTTTCTTTCTCTCCTCGCCGGCTCGTGCGTATATACACCAATCAGGGATCGGCATCTTGTTCCTTCCTTGTACGAGACAATGGAGCGATTGTGTGTGAGAATCGTGCGCGTGGATCGAATAGGAAACAGAAAACGATTCAGGCCACGCCCTAACGCAATCGTTCGCAAGACAGATAAAACACATGGACGCATGGATCAGAATCGATATGTGGCCTGTTCGCTGCTTTGTACCGCCGCTGCGCGGCCACAGCCAAAAGAAACAACATACTGTGTTTGTTGGCTACATCACAGTAAAAATAAGAGCAGTCAAACATAGCCAAGTTATATGTATGAGCGACATACAAAAATTCATGACAAAAACATCTTTAATTTTTATAATAGTAGAGAAGAGATATGTTAGATCAAATTTACACACTGTTTTATGCCATTACCATCACTCTGACTAACAGTAGTCTTTGATCAAACTGTTATCTTTTTTATAAATGACCCAAAGGACCTTAGTACTAACTAAAAGTATCAATGAAATTAGTATCCCTACATGGTGAGGACGAGCGTGGATATATATATGGACGTAGTAAAACAAAAACCACCACTAGTAATATACCGAATACTAGAAAAAAAAACAAACAGTACATATACCTCTGAAAACTATTACGTGATCTAGTGTATACCGAATTGTAAAAAAAAAACAGTACATACCTCCAACAAGAGATGTATATGCCAAATAAATAAAAAGCAGTAGAAATCATACAAATTTGCAGTACATACTATCCACATGAATTTCCAGTACATATTTTTTAAATATGCTGGATATATAAAAAATATATGTATTTTTAATATGCTGGCTATCTTCGTAATTTTCAAATAGTTCTCATATTATAATCATCAGTAAATCCCATAAGGGCAAATGCGTCTTTTTACTATGGAGATAACAGTAACACACAATCAACACAGTAGTGACATAAAAGGGTATGAAAATTTGAGGTAATGTCATATAAGGAAAGAGCTAATTTCCACTGTCATATAAGAAAACTGGTAAATCTTTAGTGGTATATAAGAAATTTCTTGAGTTTTTTTTATATGAAACATAAGAGAAAATTGCCATTATGTCATCGTCAGGGAGGGGTTTGGTCAAAACGCTAACCATAAGGCCTTTTTCGTTAATCCCCATGAGGGAGGGATTAGAGAGAATTTATTCTACACCTATTGTATTGTGGAATTATTCCCCCTCAATTCCCTTCGATCCTCTTTAATCCCCTCTAAACCGAATAAGGCCTAATTAGGATTTGCTAAATTACCAGGTTTACACCCTAAAATACTATCCTGACAAAATTTCCCATAGTCTTGTCCTTCTACAGCCGTTGTCCGCCGAAGTGGCCCAAGTTGCCGGAGCCGTCACTCAGCCTCCCTGTTCTCCGCAAGTCTGGCACCGACGAGCCGAACAATAAGTCTGCACTGGCACCGACGTCCGCGTCCATGCCCAGAAGGAAGCAGGGACGGTGAGAGGAGTGATGAGGAGCGGGATGCCGGTGAGTGAGATGAGAAGCACACGACAGCAACCTCTATCCAGCCCAAGCAACTGTCCCAGGGCCGTCGAATTCCCGAGCGACAGATCTACTAGGTGGTCACCAAAGCATGCTGCGGGCCGCCGTGCGACGCAACGAGGAGTGGATGATGATGAGCAACAGAGACGAGCACCAGAGCTGCATGCCACAGGCCTCATCGTTCTCCCGAGCCTTCCCTGTTGTCACTTCCATCGGCATCCGTTAAAAAAAAAATCAACAGCATCAAATATTAACAACAGGAGGGAATACCTGATATACCTGACTAGTTAATCTGACATATATAGTGCCTGAATATACTGATGGTCCATCCACTAGAATTTCTAATCATGCCTCAAATCATCGAATTGCTCTACAAATTTCATAAGCATTCTAAGTACACCAAAATTCTACCTCGTTAACCATAGATCCAAACTCTTAACCTCCAATCAAATCTAACTCGCTAAACCATACGGTGGACGTTGTTCTGAAAAAAAAATGAGACCTGTAAAGAACTACCATAAGTTTGAAAGTTTTATTTTAAAAAAACTTACGACAGTTTCTTACAATTCCAAAGAAATACAACCTCCACGGCTAAATCTTCACCTACCACTCTTACAAAGACCTAACAGCTGTTTGGTTGGGGGAATTATTAGGGAGAAAGGAGTTGCAGGGTGGGGATTGTTAAATTTATTGTTTGGCTGGAAGACGTGGGGTTTTAAGAGGGTCTGGAAGGAGAGTTTAAAAGCGAACTCCCATCTTTACAATGCTCACCGGGCCACGCCCACTGCAATCAGCCGAAGTTTTCTGGCCCAATCTGTCGGCCCAACGGCCTCGCCTCCATTTTAGCAGCTCGGACCAGCAAAAACCCGGGACGCCAGAACCGAAACCTGAAAACCCTCGCCGCTTCTCCCCGTCCTTCCTTCCCTAGCTGCCCCGCGCCGTCGTTACTTCCCACCCCCCCCCCCCCCCCTCCCCCAACCAGCCATGGCGGGCGACAAGACGGCGGCGCCCCCTCCGCCAGACGCGGCCGCCTTCTCCCCCTACGGCGAGCTCTTCGCTGCCGTCTCCGATCGGCGAGTCCAGGTCCTCGCTCGGAACCCGTCACCTGAATCCCCCCTTCCTTACGCGCTGTTCCCCTCGTCCTTCGGTCGTTGTTGATTAGGGGGGAATACTTCCGCTGCTGGAGCGTTATACGGTCGCTGCGCTACGATGTAGTAGTGTGCTTTTGGTTTTCGAGATGTCTCGTGGCTCGCGAGTGATTGCTGTATGGTTGGGGAACTAGGTTCGAACGCTTGCTCTCTCACGGCGATTAACTAGGGGAGTTTGGTGAAGTTGGTTTTTGTTTCTTCCGGGTGAAGTGCTGCTTGGTTGTAGGCAATAGTTTTCATGATGTATCACTATTTGAATACGTTGGGCGTCTACCTCAAGACTCAAGAGTATATAATTTTGCTTATAAGCTGTTTGTAGAGAGTGATAGAAGTTAAAAGCTGAGATCTGTGAATGGTAGATAGCCTATCTATTTTAGAAATGGTACTTCGGAGAGGTGAAAGTCTACCACTACTAACAAAAAGAGGGTGAAAAGTTGAGCTTTACATGATGGAGGAAATTCGGATGGATATGTGTTTAGCATTAAAATCTTTCCTTCGCTCAAAACATCAATCCAAATTGTGAGATTGTAGCTTTGATGTATGCTAACCTATCCATTTTTTCTGCTTGTGCTTTTCTAATTGAGAAGGTATGGCGTACAGGAGGAGGAGAAATAATAGAAGGATGGACTGATCCAATTTCAGCACCAGATGATTCATACAGTTGTATTGCATGTTGCTCTGTTCAGAAAAAGGTAATTTTTTAGGATTGAAATTAGGCTCTGTCTCATTTCTGTCTTACAATTTGCTGTTTTTGATTGGGTATTTTTTTTGTAGCATAAAAAGGATGGAAACCTTATTCTTGTTGCTGTTGGTACTACAAATGGTCAAGTTTTAGTTCTCGATTCTACTGGTGTCATATGGAAGAATGCTCCTCATACTTGGTAGGTGCAATCTTATTATGATCTATGAGCTTGATGTTCTTGACCTTTAACTTGACTGATAGGGGTTCTTCTGCAATGTTCTGAACTTCGTTTAGTACTTCTAATTCAAACTAGATTTGGCATCCTCCTGTGCCATGTTAAAACACCTGGTACCTTGTCAATCACTGCATTTTGAAACAAGGAGTTTGGCCATTTCTCCCTTCGATATAAACATACATAACATTCAGTACTTTGTTCCCCTACTTAACTGCGCTGTAGGCTTATCACGTGTACTATGCTATATCTTAGTCATTGCTTAAACGTTAAAACAATATTTGAACTTACAAGTATTTTTTTTAATCTAAATGGCTGGTTCTGCATGGATATGCTGCTCTCTGCCAGGAAAAAAAAACTTCTTTTGGCGTATTTGTTGTAGCTCAAGACTCAGTTTCTTTCTTTCCTTCTGTGCTTGAAGCTCAAGCTTCAATTTATCACCTAAATGGAAGAGTTGTAATTTTTCCTGTTTAACTAAATAACGAGATATTCATATTGGAACACACTTAAGCAGGCAACATGAGCTTAATTGGATTATTACAAGCATCCCATGGCCTGTAAACCAAATTTTTGACAAGCCATTCTGATGATTTATGTTATGAGCCAACTTGCCTCTGAAGAAAAGAGTCATAGTCTGTGCTGCAGAACAAAACAAGTTAGATCAATATGTCTCTGGTGTAACTTTATTGTGAAAATTCCATGCCTACCTTAACATGCTTTCCTTTTTCTACTAGCAAGGTTGTTTCTCTTCATTTTGCAAGACATGGGCGTGTTCTTTATACTGCTGGCATGGATGGAATTATATGTGAATTGAATTCTCGCACCGGGGAATCCAAAGACACTATTAAAGCTACGAAGAAACCAATTAATTCTTTTACACTTTCTCATGGTGAGCGCAACTTTAATTTCATCTGTTCACCTGATGCATGCTTGAAAAAACCTTTATTAAAATCCAGTCTTCCAGATGTTTATTATGTTAATAGAAGGTTTTTACCAAAAATGGATGGCTTGTTTTTGATGTATCATGAAGTGGAAAATTCATTTCTAATTATTTGTTGATCTTAACATGTAGTAGTGTAGTAGCTGATAGTGATAGAGCATGACAACACATATGCAATTGCCAGGTAAAAAAAAAACAATTTTTCATGTACCAATTATTTTATATGGGATATCAAGAACATACGGAGCTGGCAGAACACTAATTCTTTTAATCTCTTTCGCATCTTTCGATTATTAATTGCCAATCAGGTAGTTCAAATGAAATTTAGTTTACATAACCCAGGGTTTCAGCAAAATGAGTTGAATGTGAACTCTTTCTTTGATATGACATCTTATGTTATTATTGCCAATTTCTTTCTTTGTCATTTCTTTGTGTATTTCAACTAAATTTTTGGCATTGTATTTTGCAGATGAGAAGTTTATGGGTGTATCAAGTAAGACAACAAGATTATTTAGTGTGAGTGAGAAAAAAGAGATCTTGAGGATTCCTTCTGATGCTGTATGTCATTATCTCAAACTTGCGCCCCTCTCTCCCTGTTGATACACCCCACGTGATGAATTTGTAATATGTCATGTACTCAATAGAGGCTTTCAACTCTTATTGATGCTATTGTCAAATGCAGGGTCCTGTCCAGCTGATGTCTGTATCAGATGATGGACGTTTTTTGGTTTCTCATGTTGACAATAATAAGGAAGTGCAAGTGTGGTCTTGCGATCAGAATAGTTGTACCATCGTTTCTACAGCCTCCCTTACAATGCAAAATCAGCCAAAGATAGTAGAGTGTACAAGGAGCACATCATATGGAGATGGGGGCATTGTTCTCGCAGTATCGAAGAAAGGTGTTGCTCATGTCTGGCATTTACAGACCCTCTCCCAAAATGAAGTACTGCCCACAAAAATCTCAGTCAAAAATTCACTCGATAAAAAAGGCCGTATCCCAATAATTTCAGCTAAATTATGTGACACCAATGAAGACAATACTGTTAAGGTTCATGTTGTATTTGGATCACCAAACTTTTTACAGTTCAAGGTTGTAGAATTGGATGATACTTGCAAGGACATCAACTTGGTTGCAGAGTATGATGAACTAGCTAAACAAGATATGGTGTCTCCGCAGGAAAGGAATTTGGAGCAAGAAGCTAAAGGTTTGTTGTTGTATCTGCCTGCTGCTCTTATAATCATTATCAGTGCAGTAAATTGAATAGTTAAGTGTGTTAGAATTGTCCTGGTATAAATAACCCGGTTTGCATAATGGAAAAGGCATGCCATCATTCTTGAGCTGCTTTGTACTGTTGCTGGTTCCTATATATCTGCAATAAGTTCTTATTTCAAAAATGTTCTCAATTGTTAAACAGAACATTGAGCTTTAGTTAGTCAAAACACGGTTAGATTTAGGACTGATCTACTTGATCCGCGTTGTTCTTTTTCACAATTTTTCCAGATCGCTCTGCTTGAACCTTGTTTTAGTTTTCTCTGCAATGACAAGAACTGTTGTTTCTTCCTGTTCAGATGAATTCCAATCCAGACAGCAGCTTGTCTGCTCTTAACTAATGGATAATGATTTGGATTAATCAACTAGCCAAGAGATCGAAGTAATGTAGATGTTATTTATGACTAGTGCCTAGTGGTGCACTCCACCAAGCACTAATGGCATGTATGTAGTTTCATTTCAGCCATCCACTAGTTTAATGCTAACTTCATCTCGTGCACCTTTCGAACTGATAAAAAATCTATTGGAATTGCTCCCCATAATTACCCTCCACTATATGGTATGATAATCAAGTTGCAAATTATATACTTTGTCTACATGCCTGACATTGATTATTTCTTTGCCCAGCAAATAGCAAGGATGCAGAACCTGTTCAAGGAAAAGCAAAGAAAAGGACATCATCCGTTTTGGATTCCACTAATGGTGAGACATTGCTTGTTACATTACCTCCAAAACCTTACACTAACATTTTCTTTTACCTTTTCTACCTCTAAATAGTGAAAGGACAGAATTAAGGGTGCCCTCTATATTGTTTTTTTTATTACCACATCACTAATTTTTGTTTTTATTTGGGATGTTTAGACACAACCAAGGAAGTGAATCCAGAGTACAATCTTGATGAGCCGACCATGGAGGAAAAACTCGCAAGTCTGAATTTGCTAAACAAGTCTGAAATTACTGAAGAGCAACCACCCTCTTTAGCGCCACCAAGTGCAGATTCAGTCCATGTTTTGCTGAAGCAAGCTTTGCGTGCTGATGATCACACTGAATTGCTAAAATGCTTGTACAATAGAGATGAAAAGGTATGGCTCCGTTTTTTCCTGTGCACTGTGTGGTTGAGACTTCTGTCGCCCCTTATCTTCACTCAATCATTTTTCATATTTTGAAAACAGTCTCACTTAGAATCTTATTCTGCTTTCAATTTTTCCGTATAATTCATCATTTTTATTTGGCTCAGACAAGGTAGTTGATGTTACAATAATTTGATTTTGGATGTTTGTTTTACTGGGCTATGATGGTTATGTACATGATTAGGAAAACATGTAGAACAAGACATGATTACGCTTGGCTATGTCAAACTTAGGCTATGGTTACTTGGATTCTTATTTCTTATTATTGCCATTTTTAATGATATTTCACATAGCAAGTAAAATTGAAAATAAAAAGAAGGGTAGCCCAGAATGAAAGAAAAGACAAAGTAGTCTGAACCTCTTAATCCAGTCTTGTTGGACTGCTTTGTAAGTTGCAATTAAACTTGGTTAGCCTAATTTACTAAACTAAAAACTGGCCTCCTTTTCTCCATGAGGCCATAACCAATCTAATAGTATTCATTCCTAGCAGCAGTCTTCCAATGCATTGATATGAATTTTCCTGTTGCAATTTCATGGAACATTTCCTCTTGTCTGATAATTGTATTGTTGGCTGGGTTACATCCAGGTCATTGTAAAGTCAGTATCACTCCTAACACCGGCAGACGTCGTTAAGCTTCTCAAGTTCTTTGTATTGCTAATACAATCCAGGTAGGTTTTCTGTTACAGTGTAAATCTCTAATATTTCCATTACAATTTGGTGGAAAGGTTGCACATGATATGTTTTTCCTCTCCACAGGGGTGCAAAACTGGTTTGTATGCTCCCATGGCTTCAGGCTTTACTTTGTCGGCACATGAGCAGCATAGTGTCTCAGGAATCTTCTCTACTGTTGCTAAACTCACTCTATCAGGTTAGTACCATCTTCTGCTGCAGTTGCAGTAACAGTAAGTGGCATGGCATCATCTATACTGGATTATGCTTTTTCTGATTAAGATTATTAGATTACTAGTTTGCATCGTTCCTGAACAATGCTGCATTTAGATGTCATGTGTCAGGAGTTTTTTGAAGTTTTGACTTCCTTGATTATCAAATTTTTAGGGCACAAGCACAGACAGGAATGGCAATTGTGAGTCAGGTTGAGTTCTGAATACTAATGTTACTATCTGCCAATTTTGCAGCTTATTGATGCAAGAACATCAACCTTCAAGTCAGCACTTCAACTTTCAACTACCCTAGACTATCTTTTCAGCGGGGTAAGTTTCTTTCCTCCAAATGGCGCAGTCTTTTTAATCACTGCAGTAACTCAAAACTTTTCCAGGTTTCTGACGGTGAAACTGATGAGGAGGACGCTGTTCCACCGATAATATACGAGGACAAGGACACAGACGATGAAGAATCTGAAGTTGATGCTATGGAAACTGACGAGAGCCAAGAGCTGGGAGACGTTACTGATGCCTCTGAGCATTCAGATGGGAGTGATATCATGACCGACTGATTTACTTGCGCTCTTCTTTAATTTAGTTCATGATCAGCCTGACAAGGTAGGAGCTCGCGAAGTTGGACAAATCATGGTTGCTCCTGTTGTAGTGCTGTGCCTGGAATTAGTTGTTGCTCTTCACTTGGTAGAAGCTCCGATTCGCTCCCAATATGATTGCCTTAGTGTTAGGATCAGATCTTGATGTAAGTCAAGCCAGCTTGTATCAATAGCATAATATATAACTTTAACCTCCTCGTCAAATTTTGTATCTGGCGAGTGCATAACTGCATATTACTGCAAGCTGTTTCAGCTTTGTTTTTCTATGAGGAGTTAACGTCTCAGTTGAGAAAAATGGCGAGTGCAGTTTATGGAAGAAATGATAGGCTTGTCTAATAATTGTTGGTTGTTAGAACTTAGAAGGCTATCTAACTATACGAGGGAGTATGTTTGGTACTTCCTCGTTTCACAATGTAAGTCATTCTAACATTTCTCACATATATATTGATATTATATCTAGACTCATTAACATTAATATGAATGTGAGAAATGCTAAAATAAATACATTGTGAAACGAAGAGAGTATTTATTTAGTTTGTTTCTTGCTAATTTACACATGAACTACAATTGTTTGCCTGTAAGCACCTTAAGCCTTCCGCCCTTCCGTATCCTCCGAGCGCTTCGTGTAGCTGACTTTCAGTAAATTTCAATTGTCATATACTCGTCTCAATCTTAGAACAGTTTTGAGTGTGACTAGTTTTTAAACCATGACACACCTTTATTAACCAAACCAGACGGACGGAAAAACAGATTGATTAAATCAGAAATGATAGTATTAAGATTAATCAAATCAGAAATGATAGTATTAACGAGGCGCACAGAGAAAAAGAGAGATGAAATCAAAGAGAGAAAAATCAAATTGACACGAGCAAGAAAACCGCACAAGTTAGTAGTACCATTTCGCTAACAACCTTTTGGAGTAGATCCCAATCCCATCCACATCCCCTTTGCTCGACTACAAAGTCACACCGCTTTGCATTTTCCTCTCTCTCTCCGCCCTTCGCCTCCTCCACCGAGTCAGATCTCGAGCGCCGCAGAGGAGAGCAGCAATGAGGCCGTCGTTGATGAGATCCGCCTCGCAGGTCCTCCGCCGCCGCCGCGGCTACTCCTCCGCCTCCGGCCAGCCGGAGCGGAAGGTCGCCATCCTCGGCGCGGCCGGCGGCATCGGGCAGCCGCTCTCCCTCCTCATGAAGCTGAACCCGCTCGTCTCCTCCCTCTCCCTCTACGATATCGCCGGCACCCCCGGCGTCGCCGCCGACGTCTCCCACATCAACGCCCCGGCCCAGGTACCTCCCCCGCGCTCTCATCGCTCGCCGTCCCCTCTTCCCGTTCCGCCGGGATCTGTCTAACGCTGCGGGCGCTTGGGTTTTGGGGGTTTCGGTTTCTCGCAGGTGAAGGGGTTCATGGGGGATGACCAGCTCGGGGAGGCGTTGGAGGGGTCGGACATCGTGATCATCCCGGCCGGCGTGCCGAGGAAGCCCGGCATGACCAGGGACGACCTCTTCAACATCAACGCCGGCATCGTTAAGAACCTCTGCACCGCCATTGCCAAGTACTGCCCGAATGTAAGATCTCTCCCTCACTCGCAGCACTCTGGATCTGCAGCTCTTGTGCCTGTAGCTCTTGTGGTCGCTTTGTGGGTATTGCTCGCTGCAATTAGGTCTAGTAACGGAATCGTAAACATGATTTGATTAGATGTGTGAAAAAAGCTGTACTAGATTACTGAAAAGGCGCCAAACTTTTCCCCAGCACGCGTGTATCAGCATCCAGCACTCATTGTATATCTCTTGTTGAATAATCTGATTCCCTGGCTGAATGCTGATAATTTGGTGCAGCAATTATTTTTATCCCCACGGGTCATTTATTAACCTGGACAAATCAGAAGAATATCATTGTTTACCCTGACTTATTGCTTCTTGTTATCTGCTTATCTTTGATAAGTTCTATCAATTTTGTTTTCAGTCTTCGTATCTTTGAAACTCATGCATGTTCATTGGTATTACATGCTTAATTACCAACACTTTCATTAAATTCGTTCATGTATATTAGGCTCTTGTCAACATGATCAGCAACCCAGTGAATTCAACGGTCCCAATTGCTGCTGAGGTTTTCAAGAAGGCTGGGACTTACGATGAGAAGAAGTTGTTTGGTGTGACTACTCTTGATGTTGTTCGTGCTAAGACTTTCTATGCTGGAAAGGCCAATGTACCAGTTACTGGTAATGACCTGAGAGTCACTTGAGTACTGAGAATTGATATAGTAGGGTTTTGGTGTTTTTTCTCTCTTATCTTCTGTTGGATTTGTTTCTCCCTTTTTGGCAGATGTGAATGTCCCAGTTGTTGGTGGTCATGCGGGTATCACCATCCTGCCACTGTTCTCACAGGTATGGATTTTGACTTTTGATTAACATAACTCAGAATGTCATACCAGTAGGATCCATATTTACATATCATAAAAATAAGATTATCAGATTGGTACTCCCTCCATCCCGAAATAACCAAACCTCGTAGGACATGTCACATCCTAGTACGAGGTTGGTTTATTTTGGGACGGAGGGAGTATGCCTACAATATATATATTTTTTGTTATGGCACCATAATCATATCATGCATGCTATGGTTAAAACATGCTAACTTAAGAATTACTGTTCATGTGTTCTCTTATTCTTGTAGTAAACTGCACATGTTTATTATGATAAAAAAGTTAATAACCAAGTTTGTTATATTTTCTCGCTCAAGGTTGACATAGTTTCTGTATAGGAATCTTTTATCTTTATAGAATCATCGCTAACATAGTCTAATATGAAGTGTACAATCATTTTTTGGATTACAAATAAGAACACAAACATGACCAATATATAAGATATAACTGTGTTATTTTGGCTGTTCAAAAATATGAAGCAGATGATGCTTTTATGAGCTCATAACTTAACAATCCAACTGAAGGAACTCTTTATTTGGGTAGGCAACTCCTGCAACTAATGCGTTGTCTGATGAAGACATCAAGGCTCTTACCAAGAGAACACAGGATGGTGGGACTGAAGTTGTTGAAGCAAAGGCTGGAAAGGGCTCTGCAACCTTGTCCATGGCGTAAGTTAAAATAAACATAACAGCTGTGCAGAGTGAGGAATTAGTGCTTTTATGGCTAATGGTAGTGCTTTTATCCTTACTCATTTGATTCTATTGGGGGACAGGTATGCTGGTGCTGTTTTCGCAAATGCTTGCTTAAAGGGTCTGAATGGAGTGCCGGACGTTGTTGAATGCTCTTTTGTGCAATCAACTGTAACAGAGCTGCCATTCTTTGCCTCCAAGGTACATTTTCTTTTCACAACTTTCTTTGTCTGTTGCAGTTGTGATCTATATCATTTGGTGGAGTAAATCTAGAGTATTTGACATTCCTTCTCATCTTAATGATATCTCTTTTATTCTATTCCTCCTTTTTCTAATGTGCGGCTCTAGTTTTGTATGCATATTGTTTTATTTGCGTCCTCCTCTTGCTGTCCAAAAATGTTAGAAGATGGACAGGATCGAACCATGCAAATTTTTTATTGCATAGAAAGATATATATTAATATACTAAATCCTATATAATAGTGGTTCTTGTCTCTGGTTAGATTCCTGTATCCCGAATGATTTGTGTGGTTAGATACTTTCTTTCTTTTTTTACTTTGCAATTAATGGTTATACCTCATTTATGGAATTGCTACCTTATTATATACTTTCAGAATGTGTTCATTTTATTGGCTCATCTATTACTATGAACTGTGGAAGTGTGCATTTTGGTGCTCTGATTCTATGAACCTGAGACCATCCATGCAAATTTAGATATTGTGCACGGCATCCATGTACTGCTGCAAAAGAAGTTACGGTTCATCTGGTTTCCCATATTATAGGCTGGTTACTGTAAGGCTGTTGCATGGTTATCAAGAAGCATTTTTTTTTTGTACAAAAGTTCATAAAAATGCCCTCAAATATGCCATGCCAAATCTCATAGCAAATCATGTATGCAAATTGCAGTAAGATTTCCTGTGGTTTGCTGCTTTGCTTTATGTTGTGCTCATGGTGACATTATTTACATATTACATAGACGAAGTGGGTGCTTAGCCTAACGTGAATGTGATTCTATCATCTGGTCATTTCAAAACTGGTTTTTGCTTTAGAAATCTTCAATCAGTAAACTTTATGGTCAAGCTGCTGAAATATTTATGTTCCTTCACTGATGTTACAGGTGAAGCTTGGGAAGAATGGAGTTGAGGAAGTTCTTGGGTTGGGCCAGCTGTCAGACTTTGAGAAGGAAGGACTGGAGAATCTTAAGGGCGAGCTCAAGGCTTCAATTGAGAAGGGTATCAAATTTGCAAATGCGTAGTTAGGCCATTTTGCAGACTAGCAACTCATACCTGTAGATGAGGCTTCTCTTGATTTGATTTATGCTTCTTTCTACCCCTTGTGTTGGGATACCGAGGATTTGAGCTTTACAATAAGAATCCGGCGGCCTAATGCCAAACAGAACAAAACTTGTACGAGAGGAACTATTTGTGTCAAGTTTTGAGTTGTTACATTGGACAAACATTGGATTATGCACCTTTTGCCTTAGCATTTGTTGACACTGGCCTAATGTTCTGCTTTAGCCAGTTTTAAAACTATAATTTCTGGAAATACAAACTACTCATTTGAATTTGACGAGTGAAAAGAGAGACTATTGCTGTTAACAAGTCACACCACTCACCAGCCATCAAATGTGGAGACTAGTATATGCGATTCGTGGTTCCCACTTGGAATAATTGTTCATCTACTCAAGTTGAAAGCAAATTTAGATAGGAGATTTCCAGCGATGGAATATTCTCGGTGAGCGGCAACCCGTCGGTGAACAATTCAATGTGGCTTGCATGTGTCAAATCCCTGGGTGATTCGTAAATTCTGAAAGGGCCACTTAAAAGCTTTTAATGCTGATGAGGTAAAGCAAATTACTTATGTTCATGGGAGTTTTTTTTTCTTTTGACCGTATCTGATACGGTCCTCTATAAAAGCAAAAGATTAGCGCGCGTTCCAATTTTCTTCCTTTTTTTTTTTTTCATTCAGTTCTTGCACCTGACTTGTGAAGATTGAATCGCAATATTCAAAATAGTAATAGTGCATAAACGAATCTCAAAATGGTGCTCTTTTCTCCTTCACAATGTTTGGTGCGATGGAGAAGAGAATCTTTATGTACTACTAGTCTGTTTGACATAGCTTCAGCTCCACCTCTATCTCTCGTAAGTTGGAACTCAACCAAATAGTTTCAGCTCCACCTAATTAAACTGAGAGCGGAGCTAGGTAAACCTCTCTCACAAAATATACTCTTGAAACTAAATTTAGAAGCTGGATGTCTGGTACACCAAAGTACACTAAAAATGCATCACTCTACAAGAATTTACTAAGATGAGGAACATGTTACTATTTCTTTTTTCTTTTCAAAAGTGTGTCAGTGGATGCATTCGTGGGTGTGTACTTGCGGTCTTGCGTATGTGATGATATGTGCATGTGTGTCTAATGTGTAAAGAAAAAAAAATCAAGATGTGCAACATGATAATTTATATGCAAAAATAACAAAAAAAATGTTTTATACATGGGGATATGAGTATGAAAAACAGTGCATTCTGTAACTACCAATAATGATGGACGTATTATTTGTGTACTGTTTGGTCCTTGAATTTATCCTTTTTTTACCGTGTATACATAATTTTGAGTTGATTTTTTTGTTGGTACAGATCTTTTTTTCCGTCTCATGGTGGCGATCTGCCGACCAAAACTATTACTCCCTTCGTCCCACTGAAGAATAAGGCACACACATATTTTAAAGATTCAACTTTTTAAATATTTGATCAGTAACTATTTTATTATAAATAAAATTTTATTTGTTAAAAATAATATGACTAGATTGATATTTGAATTTACTTTCATATGATTATGATTTTATTCTTATAAACATAGTAAATTTTTTTGACAAAAAATATATATGAAAAATTAGTTTTGGAGACTGATAAATTTAAGTGTTTTATTTAGTGGGACGGAGCGAGTAAGACAAAGAGGAGATTAGTACACAAAATAACACCATAGTTGTTGCTAGTACTTGCTAACTTGTTACCTTGTGCCTCAACACCGCATATATATACTTTCGTGAACTCTCTACCTCCAAGAACACATTGCTTGGCAAGGATCCTGCTAGTCCTGCTGTGTTAGTACTTAGGAGTAGTGTACATATCGTTGAGCTCCGTACGCCTTAAATCTTTTTCATATTTTTGTGTACATTTGAGTGCACGTTTAGACGTTGGTAGTATGATATCACCGCACTGCGTGGTAACGCTTTAGAGATTTTATGAGAAGCCGATATTTCTTGTGTATATATGAGATTGAAAAAATTAAACCATGGTCATGCAAATTTGCTTTCTCCTTTTTGGGTGAGTATGACTGCTCTTGTTTGTATCCACAAAATCCTGACAAGTGGCATAGCCCATAAATAATATCCTCTCAAAGAATGCACGAGAATGTTGTTTTAAGAAATGAAAAAGATTAGAACACTTCAAAATTTTGGAAGTGTTGGATAAATAGTACAGTCACGAGCAAATTATATCAATCAATTAAGTCAAATCATTGCAACATCAACTTTACAACATTTTATACTTTTCTTACATATATAGGAGTATATGATAAACTATTACTCATATAAAAAAACACATTTCTCGTTGAACTATACTTGTCGTTTCTTCTAACATGTGTTCCCCCACTTTTGTCACATTATGAATGTGGATCTTTTTTTTTGAGAACCAGGAATTTATTAAACTTAGAAGCAGTCCACATATTATATATGAATGTGGATTGACAAAGTCATCATAACCTAAATACGAGCACCATGTCACATAAAGAATAATAAACCTAAATACAAGCATCCGTTGTAAGTGTACGGTTTGAACCCATGTGAATAGGTTTTATTACAAGTAATTTAACCTAGTGAGTTATTATGCTAAAGAGCATGACTAACATTTTTGCCAAAATTCAATCTCCTTAAATCTTTTTTTAATCTCTAATGGAATTTAAGGGATAAAAATATCCTTTCCCTCTAAGAGATAGCCCAATTTAACTTCTCAAAATAAAAAAGTGTCTACATAAAAAAAACTTCAGACAAAACTAGACCTATTTTCCTTGTACTCCCACGGTTGACTCCTAAGCGTGTGAATCGGTCGGTGATGGCTATCCGGGGTGAGGCCCTCCCTCGACTTATGGAGAGACATTTATGGTGATGGGGATGATGTTTTCAACTTGTTTAGGGCTATTGTGGGAGGTTAATTTTTTTGAAAAAACCTGCAAAATATTTATATTAGAAGTAGTATAGACAATCCATTGACATGCTCTAAGTTTATTATTCTTAAAAGTTAGGAGTATATTTCAAATTTTGAACTTTTTAAAATAATGTTGTAAAATAAACTACGATGAGAAAACCAAAGATTCAAAGAAACAACGCTAGATTAAAGTTGTAAGATTTTAATTTTGGTTTATAAGGATTGCCCCTCCGAGCCGTTCTGCGTGCCGAGCTTCGTATTATTGTTCTTTGAGCCGTTTGCCCATGGGAGAAGCGAGATGACGAAAACATATTTTCACTCACGCACGGTTTTCATCATACGGAAGTGCCTCACCATTCGGAATACGTAATTTTCGTACGTCCTTGTTGCGTTTTACCGGTTTCACCAGGTCACGTAGACGTAGAGTATCCAAAACCTTTGACTTAATTAATACTTCCTCCGTTCAACGTTTGACCGTTCGTCTTATTTAAAATTTTTTTATGATTAGTATTTTTATTGCTATTAGATGATAAAAAATGAATATTACTTTATGTGTGACTAAATATTTTTAAATTTTTCAAATAAGACGGACGGTCAAACGTGGGGTACGGATATCCACGAATATATTTATTTTGGGATGAAGGTAATACTAAAAAGAACATATGTTTGTGTGCAAAAAATAATGGATTCGACGTGTACTTCAAAGAGGGCCTCTTAACTGAGCACATCTCATCATTCTCGAAGGTTAGAAAGCACACTTGTCACACGTGAGAGCGACCACTGGCCCCACTGACCCGTGGGCCTCTGTCACCGCGACCCCACATGTCAGTGACTACCGCAGCGTTTATAAAAGCCACGTTAGACTTGGACCAACGCAAAGCATCGCCTCGCCGCGACGACTTTCTCTCCTTTTCTCCGTTCATCTCGAGCAGAGGAGAGGAATGGATTCCTCCTCCACCTCCGGGAGGAAGGGAGGAGGACTCCTCCTCTCGCCGCCGCCGGCGGCGGTAGTTGTGGCGGTGGTGGTGCTCCTGTCTGCGGCAGAGGCGGCGACGGAGGAGCCGTGCTACCCGCGGCTGTTCAGCTTTGGGGACTCGCTGACGGACACGGGCAACTTCGCCTTCATCTACGGCAACGACTCCCGCGAGCCGGCGCTCCGCCCGCCCTACGGCGAGACCTTCTTCCACCGCGCCACCGGAAGATTCTCCGACGGCCGCCTCGTCGTCGATTTCATCGGTACTCTGCTCGCGGCGATTTTCAGCCCCCTCCTCCCCTGCATCGATTGGTCGACCGATCGAACGACCCGACTAACCTGAGATTTGAAATTTGGGTGCACCGCGCCGCAGCGGACGCGCTGGGGCTGCCGTTCGTGCGGCCGTACTTGAGCGGGCGGACCGCGGGGGACTTCGCATGCGGGGCCAACTTCGCGGTGGGCGGCGCCACGGCGCTCAGCCCGGCCTTCTTCCGGGCGAGAGGGGTGCCCATGGCTGACATCGTGCACCTCGACATGGAGATGAAGTGGTTTCGTGATCTGCTGAAACTGCTCTGCCCCGGCGACCTGGCCCGTATGTTGATATAATCCCTCCTCTCTCTCTACCCACCTTTGACGATGACATTTTCAACTAGCGATATGAAATCGTAGCAGTAGACTAGTAGTTTGGTGGGGGTTAATGTCTTGATGATGATGCGCATCTGGTGATAAATAGAATGGTCTGAATGTGACACATGGAGATTGGAGAAGCAAATCCCAAACATGCCACAAACTGATTAGTAGAGTATAAGCACGCAGACTGACAGGTACTAAGGCACTGTCTCAACCTTTTGTGGCTCTCAGAAGACATGGAAGGTGGGAGTTGGCTAGAAAGTTGAAGAGAAAAAAAAAGGAAAAGTATGCTATAGCATTTTCCTTATGGTGTGGAACTTATCCTAGTACCTTCTATGCCATTTCAGAATTGGTGCAATGGTATACAATATATATTCCTTGATTCCTTTTTAGTTTTTACTTGTGCTTTAGGACGTTGACATGGTTTCTAAAGAATATAACTGCATCGAAGTATTTTCCACGATACACTACTAATGTCATTTTCACATATTATATGTCACCTGTGGTTACTTGGTTTAGACACAAAAAAATGTGCATCCAAAGAAAATAACAGCACAAGGAAAATAAGAAAAGCAATTCATCATTACCAGAAATAGTGGGGTTTATTTGTGGCTTGAAGATTGATAGCTTTTGTTGATTGCTGCTAGGCAGATGGTCCATTTCAAAATCCATAACCGTCATTGTCAAATACCTTAAGTCCATAACTGATACTGTATTTTCTATAAAAAGGAAATATTGTAAAAGGAGTCCTCAAACTTTCTGCAGTTTATATATATATATATATATATATATATATATATATATATATATATATATATATATATATATATATATATATATATATATAAAATCACACCGCGAATCCATAACACATTGTTTTCCAAAGAATACGTCATCATTAGTTGAAATTAAAAATTATAAAAAATATTTTATAAATGGACACCATGTCACTGCTACATATGAACTTTGCCCTTGAATTGATGGCATACAACATAAATCAGAAATCAATTAATACGCCAAGGGGAAGATCATGCTGCTACAAATCTGGTTTTTAGTAGAAATGACAAGTAGTAAGCTTCCTGTGATCCTTTAAATGTTTAACTATGATATAATAAATAAGCAATTGTGATATGCTTAAAATGCCATTTTCAGCTATAATATCATATTTACATACTGATTCTAAACACTAGTTATTGCACAGGTTGCACGGGCATGATGAATCAATCTCTTTTCCTGGTCGGAGAAATTGGGGGCAATGATTACAACCTACCTCTTCTCAGCGGGGTGTCCATTACAAAGATTCGCAGCTTCACTCCGAGTGTCATTGCCAAAATTTCTTCTACAATCACCGTGAGTAACGTGCCTATGTTACATCTTTTCTGTGTACCTTGAGACCCTGTATCAAGAAGCAATACAAAATTACATGGCTTGTAATGCAACAGCGTTGAGTTTGCAGGAATTGATTGGGCTTGGAGCCAAGACGCTGGTTGTTCCTGGTAACCTCCCCATTGGATGTGTTCCAAATTACCTCATGATATTCAAGAGTGGTAAGAAGGAAGATTATGAGCCAGAGACAGGTTGCCTCAGGTGGATGAACGAGTTCTCGCAATACCACAACAAACTTCTTATAGATGAATTGGAAAAGTTACGCAAGCTTCATCCTGATGTGGCCATCATCTATGCTGATTACTATGGAGCTGCCATGGAAGTTTTCCTTTCCCCTGAACAATTTGGTGAGTTCAGTTAATTCATTACTGTTTCTACTATGATTTCTTTTCGAAAGCTTAACACTACTAATTTTAGTTTTTAGGTTACAAGAAAAATACTCTATATGTGTTCTCTTAAATTCGATTACCTTAGTGCTTCTCAAACGAAGCAAATCTGTCTGTATCCTTCATATGTTTGTAAGGTTCAGAAGTTTATTTTCATCATGTCACGTAAAGCACCCCCACGCCAGACCTCTGTTCAGATATCTGCATTCTTATCATGGTATAGATACATTATGTGTATTACAAATTATTGCATTCTTACCATGGTATAGATACATTATGTGTATTACAAATTAACATGACATCACTTGTACTGAGTTTAAGACTGAACTAACTAGTCGGTTACTCTAGAAAAACTGTCTAGAAGCCTTAATATGGAGGAAAGCGCATATTATCAAGAAAAAGAACATTTTTTTCTTCTGAGTATAGCTTGTTTAACATTTCCCTAACCTCGGTTCAGGAATCGAAGATCCTTTGACAGCTTGTTGTGGTGGAGGAGGACCGTATGGTGTATCTGGAACTGCAAGATGTGGATATGGTGAATACAAGGTGTGCGATGACCCACAAAAGTTTGGGTCATGGGATGGCTTCCATCCATCAGAAGCTGCATACAAGGCCATTGCAATTGGACTGCTACGAGGTTCATATACACAACCTTCATTTGCTACCACCACTAATTCGTGCCCGCAAATTACTGAGCTCAGTTCTTCTGTTGAATACAAGGTCCTCTACGATTTGTAATTCTGTAACTATATATTTTTTTATTATATAGACAATACGTGTGATTAAAAGATGTAACGATTGTGGTATTTTTGCCTCATTACAGAACTGCAGAACTGTTCTACACAGAATGGCTGTTGCCCAAGTGATTGGCTGGCTCTTGTTATTCCTTCTCTGTTTTTAGTCACGACCACAAGGTTTTATTTGTGGATCGTTTGATTCTTCGTAAATTTTTAAGATTTATTATTTCATATAGGGTATGTGTAGTATTATTATAATTTAGCTCCATTGTTTTTCTTCTGTGTATAGTGAAAGGGTTAGGGGTTACAGGGAGACAACTACATTCTTTGGTCACCTTGGCTGCGTGGCTGATGTGGCCGTGATGTCGCTTCTCGTAGAGGCATTTCTTATGAGCGATATTGTATAAAGATCATGCAATCCGATCGCTTTATCTAATTTTTAGTGAGTTCCATGACTCTTATTTGTATCCACAATCATCAGAAGTGCCATATAGCTTAAATAAAAAAACTGTCAGTGTCAAACATGTACGGGATATTGTTTAAAGAAATCGAAATAACGAAAACACTTCAAATATTAGATAATATAAAAAGCACAACTACCAGTATATATCAATCAGGTCAATTATGTTGCAACATCATTAATTCTACCTACTCTCCTTGCACCTAACACTCTTAAGAGAAGCGATTATTTACTTAATACTCCCTCCGTCAGAAAAAACGTAAGCTAGTAAGGAATAAAATAATCTAGTACAACGAGTATATGGATAATTGTACTAGATTATCCTATTTCATACAAGGTTGAGTATATTTTATAGAGGAAGTAAAAAAAATATTGTCATTGTCGTTGGACTACACTTATTTTCCCATTTCTATCTCCTCGAGTCTTATCACCTGAACCATTTTGTGATTTGTTGCTGCAAGCCTCATTATCGTTCGATAAGTTGTTTCACCATGGCAGAATGCGAACGACGGGGAAAAATATTTTCACTTATGCTTGGTTAAATATACATCGCCGAAAAAAAAATCAATATATGGATGTATCAAATCTTTTGGTCCAAAGTAATGATATACAACAACCTGTGTATCTAAAAGTGTTACCTTACGAAATAAACGTACTTATAAACGTAACTCAACTGGTTAGGTTTCTTGTGGTAGAACGAAGTCTCTTGATTCAAATCCTATACTTGACATGAGCATTTGCTTTTACGGGTAATTATTATTTTAGCAATGAGTGATATATAGGGATCAATGTGTACGTATCATGAGCGCTTAGCATTTATACTACGTTTTCACAGTGCATTTAGTGGAGGATGGAGCGTACCTGTCACCGTCTCATGTGTAATAGGCTAACAGCGACCAGAGGCCCTACTGACCTGTGGGCATTCGTCACTCGAGCCCACTTAACATTAACGAGCCACGCTTACGTTTCTTGGAGTATTTGCCTTTTTTGGGCCAACGCGAAAAAACACCGCAGAGCCAATCCCAGTGGCCGCTTCGCCTTCGGGCCCGACGTCGAGCAGAAGCAAACGAAAGTGTAGGAAGAATGGTCTCCTCCACTTCCGGAGGAGGAGCAGGCCTCCTCTCGCCGCCGGCGGTAGTGCTGGCGGTGGCAGTTGTGCTGTCGGCGGCGGCGGCGGCGGCACAGGCGCTGGCGGCGCCGTGCTACCTGCGCGTGTTCAGCTTCGGGGATTCGCTGGCGGACACGGGCAACGTCGCTTTCCTCTCCGGCAACGACCTCGCAGCTGTGGCCACCCTACGGCGAGACCTTCTTCCACCGCGCCACCGGCCGGTGCTCCGACGGCCGCCTCATCATCGACTTCATCGGTACGCCTCATCATCCATCCATCCTGCAGGCCTCGTCTGCATCGATTGATCGCTCGATCCGTTTGCTAATATGAGACGTGTAATTCGCGCGTGCGTGTGTGGGTACGCCGCGCCGCAGCTGAAGCAATGGGGCTGCCGTTCCTGCGGCCGTACTGGGGCGGGCAGACCGCGGGGGACTTCGCCAGCGGGGCCAACTTCGCGGTGGGCGGCGCCACGGCGCTCGGCCCGGACTTCTTCCGGGAGAGAGGGGTGCCCACGGACGACGGTGTCGTGCACCTCGAGATGGAGATGGGGTGGTTCCGCGATCTGCTCGACATGCTCTGCGCCGGCGACATGGACTGTATGTTTGAATCAACCAACACCTTTCGGCTTTCGGCTTTCGGCTTTCGCCTTGCACCACCAACCTTTGAGGCTTCGACAATGACGTTTGGAACGAGATCGTGGCAGTTCTCATTTTCTAAGCACTAGTCATAGCAGTTTGCTATTAGTTGGTGGGGCTTTATTGTCTAGAAAGGTGCGTGTCTAGAGATACCGCAATCATTAACAATATCTATCTATCTATCCATCTATCTATTATCTATCTATCTATTATATTATCAAAGGATTAGAAAAAGGAGCCTCCACGTTCGCTCTCATGGCTTAGAAATTCTCACATTAATCGGAGAAAAATAAAAAAACAAAGTCCATATAGAAATACAATTTAGAAATAGTTGAAATT
Source organism: Oryza glaberrima (assembly GCF_000147395.1). Classification (NCBI taxonomy): domain Eukaryota; kingdom Viridiplantae; phylum Streptophyta; class Magnoliopsida; order Poales; family Poaceae; genus Oryza; species Oryza glaberrima. The sequence goes on from NC_068326.1 coordinate 23,925,449, forward strand.
CGGAATTAAAAAATAAGGAATATTAGAAGAGGAGACTAGAGTACATATAGAAATACAATTAGAAAATAACTGAAATTCTGAATTAAAAATAAGGAATATTAGAAGTAGAGTATAGAGTCCATATAGAAATACAATTAGGAAATAATAGAAATTCGGAATTAAAAATAAGGAATATTAGAAGTAGAGTATAGAGTCCATATGAAAAATCAGAGTCCATATTAGAAATACAATTTAGAAATAGTTGAAATTCAAATTAAAAAATAAGGAATATTAGAAGAGGAGACTAGAGTCCATATAGAAATACAATTAGGAAATAACTGAAATTCGGAATAAAAAAAGGAATATTAGAAGTAGAGTATAGAGTCCATATAGAAATACAATTAGGAAATAATAGAAATTCGGAATTAAAAATAAGGAATATTAGAAGTAGAGTATAGAGTCCATATAGAAATACAATTAAGAAAAAAAAATTCAGAATTAAAAAATAAGGAATGTTAGAAGTAGAGAATAGAGTCCATATAGGAATTTAAAACTAACTAAAATTCGGAATAAACATAATAAAATTAAAAGTAGAGTTTAGAGTCCGTATAAAAATATAATTTCTAAATAACTAAAATTCAAAATTAAGAAAAATATGGGAAGAAGAGTTTAAATTAATATAGGAATATAATTTAGAAGTAACTGAAATTTGAAATTAAAATTAAAGAATACTGAAAGATGAGTTTATATAGAAATACAATTTAGAAATAGCTAAAATTCGGAATTAAAAAATAAGGAATAATAGAAGAGAAGACTAGAGTCCATATAGAAATACAATTTAGAAATAGTTGAAATTCGGAATTTAAAAACTAAGGAATATTAGAAGAGGAGACTAGAATCCATATAAAAATACAATTAGGAAATAACTGAAATTTGGAATTAAAAATAAGGAATATTAGAAGTAGAGTATAGAGTCCATACGGAAATACAATTAGAAAATAATAGAAACTTGGAATTAAAAAATAAGGAATATTAGAAGTAGAGTATAGAGTCCATATAGAAATACAATTAAGAAAAAAATAGAAATTAGGAATTAAAAATAAGGAATATTAGAAGTAGAGTATAGAGTCCATATAGGAATTTAAAACTAACTAAAATTTAGAATAAACATAATAAAATGAAAAGTAGTGTGTAGAGTCCATATAAAAATACAATTTACAAATAACTAAAATTAGAAATTAAGAAAAACATGGGAAGAAGAGTTTAAAGTCAATATAGGAATACAATTTAGAAGTAACTGAAATTTAAAATTAAAAATTAAAGAATTTTGAAAGATGAATTTAGAATCCACATAGAAATACAATTAAAAATAATAAAAGTTCAGAATTAAAAAAAATATTAAAAGACAAGTCTAGAGTCCATATAGGAATATATATAATTTACAAATAACTAAAGTTTGATATTAAAAATAATTAATAACTAACACGTATATAAAATACAATATGAATATTACACATTAGTAGTTTCGTAAAGTTATTGTAAAATTTAAAATTATATTGTCATTGTAATATATTTTAATAATATAGTGAGAAAATTTATATGCTATTATATAAGAGAAAATATAATGGTACTAGTCGCGTAATCTGCGCGAGCCACCATGCTAGTTTGGAGTATACTACTACTGCTACTATACAATAATGCACACCATGCCACTGCCAAATATTTGGTCAACATGATATGATTTCCACGTGAATAATTGCTTAACCCTTGAATTGGTTGCATAGAATAAAATAAAAAAACAAATATGCCAGGTCAATGATTGTGGGTTTGCTACAAATCTGTCTAGTTTATAATAGGATAATAAACGAACATGCTAGAAGTAGTAGGTGAAGATAGTTTAGTTTAACTACCATATAAAGCAGCAATTTTGATAGTTAAAGTTCCCTTTCAGCTATTACTAAACGATGTTTATGGCACAGGTTGCAAGGGCATGATGAATCAATCTCTCTTTTTGGTTGGAGAAATCGGAGGCAATGATTACAACTATCCTCTTATGAGCGGCGTGCCCATTGAAAAGATTCGCAGCTTCACTCCTAGTGTTATTGCCAAAATTTCTTCCACAATCACCGTGAGTAATATGCCTGCATCTTTTTATATACCTTGAGCTCCTGTTTCACGAAGCAATATAATATTATATAGCTTGTAATGCAATAAAGTTGAGTTCGCAGGAATTGATCGGACTTGGAGCCAAGACACTAGTTGTTCCTCATAACCTCCCAATTGGATGTATTCCAACATACCTCATGCAATTTGAGAGTGATAAGAAGAAAGATTATGAGCCAGAGATAGGTTGCCTTAGGTGGATGAATGAGTTCTCGCAATACCACAACAAACTTCTTATAGATGAATTGGAAAAACTTGCGCAAGCTTCACCCCGATGTGGCCATCATCTATACTGATTACTATGGAGCTGCCATGGAAATTTTTCTTTCCCCTGAACAATTTGGTGAGTGCAGCTAGTTCATTACTGTTTGTAAGCTTTATACTATTAATTAATTCTAGTTTGTAGGTTACTACAAGAAATAAAATACTAGCTTTCTGTTGACCTGTTAAATTCGACTTCCATAGCATTTCTTGAACAAAGGAAATCTTTCTGTAAATATGCTTGTACCACAATCATAACATCTAATTAGGGTTTCTCTCCCTCCATATATTTACCAGGTTGGCTATTCTATTTTCATCATGTCATGGAATGCACTCCTCAACTACTTTCTACATTGATAAAGAACATTTTTTCTTGTTGGTAGCTTGTTTAACACTCCCAAACTGCGATTCAGGAATTGAGGATCCTTTGGTCGCTTGCTGTGGTGGAGGAGGACCTTATGGTGTATCTGCATCTGCAGGCTGTGGATATGGTGAATACAAAGTGTGTGATGACCCATCAAAGTATGCATCGTGGGATGGCTTTCATCAATCAGAAGCTGCATACAAGGGCATTGCAATTGGCCTGCTACAGGGCCCATACACTCAACCTCCAATCGCTAGCATCACCGATTCTTGTCTACAGATCATTGGCCTCGGTTCTTCTGCTGAACGCAAGGTCATCTATGACATGTAGTTCTGTAATTATATTTTGTTATTATTATACACAATATATGCAATTAAAATATGTAAGGACTGTGGTATTGTTCTCATTATAGAACTGTAGTACTATTATACACATCATGACTGTTACCAAGTGACCTGCTGGCTTTGTCATTTTTCTTCCTCTTTTTTTTTGTCATGAGGTTTTTTTCATTGTTCTTTTTCTTCTTCTTAAACTTTTGAGATTTCTTTTTTCTTTGTTTCTTATACGCTTGTGGCGTAATGTTCTAACTTATTGTAGCACAAGGCTTAGTGGTTACTAGGAGATATGTACATTAATTCTTTGTTCACCTTGTCTGGATGGCTGGTGTCGTCGTTATGTCGCCTATTCCTTTTGCCTTTCTCAAGAATGTTTCATGCATACTCCCTCCGTCCCATAAAAAATCCAATTCTGAATTTGAATCTTTACTTATTCCCGTAAAAAATAAATCTGAATTAGATTTTGTATATGACAGATGGAGTACTTCTGGGTTCTGGATCGTATGATCTCTAGTTATTGTTATAGGTTACACTATTTTGTATTTTTAATGGTACATTGAGAACCCACACCACACGTAAACATCACAACTCACAATTTGATCCCAAGGTAATGAATAACCAATTACACCAAACGGCAAACGCTAGAACATGTTTTGCTAACTTGCATGCAGATAACTATTTAATCATGCACGCATGCAAATAACTAACTTCTATTTCTACTCTTATTTCTGCAACGTGCAATTGCCCACGTACTATCGCAGTCATCCTAATTACGCCCCTAAACCACAAAACTGGACATCATTCACCCTCAACTTTCAATACCGGACAAATCACCCCCCCTCGATCTAATGCAGAACTGTTTTGGTCTACGTGGCGTACGCATGGCAGTCCAGTCAGCATTCTATCTTAAAAAAATTGTGAGACCCACATGTCATACACTTCTTCCCATCTTCCCCTCTCTCTCCTCTCTCTCTCGGCAGTCGGCATGACAGGGCGGACGACGCACATGGCGGTGCGAATGACGGTGGGCGGGGGCGGTCGGCGCGGATGGCGCGGACAGGCGGGCGGTGGCGGACGAGGCGGAGAGGCAGGCGGGCTGCGGGAGAGGCGCGGACGAGGCGAGCGGTGGCGGAGAGGCGGGAGGCGGCGGAGAGGCGGACGAGGCGGGCGAGGCGAGCAGCGGCGGACAGGCGGACGGCGGTGGAGAGGCGGACGAGGCGGGCGAGGCGAGCGGCGGCGGAGAGGCGGGCGACAGCGGACAGGCGGACGAGGCGGGCGAGGCAACCGCCTCTGCATCCCGCGCAGCTGCTGCTCCCTCCCGGAGGAGGAGTTCGTCGGCTCGCTCGCCACCGCCAGCTTCTTACTGGCTCGATCCGCGTCGCTGGCGTCATCTTCGTAGCCCCGATTCACATCAAGGATGAGGATGCCTCTGCGTCCCGCACGATCGCCGCCTCCGTGTCCCTAACCGCCGCTGCTCCCTCCCGGACCTCCCCCGCACCCGCCCCCGTGCGCCGCGCCCGCAGCCGCCCCCGCCCCTGTGCGTCGCGCCCGCAGCCGCCGCCGCAGTCGCCTCCGCTCAGCCGTCGCCGCGACGCCGCCGTTCGCCGCCCGCCGCCCGCCCCCGTGCGCCGCCGTCCGCCGTCCGCCGCCTGCCCCTCCGTGTCTCCCGCCGCTGCCGATCCGTGAGAGAGACAGATGAAGAGTGAGATAGAGTGAGAGAGGGGAAAGTGGAAGAGTATGACAGGCGGGTCCTATAATTTTTTATTAAAAAACACTGACTGGGATGCCACGTAGACCAAAACCACCGCGGATTGGGTCGAGGGGAGTAATTCGTCCGATTTGCATAGTTGGGGGTGAAGAATGTCCGGTTTTGTGGTTCAAGGGGGTAATTCGGACGACCGCGATAGTTCGGGGGGGGGGGGGGTAATTCGTACTTTTTCCTATTATCTATGATGTGATGTATTTTGTTTTTAGAATTTATGATGTATTTGATCTGTGATGTGAATCTGTATTTGTGATGCTTTTTTTTTTAAGTATTTGTGATGCTTTTTTTTTTTTAGATTTTGCAACTCGATTAGGGAAAATCAATACGTAAGTGGCAAAAAAACAATGAAAAAAACTTTTTAGTTTGGGTTGGTGTTACTACCTGAAACAAAATATCCAAGATGGATCATTAGTCCCGATTCGGGTCCCAGTTTGCAATCCGATAGTAAGGAGAGTTGCAAACATAGACTAAAATTGAGTTCCAGCGGTGCTATAGGGTATGTGTACTATTATTATAATTTAGCTCCATTGTTTTTCTTCCGTGTATAGTGAAAGGGTTAGGGGTTACAAGGAGACAACTATATTGTTTGGCCACATTGGCTGCGTGGCTGATGCGCCCGTGATGTCGTTCTCGTAGAGGCATTTCTTATCAGCGATATTGTATAAAAATCATGCAAATATGCAATCCAGGCGCTTTCTCTAATTTTGGGTGAGTTCCATGACTCTTATTTGTATCCACAATCATCACAAGTGCCATATAGCTTAAATAAAAAAACCTGTCACACTGGTGGAGAAGTGGTTTTTACTCCCGGTTCGTAACCCTATATAGTCCCGATTTTTCAACCGGGACTACGAATCCGGGACTAAAGATCGCTATCTTTAGTCCCGGGTGAGATAACCGGGAGTAAAAATCGATTTTTAGTCCCGGTTGGTGTTACTTTATCTTTAGTCCCGGTTGGTAACCGGGACTAAAGAGGCAGATCCGGTTGCTTTTTTATTATTTTCTTCTCTTTATTATTTTTAATATATTGATTTCACCCTAACCCTATCCCGTCCCCAAAATCCCAAAACAATCATCCTCAAATTGCCTTCAAATCCACAAATCGATAATCTCAAATACATCAAAAAATCTTAAAAAAAAATACATCATAACTTCTACAAAATTCAATCACATATTCACATCACACACAAATAAAATACATCACACAAAAAAAAAACTGCTAGGCGCCGCCTCGCCACGCCGGCCGGCCGGCCATCCGCGCCCTGCCGCCGCAGGCCGCCGCCGGCGGCCACTGCCTCGCCGCGCGCTGCGTGCCGCGCCGCCCTCGCGCCGGCAGCCGCCGCCTCGCCGGGCGCCGTGCCGCCCTCCGTGCCCCGCCGCCCTCGTGCCGGCCTGGCATCTCCTCGCCCCACCGCTGCTGTGTAGAGAGGAGAAGGAGAGGAATAGATAAGGTTGAGGAGAGAGTTAAAAGGAGAGGAGGAGATAAGGTTGAGGAGAGGAGGAGGGAGGAGTTAAAGGAGAGGAGGAGATACCTCGATCCGATCGCGTAGGCGTCTCCGATCTCCACGTCGATCTTTTTTCCTGTTTGGTGTTACCAACCGGAACTACAAATAGATCTTTAATCCCGGTTGGTAACACCAACTGGGAGTAAAGTTTAAGGCGATCTTTTTTCCCGGTTGGTGTTATCAACCGGGACTACAAATAGATCTTTAGTCCCGGTTGGTAACACCAACTGGTACTAAAGATTGGAAAGTACCCCTAGAGCTTTAAAACCGGGACTAAAGATGTTTTAAAGATGTTTTTAGTCTCGGTTTTTAATACAACCGGGATTATTGTGAAATTTGGTTGACCGATCAAAGATGGTTTCTCCACCAGTGTCAGTGTCAAACATTTACGGGATATTGTTTGAAGAAATTGAAATATCGAAAACACTTCAAGGGACTCATATTTTCGCTTATGCTTGTGCCAGCCAAATTTTGAATTTTCAATTTTAAATTTGGAGCTGATTTTGAGGTTTTTTTTATCGAAGTTTATTTTTCAGCCTTTGATTTTAGATCGCTAAGAATACATATATAAAAGTTTTATTAACAAATTACTTTTCGTTTGCAAATATGCCGTTTTGCTTATTCCACAAATAAACAATGGCTCCGCAAATATTAGATAATAAATAGCACAACCACCAGTATATATCAATCAGGTCAATTTAATTTGTTGCAACATCATTAATTCAGAACCTACTCTCCTTGCACCTAACATTCTAAGAGAAACGAAAATTTACGTAGTACAAAAATACTGTCATTGTCGTTGAACTACACTTATTTCCCGTTTATATCTCCTCGAGTCTTCATCGCCCGAATCATTTTGTGATTTGTTGCTGCAAGCCTCATTATATATCGTTCAATAAGCTGTTTCACCGTGGCAGAAAGCCAGAAACAGGAACGACGGGCAAAAATATTTTCACTTATGCATGGTTCAGTATACACGCCGGAAAAAAAATTCAGTATACGGAAGTATCAAATCATTGGGTCCAAAATAATGATCGACAATAATCTGTTTACAAATGGTGTGCTACCTTGCGAAGTGAGCTTAACTCAACTGGTTAGGTTTCTTATGATCACTGATGGAGAAAGGGGTTTTAGTCCTGGTTGGGAACCCCCTATACTCCCGGCTATACAACTGGTACCATGAATTAGGAGTAAAAATCTATTTTTAGTCCCGGTTTGTGTTACCAACTGGGACTAAAAGTGGAGCCAAGCTAGGTCCTAGGTCTGGTTGCTTTTTTTATTATTATTTTTTATTGTTTTTAACATTGAATATTGATTTCACTCCATCCCCAAATCGTGAAATCCCAAATCAATCATCACATCACAGAGCAAAAGGATCTTCTCCAAATCCTCAAATCGATCATCTCCAAATACATCACAAATTCTTAAAAAAAATTACATCACAAGTTCTAAAAAATTCATCACAAATACATCATATATTCACGTCACACACAAATCAAATACATCTTAGATCCGAATCACAAATTCTCAAAAAAAAAAAAAACAATCTCAGAGGCGCTGCCCGCCTGCCGCGCCCGCCCGCCGCCGCACCCGCAGCTGCCGCGTCCGCCCGTCACTCCGCCCTCCACGCCCGCCTGCTGCCACGCCGGCCGGCCGCCGCCCTCCACCCGCTCGCTCTCGTGCCGTCCGCCGACCTCAGCTCGCTCACTCTCACGCTCAATTGGGAATACGAAGGAGAGGATAAGGATAAGAGGAGGAATAGGAAAGAGAGGATAGGGATAAGAGAGAGGAATAGGAAGATGAGGAGTTTGGAGGATACGTCATAGAGATTATATACTGTATATTGATTTTTAGTCAATTTTTATTCCCAGTTGGTGTGACCGTGTGACCAACCGAGACTAAAAATGCCTGGTCCTCTGACAACCTCGGACAGAAAATGGTCCCGGTTGGTAATACCAACAGGGACTAAACATCACCTAGGGCCGATAAAATTTGAAACCGGGATAAAAAAATCATCTTTAACTATTGTGGTTTTTGCTCAACCCAGTAAAGATGGTTTCTTCAGCAGTGGATGAAATAAATTCACTCGAGTTTAAACCCTATTTTTGATATAGGTGCTTATATTTACGACTAATTATTATCTCAACGGAGAATGATGTATATGTTTAGAGGGACGAGTGTGTAAGTATCGTGAACGTCTACCGTCTACGTTAATTTATACTGCGTTTCACAGTGCATTTAGTGGAGGATGGAGCATACACCTGTCACCGTTCATTCATGTGTAACAGGCTAAAAGCGACCAGAGGCCCACTGACCTGTGGGCACTCGTCATTCGAGTCCACTAACATTAACGAGCCACGTTTATTAGAGTATTTGTATTTTTTTTGGGGCTTTTAACTATTTGCCACTTTTAGATTTGGTAAATAACTATTTGTCATCCCTATCTCAATGACATGTGGGTCCAAATATATCTATTACATGTGGGTCCAGTGGCAAAAAATTAATTACCACATCTAAATGTGGCAAATGGTTAAATATCTCATATTTTTTGAGTATAAAACGTTAGGCCAACGCGAAAAACCACCGCAGAGCCAATCCCAGTGGCGGCTTCGCCTTCGTGCCCGACGACCACCTCGAGCAGAAGGAAACGAAAGTGTAGGAAGGATGGTCTCCTCTACTTCCGGAGGACTCTCGCCGCCGGCGGTTGTGCTGGCCGTGGCGGTTGTGCTGTCGGCGGCGGCGTCACGGGCGCTGGCGGCGCCGTGCTACCCGCGCGTGTTCTGCTTCGGGGACTCGCTTACAGACACCGGCAACATCGCTTTCCTCTACGGCAACGACTCCCGCCGGCCCTCGCTGTGGCCACCCTACGGCGAGACCTTCTTCCACCGCGCCACCGGCCGCTCCTCCAACGGCCGCCTCATCATCGACTTCATCGGTACGCCTCGTCATCCATCCAGGCCTCGTCTGCATATCGATTGATCGCTCGATCCATTGCTAATATGAGATGTGGAATAATTCGCGCGCGCGTGGTGTGCATGGGTACGCCTCGTCGCGCCGCGCCGCAGCTGAAGCGATGGGGCTGCCGTTCGTGCGGCCGTACTGGGGCGGGCAGACCGCGGGGAACTTCGCCAGCGGGGCCAACTTCGCGGTGGGCGGCGCCACGGCGCTCAGCCCGGAGTTCTTCCGGGAGAGAGGGGTGCCCATGGACGACGACACCGTGCACCTCGACATGGAGATGGAGTGGTTCCGTGATATGCTCGGCATGCTCTGCACCGGCGGCGACATGGACGGTATGTTTGAATCAACAAACACCTCTCGCCTTGCACCCACCTTTGACAATGACGTTTTGAACGAGAGATCGTGGCAGTTCTCCTTTTCTAAGCACAAATCGTAGCGGTTGCTATTTAGTAGGTGGGGCTTTATTGTCTAGAAAGGTGCGTGCCTGGAGATATACCACAATCATTAACAATATTTTGAGTATACTAGTATATGATAATACACACCATGCCACTGCCAAATATTTGGTAAACATTATATGATTTCCACGTGATCAATTGTTTTACCCTTGAGTTGGTTGCATAGAACAAAATTGAAAAAAAAACAAATATGTCAGGTCAATGATTCATGATTGTGTTGCTACAAATGAACATAATCTGTCTAGTTTATAATAGGATAATAAACGGACATGCTGGAAGTAGTAGGTGAAGATAGTTTCTCTACCATATAAAGCAACAATTTTGATAGTTAAAGGTCCCTTTCAACTATTATTATCCATACATACGGATTCTAAATGATGTTTATCGCACAGGTTGCAAGGGCATGATGAATCAATCTCTTTTCCTGGTTGGAGAAATCGGAGGCAATGATTACAACCTTCCTCTTATGAGCGGCATGTCCATTGAAAAGATTCGCAACTTCACTCCTAGTGTCATTGCCAAAATTTCTTCCATAATCACCGTGAGTAATATGCCTATGTTGCATCATTTTATATACCTTCAGTTCCTGTTTCACAAAACAATACAATATTACATAGCTTGTAATGAAACAAAGCTGAGTTCGTAGGAATTGATTGGACTTGGGGCCAAGACACTAGTTGTTCCCAGTAACATCCCAATTGGATGTATTCCAATGTACCTCATGCAATTTGAGAGTGATAAGAAGGAAGATTATGAGCCAAAGATAGGTTGCCTTAGGTGGATGAATGAGTTCTCGCAATACCACAACAAACTTCTTGTAGATGAATTGGAAAACTTGCGCAAGCTTCATCCTGATGTGACCATCATCTATGCCGATTACTATGGAGCTGCCATGGAAGTTTTCCTTTCCCCTGAACGATTTGGTCAGTGAAGCTATTTCATTACTGTTTGTAAGCATTATACTATTAATTATAGTTTGTAGGTAACTACAAGGAAAAAAAAACTTTCTGTTGGCCTCTTAAATTTGACTTCTATGGCAATCTCGAACAAATGAAATCTTTTTGTAAATATGCTTGTACCACAATCACAACATCTAAATTGGGTTTCTCTCACTCCATATATTTACCAGGTTGGCTATTTTATTTTCATCATGTTATGGAATGCACTCCTGCACTACTTTCTACATTGATAAAGAACAACTTTTCTTGTCGGTAGCTTGTTTAACACTTCCTAATAAACTGCGGTTCAGGAATTGAGGATCCTTTGGTCGCTTGCTGTGGTGGAAGAGGACCTTATGGTGTATCTGCATCTGTACGCTGTGGATATGGCGAATACAAAGTGTGTGATGACCCAGCAAAATATGCATCGTGGGATGGCTTCCATCCATCAGAAGCTGCATACAAGGGCATTGCAATTGGCCTGCTACAGGGTTCATACACTCAACCTCCAATTGTTAGCATCACTAATTCTTGTCCGCAGATAATTGGCCTTGGTTCCTCTGTTGAACACAAGGCCATGTACGACTTGTAATTCTGTAATTATATTTTTTATTATACACAATATGTGTGATTAAAATATGTAAAGGAATGTGGTATTGTTGTCTCATTATAGAACCACAGTACTGTTCTACATCACAACTGTTACTAAATGACATGTTGACTTTTTCATTTTTCTTCTCTCTTTTTTTTGTCATGAGGTTTTATTTATAGTTCTTTTTCGTCTTCCTAAACTTTTGAGATTTCTTTTTTCTTTGTTTCTTATAAGTATGTGGCGTAATGTTCTAACTTATATATTGTAGCACAAGGCTTAGTGGTTACTAGAAGATATGTAAATTAGTTCTTTGTTCACCTTGTCTAGATGGCTGTTGCCGCCGTGATGTCGCCTCTTCCTTCCTTTTGCCTTTCTCGGGAATGTTTCATGCATACTTCTGGGTTTTGGTTCGTGTGTTCTCTAGTTATTGTCATAGGCTACACTATTTTGCATTTCTAATGGTACATTTAGAACACAACTCACTATTCTCACTATTGATTTGTTGTCGATTTCAAAATTATTAAATGGTGAAAAACAATATAATTAAGACTCTCTCTTGATACTTAGTAATTCATAATTTCTAAATTAAATTAATAAAAAACTCCAAAAAATTATAATAAGGCTTTGGTGTGAATTAAAATTAGAATACAAAGAAAAACGTTATACTTACAAAATTAGTAACAATTTGCACGGGTTGTTGGCTAGTATTTGTTAATTTCGAATAGAGATTTTATAACAGAACATTTTTTTCTCCTTAAGCGTGAGTGGCTATAATTAGTACTGTCTTAGATCAGTTGTAGGATTTTTAGTTTGCTTTATGTTGAGTGAACCAAGTAATAAGTAGATGTAGTTTTTTTAAGCAAAGATCAGAATTTATTTCATCAATTGAAAAAACACCAATCATGTTGTGACAGCATTTTTGAAAACAAGAAATTGCTCACTACTCGCATACACAAATTTAGGCATCGGCCGGTTACTATACTTGTGTGGAAGCGATAATCGGAAGAGGTAACCGGCAGATGGCCACCGGTAAATAGAGTGCTGCATATTACATTCAGATCTTTACTTTAAAAACTGACCAAATCTTTCGTGTGCAAAAATATTAAGTTCCACGTGTACTTCAAAATTCAAAGCGCGTGTTTCTTCGAAAAAAAGAAAACTTCAAAGAGTGTGTGTCTCAGGTTTACGATTCCGACAAGCCCTTCTGTTTCGGACACTGGCGGAATTTGGAATTTCGCGAAATCCGGTGGAAAACCAGTAAATTCCGAACAAATTTCATAAACCAAAATTTGAATACAAAATCCCTAAGTTGCCAACAAGTTCTCGAAAACCGGTCGGTTTTAGCGAAATTCCGATCGAAATCATCGAAATTTCGATCAATAATTTGTAATAGATGTAATTTGCTGAAATTCTTTTTTTTTCATGATGTAAGTTTTAGTAGATACACACAATACATCATTTTTTTCGAAAATTTATATCCTAATAAGTTCTATGGATATCATAATATTTGTAAGATTTTATTTTATTTTTTCTTTCTTTATCAATTTAAATTTGAATTTGAATGAAACTTCTCGAAATCTCAAACAGTTTTTACTTTCGAGTCTCGTCGGAACGTCAAAATTTCACGAAATCCGACCGAATTTCGTCGGAATCATGAGCCCTGGTGTCTCTCTCAGCTTGTCCAGATACTTCCCCGCTTGTCCAGTGGAGGATGGAGGGTAGCCGTGCCTGTGACAACTGACAACTGACAACCAACAACCACAGGCCCCAGTGCCCCACTGCTCCTTGTACTCGGCCCCAGTTGACAGTGCCGCAGTGACAAGCCAAACAGCGACGAAAAAACAACTCCCCGAGCCGCTTGACCGACGCTTCGCCTTTATTTGCTGCTCCATCTCGAATTCTGGACTGGAGCAGAGAGAAAGAATGGCTTCCTCTACCTCCGGGAGAAGAGGAGAGCTGCGGTGGTGGTGCTGGCGGCCGTGGCTGTGCTGCTCTCGGCGTCACAGGCACTGGCGGCGCCGTGCTATCCGCGCGTGTTCAGCTTCGGGGACTCGCTTACAGACACCGGCAACATCGCTTTCCTCTACGGCAACGACTCCCGCCGGCCCACGCTGTGGCCACCCTACGGCGAGACCTTCTTCCACCGCGCCACCGGCCGCGCCTCCAACGGCCGCCTCATCATCGACTTCATTGGTACGCTAGTCGCAACCAATCCAGCCCCTCCTCCCTGTATTTGCTTGATCCAACACAGGAGTACTACTAATTACTTGAGATTTGGAAATCGCGCGCGTTGCGCTGGCCGCAGCTGACGCGCTGGGGCTGCCATTCGTGCGGCCGTACTGGAGCGGGCGGACCGCGGGGGACTTCGCCCACGGGGCCAACTTCGCGGTGGGCGGCGCCACGGCGCTCAGCCCGGATTTCTACCGGGAGAGAGGCGTGCACGTGCGCGACACCGTGCACCTCGACATGGAGATGAACTGGTTCCGCGATCCGCTCGGCCTGCTCTGCCCAGACGATCTTGCCGGTATATATGTTCGTCTATTGAACTCTTTCTCCTTCCACGCACCTTGCCACCTCTGACGATGACGCTCCAAAGTAACAGTTTGGTAGGAGGTGAGGGTAGCTAGCAGTCGCGGTCTCCCGTATCCAAATCTTCTGTTGTACTATAGTGGCATCGATTCTATACACGGTAGTAATTCCAGTGAGGCTGTGAGGGTAAACGGTGACCTTACTTACTGTAGCAGCTGTTACTGCAGAAGAAGATCGCGATGTTTTGCTTTCGATCCAACGGTTAATGGAATGATGGATGCCTCTAATGCAAACACACTACACTTTGTAGGTTATCCGCATTTTATCCTCCACTGCCGATGATCCGTTTCCAGCAGCCGCCAGTAGGTGAGGCTTTAATGCCATGAAGGTGGTGGGAGAGACCAGAAACTATATTTTGGACTTTTTTTTTTGGTTTAGGCCTTGTTTAGTTCCTAAATTTTTTTTCTCAAAAACATCACATCAAATATTTGGACACATATATGGTGTATTAAATATAGATAAAAATAAAAAACTAATTGCACAGTTTGCATGGAAATCGCGAGATGAATCTTTTAAGACTAATTAGTCCATGATTAGTCATAAGTGTTACAGTACCCACATATGCTAATAACAGATTAATTGGGCTTAATAAATTTATCTCGCAGTTTCCAGACGAGTTATGAAGTTAGTTTTTTCATTTGTGTCCGAAAACCCCTTCCGATATCCGTTCAAACGTTCGATGTGACACCCAAAAATTTTCTTTTCGCGAACTATACCAGGTCTTAGGGGTTGGATGGTGGTGATATTGGGCACACTTCCAAGCTTAAGATTTCGCTCAGAGGTAAGTTTGAGCTAACTACTGCTATAAGCCCATATAAAAATAATGTTGAAGTAAATATATTTGCAGATATTAGTTATAAGGTTGTCTATACTTCTCTTCTCTCTATCTATCCATTGCTAATGCTGGGTGGATCTTGCTCTATTTATGCCCATCGCCACCGGATCCTGCTGCACGTCACTAATTCTATGCACCTATTATTGACTAGATCCCACCATCCATCACCAACACTATGGCAACACACTCTAGCTAGGAAGCAGATAGCGGCCAGAGGGGTGTGCATTCTGATGGTACGCCGCCTATTGTCCGCTCTAGCCCAGTCGTGTGGTTGCTAGTTGTGCGCCTCTCCCATCACACCTCCATCCGGGAAGCATAGTAAAAAAAAAACCAGACTGGTGATCAACCCAGTGACCTCGTCGGTTCACTGGTTCACCGGTCGGACCGCCGGGTCAGCCGGTTCAGGTGCTGAACCGGATGTATATAGTTACTATATGTTTTTATTAGACAAGATGAGCTAGCTAGTAAAATGGTAAGGCTGACAAGTTCCCAACCCACATGTCATGGGTTCAAGTCACTTCCCAGTTTCCCACATATGTTTTCTCTTATATTTTGCATAAAATGTAAATGGGCCATAGAGTAAGATGATGGGCCTTACAAGGCCAGCTGAACTGACAATGAACCACTAGTTCTTACTAGCCCGGTTCACCGGTTTTCACCAAAACCCGCCCGGTTCACAGGGTTCTTACCGGTCAAATGCATAAGCGGTCTTTCTACTAGACCAAACCGGTGAGAGGTATGGTTCCGGTTTTTTATACTAAGCCGAGAAGCGAATGCCACTATACTGGATTGGTTATTCTATTCGTAAAAGTAGGAAAGAGATAGGTTGGCGAATGCATGGGCAAAGGAGGCTTGTGCACCCCTTACGGCTGCATGACACATTTAACCACTGGCTAGTGCATCGGTTTGATAGATTGTGATGACTTACTGTTAATGGTATGGTGGTCTTGGGCTCATGTGTGCTTGAGCAAACAAATTCACTAATCCAAGGCAAGCGCGGAGCAGCCCCATGGCGTCATGTGTGTGTACGCTGCGGCAACCTAGTCCCAGGCAAGCAACACGGCAAAAAGCATATAACATTAAAGATAAAGTTGCATCAAAATATTTTTCATGATAATATATTGATAGTCCCTACATTTCTTTACTTGTTAGGGTATTTACATTGTATCAGCATGTTGTATCACTATCTCTTATCATACGAAACATTAAATATATATATAGTTGCAGCAAAATATTTTCCATGAAAATATAATAATGTCATTTTAACATATCAAATCTTAATATGTTTATATATATTAGTGACTTAAGATTTGATGGTTTGTACTGCACTCATTCTAGGACATAATCTATTTGAGAATGAAGAGAATTTCATAAATCCTAATAGAACAATTCATGGCACTAGATCATCCAGTGAGAGTTGTGGTTAAACCATCATCTACTATTAGTTCAAAAGTTCGGCATCAGTGCCGTGGATGGTAGAAACATTGTACCTCACTTTTTTTAGTTTACCTTCCTTAACTTTCCATGTTCATTTTCTGTTTAAGAAGTGGGAATATTGGATTGTCTGGAATAAAGTCGGAAAGATAAACTCTTATGTGTTGTGGTTACTTAGTCAAATGTGGTTACTTAGTTTATGGCACAACAATAAATTGTGCTTCCAAAGAGGAGAACTGCACCAACAAAAATATGGAAAGCAATTCATCATTACCAAGAAATAGTGGAATTTATTTATGGATTGAAGATTGGTGGCTTCTGGTTGCACTAAGGAATACTGTCTATTCCAACATCCGGGGGGATATTCGATGAGAACCCGTGAGAAAACTGGATGTAAACATTTTCTAAATTCATGAAGAAATGTTAATCTAAAATTTGTCTTTTTGTTAAGCATGAATACGTTCCCACCAAATCTACTGTTAATCGAAAATTTGTCTTTTTGTTCTCCAGAACTTGAGTTTGAACTTGAATATATTTCATGTATATACCTATCACTAGTATTTTTTTTCATTAATTTAGAAAACCTTTAGGTTCGGTTTTCACGGGTTTTTACTTATTTGATGGTTTTCATTGGATATTCCCCCCCCCCAACATCCAAACCATGACATATCAATTAATCATCGAGATACACAATAATTGATAGTGTATTTTCCTAAAATTAAATTCAATAAAGAGACATTTTCAGACATTTTGCTTATCTCCTCATTTTGCACTACAAATCTGAATGCATTGGTTTCTAAATAGACATACTCATGGGATGAAATCATAAATTATTAAGAGTATTTCATAAACGCACACCATGCCACTGCTAAATATATGGTTGGCATGATGTGATTGTCAAGTGAGAAATGGTTACACTCCTCAAAGGCCTACAAAAAAAAAATCTGAAATCAATTAATATGCTAGTGGAAAGATTATGTTGCTACAAATCTGGTTTGTAACATGCTAAAAAAATGAATATGCAGATAGTGATGAACGTTTAACTACCATATAAAGCATCAATTTTGATACTTAAAGGCCCTTTTCAACAATACTACATATTTACATGCTAATTCTAACCATGTTTATATCACAGATTGCAACGACATGATGAAACAATCTCTGTTCTTAGTCGGAGAAATTGGTGGCAACGATTACAACCATCCTCTTATCGGTGGGGTATCCATTAGAAAGATTCGCAGCTTCACTCCGAGTGTCATTGCCGAAGTTTCTTCCACAATCACTGTAAGTAATATGCCTATGGACATACATACATACATATATATAAGGTGCCTGGGCCTCAAGGTTTGAAATACACTAATTGGCTCAATTTTGTTGAATATTTTCAACTTATGGTTTTTGTATACCTAGATGCAAGAATTTGATTCATACCCATTACTAGCATCAATTCAAGGATGGGAGACAACCTTTTTTTTTACATGGGAAAAAAACATCTTGTTATTTATACTTTATTGATGTCTTATTCTATATTTTATGGAATTCCTCTTTTGTAGTTGTGACACAACTTCTTATTTACTCCCTCCATCCCAAAAAAAGCCAACCTAGGAGGGGTTGTGACCCCTCGTAGTACAAGGAGTCTGGACAACCCTCTGTTCAGATTCTTTGTACTAGGTCAAATCCCCTCCTAGGTTGGTTTTTTCCGGGACGGAGGGAGTATGTGTGAGAACTATAAATGTCTTGATCATATTTGTTGTAATATTTGTAAATGGATCAAAATGGTCTAAAGATAAGACTTTTTGGATTGTTAGAGATGGACTCACTTCACTCGTTTGTATAACTAGTCCTTTTTCACCATAACAAGCTCATGTATCACAACACGGAACAAGTGTATATGGCTATAATGCAATAGAGTTGAGTTTGTAGGAATTGATCGGGCTCGGAGCCAAGACGTTAGTTGTTCCTGGTAATCTCCCAATTGGATGTATTCCATACTATCTCATGATATTCAAGAGTGGTAAGAAGGAAGATTATGAGCCAGAGACAGGTTGCCTCAGGTGGATGAACGGGTTCTCGCAATACCACAACAAACTTCTTATGGATGAACTGGAAAATTTACGGAAGCTTCATCCTGATGTGGCCATCATCTATGCCGATTACTATGGAGCTGCTATGGGAATCTTCTTTTCCCCTGAACAATTTGGTGAGTTCTGTTAATTCATTACTGTATCTACACTGGTGGAGAAGTGCTTTTTGGTCCCGGTTCATAACCCTCCTTTAGTCCCGGTTGTCCAACCGAGACTACGAATCCGGGACTAAAGATCGCTATCTTTAGTCCTGGGTGAAATAACCGGGACTAAAGATCGATCTTTAGTCTTGGTTGGTAACACCAACCGGGACTAAAGAGGGAATAATAGCAGTACAGGTGGTCCTCTTTCCTTTTTTTTTCTTTTCTATTTTCTCTCGAATCAAGTGGGATGCATATCCCAAATCCCAAATCAAATTAACATCCCAAATCTACATCACAAATCTTTAAGTTACTTATACACATAAATCAAATACATTGCAAATCCTAAAAAAAATTACACAAATCAAATTACATCACAAGTTCTACAAAATTCATCGCAAATACATCACAAGTTCACATCGCACACAAATCAAATACATCACAGAATCATGCAATAAATCACAAATTGTAAAAAAAAACCACAGAGGTGCCGCTTGGCCGGCCGCTGCCGCCTCCTCTCCGCGCCAGCTGGCCACCGCCGCGCGGCGCTGCCTGCCGCCGCGCCGCCCTACGTGCTGCCGCCCGCTGCCGCGCTGGCCGCCGCCCCGCCGCACGGCCCTGCGCGCCGCCGCGCCGGCCGCCGCCACGTCGGCCGCACCGCCCGCCACCCGGCGCCCGGCCGGCCCTCGATCTCGCTCGATCCACAAAAAAAAGAGAGGAAGGAAGAAAGAGATAAGGCATGAGTTAGAGAGGAAGGAAGAAAGAAAGAGATAGAGTTTGTTGTGTGGACGAGAGAAAAGGATAAGTAATAGGGATTATATAGTACGTGTTGATTTTTATTTCCGGTTAGTAACAACAACTAGGACTAAAGTTAGATCTTTAGTCCCGGTTGGTGTTACAAACCGGGACTAAAGATCCTAGGCGCCTGACACGGTCTGACATATTACCAACCGGGACTAAAGATGATTTTTAGTCCCGGTTGGTAACACAAACCGGGAATAAAGATCATCTAGTCATGTTCTTCTTATAAACCGGGACAAAAAATCGTTTTTAGTCCTGGTTTTTAATAGAACCGGGACTATTGTAGATTTGGGTTGACCGATCAAAGATGGTTTCTCCACCAGTGCTACTCTGATTTCTTTTGTAAAGCTTAACACTATTAATTTTAGTATTTATTTTACACAAAAATACTCTATATATGTGTTCGCTTAAATTCGATTTCCTTACGGCTTCTCAAACAAATCGAAGCAAATCTTTTTGTATGCTCGTATCATAGTCACAATAGCTAAATACGATTTCTCCCCCTTCATTTATTTGCCAGGTCCACTAGTTTATTTTCATCATGTCATGTAAGGTACCCCTACTCTACTTTCTATGTTGATAATGAATCGCTTGATGACAAACACTATATTTGTTCTTGCTTCAACTATTCGTAGTAGACAGCAAAGTGTCAAGAGGAGATGAGCTGAAAAGCAATAGGAAAAGATGTCATGATATTCAAGAGCTGAAAAGCAATAGGCATCTAAATTTGATTTCCTTAGTGCTTCTCAAACCAAAGCAAATCTTTATCTATGCTTTTTATCTTAGTCACAACAGCTAAATAGGATTTCTGCTCCACAAATTTATTATCAAGTTGGCTACTTTATTTTTCAGCACCCATGTCATGCACTCCCATGCTAATTTCTGCATTGACAAATCACGGTTTTTGTTGTCGTTGATAGCTTAAATAAAAATTTTCTGATTGTGTTTCAGGAATTGAGAATCCTTTGGCAGCTTGCTGTGGTGGAGGAGGACCTTATGGTGTATCTGAAACTGCAAGATGTGGACATGGTGAATACAAGGTGTGCGATGACCCTCAACTGTATGGGTCATGGGATGACTATCATCCATCAGAAGCTGTGTTTAAGGCCATTGCAATTGGCCTGCTACGGGGTTCATACACACAAGCTCCACTCGCGTGCCCACAAATTACAGAGCTCGGTTCTTCTGTTGAATACAAGGTCCTCTATGATTTGTAATTGTGATTATATTTTTGTTATTTTCATAGAGTGTATGTGTGGATAAAAGGTTCACGTGAAATTGTCAAAATAAGCTGGTATTGTGCTGAAATCGAGTTAAACTTAGGCCATCGATCTTGTAAAGGATTAGGTCTATGACTTCCACCTCAAGTGTGCCACCTCCATGAATCAAAGCACTTCATTTTTTTATCTTTTCCATCGTAAGTTGTGTTTTATTTAGTTAATAATTTGACATGTACGGTTCATCTTGTCTTTAGTTCTCAATGGCTTCGTTGAAGACTAATCATTCATATATCCCAATAGTTTGTTTGTTTGATTATCTGGGTTGATGTAATCTAAATATATTCGACCATGTACCCATTCTCTATTCAACAATTTATCTTGTGTTTAATTCCCCATCATAATATTTAGATTGCATTTATCTTGTTCTTGTATTACTCGTTTGTTCAGGAATCCTAATCCATGCACGCGTGGCGGGGGGGGGGGGAGCGCGTGCAGTTTCCGACCGCGTGACAACAAGCTCGGGATAGGGTTAGGGTTTGGGATTCGGGATGGGTGAGGGAAGGTGGCACTGGGAGGGGGGAAATTGGGATTGGCTTAGAGGGATTGCCTGGGAGGTGGCTAACCGGTGGTGGGTGGTGGACAAGGGAGGGCGGTGAGGTGGCGGCAGCATTGTCGAAACCGCGGAGTGGGCAGAAGGTGATGGGCCGGTGTTTGTGGTGATGACAAAGCTAGGTGAAGGAGAGGGGTAGGCCGACCTGGCAAGTCCACACCGACGAGGCCGGGCGGCGCCGGTGGACGCAAAAGAGGAGAGGCACTGACGCAAAAGAGGAGAGGGATTGGAGCTGACCTGGCTATGGCATCGTCGGAAGAGGGCAGAAGGATTCCGCCGGAGGAATTGAGCGAGGCGCTTTGTTTCTTGCTGCACCGCTGCATGCTCAGGTTCTTCCATTGGAGGAGCTCGACAAAGGGCCATTGCTTGCTCACTCACCGTTGGTGTCCGGTGTTGGTGGAGAGAGAACAAGGGGAGGGCAATGAGAGAGGAAGGGGGAAGCTAGCGGGGGCGCCGCACGCTTCAGGGGGCGCATGTGCTAATTAGGAGCTCCTCGTTTGTTTCCATTGGAAGAACATGTCAATCTACCATGCTTTTGATATAGCTTAATGTATTCCGCTCCACTACTAGCTAAAATAAGCAAAGTATAGTTGCAATAATTAATGGTAGTTCTGTATTCCAAGTGTTGCTTCATCAGAACCAGG
Source organism: Oryza glaberrima (assembly GCF_000147395.1). NCBI lineage: Eukaryota > Viridiplantae > Streptophyta > Magnoliopsida > Poales > Poaceae > Oryza > Oryza glaberrima. The sequence goes on from NC_068326.1 coordinate 23,947,124, forward strand.
TGCATAAGCATCGATTTTCATATCTATTTTCATGTTTTTTCTTTGGGAAAATTGCAAAAAAAACACCCCAAAATACCCCCTTCTAATTCACCTAGGTTTTGATTTCACCCCCCTATAAGACGGTTTGTTGCAAATACCCCCCTTTAATTCACCTAGGTTGTTCACATATTTTTTTTCTCTTTCTACATGTGTTATACAACTTAGCGTATCTCCTCATCTACATGTTCGCAAACGCATATTCTATCTCAGTGACATGGTGTCACACCGAGCACACATCTTTTTTCTCAGCGACAGAGTGTTGCACCGAGCTCATTGTTCTCATCTTAAATCTACTGAATAAAAACCAGCCTGCACCGAACCTCAGGAGCCAAGTGCGAAGATTTGTGACTGCCATTGTCCAATGACATGCTTGGAGCCATCACTAGGAATGTCATAGTCATATCATATAGAGCATGACCGACATGAGTGACCACCACGGCTCCTCACCTGCTTGTATTCATGTGATGAGTGCATATGGGGTTTGTGGGCACAAGAATGGGCAGGCAACGACTATTGGGGGGATTTTCAAACAAAGGTGAATTATGAGAGAGGTATTTGCAACAAACCGTATTATAGGGGGAATCTCAAATTCATAGTGATATTTAAGGTGGTTTTGCAATTTGCCCTTTTTCTTTTGACATTTTGTAAACTATAGAACTAAGGATATGCATGTAGTGGTTAGTACTTTGAGTATTTTGATGAAAATATGTACATGTCATTATCATCAAGCTAATATACATATATACAAGTGTCAGAGTTTGGTACCCCGACAACGGGAAAGTGAACACTCCCTCTTTTGAAGATGATTCAGCTAGAGGGTGAGTTGAGCCCGAGCTCCTCTTAACAAGGAGATGAACACGATGGTTTATATAGGTATAGGCCGTATAGATGCGTAAAACCCTACTCCTGTGTGTGGGACTATGTGGTTTGTATGTGATTTCTTGCTTAGAGTGATGTGAACTAGGTTCTACTCCAGCTTTTTTCTTCCAACCTCTTTCTAAGTGGCACGGGTCCTCCTTTTATATTTAAGGGGAGTCCATAGTGGCCGCTCTTTCGTAGGGAAGGAAGGTACTATGCTTAGTCTTGTCCTTGTCCCCCTATCACATTAGCCAAAATGTAATGATTACTGTCACTCGGACTTGTATGTGTGCCCCGAAGATGCTGAGCAGAGGGCCCGGGATAGCTAGAGAGCGCTTCTTGCGCCCAGAATTGCTAATTAGCACGTACGTGCCATCAACTTAAGTCGCGTATTTTTGGCCCATGGCTCCGCATGCGGCCCACGCCCTCACGCGCAGCCCATCACTTTACTTTTTCCTTTTTTTTAGCTTCTAACCTCGCACGTGGCAATGGTCTTCCTTTTTCTTTTTCGTGTCGCAAAGCTGCCGCACGTGCACAAGAACCGGGAGAAAAACGTGATTAGCAGAACTTTTAGGTAATTAGATCTGATAATTACGGTCAATCAAGTTATACTTTCTTTTTTCACATAACATTGTTTTCCTTTTTTACTAAAGATTTGAAACCTATCAACTTGAATTTTAAAAACTTTCAACTACAATTTAAATTTTTAAGTCAATTTGAAAACATTCAAGTCATATTTTGAAAACTTCCAAGTCAGATTTTGAAAAGTTTTTAACTCAAATTTGAAAAATTTCAACTCGAAATTTGAATTTTTTTAAAGTCAAATTTTGAAAAATTTCAACTTTTCATCTCAAATTTGAAAAACTTTAATCCCAAATTTGAAACTTTCAACCCAAATTTGAAAATTTTCAACCTAGATTTGAAAACTTTCAACTCAAATTTAAAAACTTTCAACTCAAAATTTTAAAACTTTCAACACAAAATTTGAAAACTTTCAAGTCAAGATTTAAAAACTTCAAGTCAAAATTAAAAACTTTCAATTCTACATTTGTCAAGAGGTATGCGAAATATTGAAAAAAAATTGGAAAGAAACAGCAAAAAAAAAAAGTGAAACGCGCCCAGAGGAGCCAAAATCCAAAAAAAAAGTGCGAACAAAAAAAAAATTCCGCGTCCGACCAATGGTGTCAAATCTGCATTGATGCGAACCGTGTCGACAAACACACGAAGGCCTAGGAGATCTGCTTAATTCCAGTGCAGGTATAAAATATTGATGAGATGTGAGCGTGCCAGTCAGTTGGATCCTGCAACTAACAAGATATATAAATTGAACATCAAAGAGCCGATCGGCCAGCAAGCCAATATAGTAATTCCAGTCAATGTCGATACTAACCGATGTCGATAGGGTTTTGAGAAATCGGCTATATATCCAATATAGACTCTAATACTTGAGTAAATAATGATATAAACACAATCGACTGATAATACTATATAAAAAAAATATAATCCAATAGAAACCAATCGGCCAATAACGATACGATAAAATAACTATTGATTAAAGCATACATCAGCTGGAGATACGATGTTCATAAATCCAAATGATTAGATAATCAATGAAACGTTTATTGCGATTAGCTAAAACTAAGTTATATGTAAAGCCAATGCAACGTCCAGATAACTTATCGGCTGAAAACACGATGAAACACTTATTGGCAATCAAAGATAGGTTAGCTTTTATGATTCTAAGCACGACTTAGTAGGTCAAACCCAATTGATGCAGAACTAATTATGAAAAGAAGCATAAAGTCTAAACACCAACCATTTGACTAATTTTTAGGTGATAGATACCTTAGCCAATCTAGATCGACAAAACAATTTAGTCGATACTGGCTAAACCCTGAAAAAATTCGGCCGATACAGATAAATTGAATCATCGACATAGATTAACTAAGATATATAAAAAATAGGTATGCAAATATATCAACCGAACAAGAGAGATCCAAGAGGTCAAAGCGATACAGCCTTGAACAACACCCCTTCGTAGGAGATCAAAAGCCGATGCAGCCCCGCATTAGGTGCCAAGTTCTGCCGGTTGATAAGTAAAACCTCGAACAAGAGGGTGGCAATGTGCCGAGAGTAGTTGTATTGATTTGTGGAGATGGTTTACAAGGACTCCGGTGTATATATTTATACCCATAGGTAGATACTAGTCCTTATCCTTATTGGACACGATACAAACTTTCTTAAAGAAATAAAAGGAAAAACATTAAGTCCTTATTGAACAGATTCCTAATTGATAGATAAACTGCCAAGCCACATCCTCCTTGAACTCGGTCTCTTCTGGATAAGCTTCTTTTAAGTAATTAATTTCCCTAGCTGAACCCATCAAGAATCTGGCTACTAGCAACTGATAATGCCCATCGGCCAGTCCTGAACTCTGATGCCGATACTGACTCTAGGCCGATGATGATTTTGGGGCTTACCAAATTTTGACATTAACATCATCCTTGTGTTCTGGGAGCTTTGGTGTGAGCAAAATGTCAGAATCTTTAGGCACATAGCTACCATACCGGCTACAATTATCGCTAAGATCAAAAGGAGGCGTGAGCGTGGATCAAGGCGGTAGCCACACGAATCACAGAGATCATTCACCCTGGAGAATAGCTCTCTTGTGATAGACCCTGTATGTATTTCCGCGTTATGAATGTACTCCTCTCTATTAATACAAAAGTGAGAAAGCTTTTGCCTTTTTCCAAAAAGCAGTAAGAACAACAATGGTAAATAATCTTTGCATTTACGCCTGAGTATATTGGGCTATTATCATTATTCGGAAACAAAATTGAATCACTTTAAAACGTCATCTTTAACGTAATCGGCTACTCCTATCCTTGGAAGGGCTTGAAATACGAATTACTGCCGTTACCTTACCAGATTTAATGTTTCCTTTAAAAAAGCGTTGGTAAGTTAGAACCTAATTGGCACAACTTTGTCACTTCAATTATGCATGTTCATTCAAATGATGAAATGGCATATTTAGATAGAATCTTTATTAAAGTGGTCAATTTTCGGTTCATCCTATGTACTTAGCTCTAATCACTAATTGGCATGTTGAGAGTAACAAGATTATATAAAAACTAAAAATGCCCCTTAAAATTATTTTTTTAGGGATTAAAATTATGATTTTATATGGAATGGATTCAAAGGAGTAATTCTAACTAAGCATAATTTGGTATGAATGAATTAGAATGGTGACAATAAATCCATTTCTTTAATAAAGAACGGGACTATTCATCATTTATTCTGTAAGTATCATTATGCTAAATTTCTTTAGAGAGTAGTACATATGTACACTCATGCCATAACCTGAGTCGATAATCATGCATATCTATCTATACCAATACTAAGTGACCATTTTTCAGGAGCTCTCACATTAATCAAAAAGTTCGGTATGTATTCTCTCTGTCCCAAAAAAAATTAACCTTGTACTAGGATGTGACACATCTCTCAAATTCATTGTAATAGGATGTGTCACATCCTATAACTAGGTTGTCTTTTTTTTTTTTTTTTACAGAGGGGTACTGCTCAAGTCCAACTCCTAATTGGGTGCTGATTGTGAAATCCATGGATGATACACCCGGAGAAGTCGCAAGTCACGTTAATAATTATCTTTTCTTTTTTTTAATTTTCTTTAAATATAGACCATGCATGCACCGGCACCGGGGGAATTATCTTTTTTTTTCTTGCACAGATTTCTTCAGATCGATCTAATAATCCAGTCAACGTCAATTAGGCTACCTAATCTTATCTCCAATCGCCACACTTATTGATCGTCTATCTAATCCTATGGTAGAGCGTACTCCGTATTAATTAACCAGACCAGACAATTGACATATGGGAATATCAGGCCAGAAGCGGAACAAGATGGACTCCACCAATGGGGGGATCTGCAACTCACTTGAACTATTTTTCGTTGATCAACATTGATTTTCGGTCAGAGACGACACCGATCAGAATATGCATATACACACTACTACGAAACATCAAATAGATATCGACACGATAGGTTCCGAAAATGCTAAAACCGGCACCTATAGACCATTTTCCCACCTCCGTGGGTTGAAATCACAAAAAAACCGACACCTTTATTTCTAAATAGGTGCCGGTTTTATTTCTAAAACCTGTGTCAGAGAAAGGTATCGGTTCATAGTAAAAAACCAGCACCTTTAATTTATAATAGATGTCAGTTTTTAAAAAACCGACATCAAAAAAAATCGAGCCGAGCTGACCGCTTATCCTGATGACTGTGTTGCCCTTATCCACCCGTGCTTCTCTCTCTCCCTCCCCCACCCGTGAGCCCTGCCCACCCGCAAGCTCTGGCGGCGGTGCCCTCCCTACCGCTCTCTCTCTCTCTCTCAGCGGCCCGGTGGAGGTGGCGGCGGGGGCCTAGTGGTGCACCCTTCCCTCCACCAGATCCAGCGGGAGGGGAGACGGCGGCAGCCCGACGACCCAGCGGCAACGCCCTCCCCACCTCTCTCTCTCTCACTCTCTCAGCGGCCCGACGGAGGTGGTGGCGGCCCAGTGGTGGCAGTGACGGCCCGGTGGCACGCCCTCCCCTCCACCAGATCTGACGACGGGAAGGGCGGTGGCGGTAGCCTAGCGACCCGGTGGCGACGTCCTCCCTCTGCCATTTCTAGAGGGAGGTAAAGGTGGCGGTGGTGCTGAAGGCAGCGACGCCCTCCTCCTCGTTAACATCCGACGACATTGGCGGTGGTGGAGAAGGCCGGCGCGGAGGGCGATGTGACCGCCTGCGACGCGAAGTGTTCTGTGTTGTTAATGTGTTCTTAGATGTGTTCTGTGATGTGTTCATGATGTTCTTGACATGTTCTTGAAGTTCTTGATGTGTTCGGCTTCATTCGAGCTGAGCCAGCTTTTTTTTTTCTCGTTCATCTTTATAGGTGCCGGTTCTAAACCGCTGGCACCTATGTGGTTTCACATCTATACCACCTCCGTAGTGACGGTTGGGAAATCCGGCACCTATACCGGGTTCTCAACCGGCAGCAATATCCTCTTCTGTAGTAGTGACACCATCATCACATCCTTGAGGGGTTGACATGATGATTGACAAGAAATGTTGCACATTTAATGTATCGTCTCATCTACAAATACACGTATATATGTAGCTTTTTTTTATATGCTGATCTCACTTTGCATAACTTACTGCTAATTTTACTGATCTAAGGATCCTGTTTTTACCATCGTTAATTCTGTAGGATCGAACACAAGCAACCAAGCCTACCAGAGGGGGGTGAATGGTAGGAAAAACCAAAAACCCAAAAACTTTTAGCGGAAATAAAAGTTACCCTTAAATCGATGGAAATCTCGACGTAGTCTTGTCACTGCCGGTCGGATTGCTCACACGCCGCCGGTTGAACCACCTTGCTGCCGCCTGAACCCGACGAAACACAAATCGAAGAACGCTCAAAGTGGATGACAACTTTATTGCTTCTCTCTGTGTTTACAAAGTGCAACAACAGCACTCCTTACAAAAAAAATCTCGACTAAACTTGAAACCGTAACTAAACTATCAACTCAATTGCTCTCAAAGCGATACCGGAAAGCATCACGCTCCCTATCTATTTATACCACAAAAACCCCCTACTCAAAGTAGGTGTAAAACTCCTATTCACAATAGGACTCAATTCCTCAATTTCCAAACCTTTTACAATTGACCAAAACTCGCACAGCCGCAGCCAACCGCATCGGACTCAATCTCCTGCGCTTGCTCCTGCTTGGGCCTATCGCATGTGGGCTGACATGCTGCTGCTCCTGGACCGGCTCGGCCTCCAGCCAGCTGCCACCGAAGCCCACCGAGCCATCACACATGCATGGCACAACATGCATGCATCAATCACCATACATACATGCATATGCTACGACCAGCATACACATATATGCATACACGACCTGCTACAGTAACTCGAAGCACTGTAGCACCATATACTTCTCTCTAATTTCTTCCAATCTCCTTCGCGAACACTGGCACTTGCACGCACACCTCGTGAAGCCCGTTGCGAAGATCTCTCCCACACGGTGTCCATCCACCATGTGCTATCTCGTATCCAACTTCGTCATCCGGTATCCTTGACCGTCTGAACCTCAACTCCTCCATAAGTTTAGTCCCGATCCCCACCGTTGATCGAAGTTGACCTCCAAGAATCCGGACTCTAGTCACCTTCTCACATGGTATTCCGACCGCACTAGACCTCTGTTCCTTCCTGAATATAGTCCCGGTCCTCACCATTGACCAAGGCTGACCTCAAATCACCTGCACACAATCAGACAAAACAACCGTTTCTGGACACAGATATCACAACCTAACTCACATTAGTCACACGCACTCACACCAACATTCACACAAACTCTCAAACCAATTCTTTAATTAAATCATTTGCATAGCTAATTATTCATCACAAATATTAATCATGACAATGATTTCATAAATTCCATGTTCTCAATGAGAACGTACCATCATCCCTGTTTGTGTAGATAAGCAGAACTTAATGACAAGGTGATTATGGATTCATGGAAGGGTCAATGCATTGAGGTTAGCAAATCAAGTTTGATCACATCTCTATCCAGTAGAATTTTAATATATTTTTATTTGATTATGTACACACGTACGCTTTTAATAAAATTTTAGTTATGTCAAAAATTAAGACTCTTTAGCGCCTCTTTGGCACAGCTCTAACTTCAGCTCCATCTCTTTTGGAGCTAGAGCTCAGCCAAACAGTTTCAGCTCCACCTAAAATAGAGGTGGAGTTGGATTTAGACAGCTCCACAACTCCACTCCAAACCAACTCCTATAGCTGAATTTAGGAATTGGAGCTCTACTAAACATGCCCTTAATCATGATTTAGGGGCGCACCTTGAATGTGTAAGTGTTGTGTGCGTGACTGCGTTTGTGCATTTGCATGTTCTATGTGATGAAAAAGTATATAGATATTAAAAAAATTATATGAACATATATTGATAACACATGCAAATATGTGCCCAAAGCCATCAATAAGAAATTTTTATCGTCGATTTTATTTATTAGATTATATAAAAAGCTATAATTACTTGTGACTCCATGCCAATTATCAAACACAACTCACAATTCTCACTATTGATTTGTTGTTGAATTCAAAATTATTAAATGGTAGGAGACGTACCCGTTGACAGCGATGCACCTATGGTGACTTCGTCAATCTTCAGGATAGATTGCCGGCCCAGTCTTTGAAGATGCTTATAGGGGTAGGGTTTACGTGCGTACTTTCATAGGGGTGAGTGTGCGTGCATTATGAGTATCTGTGTTGTACCGTGTAATTCTCAATAAAAATATTAAATGGTGAAACAAAATATAGTTAAGACTCTCTGTTGATACTTAGTAATTCATAATTTCTAAATTAAATTAATAAAAAAAACTCCAAAAAGTACTATAATAAGGCTTTGGCGTGAATTAGAATTAGAATAAAAGAAAAACATAATACTTGTAAAATTAGTAACAATAGCCCATGCAACGCATGGGTTGTTGGCTAGTATTTGTTAATTTCAAATAGAGATTTTATAACAGACTTGAATAAACGTGTTTTCTCCTTAAGCGTGGGTGGCTATAATAAGTACTGTCGCTATCCGCTCCATCGCATCCCCCACCATTGACCGCCTCACTCCACCACGCACACCTTCACTCCCTCCTCCAGTCCTCCGCTCTCTCCTCCCTCCCCTCCCCTTCCCTCCATTCCATCCCCACCCCACCACTGGCCCCTACAACGTCGTTGCAAGAATGGTGACGGGGCATAAGGTTGAGCTGCGGTGGCGGATTTGAGAGGCACGAGCGGTGACGGAAGCGCCGGGCGGCGAGCGGCGCTAGGCGGCCTGAGCGGCGATGGCGCCGGTTGCAGATCGAGGGCGGCGCCAGCTGCGGATCGAGGACGGCATCGCCGCTCCTATCTCCCCGTCGGCTGCCTCACCGCTCTCCCCTCTCTCCTTCCAGATTTGGCATGCCTCTCCCTCTCCACCCTCACTCCATGGCTACACCCTCCCTCTCAACCATCCGTTGTAAAAAAAAATAAAAAACGGGCTAGCGACGATGATGATGGAGGGGAGGTCGCGGCGGAGGAGAGGTCGCGGAACTCCGGATGGGGGTGGGGAGCGCGGTTGTTGTGATATAGCGTGAGGAGAGAGATATGCTATATTTACCCTTTCTCTCTCCCGTTTTAGCGCATGCGCTAGTTTTGGATGACTGGATGGCGCATCCACTAGAGGTGGTTTTTTTCGCTCCTATGCGCCAAATTAGGGATGGAGGACCAGATAGAGGAGCTGTTGGGATGCTCTTAGTATCCTTGGTTGTTGGATTTTTAGTTTGCTTTATGTTGAGCGAACCAAGTAATAAGTAGCTGTAGTTTTTTAAGCAAAGATCAGGATTTATTTCATCAATTGAAAAAACACCAATCATGTTGTGACAGCATCTTTGAAAACAAGAAATTGCTCACTACTCGCATACACAAATTTAGGCATCAACCGGTTACTTGTGTGGAAGCGATATCGAAAGTGGTAACCGGCTGATTGCCACCGGTAAATAGAGTACCGCATAATACCCAAATCTTTACTTTAAGAACTGACCAAATCTTTTGTGTGCAAAAATGTTAAATTCCACGTGTAGTTCAAAAATTCAAAGTGTGGGTTTCTTCGGAAGAAAAAAAAAGGAAAACTTCAAAGGGTGTGTGAGCCTCTCACCGTTCACTGTCCAGTGTCCACTTGTCCAGTGGATATGGACAGCAACTGTTCACAATGTGTACTCGGCAAGTTATCAAAAAAGAGGAAAAAAAAAGAGCTAGTACCAGTACTCCCTCCATACCAAATTATAGAGCGTCCGCATTTATAAGGAAAAAAATCAAACTCGGCAGCTTTTTACTAATAATCATACTAACTATATCTATATCTATAATAAGTATTATGCATGTTATATCACTAAATTTATATTTTAAAGTATTTTTTATGTGATGCTAATTTTATATTTATTAGGGCCATAGAATGCAATAAAATATTAGTCAAAGTATGTTATTAAAAACCGTGTACTACACAGCGACGCAACTGACTACACAACGACGCAACTGACCACTTGTCCACTGGATATGGACAGCAACTGTTCACAATCTCGGCAAGTTATCATTTACTCTCTCCGTCCCAAAATATAATAAGTTTTAGCCCTCAGGATTTGTCTCAAAATATAACAACTTCTCTATCAATATTCTCTTCCCAACCGATCACAACCCTCCACCATTCACTTTTCCCACAAACCTCCACTACTCATCCAATCACAATCTTCCACCACTCACTTCTACCTATTCTTTTAATAATTGTGTCCAATTCTAAAGCTTCTTATATTCTACGGATGGAGTATCAAAAAAGAGAAAAAAAAAGAGCCTCTAGTAACACAACGACGCAACACCTTCCCGAGCCGCTTAAGTGCTTAACTGACGCTTCGCATTAATTATCGCCTCGACTCACTCGAGAATGCGAGAATCTCGACTCGAGCAGACAGGAAGAATGGCTTCCTCCACCTCCGGGAGAAGAGGACGAGGACGACTCCTCTCGCCTGCGGCGGTTGTGCTGGCGGCCCTGGCTGTGCTGCTGTCGGCGTCACAGGCACTGGCGGCGCCGTGCTACCCGCGCGTGTTCAGCTTCGGGGACTCGCTAGCTGACACGGGCAACGGCCCTTTCCTCTACGGCAACGACTCCCGCCGGCCATCGCTGTGGCCACCCTACGGCGAGACCTTCTTCCACCGCGCCACCGGCCGGGCCTCCAACGGCCGCCTCATCATCGACTTCATCGGTACGCTACTCGCAACCAATCCAGCCCCTCCACCTGTATTTGCTTAACCCAACATAGTACTAATCACTTGAGATTTGGAAATCGCGCGCGTGGCGCCGGCCTCAGCTGACGCGCTGGGGCTGCCGTTCCTGCGGCCGTACTGGGGCGGGCGGACCGCGGGGGACTTCGCCAGCGGGGCCAACTTCGCGGTGGGCGGCGCCACGGCGCTCAGCCCGGACTTCTTCCGGGAGAGAGGCGTGCACGTGCGCGACACCGTGCACCTCGACATTGAGATGAACTGGTTCCGCGATCTGCTCGGCGTGCTCTGCCCATACGATCTTGCCGGTATGTTCGTCTATTTGTTAGACTTAATCTTGTTATTAATCTTGTTATTTACTTTAGGGTGAATAGCTAATATGGTCCCTGAAGTTTCTCTTTAGACTCAATTTAGTCCTTAAAGTTTCAAATCGTCCAAACAAGTCCTCCAAATTAATCATTTAGGTTAATATAGTCCTTGGATCCACAAAAACTGCCACGTGAGCATGCCAAGTCATCCTCACATGCAGCGGTATGAATGAAATGACCATTCTACCCTTATATACCACCTAGAAAAGAAAGAAAAAAAAGAAGATAAATGTTTTCACACGTGTATGATCGTTTTAGAATTGTCACTTACGATTGTTGCAGGCCTGTTATTTTTTTCTGTTTGTGTCTCTTCTTTCTTTTTTATATGGTATATAAGGATAGAATGGTCATTTTATTCATACCGCTACATGCGAGGATGACTTGGCATGTTTACGTGGCACTTTTTGTGGGTCTAAGGACTATATTAACCCAAATGATTAATTTGGATGACTTGTTTGGACGATTTGAAACCTTAAGGACTAAACTGAACCCGAAGCAAAACTTCAAGAACCATATTAGCTATTCACCCTTTACTTTAGTGTGAGTTGTGATTAGTGTGTGCATGAGTTAGCTTGATCAAGAAAGTCTATGACCTGCATGAAGGTGCTTGCATGTCAAGTAGCTGCAGTAGTGGCGTGGATAGTGGATCAGTTAGCTCTGTTGCATGTGTGTGTTAGTGCTCTACACGCACTGAGATATGACCTGCATGCATAGAGACGTGATTAGTGGGTGATTAAGTCACGGAGTGACTGACCGAGTGGTGCGGCCAGACGTGGCTAACCTGTGCGTTTGTGGTCTACTAGTAATTGTGCATGCACGTGCAACGCACGTCTCCACCAATTAATATATAATCCCAACACACACTATTTGTAATACAACAATGACAATTGTATGTGAATGAAATTTTCATCACATGAAACAAAAACAAAGGAACAATACATACATTTCAAACCCATGTATCATGCAAATAAGAACACAAAATCTCTATTGAAATAGTGGCAGCTCATTTATTTTATATTATCTAAGATAAACACAGCAATTTAAACAAAGCTTCTCCTACAAGTGACAGCTCATCTATTGTTTGTCAAGACAAAACCAAGTGCGGAATACCGAATCTGCATCAATACACTATGGCTGTGTTTGAGAAAGGGGAGATAGAGAAGATTGAGAAGATACGCAAAAAGAGGTGAGCTATTAGTGCATGATTAATTGAGTATTAATTATTTCAAATTTCAAAAATGAACTAATATGATTTTTTAAAGCAACTTTCATATAGAAATTTTTTGCAAAAAACGCACTGTTTAATAGTTTGGGAAACGTGCACGCGGAAAACGATGTGCAATCTATCTCCAATCTCCCCGAACGAACGCTGCCTATGTATCCTACAAAGATCATTGAACATATATAGTCTAGCAATCTTATAGACCATCTAAACAAAATACGATAGTCTGGTCATGCTCCCTGGTCATCGAGCAAATAGGCAAGGTAAGCCTCTACATTAAATGGAGATAGAAGAATTTGAATACGACACTCTTCAAGCTAGCAAGCAAATTGCAATGATCATCTTAATGACTCCATCAAAAAAGAAGTTTTAGTAAACTCAATTGATGATACAGAGTCACTGTGGTATGTCAAATAAACTAATAATGAACTTTTATAAGCCTACTTCAGTTCACAATGGGAAGGCTATTTCATAAAACAACCTAGTAGATAACAGGTCATAAATAAAGGCTTACAATTTTCTATGTTTTATAACAACTGAACTGATGGAAAAAGAGCTAAAACATCGCAGTGGTATGAAAATTTTCAATCAACAGGATGTACAACATCAGTGCCAATAAAGGTTTTTGTATGTCTCCAGTCTTCACAAACTCTATTCCTCACGTTGATTGCTTAGATATATTCCTACGCAAGAAGTGCAAAAAATAGTAATAAGTAAATATATTTTTATTTTCTGTTCCAAAATAATCTTGTACCCAAATAAGAGGGTGGCACTGGAGAGTCTGATCATGTAAAACTCTGTTCACAAGAAATGGTGTTTCTCAATTTAAAAAAAGCACGTGCCCATTTGTTCCTACATACCTGGACATTGGCTGAATTTCCCTTTACCTTTTTTATAGTGGAAGAAGTGTTTTCTTGTTGTCATGATTGTTCACACTTCACACACATGTAACAAGGCACTTGTATTCCAGCATTTTTTTACTGCTGCTACAACAAATACATGTACCAACATTCCAGCATCTTGAAATAGAAGGCAATTACCTGGTTATACATTGCCCTGAACAACATGCAGTGCACTTGCATAAGATGAAATTATAGTACTGTATTTTAGTCCAAATTAAGAACATTCTAAAGGAAATAACACATACGGCAACACCTCAAACCTCCTCATAGCAGCAAGCTAGAAATAAATCAGGAGATGGCTTGCCAGTCTTCAGGTCTGGATCATCCCCCATGATAACATGGTACATCAGTGTAAACATCTCCTTGTGGTTCTGTGTCTTTAAGGAAAAATGATTCATAGATATAAAGAAATAATTAGACATGATTCTAGTTTGAAAAGTACATGGTTTACTGTGAAAAGATAGTACACAGGATTGAGGGCAAATATATTGTTTATTGAATAAATTACCCTGTTGCAACAGCCATTGGTACTCCATCCATTTCGTCGCAAATAAATTTTAAGAAGAATAAATCTGACACATTCAGGTCCATTTCGTCAACCAAAGTAAGGAATAAGGGAAGCAAAATAAATGATTGGGGGTAGGTTTGACTTAATTTTAATCAGCGCGCATTATATCAACATATACATAACTAAAGAGTAAAACATTCATGTTAGCCAGGATAGGGAACTGCTGAATTGGTGCTGGATCACAATCACAACCAGGGAATTACTTTATAGCTTTGACCCAAATGAGGAGCAGCTTTCTTTGTGTTTTACCTGAAACTGAATGTATATTTCTTCATAGATAATATGCATTGATTGGAATGTAGGACAAAATGAGTCAAATTAAGGGAAGATTGATTTGTCGGAAGTTACCACCAAATCGGCAACATGTACGTTTGGCCTAATGCTGTTACATTAGTATAACCTTCTAAAATTATTACATGCAATGGAAGGAGATAATATAAAATTTGGATCGGGGACCAAGCATTCATGCATGTCAAGCTACCACTACTGTACTACTTAGCTGTGTAAATCTCTTATGCACTGGATGACCTAATTTACCTAAGCTAAATTGCTTCACTCTTTCCTCGATGTCACATTACATGGCATTCTCTAAATCAAACTTCCAGATGTTCAAGATTGAACCCAGCTTCACTCTTGCCTGATAGAACAAATATATTTTAACCTACATTAAAATTAAGATTTACAGCACGCACAAGCTCACATAGATACATTCATACATTCCATGGAGTGCTGATGATGGAGATGGTCGTCAGGCAGACATGGATGGGCCTGGGGCAACGGCCTCGGCCGTGGGGCAGATAACGGCCTCATGGTGGAACTGGCCAGATCTGCTTCACAGCGAAGGGCTCGGCGGTAGAGCGGCCAGCGAGCACCGTGATAGTGTAGTGGAGGCCACGATGTGGGTATGTAGCCGAGTTCCATGGATTCCCCTCGCAAGACCGGATCAGCGCCGGCGTCGGTGGTGGCAAGGGAAGAGCGAGCGCGGTGGACGCAGTGGTGGTGTTGACGGGAGCTCAACAGTGTTGGAAGACCAGAAGAGCGAGCATGGCGTTGGGGAAGACCATGGCTCCGTCTTCGGCGGGGACAGTGGTGGAATGTGGCGGCGGCGGCGGATGGGGACGACCTCGGCTCCAGCCGCGGTCGATGGGGAAGACCACGGCTCCGGCGGCTGGGGACGACCTCGGTGGCCAGCGGTGGAGTGCGCGGCGGCGGCGGTGGCGGCGGAAGGGGTTGTCCTCGGCTCCGCCGCTGCGGAGCGGCAGATGGGGAAGAAGTAGGATCCGGCAGCGGCTGGAGAAGTCGGCTCCGGCGAGGATGCGGCGGTGCGGCGCGGTGCCAATACATGCGGGGAGGAGCGAGGAGGAGTAGCGAGCATAGATGGCGAAAAGGCCTGAGGCCCGACGGCCCGGCCCACGACACAGTATTTTGGCTTGGCCCAAGCACGGCCCGGCCCGACGGGGGTCGAGCTCATGCTGGCCCGGCCCGACAATCGTGTCGTGCCTAGGCCCCTCCACCGGCACGTTGGGCCGGCCCGGCACGGCACGGCACGATGGGCCGTAGGCTAGGCACGATACATAAGCAATAGGGAGTAAAAATAAATATATTATAAGCCACGGTCGAAAGCATAGGGACGTAAAATAGACTATTTTAGCTATATATAGGTCACATCCCAAAGAGAGGGAGGGAAAATAGACTTATTTTAGCTATATATAGGCACAACCCATAGGAGAGGGAGGGAAAATAGACTTATTTAAAAAAAGACACGATGGGCCACCCGTACCTTCGGCCGGCCCGGCATGGCCCGACTACTTGTGGGCCGTGCCTGGGCGGGAGGCGCAGCCCATGGGCCGGCACGGTCCGGCACGAAGTGCCGATCGGGCCGGGCCGTGCCGGCCCGATGGCTGGTGGGCCGTGCCTCGCCGTGCCTGGGCCAGGCCGGGCCGGGCGGGCCTTTTGGCCATCTATAGTAGCGAGTCGCGTGGAGGCGGAGAGTAGCGTGTCGCGCGGAGATGCGTAGTCCTCGCACTTAGAGAGTAGTCTTCGCGTGGTGACGTGGAGAAATCATGTGGCGGAGATATACCTAATTTGCGAATGGACGATAGGATTTAACCTGATGATTTGGCATGTAGGATTGGAGAGGTGCTAACTTCTCCTTTTTATATTAGTATAAATTTAACCAATGTAATCAGCATTTGATTGGTGTGCCAAAAGTGAAATATAAGTGCCTGTGTGGTGGTTCGCTCGTGTGCAGTGACAAAAATTTTTTAGTGTCTCATTGTGTACCGTTCATCTTCTTCCTTCGTCAGTGCATCTTCTTTGTGTGTGTCTTTCATCAAGTGAGAAAGAGAGAGGTGTGTGTGCAAGTGAGTGTTTGGGCCAACACTATTGACTCTTGAGCAGGTATAATAGAGGTCTATAAGCTGGCAATACAAGCATCCACGTCATACAAATCATAGGTATGTAACATCTGTTGGTACCATCTATCACTGACGTATACAAATTTGCAACCCATCAACGGACGATACTATTAAACTTGCTCTAATTCACAGTGCGGTGTGCTGTCATTTGGCCCGCGCCCTCCACGTATACGAGCAGGAGAGATTCGATTTGGTGCCACATTTTTTGGTGGGCCCACAAAACTAAAGTCCGCATGACCCAAGTTAGGCCATTCACAGTGCTCCTGCGTGGAGTGTGGACTCGTCTAGCCATGTAGAACACTAGCTGTCATGGAAGAAAAAGTAGGTGGGGCCCATAGTTTTAGTTTGCTTCTCATGTCTTACTTTTGCTACGAGAGCCTTGCCTGCAAGCATCTGCCGCATGGCCCACAGAGCTATGTGGAGGGAAGAAGGGGAAGCGGCGGCGCTGCGCGTCGTGATCATTGTCGCTGAGGGCCGTCGGGTTGTCGTCGTGGTCTTCATCGCCGAGGGCCGCCGGGGTCGCTATCGCTGAAGGCCGTCGGGCCGCCAGCAGATCAGCCGCCAATTCCGCCACCCAAGTAGATCCAACGGTGATACTGCTTCTACGAGTAGATTGGCTCGCGAGAGGACGAAGCGGCCATTTGTTAACGCCAAAATTTAGTAAGATTCTTTAATGGATTCGGTTAAGGAAAGAAGTCGATCAGCTGATGGGAACCTATGCAAAAGAAACCAAGTTCAAGGAGGAATCATGAAGACCATGGCATGACAGTTTAATTCTATCTATTAATTAGGCAAGATTTAGTAACTTCCCTTTTATCTTTAGGAAAGTGTGTTTAGTGTTTGATTAGGACTTGTCATTTTCCTTTTATTTTTAAGAAAGTGTGTTTAGTGTTCGATCAGGACTGTTAACAGCCTATAGGTATAAATATGTACACCCAAGGTCCCTATAAATTATCTCTCGATCAATACAACTTTGGCGCATCGCCACCCTTTTTATTTTTCATCTTTCTCGACGAGCTCTTGTTTCGAGTTGGGCTGCTTCAGCTTCGATCACTGATGAGGGGTAAGGCTTGTTATGGCTGTTTGTATCGGCGAGGCTAGGGTCACGACACTCTAATCTTGTCGATGTAATACCTATTTATCATATATCTCAGTTAATCAAAGTCGTTGTCTAGGCCATACCATTTCTAGGGTTTTGTTGGTATCAGTTAAATTGCTTCATCGATCTAGATTAGCTAAGGTATCTACCACCCTGAAAATCAGACAAAGGCTTGATTGTTTAGACTTTATGCTTCTTTTCATATTTAGTGTTGCATCAATGGGTTTGACCTACTAAGCTGTGCTTATAATCATAAAACTAACCTGCCTTTAATTGCCATTAAGGGTTTCATCGGGGTTTTAGCCGATAAGTTATCTAGACGTTGCATCGGCTTACAAGGATTACATACAAGTTGGTTTTAGCCGATTACAACAAAGGTTTCATTGATTATTTAATCTTGTGAATTTAACCTTCGTATCAAGCAATTATTCTATCATATCATTATTGACTGATTGGTTTCTATTGGATTATATTATTGTTCTATTACATTGTCATCAGCTGATTATCTTTATATCATTATTTACTCAAGTGTCATGATTATCTTTGTATTATTATTTACTCAAGTGTCAGAATCTACATTGGACATATAGCTGATTGCTCAAAACCCTATCGACATTTGCTGGTATCGGCATCGGCTAGCATTGCTATATCGGCTTATTGGTCGATTGGCTCTTTGATATTATATTTATACATCTTGTCAGTTACAAGATCAAACTGACTGTATGCTTGGATCTCATCAATATTTTGGACCTACACTAGATCTAAGCAGATCTTCCAGGCCATTGTGTTCGTCGACTTAGTTCATGCCAACATAGATCTGGCACCATCGGCCGAGCGCGGATTTTTCGTCAACACCGTCCTCGTGGAGCACAAGGCACCATGAGCAGCCGCACTGTCCATGTTGTGGCTACAGATGAAGATATGGAACTCAAGCTCGATCTGCCGGTGCCCGCGCCATTGGAGCTCGATCCATGGCTTCCGAGCTCGATTTGCACCACCGGGGCTCGATCCACCGCCGCTGAAGCTCGATTCGTGGAAAGGAAGATGGCCTTGCTACCTTCGTCTCGGCCTGCCCTTTCTGTCTTCGTCTACTGGGCCGCCGGCGGGGAGGGGAGAGGGAAACAATGGTAGTGGAGAGGAGAGAAGCCAGCGAAGGGGAGAAGTGCCAGTGGAGTGTGGAGGAGAAGCGACGGTGGTGTGGAGTGTGGAGGAGAAGTGACGGTGGTGGAGAGGAGAGATGTTGTCACAGGGGAGAAGCGGTGGTGGACTGAGGAGGAGGAGCGGCGGTGGTGGATAAGGGAGGCGGCCACGGAGGGGAGAAGAGACGACGCCCGTGGAGCAAGGAGAAATGGCGACGCCCGTGGAGAAGGGGATTGGGTGAGAGAGAGGGGAGGAAGGGAGGAGAAAAAGGTATAGGGAGGTGCTGACATGTGGGTCCTGCAGTAGGTTAAGGGTATATATGTAATCCTTTTTATTGTTACAGGGTGTAAAATATAAAAGTTCTAATTGATTACTATTATAGGGACTGACATAAAAATAACTAGGGTCTAAAATAAAAAAACACCATTGTGACATCCATTGTGGGTATGTGGCCTAAATAAGTGTTTTGCTTATGTGGCATCTAGGGCTCCTCAAATGAGGAAACCGCACTGTGAATGGCCTTAGGCACCCGGACTTCGGTGGGATCGAGGCTCGGTGGCGTGGGGAGAGAAGGTCACCGGCGCATTGCGGAGGCCGTGGCTTCGCTAGCTGTGCCGTTCCTCCCGGCGCGATTTCTCCCTCTATCCCCAAATCATCCTCGTGGTCACCCTCACGAGCACGATACTCCCCCCTTCCCGCGCTTGCCCTCGTCTTCCTGAGTCCGTGCCGCTACTTTTTTTGCCTCCCGCGCTTGGTTGCCATCGCTTTGTCTCGCTCACGATGGCATCAAGTCCAGAACAGGTGTTGGGAGCAACAACAGGCACATCTGTGGCTCTCGCCATCACTGTGGACCGAGGTAAGTTGCGTCAAACCCTAACCCTAGCAATATCACCTCACCCTCTCTGCGGAGACAGTAGCCCATGGCCAAGTCCTTTCGTACATGAAGCCACTAAGGAGCTGCATCATTGGCACTCTCGTCGGCGAAGTCCGCAGTCACACGGAGAGCACGAGAGGAGGATAGGAAGGGGATGAGTCGTGGGAGGAGGGATGGAGGCGAGGAATCGCGGAGAGATGGGGGTGACGAGTCGTGGGATAGAGGCGAGAAAATCCTGAGCAAAGGGTAAGACTGCCATTTCACGCCACCTGCAGTATTGGGCTACGAGGCCACGACGTGGGCTGAGTAGCTTCCATGTGGTTCTCCAGATTTTATGGATCCAGTTTGAGGCCACATTGCACTGTGGATCATGTGTCCTTTGAAGTTCCTCAGCCTATTTGGTAGCCCTAGAAATAGCAAATTCAAGGATGTATTGCTAATCCCTAAAACCTCTCCTTTCACGCACCTTGCCACCTTTGATCATGACGCTATGAAGTAACAGTTTGTAGGAGGTGAGGGTAGCTAGCAGTCGCAGTCTCCCGGATCCAAATTTTCTGTTGTACAGCGGCATCGATTCTACACGGTAGTAATTCCAGTGAGAGCAAGTTTAATAGTAGGCTATGAACCAACTATAAACTTACTTGGATGAGAGAGAATTTTAAAAATGAAGAGGTTTGACTCACATGAAAGAGCTAGCTATTCACATACTTCACAATTGATACATTAAATGCACAGGTAAGAGACAAAGAATAAAAACAAATAGAGATAACCTTATAGCGCATCTGCTATACATGTTAACTCTAATATGAGCTATAAGCTTATAGTTGGCTCCACTATTAAACTTGCACTGAGGCTGTGAGAGTAAACAGTGACCTTACTGTAGCGGTTGTTACTGCATAAGACGATCCCAGGGTTTTGATTTTGATTCAACAGTTAATTCAAACACACTACACACTGTAGCTTATCTGCATTCTGTCCTCGAGAGTGGATTTTAAACTCTCGAGGGGACATCCCCTTGTTGTTTGTATGTCATTTAAATAGTCATGAAAAAAATTGAGAAGACGTATTAACATGTGATATATCACTCCACAAACATACAAGTTAAAATTCAACTTCTACATATCACAACAAAAATACAAATTTGACTGTGAATATACATTAGCTAGCTGTAGTTTATTTTTTTGTTTGCGAGATGTAGAAGTTGATTGAACTTGTATGTTTGTGGAGTCATATATCACATATTAATACATCTTTTTAATGTTTTTCATAACCATTTAAGTGACATACAAACAACGAGGGGACATCCCCTCGGGAGTTTAGAATAGTTTCCCTTTTATCCTCCACTGCTGACGATCCGTTTCCAGCAGCCGCCAATAGGTGAGGTTTTAATGCCATGAAGGTGGGAGAGACCACAGACTATTTTGGCCTTTTGTTTGGTTTAGGGGTTGGATGGTGATGATATTGATCACACTTCCAAATTTAAGATTTCGCTCAGAGGAGTTTGAGCTAACTACTACTAGCTATAAACCCATATAATAATAATGTTGAAGTTAACATGTTTACATAGATTAGTTATAAGGTTGTCTCCACTTCTCTTCTCCTCTCTCTCTCTCCCTCTTTCTCTCATTTATATATTTAATGCATTTATGCGTGTTTTGTTTGAGTTGGTTTTCTGATCTAGTTTAGAGAAGAGGACTTACCTAAGCACCTACCCGAGGGTAGTTTAGACTGGAGCAGGATTGTCCAGGCCATAAAGTAGAGATAAAAGGATTACCATAGGCTCATTCATCGAAAATTATATATACAGGAAAACAAAAACGAATTTCTACTTGAAGCATGTGTAAAGCTATTTCTTGCATTAGAGCTAATCCTTATTATTTTTCTTTATCTCTTTCCTCTATATATATATGCTTATAGCTGACTATAGTCTCCTATTAAACTTGCTCTTAGTAACTTTCTTCATCAGTATATTATCTTAAAATGCTTTTTCTAAATGTTTTTTTAACTTTGTAAACATTTAACTCATTTGTATGTGTCCTTGAATAATGGTGATAAATTTTAAATAAATGTCATAAACACTGAATTGTCCATCAACTTTATAACATTTAACTTCATATGGGCAATTGAGCACTTATTCAATTCTATCTATCCATGGCCCATGCTGGGTGGATCTTGCTTTCAGCATCAGTACGCACGTCTTTAGCATGGAGCCCATGCTGGCCTGTGGTAAGTACGATTATATCTTCCAGGGATTCCCGAGAACCGGTCCTTAATTGTCATGGGCACGACTTCCAAAATCATGCATGTATCCACAACCCACCGTTAAAGTATATTTAGTTTAATTAAACCATAACCATGGTGGTACATCATAATATAATTAAGGATTAAATTATAATGAATCCCATTGTGAGCTAATTGATCTAAGCATGGCTAAGCATCCCTAAACCAATCATCCAGTCAATTATAACCCAAGTTATCAATGGCATAAGATATTCAACAGGCTGAGCATGATAGGCATCCATCCCACATGACATTCTAAAACAATGTAATTTAATGGAAAGCAGGGGATTTTATAAAACAGGTTCAACATGATTAATGTTGTATGTATGACTTGCCTTGCTCTTGAGCTGACGGAACCTCGGCAACCACTACGAAATAAACTGGATCACCGGAACTGATGGAATCTAAATGACAAACAAAGCACACAAGAAATACAAGCACTAAGGCTACTAAAACAGCAAAAGAAACCAATTTTAGTGGATTCTATACATTTTAACAAATTCACTGCAACTTGAATAGGTTAAAACGGAGCTCGGATTATTTAGTTATGAATTTTACAATATGAGCTGCGTTATTACTAATAACCGAAAAAACTTAATCATTTGTTACATATTATTGCCCGTATATAAAATAGATAAATGGAAATATATCTCCGGTAAGCAAGCCTCACGAATTAACAACTGAACGAGCCAATACTTCGTGACACGGGACCATCCAAACGGTCAACCGAACCGGTGAACGGAACCGGTGGCTCAGAACGACTATAAACTAAAGAACTACTCGGAACAACCGAACGAACTAAAGCTTTGGCAAAGCTACGCGCGGACGAACAGTTAATGGCTTAGCGAACGGCTGCGGCGAAGACAGCAATTAAGCACGGTTGGCGACAACGACTCGGTACGGCAAACTGTAGGCCGGTAACGACTCGCGTGCACGAAAACGGCTAGGCAACTCAACTACCGAGTTACGGCAGCGGCTAGACAGCGACGAACAAAGCAACACACGACGGGGGCACGGCGGCAAGTGGCAGCGGCTCGCGGCAGCAGCGCAGCAGCGGCGGCAGTAGCCGGCAAGCGGTAGCGGCGGGGACGGCTAGGGCGGCGGCGCTGGTGGCGGCTAGGGCTTAGGAAAATAAAATTGAATAGGAGAATAGGGGGGTGTTACAACTTATATAGGGGAGTGAAAATAGAGAGAGGTGGGGCCGGCTAGGAGGCGGCAACAGGGGGAGAGGGGGGAAACCGACTCGGGCAAGGGGAGGGGCGCGCGTGGCCGAGAGGGAGAGGAGGGGCGCGGCCGAGAGGGAGAGGGGGAGGAAAAATAGGAATAGGATAAGGATAAGGACTTTCCCAAATCGGAAAAGAAATCCGGTGCCGTTTTAGGAAAAGAACGGAAACAGAACCGCGAACGGATTCGGACTCGGCTCGTTATGCAAAACTAAACCGTGGACGAAGAGGGGAGTGAATCAGGCACAATTCATGACCAAATGCGGGAGAGAAAATTTATTATTAATTCAAATCCTGTCAATTGAAATTAACAACATTAATTCCAGTGCTCTGAATATTCCGCTTTAAATCCTGTTAATGATTTTAGAGCAAAGAGAATTCGAAAAAAATTCTGCCTGACATTTTCGATTATTGAATACATTGTTAATTAAGATTTTCTCCTGATTAGCCAAAGTAATTTCTATAGACAATTTATTGGTGAATTAGAAACTACAGAAAAGGGGAAACTCTAGGTGTGACATCTAGGCACCTATCATTGACTAGATCCCACTGCCCGTCACCAACACTATGGAAGAACACTCTAGCTAGGAAGCAGATGTTAGCTTTGGCCCAAGAAAATCACAAACTCACGGGAGAACACACACGAGCAGCAAATTGGGTGGACACACACACAACAGATTCCGTCGGCGACACACGCCTTTGCTGACTTCTCTGATATTGCTGATCTACTAAAACTAACTGATGATTACACGGCTTATATAGCCTCCCGTACATGCACATAGCTAACAGCCCGGCCGGGTCGCACGCACGACTACGAGCCACTCACTCATACAACGATCTACGCATCTTACGCCAAGATTCGCTCTTCCGAGCTGACCACGAGCCACGCCACAACGTGCTCCACTAATCCTGCATGCTCCTAACTAACTTGCCGCTAATCTTGTTATTCACCTAACCTGTTTAGTTGCTAGTTGTGCTGCAACACACGCAGCTGCCATTCACTAGCACTGACTGATTCTACATGCAAACATGGACTAACCACTACCTACGTGATGCACACATAGACATCACTTACAAGATACATGAACATATCACGTTCCTCTCTACATGCAACTAATGCAAAACCCAAAGACATATGCAAGTCATGATTAGTTCCAACAGCAGATAGCAGCCAGAGGGGTGCGCATTCTGGCTGCATACCACCCATTGTTCTAGATCCGTCGTGTGGTTGCCGGCTGTGCGCGGTACGCCTCTCCCATCACAACTCCATCTGGGAAATGAATGCCAGATGGGAGAGGCTGGCGAACGGAATAGGGGCAGAGGAGGCTTGTGCAGCCCCTACGGCTGCATGACACATTTAACCCTTGGCTAGCGCAACGGTGCATCGCTCGATAGATTGTGATGCGTCATGGGTGTGTACGTTGTGGCCACCTAGTCCAAGGCAAGCAACCGACAGAAAGCATACAAAACATTAAATAAATAGCCGCATCAAAATATTTTCCATGATAATATATTGATATACTCCATCCATTTCTTTACTTGTTAGGGTATTGACATGGTATCAGCATGTTGTATCACTATCTCTGATCATATGAAACATTAAATATATAGTTGCATCAAAATATTTTCCATGACAATATAATAATGTCATTTTCACATATCAAATTTTAATATGTTTATATATATTAATGAGCTAAGATTTGTAGGTTTGACTACACGCATTCTATCCTAATAGAACAATTCATGGCACTAGGTCATTCAGTGAGGGTTGTGTGGATATGGATAGTAGCAACATTCTATCTCACTTTTTTAGTTTACCTTCCTTAACTTTCCATGTTCATTGTCTGTTTGAGAAATGGGAATATTGGATTGTCTAGAATAAAGTCGGAGATCTAAACTCTTATGAATTGTGGTTACTTAGTTTACTGCACAACAATAAATTGTGCTTCCAAAGAGGAGAACTGCACCAACAAAAATATGGAAAGCAATTTATCATTACCAAGAAATAGTGGAATTTATTTATGAATTGATGATTGGTGGCTTCTGATTGCACTAAGGAAGACTGTCCATTTCAACATCCAGGGGGAATATTCGAAGATAACCCGTGAAAACTGGACATAAGCATTTTTTAATAGAGATAAGTATAAGCATGAAATACATTCCCACCAAATCTACTGTTAATGTAAAATTTGTCTTTTGGTTCCCCCACATGAAGTTGAGTTTGGACATGAATATATTTCATGTTTATACATATCTCTAGTATTTTTTTTCATTAATTTAGAAAACTTATAGGTTCGGTTTTCACAGGTTTTCATTTATTTGATGGTTTTCATTGGATACCCCCCCCCCCCAAAATCCCCCACACCCAAACATCCATACTGTACCGCCCGTTCCGTCGTGGCGCCTAGCGGGAAAACTAGCTCTTAAAAATCCTAATTGCGAAATCCGTTTCTTTGCTTGTTGTCTAGTGCCGTGCCATCTCAGATCTCAAATCCCCGATCTATCGTCGAGTTCAATCCCGAATCCAAATCCTTCCCAAATCAAATCCCTCCGTAAAAGTCTAATTCGCCTCCCTAGGGTTCGATGGGCCGAATCCCTCTCGGCCCATCTCCCCCTACCCTCCCCGGCTCTCTCTCTCTCTCTCTCTCTCTCTCTCTCTCCCTCTCTCTCTCTCTCTCTCCCTCTCCCCCGCTCTGCCCGTGCGCAGCGCACGCGTGCGCGTGAGCCGCGCCGAGCCGAGCGCTCCCGCCCCCGTCGCCGCCGCCGTCAGCCTCTACCGCGCCTGCCCGCGCCTGCAGCCCGTGTCGCCGTTCCGTTCCAAACCGCCCCCGCCGTCATCACCGTCGTCATCGGCTCCGCCCCGCCACTCCCCGCGCGTGCCTCCATGGGACGGAGGCAGAGCCCTCCGCCCCTTCTGCCGCGTCGCCCCCCCTCTCCCTCCTCCTTTTCCCCGAAACGGCAAGGAGGCAAGCCCCCTTTTCCTCTCCTCCTTTTCCCCTTTTTCTCACCCCGCCGGCGTCATCCTTCCCCCACCTCTGCGCCGCTTGACCGCCGAGCGCTGGCTCGCTCTCCTTGACCGCCCCAAGGTTGGTTTCCAAACCGACATCGCCGCCCTGTAAACTCAAGAACCCTCCCTTCCTTTTCCCCTCCCAAACCTTCCCCGTTTTCGCCCGCGCCATTGCCGTCCCTCTCGCCGACCGCCGCCGACGCGTGTGCCGGAGGAGCCGGCACGAGCAAGGACGCGGAAGGGGACTCCGGGCGCGCCCTCTCCTTCCTCTTCCCCGGCCCGAGGCCGGAGAGATCGCTCCCGTGCCGTCGGCCCATCCTCACTGCGCCCTTCCTCATCGCGGTAGTGCCTCCCCCCGTTCTCCGTCCTCAATCCATCCCTTCCCCTTAGTTTCCGGTAGAAGCATGTGTAGCCTCCCCGTAGCTAGCCGGCGCCGCCCCGACCGTTGCCGCCGCTCGCCGTGTGCTCGCCGCCGTCGCCGCCCGAGCTCCGTAGCGCCCGCTCGTCGCCAGCCTCGCTCGGCGTAGCTCCGCACAATCCGACGCTAGCAATGGATTCCCGTAGCCGCGTAGATGCTCTCACCGCCGGGAATCGACCCCTCGTGACCTCGTCGCCGTTTCCCCCTTCTCCCGCCGCCGGTTGCCGCCGCCGCAATCCGCCGCCGTCGAGCATCCCCCGGCGAATCCGAGCCGTTGGCTCGTCTCCCCTCGTCCCGTGCAACCTCCCGATGTGCTCGCTTTCGCTTGTATCGCCGTGGTTCGCTCCGCCGATCGCCACCGCCGTCCGTTCCGGCCGTCATCGTTGTCTACCTCCCGCCGGTCCGCGTGGCAGCCACGTAGGCATCACGTCGGCGCCACGTCGGCCGCAACCAGGCCGACTGACCCGGCCAGCCGCCCCCTCCGCTTCCCTCCCCGTGCGCGCGGTCCACCGCGAGCCGTGAGGCTGCGCGTGGGCCCGCCGCACCGCGTCCTCCGCAAGCCGCACGCATGCGCCGCGCCTCCCTCCCAAAACCCTAGCACGCCCGCGTGCACCTCGCTCACGGTGAGCCGAGTCGCTGACAAGCGGGTCCCACCCGGGACCACGCGAGGTGAGCCCGGTCCACCGGCTCCCTCTCTCCTCCCCTCCCGCGCGCCCTACTGGGCCGAGTCCTCTTGGGCCGGCCGGCCCATTAGCTCGGCCGAGCCGCGCCTCCTCTCTCGGGCCGCGCCTTAGTCGCCCGAGGGAAGTCTACTCCTCCTCCCTCTTTCTTTTCTTTTCAAAAGGGTTTAAATAAATCCTTTTTCCTTTAGACCAAAAGTCCAATAATCTTAGAAATTCAATATCTTCCCAACCGTAAGTCCGTTTGACTCCGTTCAACTTCCAAAAATCCTCAAATCTCGAGATCTATCTAATGGCACGCTTAGGGGTCAGTAATAGGGCCTTATTTTCGCCGTTTGTTGAGTTGTCCCGTTTCGCGTGTAGTTTCGGAGCCCGAAGACCCGCAGTGCGAGGATTTCGAGGATCAAGCTCAAGATCTCGAGCAAGGCAAGCCACCTTTGAACATCTTGAGCCTATATTTGAATTTAATTATGTTATTTGAAAAATATTATGCTTAGGTAGGATTGCACTTAATCTGTTTACACCGTCTGCAAGGCAGACCGGTGTGCCTACCTAACTTGTTGCATCTGATCCTTCCATTGTAATTGCTATACCATGTTCCCTTGTAACCACCTAGTTGCGCCTCGGTAATCGTGCACCCTGCATGGGTATCGACGGTCGCCTTCAAACTTAAAATCTGAGGAAAATCTTGGGTAAAACTTGGGTTTTACAAAAGACTTGGAAAACCCGACACCTGGGTCGGTGCTTGCGAACTAAATGAATTTCCAAAATCGTGGACCGGGGAACGTACCGGGTGTACGGTTTCCCGCTCTTGCACTTAAGGACCGTTTCCTTAGAATTTCATCCGAACATAAGACAAGTACGACCACATGGGTGGAGTGGGACACCCCTGGCTGAGTAATTAGCTAATCGGCGGAGCCTTGATGCCAAGAGACATGTGGATTCGCCGGGGTGGTGTCGGGGAGGACCCCTAGGCTTCCTGGCACAGTATGGTCTGGGACCTAATCTGGTGTTGGTCTGGAACCCCTCTCGTTGGCATATGGTGAACCTGTGTCGGCTTTCGAAATGCCTTGTCATGAAAGCCTTATGGTCTCCAGTCGTGGCCGTTCTGCACGGGCTGGATGATCCGGGTTAGTAATGTCGTGTGGGTAAAGTGTACCCCCTCTGCAGAGGTTATTAAACTGTTCGAACAGCCGTGCCCACGGTCATGGGCGGATGTGAGGTGATTCCTAGTGTAGTTTTGTTTGACTACTGCCTTGTGAAATTTGCTGTTGTGAAATGGGTTTGATGTTTGGAAAATCTGCGGCTGATGGGATCAGCCAGGCCCGGGTGGCCGTTTGAAAGCTGTTGGCCGGGTGCCAATCTTGATCAATTCAAAAGACTGGTACATTGCACATACTCCGACCGGACGAGACGCACTGTCTCACCCGTGTCGTTTGAGAAGCACTCACTTAGTCGTTTCAGAAATAAGTTCAAATAAAATCAATTGCAAAAATAACAGCCTTTCCTTGAAGCCTGCATTAAACACTTATTTCCCATGGCTTGCTGAGTACTCCCGTACTCACCCTTGCTCTATATAAATAATCCCCCCCCAGTTGCTGAAGAAGATGAAGCGGATCCCGCCGATGAGGAGTTCTTCCAGGAGCAAGCCGGCTACGACGAGTTTTAGGGTTTCGGCCTAGTTCCCAAGTCGCGCCTGTGATATGTGGTCCAAGTCTTGGCTTCCGCGTTCCTTTTGTAATGCAGTTGTGAGCTCGGGATCTGTCCGCAGCCCAACATGACTGTACCCCTACTCTATAATAAAGAGACCTCTGTTGCTGTGATATCCTGTCTTCCTGTTATACCAGCACTGTTTCCTAGGACTGGTATCGATTAACAGGTTAATTTGGAGCGTCACGGGCTAGTTCCGCTCGGGACTAGTTCGGGGCGTGACACATACCATGATATATCAATTAATCATCATGATACACGATAACTGATAGTGTATTTTGTTAAAATTAAATTCAATAAAGAAACATTTTCAGACATTTTGCTTATCTCTTCATTTTGCACTACAAATCCGAATGCATTAGTTTATAAATAGACATACTCATGGGATGAAATCAGAAATTATTAAAATTATTTGATAAGCACACATCATGCCACTGCTAAATATTTGGTCAGCATGATGTGATTGTCATGCGAGAAATGGTTACACTCCTCGAAGGCCTACAAAAAAAATCTGAAAACAATTAATATGCGAGTGGAAAGATTATGTTGCTACAAATCTGGTTTGTAATATGCTTAAAAAATGAATATGCAGATATTGATGAATGTTTAACTAGCATATAAAGCATCAATTTTGATACTTAAAGGCCCTTTTCAACAATACTACATATTTACATGCTAATTCTAACCATGTTTATTTCACAGATTGCAACGACATGATGAATCAATCTCTCTTCTTAGTCGGAGAAATTGGTGGCAATGATTACAACCATCCTCTTATGGGCGGGGTATCCATTAGAAAGATTCGCAGCTTCACTCCGAGTATCATTGCCAAAATTTCTTCCACAATCACTGTGAGTAATATGCCTATGGACATACATACATATATATAAGGTGCCTGGGCTTCAAGGTTTGAAATACACGAATTGGCTCCAATTTTGAAAATTTTCAACTTCTTGTTTTTATATACCTAGATGCAAGAATTTGATTCAACCCATAATTAGCAGTAAAACAACTCAAATTCATGGATGGGAGAGAACCTTTTTAATTTTGACATGGGGAAAACATCTTGTTAGTCTATAATTTATTGATGTCTTATTCTATATTTTATGGAATTCCTACTTTGTAGCTGTGACACATCTTCTTATTTATGTGAGAGCTATAAATGTCTTGATCATATTTGCTGTAATATTTGTAAATGGCTCAGAATGGTCTAAAGATAAGAATTTTTGGATTGTTAGAGATGGACTCACTTCACTCGTTTGTATAACTAGTCCTTTTTCACCATCACAAGCTCATGTATCACAACATGGAACAAGTGTATATGGCTAGTAATGCAATAGAGTTGAGTTTGTAGGAATTGATCGGGCTCGGAGCCAAGACGTTAGTTGTTCCTGGTAATCTCCCAATTGGATGTATTCCACATTATCTCATGATATTCAAGAGTGGTAAGAAGGAAGATTATGAGCCAGAGACAGGTTGCCTCAGGTGGATGAACGAGTTCGCGCAATACCACAACAGACTTCTTATGGATGAACTAGAAAATTTACGGAAGCTTCATCCTGATGTGGCCATCATCTATGCCGATTACTATGGAGCTGCTATGGAAATCTTCCTTTCCCCTGAACAATTTGGTGATTTTCGTTAATTCATTACTGTATCTACTCTGATTTCTTTTGTAAAGCTTAACATATTAATTTTAGTTTTTAGTTTACAAGAAAAATACTCTATATGTGTGTTCTCTTAAATTTGATTTCCTTATGTTGACAATGAATCGCTTGATGACAAACACTCTATATTTGTTCTTGCTTCATTTATTTGTAGTAGACAACAAAGTATCTAGAGGAGAGGAGCTGAAAAGCAATATATAGGCATCTAAATTTGATTTCCTTAGCGCTTCTCAAACCAAAGCAAATCTTTATCTATATATGCCTGTATCTTAGTCACAGCAGCTAAATAGGATTTCTGCTCCACAAATTTATTACCAAGTTGGCTAGTTTATTTTTCAGCACCTCATGGCATGCGCTCCTATGCTAATTTTTGCATTGACAAATCACAGTTTTTTATTCTCGTTGATAGCTTGAATAAAAATTCTCTGATCGTGTTTCAGGAATTGAGAATCCTTTGGTAGCTTGCTGTGGTGGAGGAGGACCTTATGGTGTATCTGAAACTGCAAGATGTGGAAATGGTGAATACAGGGTGTGCGATGACCCACAACTGTATGGGTCATGGGATGGCTTTCATCCATCAGAAGCAGTCTATAAGGCCATTGCAACTGGCCTGATATGGGGTTCATACACACAACCTCCAATCGCTACCACCACCATTTCGTGCCTGCAAATTACAGAGCTCAGTTCTTCTGTTGAATACAAGGTCCTCTATGATTTGTAATTGTGTGACTATATTTTGTTATTTTCATAGAATGTATGTGCGGATAAAAGGTTCATGTGGAATCGTCGAAATAAGCTGGTATTGTGCTGAAATCGAGTTGAACTTATGCCATCGGGTCTTCTAACGGATTAGTTCTATGACTTCCATCTCAAGTGTGCCACCTCCCACCTCCATGAATCAAAGCACTTAATTTTTTTTTTCTATTTTCCTTCATAAGTTGTGTTTTGTTTAGTTAAATTTTTTCCATGTACCGTTCATCTTGTCTTTAGTTCTTGATGGCTTAGTCAAAGACTAATCATTTATATATCTCAGTAGTTCATTTGTTTGATTATCTAGGTTGATATAATCTAAATATATTCGACCATGTACCCATTATCTATTTAACAATTTCTTGTGTTTAATTCCCCATTCATAATATTTAGTTTGCATTTATCTTGTTCTCGTAGTATTCATTTGTTCAGGAATCCTAATCCGTGCATGCGCGGCAGGGGGAAGCGTGCGCGTTTTCTGACCATGCAACGATAAGCTCGGGGTAGGGTTAGGGTTAGGGATTCAGGGGGTGGGTGAGGGAAGGTGGCACTGGGAGGGGGAAGTGGGGGATCGGCTTAGAGGGATGGCCTAGGAGGTGGTGAACCGGCGGTGGGTGGTGGACAAGGGTGGGCAATGAGGCGGCGGAGGTGTTGTCGAGACCGCGGAGTCAACTGCATGCGGTGGGCCGGTGTTTATGATGAGGGCAACGGGAGGTGAAGAGGAGGGGTAGGCCGACAAGGGCGGGGCCACACCGGTGAGGCTGGGCGGCGGTGGGGGAAGCAAAAGAGGAGAGGGTTTGGAGCTGACCTGGATCTTGTGTCAACAGAAGAGGACGAAAGGAATCCGTCAGAGGGACTACGTGAGGCGCTTTGTTTCTTGCTGCACTGCTGCATGCTCTTCCATCGGAGGAGTTCACCAGAGTGCCATTGCTCGCTCGCTCTCTATTGGTGTCTGGTGTTGGTGGAGAGAAAGAACAAGGGGATGGGGAAGAAAGGGGATGGGGGAAGCAAGCGGGGGTGTTGGTGGAGAGAAAGAACAAGGGGGCACATTGCGAATTAGGAGCCCCTCGCTTGTTTCCATTGCAAGAACATGTCAATCTAGTATGCTTGTGTTGACGTGAAAAACACAAAGGCTTAGGAGATCTGCTTAGCTATAGTGCAGGTCCTAAATCTTTATGAGATTCGAGGCGTGCCAGTCAGTTTGATCCTGCAACTGACAAGATGGATAAATTGATGATCAAAGACTTGATCGGCCAATAAGCCGATTTAGCGGTACTAACCGATGTCGATAGGGTTTTGAACAATTGGTTATATATCCAATGTAAATTCTGACACTTGGATAAAGACAATGGAAGAACTTGAACTGACAATTCAATCAGCCGTTGATAATATGATGAAGTAGATGCCCAATAAACCAATCGGCTGATATTGATACATAATATTAAATGTAGGCTCGATGGTTAATGCATACATCGGCTAAAAGTCTGATGCAAAGATAACTTATCTGCTAGCACTCCAATAAAACGTAGCACAAATCTATAAACTTAGCAAGACTTAGATTATCAGCAGTAATATAGAAGATCGGACCTAACCGAGATAGTTCTAGATTGCATCTGATCAATAAGCTAGATAAGCCCATAGACTATGCTAACATGATGGATATAACAAATCTATTTAAAACAACATTGTGATTGTAGAGATATATCGACGAAGACATAATATCAGACCTAATCGAGATAGTCCCAGCTAAACTGATTTGTCTATAAATACAATTTTGCAATTAAAGATAGAATTGAAATATCAGGTAGGCAAGTATACCAACTGAACCATAGCAATCCAAGAGATCGAAACGATGTAGCCTTGAACAACGCCAATATAGCCGATACAATTGCCACTGCCAGGGTCGGCAGAACTTAGGACTTACCCTTTCGCGGGAGATCGAAGTGATGCAGCCCTGCACCAGGTGCCAAGTTCCTCTGGCCATAAAACCTCAGAAAAGAGGGTGGTGATGCGCCGAAAGTTGTATTGATCGAGAGATAGATTACAAGGGCCCCGGGTGTACATATTTATACCCACGGATTGATACTAGTCCTGATCGGACTCGATACAAGTTTCCTAAAGATAAAAGGAAAATTACAAAATCTTGTCGAGTTAATATATAGAATGAAACTGCTATGCCGTGGTCTTCACGATTCCTCTTTGAACTTGGTCATTTCTAGATAAACTTCCATTGGTTGATCGACATCTTTTCTTAACTGAATCCACTAAATAACCTTACCAAAATTTGACTTTAAAAGCTTGTGATATAGCTCAATGTATTCCACTCCACTACTGGCTAAAATAAGAAAGTATAATTGCAATAATTAATGGTAGTTCTATATTCTGAGTGTTGCTTCATCACAATTTTGGTGCATAAGCATCAATTTTCATATCTATTTTCACGTTTTTCTTAGAGAAAATCGCAAAAGATACCTCAAATGCCAATCTGAGTTTGAGATTCTTCCCTATAAGATGATTTGTTGCAAATACCCCCTTCTAATTCACCTAGGTTTGATATCCCCCCCCACCTCACCCCAGTTGTCATTGCTCACGTGTTTTTTTTCTCTTTCTACATGTGTTATACAACTAAGCGTATATCCTCATGTACATGTCCCAAAACACATATTCTTTCTCAGTGGTAGGGTGTCTCACCAAGCACACATCTTCGTTCTCAACGACAGAGTGTCGCACCGAGCTCAACATTCTCATCTTAAATCTACTACATAAAAACCAACCTCCACCAAACCTCAGGAAGTAAGCGCGACAGCTCATCCTCTAGTGACCAAGATATCCAAGAGCGAAGATTTTGTAGGATCGTAAAGGGCCTTTCCCCCCCAAAAGCTAGCCATTGAGGTGAGGGGTTCCCCCACTTATATCTTAGGTCCTTTGCCCTTCCACAACTAATGTGGGACTATTCAACAATTTCCCCCTTCACACATTGGTGTCCCTCAACCCTTCACTGCCCCTTCACCGTTTCACCACGGTCCCTCAGGTATACGGGCCCATAGGCACCCATGGTCTATCAGGCCTTCACACACTGTCCATCGGGCCAGAGATGTTAAACTAGCCAGGCTCTAATACCAATTATATAGGATCGTAAAGGGCCTTTCCCACCCCAAAAGCTAGCCATTGAGGTGAGGGGCTCCCCCACTTATATCTTAGGTCATTTGCCCTTCCACAACCAATGTGAGACTATTCAACAGATTTGTGATCGCCATTGTCCAATGACATGCTCGGTACCATCACTAGGAACATCACAGTCATATCATATAGAGTCTGACCGACATGACTGACCACCACAGCTCCTCTCTTGCTAGAATTCACATGAGCACATGTGTGGTTTGTGGGAACAAGAATAGGGAAGTAATGGCTATTCGGGGGAATTTCATACAAAGGTGAATTAGGAGGGGGTATTTGTAACAAATCATCTTATAGGGGGAATCTCCAACTCAGATTGGCATTTAAGGTGCTTTTGCAATTTTCCCTTTTTCTTTTGACATTTTGTAAACTAGAACTAAGTGTGCATGTAGTGGTTAGTACTTTTAGTTTTTTATGAAAATATGTACATGTCATTAGCATCAAGCTAATATATTTATATACATGCAACAATGTATATATATTTGAGACACGTTATAAAAATAAATACGATTTTTGTCCTTCAATACAAAGATTTAATTAGTCCAACGCATAGAACTCCTCAATGATCAAACGGATGACATCACCTAGAAATTGACTCAGACACTACAAGGAAACAGACCATTAGTTACCAAGGTGGTTGGTGACAATAAGCTACAAGCTGGTTGCTATAGAAACATGCTGAGTTTGTGGGCAATTAGATGGTTGTGAGTTTCTTGGAGGCCGAACTTTCTGTCCAGGTGCCATCTGCAGCTAACAATAAATAAATAAGTGAGCATAATCAAGTAATGGAGTAACAAATAAATAAATAAAAACAAACAAACTGCACAAACAATTGATAAGAGTAAGAAGTTTTGACAGCATTATTAGTTCATATATACCTAGAGCAATAATTAAAATATGTAACATAAGTTATATGAAGGAAAACATTCATTAATTTACTTCCATACTTACTAATGTATAATATAATCACAAGAAATCTAATTCTCAGTTTCTTCTTCACATTCACTTCGAGAAACAGGACCCTCCTTTAAAGATACTATCTCTTTTGGATCACTAACAATTTCTGGAATCACATCATCGCGACTCAATGTATTAGCTTCAAGAAAATGTTGGTAACTATATATTTTTTAGAACCAAGTGGTACTTGGTAACTAAAAATATCTAATAACCAAGGTTGCTTGGTGACTATTTATAATTTGCCACCAAGTAATTGGCAACTAAAAGTATGTTGTGTCCAACCCTCCTTGGTAAGTACATACATCCTACCACCTAGAACATTAATTACCTTGGTGACTAAAGGTTTGTTCACCCACTGCATAATTCAATTCAGACAGAGCAATTAATAGAAACTACAGTACTATGGCAATTTGATATGCAATTCATATATGAATCAACTAGGTTACCATAGCATCAACTGCAGAATAGTGCTACAATAAACTCATCTCAAGCTTCACCTTAAAGTACATGCTTGACACGGTAACACATTAAAACTGATGTGCAGTCTTACAAGGAAATCATTATACCCAAAAGTCAACTTCTAAAAGAGTAATCTATTTGAAGAAAAATATGAATCACTTCTATCTGAACAGAACTACGAATCACTGTACCACAAAGTAAACAAAATTTCTGTAGTACTATGGTTGAGTTTATACAAGTCTCTTGGAGCATCGCAACCTGATGCTTGTTTTGAAACACCATGATGAGTATTGTCAAGATGATGTAATAGCCTGGGAGATTACGTTGCGGTGTTCCTGAAAAAAAGCTAATCTCAGGGAAATTAGAAAATGTCATGGACTGGATCACAAATATAAAATGTTCGTATTCACTACTATGCTGATCTGGTCGATCCTCTAATCCTGTCTTCTTCAAAATTGTTAATGATGAACTTATTTCATAGGAACGAAGTTTCAATTTAGTTGCAACTTTAAGATGCATGGAGTATGGGAAACATTGCTAAAATTTAATTGAAAAAAATTCAAATCAGTGCTATGACTACAGTGGAGTTTTAATAGAAACAGGACATAAAAAGTCGATTGGAAAATTTATAGAATTCCAGCGTATACATTAGAGATTCAATTCAAACATGAATTTATAGAAGCAGTACTACATGCATGCTCAAGTTTCCATATGGTTTGGGCAATCAATTTCTAGTAGTAATACCTCCTAATCAAAGATCTTCAAAATCATGATCTCCTTGACATTCCATCCGAAACCAGTGCACCTATCAAATAAATTTAACAAAAGTTAATTGGCATTTCTATGTATTATAACACTATATTCTGCTTTTCTTTTAGAAGAAAAAAAATGTTGCATACCGGATCCATCAATTGAAGTTGTGGTTGTGTGGGATGGTCCTGAGGCATCATTATCATCCATAGCAGGAGGTGGAATACTAGCAAGTTTGGACACGACACTGCGCAACCAATCAAGTTGCTTTTGTTGAGATTCAAGCTGATTTTGTTGTACTGCAAGCTGGTTTTGTTGAACTGCCATAGTTTGTTTTGTAGAAGCCAATTCTTCTTCCATTTGTTGATAGGTGTTTGCTGAAGTTGATGAAGCTCTTCTATTAGG
Organism: Oryza glaberrima; assembly: GCF_000147395.1. Taxonomy (NCBI): domain Eukaryota; kingdom Viridiplantae; phylum Streptophyta; class Magnoliopsida; order Poales; family Poaceae; genus Oryza; species Oryza glaberrima. The sequence continues at coordinate 23,983,981 of NC_068326.1, forward strand.
TTTCGGACCATGACCTCTCCCTCTAATATATCCATATGCCTTCCCAAGCACCTTCTCACAAATTTGTTGCTCTGTCAGCTGGTTTGCACCTTCTTGCTCATTTTCATGCTGCATCTGTAACATTGTTTCCTTTATACAGAAAAAAATCAAAAGTTTTTGTTAGCACAAGAAGACACTTAACTATAGTGAAAATGACTCGTTAGAATGATACTTACATAGTTCTGTCTAGCATCTCTTGACGCCCATCCTTTGTCACTACAATAGCATTCCTTGTACAATGAGATTTGATCACAACTCTGCCAAGACATAATATTTACTTAAACAGATGCTTACGAAAAATAAATCATAAGGAAAATAGATGAAATTTAGCTTACTAATTCATGCTGAAGTGCCACAAATGGTTTGGTTCCCTTTTTATGAACATATGCCAGTTTCATCCGATTAGCTTTCCCTATAACTGATTTTTTCTGCATATGGCAAGAATAGCCAAAGGAACACATAGAAAATGCCTTAGTTAATATGATGAAGAAATAAATTTAGCTAGTTGTTAAGAGGCATGCATTCAGATATAAGATAAAGCATGCAAAGAATCATATACCTGAAATTCTTCTGTTTCGAAATGATCACAAAGCCAAGTCCAATAACCAGGTCTGTCACGAAGGGGTTCATATGGACTGTTACGAGCACTGTCCCCACCACCATACTTGAGATAATGAGTATAGCATCTATGGTGAAATGTTTTATAGCTTGACGAAAATAGAAGCTCCAGACAGCCTTTAACATGAGGTTCAGATAGATCTAAGTTGAATTTCATCTGCAAAAGATAGAATTCAGATGTTAGTATTTGCAAGATCACTCCAGAGAAGTCAAAGATATTACATAAAGGAATAAAAATGATAATATTATATACCTTCAGAAGCTCATACAAAGGTTCTTTGTCAGCCTCACTAAAATTGTTCCAACCAATGCGTTTGATAGGTGCATGGTACCTAGTAACAATCCCAATCTCTCTTGAAAGTAGTTCATGATTTTCTCCAATTGGCCTCCTCTCTACTGAAATATTCAAGTTCAGTGGGTGACCAGCTTTTTTGATCAGGCGCTCCAAACCTTTTGATTTATTCTTTCCGCGCACTTTCTTGGAGTTGGAAGTAGAAACATGCTGAGTTTGTGGGCAATTAGATGGTTGTGAGTTTCTTGGAGGCCGAACTTTCTGTCCAGGTGCCATCTGCAGCTAACAATAAATAAATAAGTGAGCATAATCAAGTAATGGAGTAACAAATAAATAAATAAAAACAAACAAACTGCACAAACAATTGATAAGAGTAAGAAGTTTTGATAGCATTATTAGTTCATATATACCTAGAGCAACAATTAAAATATGTAACATAAGTTATATGAAGGAAAACATTCATTAATTTACTTCCATACTTACTGATGTATAATAGAATCACAAGAAATCTAATTCTCAGTTTCTTCTTCACATTCACTTCGAGAAACAGGACCCTCCTTTAAAGATGCTATCTCTTTTGGATCACTAACAATTTCTGGAATCACATCATCGCGACTCAATGTATTAGCTTCAAAAGTATCATCCAGAACAATATCACCACCCTCTTCTTCTTGAAAGGCAATATCTTCATTAGCACCGATGTCTAAAGCACTTTCAGTCCCAGCACTCCAAACCTCTGGATCAAATAGGTGCCGATGGTTAACCTTTTGCACTACTTGCCAATTCCCCTTCAATTTAGTATCAGGTACATAAAAGACCTGCTTAACTTGACTAGCCAATACATAATTGTCATCTGTGTACCACCTTTTGCTTATATTAATACTAACAAAGTCATTGTCAATGATCACTGGTTTGTTTCTCTCCAGATCGTACCAATCACACATAAACAATGCAACTTGCCGATCATTAGGATAATCCAAGACATATATGTCTGTGAGAGTACCATAGTATGTTATGATTTTCCCTTTATGTGGACCCTCAACGCATACTCCACTGTTTTGAGTTTTTCGACCTTCCTCCCGCTCCTTTGTTAAAAATCTAACTCCACCAATAATACATCCAGAGTATTTATGTACTTTTTTGTGTGGTCCAATTGCAAGGGCATATAAACAATCAGATACTTGGGATGAACCATCCTTGCGCAAATCTATAACCTAATTGCCAAAAACAATGCATGTTAGCTAATGCAAACAATGGACATATAGTTTATGTGAAGCCAAGTGTGAGCTTACTCTTTGGCGCAGCTGTAGCAAACTCTTGTTGCTGTCTATTTGCTATATTTCCCACGCCTTGTGCCTCTAAAACGTCCTCATGCTCACTAAAATGTTGTTGCGACATGTGATATATTAGTACAAGTAACTATGTAATTATTTGTAACTATTACTGAAATATCATTTTATTTTACTTACTATAGGAACCCTTGCAGTTCTTCACAATTATTGAGCACGTACCAACACAGGGAATTATATTGATCTTGTGTTAGGATTACGTCATCCTTGTGACCAAAAGCACAGAATCTAGATGAAAATATTGAGTAGCGATCAGCGAATTGCCTCTCTCCATCATAGTTTCTCTCTTCCCTATTGAACCTTGTCTCAATTCCATTGAGATACATAGAGCAAAATGTTGAGCACTCCTTCATAATATAGGCTTCCGCGATTGAACCCTCTGGATGTGCCCTATTGCTCACCATGCCTTTCAAAGTACCAAGGAACCTACATACCAATAATATACACTTACTACAGTACAACGACAAAATTATAGAACAAAGAGAAGGATCCTAATCAACACATACCTTTCAATAAAAAACATCCATCTATACTGTACAGGTCCACCAAGTCTTGCTTGTTGTGGTAAATGGACTGCTAAGTGTACCACAATATCAAAAAATGCAGGTGGAAAAATCATTTCCAATTTGCACAACACAAATATTATTTGTTCTTCTAACTTTTCCAGCACATCAAGCTTCAATGACTTAGAGCATAGTTGACGAAAAAAGCTACCTAACTGTAATAGTGCATCACAAATGTCATTCTGCAAATACCCTCGAATTCCAATTGGAAGTATTCGCTACAAAAGAAGGTGGAAGTCATGTGTCTTCAACCCAGTTATTTTCCCCTCTTTATAGCTTAGACCTTTTGATATATTTGCACCAAAACCATCAGGAAAGCGAACAGATTCTATAAATTGAAAAAAATCTTGTCTCTCCTCTTGGGATAGTGTATAACAAGCAGGAGGCTTTATGACATTGCTGCCCCTTTGTTGAAAGTGTAGCTCTTTCCGGATGTTCATATCTTGCAAGTCCATGCGAGCCTTAAGTGTGTCTTTAGTCTTACCATTTATGTTCAAAAGAGTTCCAAGCACGCTCTCACAAATATTTTTCTCAATATGCATGACATCTAGGTTGTGTGGCAACTTGAGTTCCTTCCAGTACGGCAACTCATACAAAATGCTGATCTTAGTAAAATTCTTTCCTGGGATGTCCCTTTCTGAGGTCTTTCTTTTCTTATTTCCATCATGCTTTCCATACTTGAAGCCTTGTAGATGATCTAATTTTTGTAGCATTGCAAAATTTTCATCTCCTGATAGTTGTCTTGGCCTCAATGATGTTTCATTCTTGCCATTAAAGTTCTTACTTCTTCGCCATCTATGCTGAATAGGCAAGTATCTTCTATGACCCAAAAAACCAATCTTGCTTCTTAGCGAACACGAATCAGTCCAATCTAAACATATCGGGCAAGCCTTATAGCCCATTGCCACATACCCATATAGTGAATCTAATGCACGAAGGTCACTAATAGTGCCTAGCACTACTGCTCGTAGATTAAAAGTATCTCCTACAAAGGCATCATATGTACTGACTCCAGTGTTAAAGAGTAGATTCAATTCTTCAATCAAGGGCCTCATGTACACATCAATATCCCTTTCAGGTGCTTTCTTCCCTGGAATCAGCAAGGGCATTAATAGGAAGGGTTCCTTCATGCACTTCCATGGTGGCAGGTTGTATACAACTAATATAATAAGCCACACACTATAAGAGCTACTCAAAGTTCCAAATGGGTTGAACCCATCTGTAGCAAGTCCAAAGCGCAAATGGCGAGGATCGTGCGCAAGCCATTGGTATTTTCCATCCAAATCCTTCCAAGCTTCGCCATCAGCTGGATGTCTCAAGACATTTTCCTCAATTACACGCTTATCACGATGATATCTTAAGTCTGAGGCTATGTCCTTGTTCATAAATAGTCTCTGTAACCTAGGGATCAAAGGAAAATATCGCAAAACTTTGTGAGGTACACGTTTCTTTCCCTTGTGAATTTTCCATCTTGATTCATTACAAACAGGGCACTTATCATAGTCTTCAAGTTCCTTCCAGAACAATACACAATCATTGATGCATGCATGTATGCTTTCATAGCCCAGCCCTAGATCTCTTAACATCTTTTTTGCTTCATAATATGAGGCTGGAAGTGTGTCACCTGTTGGCAAAGCTTCTTTCAATAATTTGAGTAGCATCTCAAATGATTTGTTAGTCCAATGGTTTAAATCTTTTAAGTGGACTAACTTCAAGAAGAAGGATAACAGTGAATGACCTCTGCATCCTGGGTACAACTCTCTTTGTGCATTTCTTAGCAAGTTATCAAAACGGACTGCCTCTTGATTAGATTAGAGGACATTATCTCCATTATTACCACTTTGGTTCTCCTGCTCTGCAACCCCAATTGTGGCCCTATGGATATCACCTAATAGATCTTGAATAGTATCAAATCCATCAAACTCATCCCCATTATCTTCATCCTCTAAAAGTTCATCGTCCTGATCATAATTGTTGGCCACTTCTCCATGGAATACCCATTTTGTATATGATAATTGTATACCATACAACACCAAATGTGTTCGAACATCATTGGCACCCATCTGACTTATATTCAAACACCTTTTGCATGGGCAAAATATAAAATTGTTCTCTCCATTGTGTTCACAAGCAAATTCAATAAATGCGTTTACCCCAGCAATATACTCCCTAGAGAACCTATCGGGCAATCTCATCCAACTCTTGTCCATATTCTAATCCTCTGCATAATGCAAGTTTCCTTAGAATTAATCACCAATGTGGTAATGCAAGTATTACAGATTATTTAATCTAAAACTATTTAATCTCCTCACAAATGGCAATAAAACTTCTAAAGCCATGGCACTCACAAACCAACATGCTAACCCAATGTCATGGAAATCAATTCATTTCTAAAACCCTAAAATTTGAAATACTGTGTGCTAATCAAATTAGTGCAGTCAACCAGATTTATAAGTCACACTCATGTTATACTCATGTTATAGCAGATCAAATCTCACACAAAAACCATTGAATAATAGTGCATACAAACATTCATTTGGGTTATAGATCAGGTTCAAGGCACATCCAGTTAAACAAATTGTTTGTGTGCAAACATAGAATATCAGGAGAATTTAACCATTTACCTTGAATCAAAGTGGAGACTCCTCCTGCTGCCTGCAATGAATCAACTGCTTGCCCCGATGACGTTGTAGCTAAACCACCAGCGATCCCTCGGGCGCTGCTATCGCAGAGACCACCGATTCCTGGGCGCTAGCACAGGGGCCGCGAAGGACTCCTCCACCGAGCGCCGGCGGCGGCGGCGTCGTCGTCGCCACAAAACTCCGTCGACGGTGCCGCCGCTGGCCGCAGATCTCGCCTTGCCGCCGCCGCAGGAGACCTTTCCCTTGCCTCTCGATTTGTTTCTGGATGGGGATCGGGAGGAAGTGTGTTTTGCACTCCAGTACTCCACATATTCAAATATCAGGTACATGCCTTGGTTGCTATATGTTGTCACGTGACTAGTGACCAAGTACTGGCCAGTAACTTGGTAACTGTAGAGATAATTGGTACTGTTTAACTCAAGTAACGTGCTGACAGCTACAGCAACCAAGGTATTAGCATGTTGGTTACTATTGATTAATATCTAGGCACCAAAATTCTTGGTAACTAAATATACGGTAGCTAATTGTATGTTTTCTTGTAGTGAGAACGGTGTCTACTCAACCAAATCAGCATACATTACAATTCATTGGGGCAGCGGGCTCGATCTTCAACCAGACAATCTCGAAATGTTGGGTGCCACTAAGTGCGCGCAAGTTCTTTTCTTGGCTCATAATCCAAAACAGAGTCTGGATAATAGTCAGGCTCCAAAAGAGAGACGGGACAAACCAACACAATTGCCCAATGTGCCGAGCTTCTACAGAATCGGTCCTACACCTCCTAGCCAACTGCAGACTGTCGAGAAGGATATGAACAAAACTTCAAAGATGGACAAATATCGACCTCCAAATAAATGAGTGGGCAAACTGCGCCAATGTAGAAGAATGGTGGTACAAACTGTCACGTATACCCCATGTGCCGAGAAAGACACTAAAATCGGTGATCATCCTTGTGGCCTCGAAGCTTTGGTGCGAGCGAAATACCAAGATCTTTAGACACATAGCTACCACAACGGCTACAATTATCACCAAGATCAAAGAGAATGCGCGAGCGTGGATCAAGGCAGGAGGCACATGAATCATAGAGATCATCCCCTCGAAGAATAGCCCTATTCTAGTTCTTTTGCGGGTCTATTGTTTGTGATAGACCCTATATATATTTCCGTGCTGTGAATTTACTCCTCTATTATCTATTACTAGTACAAAAGTGAGAAAAGCTTTTGCCTTTTTCAAAAAGAAAAACACAGATATTAGTTCTTATGATTTGTGAACAATATGTACAAATGCAGTAAGAACAGGGACGGTAAATAATCTTTGCATTTATGAGTATATTGGGCTATTATCATTATTCGGAAACAAAATTGAATCACTTTAAAACGTTCCATATTTAACGTGCTACTTCTATCCTTGGAAGGGCTTGAAATATGAATTGCTGCCGTTACCTTACCAGGAGATTTAATTTGGTGCCACAATCGGGTTCCGACGCCACCAGGCCGATCTTGGAAAGCATTGACACATTTTGATCCGCGTTCGATCACACGGAGGTTTATAAAAGGGGGTCTGCATATGCAAGCAATGCAGAACGATCGCGACAAGTATATATCTCTCTCTAGCAATCATCTCGATCTGTACATTCTTGGCGATGGAGAGCTTGATCAGGCGCCATGGGGGGCGCCGTGTCGTTTCCCCGTCATCGTCGGCGGCGGCGGCATCGTTCATCCTCCTCCTCTGCGCCGTCGTCCTTCTCAACACTCACGTGGCGCTGTGCGGCTGCTACAAGCGCATCTTCAGCTTCGGTGACTCCATCATCGACACCGGCAACTTCGTGTACCTTACCGGCAACGGCCCGTCCCAGTTCAAGGAGCTCCCCTATGGCATGACCTACTTCAACCGCCCCTCCGGCCGCATCTGCGACGGCCGCGTCCTCGTCGACTTCTACGGTGAGTTGCATCTGCAGATGTAGCATGTATATAATTTTATATACACGTGCCATTTCTTGATTTCGCGCGTGGCAATCTATATTTGCTCGTGTGTGTGTTTCAGCGCAAGCGCTCAACCTGTCGCTGCTACCACCGAGCATACCGGAGGAGGGGTCAGGGCAGTTCGAGAACGGCGCCAACTTCGCCGTGCTGGCGTCGACGGCGCTGGGGCCGGACTACTTCAAGACCAAGTACAACTTCAGCCTGCCCGTGCCTTACTGCCTCGACAACCAGCTCGCCTCGTTCAAGAAAGTGCTCGGTCAGATAGCTCCTGGAGTCGGTAAACAATCAATCACGCGAACACGTTGTTAATTTGATCGATTAACGTGCATGCGTGCAGTGCATGGAAGAGCGTGTTCAGATCATGTCGGATATATATATAAATCTTTGTCTCTGTTTCAGATGCCACCAAGAGCCTGCTAGGCGAGTCGCTGATCGTGATGGGCGAGATCGGCGGCAACGACTACAACTTCTGGTTCACCGCGCGGCAGCCACGCGAGACGGCGAGGCAGTACCTCCCCGACGTCATCGGCCGCATCGGCGCCGCCGTCCAGGAGGTGATCAACCTCGGCGCGAAGACCGTGCTGGTCCCGGGCAACTTCCCGTTCGGGTGCGCCCCGGAGTACCTCCAGGGCTTCCAGAGCAGCAACACCTCCGACTACGACGCCACCGGGTGCATCGCGTGGTTCAACGACTTCTCAAGGCAGCACAACCAGGCGCTGGTGCAGGAGGTCGCCCGCCTCAGGTCGCAGAACCCCGGCGTGACGCTCATCTACGCCGACTACTACGGCGCCGCCTTGGAGTTCTTCAAGAACCCCAAGAACTACGGTGAGCACGCCATAAATCCTATATATTGTGTTCGATATATATGATGCTTCATTGTTTTGTTTGACTAATAATGTTTTATCGATCCGTTCTTGGTTTTGGAAGGTATCGGTGACCCTCTGCTAGAGTGCTGCGGCGGCGACGGCCCGTACCACACCGGCATGACGTGCAACAAGACGGCCAAGGTTTGGGGGTCCCCGGCCAACTTCGCCAGCTGGGACGGCGTCCACATGACGGAGAAGGCCTACAGCATCATCGCCGACGGGGTGTTGAGCAAGCGTTACGCCGACGCTCCGTTGCTCTGCTAGAGGATTTAGCTGGAATTCGTGCGTGGCTTTAATTCTGGGATAGAGATTCTTGGGAACTCTTACGCATATATATTTGTATCAACCAGTGAACTAGTAATGCAAATAACAATAATCTGATTACGCAACGCACGCATTCCTTCCTCCGGAGTCCGGAGTATAACATTTGGTAAGCGTAAACCCGTAGCAAGATATACTGCTTATGTAAGATATGACCACACATTTATTTTTCTAAATGTCGTCTATCTCATTCGGTTTGGTCTTTGACCCAAATAGTTTCAAACCTACATCCATCCTATAGTGTTTCACATATGTTCGGGACGGGAGTTTGGCTTTTGTGTTTATCTAAAGTTTTGAGACCTTTACTCCTAATATGAGCTGTTGCTATATGTTGATCGGTATGGTTATGTAGGAATGGTGTAGCTTTTAAAGATTGATTCTCCTTTGCAGGTTAATCTGGCTTCGTTTTTGGGCTACTTCATAAGCCAAGTTTACGGAATTTAATTGCTTTTACTACATGTTAGCAATTGGAAAGTGGCCAAGAAGTTTTTTACCTACGAGCGTGGGTGGCGACCTAATCTACGAATTGATAACCCTTAATTCTTCATGTTTAATTGTTTCAAAACAAGTGTGGGTATGGTGTGCGTTTAGGTTATGTGCTGGGTATCTGTTTAGGCTATGTGCATTTTAGGTATGTAGAGGCTACGAATGTTTTTAGCATGGTTGTATCATCTTGAATAAAAATTTATGTTATCTAAAAGAAAAATCATTAATATTTTAATTGATCAAGTCAAGGAGAGTAGGACCGACGAGTAATGTAGATGAGGCTAGCTATCGAGCTCTTGAGTTTGTGAGTGACAAAATGCTCGGTTCCTTACATGGTAGACCAGGGCCCATATAAGAATACCTACTTGTTGAATTTCCCGCGCAATTGCATGGGACTAATCGAATTTTCCCCGTAATTGCAGGAGGGATATTGAAATAGAATTATATTTGCTAAATAAATCTTCTCATTTTCCGAGTTAATGCTTAATATTTAGGTCTTAGCTAGGAGAGTGTTAAGAATTAGGGTAACCAATAGTTTCAAAGGTACCAACCCTATGATGGAAAATTTTCTTCTTTTGGTAGAACTCTAAAAAGAATAAAGATTTTTAAACACACGGGCATAGGAAAAAAAATGTAGGATTCAAACGCCTCGACATCTCAAATCCTATGGATTGGGAAGCACAGAAAAACTAAATGAATGATTATTTGGATAAAACGTAGGAAAAACACAGGAATTAAAACAGAGATATAGACATACAAAGGTATTTTTTCCCAGGAGATTGATCCTCATGTAGGAAATCCTCCAAAATTTCTATGATTGAGACAATCCTAAGGAATTTCAAAAGATTTGAAAGAGCCATTCCCTTGTTCTAAATGACCATATAGGATAGATGTCTTTCCATAGGAATTCAATCCTTGAAAATTCCTCCAGAATTGCTTTGATTTAAAGGCCCAAATTTAGATATGGTTTTATACAATTATATTTGTAAAACTAGAAGAAAGAGTTGTATCTCAAATACAATTATGAGAAAAGAAAATTATCTTGAATCAACATTTATACGATCCATTGATGCTACAGCTACAATGTGGCGTCACTATGGGTATACACATATCTTTAGAATACTATATCTACACGGCTTCCCATCAATTTGCATTTGACCACAGGGAAGGAACTGTCCAAAATACTTTAAGAAGCACTTTAATAGTATTCGGATGTATTGCATATGTTGTGATATGGTACCATAATAATACCATAATTGGACTACATCTCCATTTATAACAGGGGATTCGAATGAGCCATTTAAAATGCAGGCGATAAATTGAAGCCAACAACATTGTGTCCATTGTCTTCGATCCCTCTGTCGATCTCTGCTGTTCCAGCCTAGAGGCAGAGCAGCAGCAGCCGTTGTCAGATATGGGCAGTTTCAGTCACCAGAAACATTCCATTTCCGTGTACCTCGTCCTCGTGTCCGCCGTCCTGCTGCTGAACTCAACCCTGGGTTTGTGTGGCTGCTACAAGCGCATCTTTAGCTTCGGCGACTCCATCATCGACAGCGGCAACTTCGTCCACATCGCCGGCGACCATCCGTGTCCGTTCAAGGAACCACCGTTTGGCATGACCTACTTCAAGCACCCCAGCGGCCGCATCTCTGATGGCCGTGTCGTTATTGATTTCTACGGTGAGTTCATAGGCCCATCAACTCCTCCCTGACTGTTCCAAAATTTATTTTCCCATGTATGGTCAAAATTGATTTTTCTTTTGTTTACAGTCAGGGCGGATCACACAGCTAGGATAGCCAATATTTTCGTAATTCAACAACATTGAAAATCATTTGTCCATGTTTTAGTCCAGGTTTTTGAAAATTTCTAGATCCGTTATTGTTTACATAGATAGTACCCTCTTTAATCATGAAAATATATCATTTTGATTTTTTTTAATTATCAAACCTACATGCATAATTTGTATATTTTCAATAAAAGATTATTTGATGGAAAAAATTAAAAGCTTGACTTTATGTTTAGTAACTGAAGAGAATATACAGTAGAGCACCATTAATTCGAGTAGTAGTGCACATACCCAATACAGTAGTACATTTTTTAGATGATGATACTGTGTGTAGTACATTTTTTTTTTTTTTTGACATGCCCACCATGTGCTTGCGTATATATGTTGCAGCGCAAGCACTCCAGCTTCCGTTTGTACCACCGAGTTTGCCCGAGAAGGACAGGGGGCAGTTCCCGCACGGCGCCAACTTCGCCGTGTTGGCCTCCACGGCGCTGCCGCCGGAGTACTTCAGAAGGCGGAACCACACCGTGCCGATGCCCTTCTCCCTCGCCACGCAGCTGGAGTGGTTCAAGCAAACGCTGCAGCGGATCGCTCCCGGGGACGGTAAGTAGTACGTGGTACTTGTAAAATTAACAACCAAAAAAAAAAAAAAAACCGAGTGCACGGGCAACAGTGCACACTGCACATACACAGCTGATCAATTTGTCCGTTTCAAGTTTCTAAAATGTTGCTCCTGAGTCCTGATTTTAAATTTCAGCTGCTAGGAGAGCACTGCTCGGTGAGTCTCTTATCTTGATGGGTGAGATCGGCGGCAACGACTACAACTTTTGGTTCTTAGATCATAAACCTCGCGAGGTTGCTTACCAGTTCATCCCGGATGTCGTCGCCAGCATCAGCTCCACTGTCCAGGTCGGCATAAACCATCATATCCTGATCGAACCATTGCATATGTACATGAAAAACATGAACCATCCCACTGACGTAGCATGCACCATGTACATATACAATCGCATACACGCAGGAGCTCATCGGTCTGGGCGCGAGGACGATCATGATCCCGGGGAACTTCCCGACCGGGTGCGTGCCGGCGTACCTGAGCGCCTACCGGAGCGGCAACCCGGCGGACTACGACGAGTTCCGCTGCCTCCGGTGGTTCAACGCCTTCTCCGCCGCGCACAACCAGGCGCTGCTCAACGAGGTCAGCCGGCTCAAGGCGCAGCACCCGGGCGTCAGGCTCATCTACGCCGACTACTTCGGCGCCGCCCTGCAACTCTTCCGTAATCCACGCAGATTCGGTGAGCTGCCGCTTGTTTCGATCGCATCGCATCGTTAAAAACCGCAAGATGCGTACGCACGCCACACCACAGTACTGATATATGGAATATCGATCTGTTTGCGATTGGCGTGCGTGCAGGTATCAATGATCCTCTGCTCGCGTGCTGCGGCGGCCATGGCCCGTACCACACCGGCGCGACGTGCGACAGGACGGCGACAGTCTGGGGTGATCCGGGCAGTTTCGCCAACTGGGACGGTGTCCATATGACGGAGAAGGCGTACCATGTCATCGCCGACGGGGTGCTCAACGGGCCGTTCGCGGATCCTCCGTTGCTGCATAGTTGCTAGAATTGTGCTATGGCTGTTCCAGAATCCAGCTGACTACTGTAGCTGAGATCTCCGGAGATCTTTTGCTGGTTTTATTGATGAATTTGAAATGGAGGAAATTATTTCAGTTTACTTAGATGATTTCGAGGAGAAATAAGTTCAAGTAATGTCATGCTCGATGCTATTATCGCTTTTTTTAAAGAAAAATAGTACAAACGTAAGCGCTCACAATGCGTGCACATTCACCATGACGAATACAAACGCACAGCCCTAACCCTATAAGCATCTCCAAAAAATTGGACCGACATGTATTGAGAATGACGAAGTCAACTCAGGCATCTGCTTTAAAAGACTAGGATGACATATCTTGAGAATGACTAAGTCGTTATAGGTGTATCACTGATGACAGGTACTTCTCCTACCACCAAAAGAAAAAAGCTGTAAATACGAATACCCATATCAAATTTAGAATTTGAATCCGAGTATAGTGGTTCTACCACAATAAACCTAACCACCAGTTGAGCTATTCTCACTTTAGTATTATCTCTTGATTTCAAGCGTTGATGCTGCACTTTACACACAAAATGACAAAGAAATGGTGATCTATGGTCCCGTTTAAGTTGTTAACTATGAACACGCAAAACGAGAAAACTATTAATGCATGATTAATTAAATTTTAATTATTTTAAACTTGTAAAGAATTTGTATATGATATTTTAAAGAAACTTCTATAAAAGTAGTTTTACACGAAATACAAAGTCTAAAAAGCGTGTTAAAAAACCAAGATAGAATTTGTATCTTCATCACCAAAATAATGGGGCCTACAGATTGATCAGACCCTTCAATTAAGCCCACGATGGGCCTACTCCTTCGAAGAGCCCATTATGGGCCTACACAACTAAGCCCATTAAAATTAAGCAGGGCCGAGACCCATCGACACGCAAAACCGAACGAGAAAGCTTTGAAGCCGTGCGACCCTGAAGCCCGCGGCCACGATGCCCCCGCCGTGGCCGCCGGCCGCGCCGCCGCCGGCCTGCGCGCGCTCGCTCGCTGACCTCCTCGTCGCGCTCTCCGCCGCCCGCGCGCTCCCCAAGGGGCAGCAGCTCCACGGGCATCTCCTCAAGGCAGGCCACCTCCCCGCCACCGCCTCCTCCCACGCGCCCATCGCCCACCACCTCCTCACCTTCTACGCCCGCTGCGCGCTCCCCGGCGACTCCCTCTGCGCCTTCCTCGACCTCCCCGCGCCGCCATCCCCGGCCGCGTGGTCCTCCCTCATATCCTCCTTCTCACAGAACGGCCTCCCCGCCGCCGCGTTCGACGCCTTCCGCCGCATGCTCGCGGCCGGCGTCCCCGCCACCGACCGCAACATTCCCTCCGCCGCCAAGGCGGTCGCAGCCGCGGAAGACTCCTCGCGCCCGCCTCTTGCCCCGCACGCGCTCCATGGACTCTCCGCCAAGACACCGTTCGCCGGCGACGTGTTTGTCGGGTCGTCGGTGCTTGACATGTATGCCAAGTGCGGGCACCTTGCCGACGCCCGCCGGCTATTCGATGAAATGCCGGAGCGGAATGTCGTCTCCTGGTCTGCTCTCATATGTGGGTACGCTGATGCTGGGATGCATTCCGCGGCGATGGAGATCTTCCGCTTAGCACTTGAGGAGGCAGTGCCGGTTAATGACTTCACAGTTTCGTGCATTCTTCGCGTGTGTGCTGCAGCAACACTCTTTGAGCTTGGTGCTCAGGTGCACGCCCGATCTATAAAGACAGCTCTAAATGCATCACCGTTTGTGGGTAGCTCGCTTATTTCTCTTTACTCAAAATGTGGCCTTGTGGAGTGTGCATACCAGGTGTTTGGTGAAGCACCTGAGAGAAACCTTGGAATTTGGAATGCGGGGCTCAATGCATCTGCTCAGCATGGTCATACTACTGCAGCATTTCAACGGTTTATGGATATGCAAAATGCTGGATTTCGTCCCAACTCCATCACGTTCCTGTCTTTGATCACTGCTTGTAGCCATGCTGGTCTTGTTGATGAGGGAAAGAGATATTTTTCCCTCATGAAAGAGTACAGAATTGAGCCGCAGGCTGAGCATTATGCTGCAATGGTTGACCTACTTGGCCGTGTAGGACGTATAAGTGAAGCACTAGGCCTTATTGAGTCAATGCCCATGGAGCCACCTGAGTATGTCTGGGGTGCACTCCTTATGGCATGTCGCATGTTTAAGGATGCTGACACTGCAGCAATTGCTGCAAAGAGGTTGTTTGAGACAGGGTCACGAAGCTCTGGTGCACATATGCTCTTGTCAAGCACGTATGCAGCTGCAGGAAGGCATATGGATGCAGCACTTGTGAGGAAAGCAATGCGTGATGCAGGTGTACGTAAAGAGACTGGACTAAGCTGGCTGGAAGCTGCAGGGGAGGTACATACCTTTGTGTCAAATTGCAGGAGACATCCAAGAAGCAACGAAATTTACAATGTGCTGGAGAAAGTTGGTGAGAAGATGGAGGCAGCTGGTTATGTAGCAGATACAAGTGCAGTGGTTAAGGATGTGGACAAGGATGAGAAGCAGGCAACAATGAGGTATCATAGTGAAAGGCTAGCAATAGGTTTGGGGCTTCTGATTGTTCCAGAAGGTGTACCAATACGAGTTATGAAGAACCTGCGAGTTTGTGATGACTGCCACAATGCAGTTAAGTATCTCAGTAAGTGTACAGGAAGGATTGTAATTCTCAGGGATAACCGTCGGTTTCACCGGTTTGAGGATGGGGTATGCTCTTGTGGGGATTTCTGGTGATATATCTTCTGATGTACCTTATTCTCATTCATCATGTTTTTCTGGTCAGGCATTTTAGATTATATTTCTTCAGGAAATAGATCTTTACAGGTTCAGTGGCTGGTATGAAACACAAATCTATTGCCATGCTGTTTTGGCACAGAAAAAAACATGCCATAACCTTCAAGCTGAAACAGCTGGACTCAGCCATGGTTCTATAAATAAAACAGGACATCGGTCATGATATGTTAGGCTCAGTTTAATAATCTGAATAACAGTGTCACTGCACGATAGTTGAGACTGTTCTGATGCTTCGTTGTGCATAGAAGAATGATTGATGTATCAGGAGAAGCTACATACAAGTTTCCATACACCAGTTTGAGAGTCACCATAATACATCAGCATGGTACAGTTCAGTCCGTTACACTATAATCATATAAACTTTTCTTTTATAATGTCTGTCATTCTATAGTACTATCAATTATAATTGTATTATTTCTTTGGTACTAAGTCATCTACTTTGAGAAAGATAAACTTCTATATCTTAAATAGAACAGCAAAACTCAGTTTAGATCAAAATGAAAAATTATTGTGGCCCTGTTTGGATATTAGCTAAACAATGCAATGTGAACTGAAAGTAGCATTAGCTTTATTTTTCAGGCACTGGTACATCTGTTGAAATTTGTTAGGCCAAGACTTAAAGGTAGCTGCTAAATGTATTAAAATATTGTACTTTGGAAGTGATAGGTAGAGATCTGAGCTTTATTTGTGGCTTTACCTTGTTGCGCGTAGGACCTTGACCAGCTAGGCAGCTAGACCCATATTCAGAAAGGTGCAATGGAGTGGCTGCTAAGCTCATATTGATTTTCCTTGCCTAATTCTGGTGATGAGTGTTGCAAAATACTCCTTTACAAATGTGCCTTTCCTGGATGATGTTGCCAATAACAGTGAAAAATGGTGGTTACATACATCATAACTCTGTAGATGGCTCTTCACAAACAGAACTTTTGGCTGTATGGTCATGGTCTATATTATTCTATTAAGGATATAGTCAAGATTACGATTATACATATGGTTAGTAATCATTGGAACTAAAGGTTTTAATATGAAATGCTTTGGTTAGTAAACATGGTACTAATGGATGCTTCTATTGGAGAATACTTCAAATACCAAACAGTACGCGTATAAACTTCTGCCATTTATTGGAGAAAAAACTTCTACAGAAGATGCTGCTCATTTCTGGTTGCAACTGGTGAACCCCACCCCCTCTCTTCAGAGGCACACAAAGATTTGGTGTGCTGGGTAGTGTCAGGTGGCATTTCTTTATGAATATGATGGAGTTCTCCACTTCTCCTTTAGGCCTTATTTGATCCGTGCAAGTTTCTTCATGCTTTGAAATCCAGGATGGATGGTTGCCAAGTTGGGCGGTTGATTGGTAGGGAAGAGAATGACAGGGAGCTCATCTTCTACATGCTTATGGAACTGCGGATTTGATGGAGAGGATAGCAACCTAGAATCATACACACACACACACACACACATATATACCCAGACGCCCAGTGGAATATGAAGTTGCAAGCTCTTGTGGCTTGTAAGTACCAAGCATCACAGACCAACCATATACAGCAAAGATGAGCTCCCTAAGAGGGCTTGGAAATATCGCCAGAAGATGGAGAGAGCTCAATGGTGTGAGTTACTGGAAGGGGTTACTTGATCCTCTTGACGTTGATCTCCGCAATAACATCATCAACTATGGTGAGCTTTCTCAGGCAGCCTACACGGGGTTAAACAGAGAGAGAAGATCAAGGTACGCTGGGTCTTGCCTCTTCAGTCGCAAGGACTTCCTCAGCAGGGTGGATGTATCAAACCCAAATCTGTATGTCATTACAAAGTTCATATATGCAATGTGTACTGTCAGTTTGCCTGATGCATTCATGATAAAGTCATGGTCGAAGGCTGCATGGAGCAAGCAGTCAAATTGGATGGGGTTTGTTGCGGTGGCCACAGATGAAGGTAAAGAAGTGCTTGGGAGACGGGATGTGGTGGTGGCATGGCGTGGAACAATACGGATGGTAGAATGGATGGATGACCTTGATATTTCCTTGGTACCTGCTTCAGAAATAGTACGGCCAGGCAGTGCTGATGACCCTTGTGTGCATGGGGGGTGGCTGTCTGTGTACACGAGTGCCGATCCAGAATCTCAGTACAATAAGCAGAGTGCAAGATATCAGGTAATTCATGTCATTCTTGATTTAACCATTAGTATATCAACGAAAAAGCCAATATTGATTGTCTTATCTTCTGAAGCAAACGTTGTCAATTTTTGTCCAAGTTATACCTTAGTATATTTAAGTATCTAAAGTAGAGTATAGTAGATCGATAGTTACGCTTGAAGGATAGGAGTTGTTTCATTTGAAGTGAAGGAAAGAAAAGGATGTATACCAGATAGCTTATGCTATGGATCAGGGTATTGCTTATTTGCTTATACTTCACTGAAATAACATAGTACACGTGCAAATGTTGTAGAATCGCTGTGCTTGTTATTTATATGCCCTGCTGTTGCACATAGTTGTATGGTAAATGTTGGTGCAACATAAAACTAATGAAAAGCAATAAAACTGATTTAAGAAGCAACACTTGATATAATCTTTCCTGTTTCCCTATTATCCATTGTAGAGAACCAACGTAAGGACTCCTTTTTTCACCAATCGGCCATCATGTATCTCTGTTCCACCTTACTGCACTAATGAAGCATCATGATGGTTTCAAGTGGGAGATTATTCCGTTATGATTCTCCCAAAGCTTAATCCACATAAAGACAATCATCGCACAACACTAGTGCATTGCAAGGGAAGGAAGCTTGGATTACTGGGTCTATGATATTAATGATTACTAGATGTTAAATAGCATTGTCTGTGCATGGAAAGGAATTTTGATCGATCAAACTAACATATTTGTATCAGGTCTTGAATGAGATCAAACGGCTCCAGGATATGTACGAGCATGAGGAGACTAGCATCACCATAACAGGCCACAGCCTTGGGGCTGCACTTGCCACCATCAATGCCACTGACATTGTCTCCAATGGTTACAACAAGAGCTGTCCAGTGTCTGCCTTCGTCTTCGGTAGCCCAAGAGTGGGCAACCCTGATTTTCAGAAAGCGTTCGACAGTGCTCCAGATTTGAGATTGCTCCGCATTCGAAACTCTCCTGATGTGGTTCCAAACTGGCCAAAACTAGGATACAGCGATGCTGGCACAGAGCTGATGATCGATACAGGGGAGTCACCATACCTGAAGGCCCCTGGGAATCCCCTAACGTGGCATGACATGGAGTGCTACATGCATGGGGTTGCCGGGACGCAGGGGAGCAACGGAGGGTTCAAGCTGGAGATTGATCGAGACATTGCTTTGGTTAACAAACACGAAGACGCACTGAAGAATGAGTATGCAATTCCATCGTCTTGGTGGGTGGTGCAGAACAAAGGTATGGTGAAAGGCACGGATGGTCGGTGGCATTTGGCCGACCATGAGGATGATGACTGATGCACCCAGGCATCTCCTCTTGATGCCTGATTCAACCGACAGCTCAAAACTAAGACTCTGAAAACAGGGGATACTTTCATGTGTTCGTTATTGCTCGACAATGAAGTAATGCATATGTTTGGAATCATTTTGTTTTTAACATTTTTCAGTTCATTGTGTTTTTCTTAATGTTATCTGTAATAAGTTATCAAAATTGCCCGCTGAAAAATGAATTATCAGAATTGTTAAGTTGTGACGTTTCTGACAAGCAAAGCAAGTGAAGGCAGTCTTGGTATATCATTGTGAAGATGTAGTTGGAAAATAGCACCTGAGGTTGGATAGAATCAGATGCACTGAGTAATTTGCTTTAAAATGTGTTGACTCCATAATTGTGCTTGATGATCTTCTCGAACATTTCAGGGGGAAGGAACCAGATTTGAGTTATTCGTCTACGAGTACTTTATGTTCAAATCATTGTAGAAGCACATCTCTCCTGCAGTTCTTAAATCTAACGAATCTTAAGAGGCTACTAAATACACTTTCCATATGCAACTTATATTTAAATGGTTCTTTTTCATATTAGCGCAGAAAAGGGCACATCCATCTCTTAAAATAGATGAAAAGCATGCCAAAAAATTAATCGCAAATTATGAGCCACCAAACCCACTGACTCAATGACCCAATAAAGTGCCCGGTCCAGTTGGCACCGTCCCAATCACTCCCTCTGCATCTGCCCACCTTTCTCCATATCTGAGATCTCATTCTCATCCTGGCAGTCGGGAACTCGGGATCGATGGTCAATGGATCACCGGCGATCTACACCTCTCCTCGCCAGCGGCTGCCGCCGGTTCGTTCACTTTGACGGGCCACCACCAAGTCGCCTCCTCAGATTGTAGGCGGCGCCAAGGAAGGTTCCAAATCAAAGGTGATAACCTTTTTCTTGTTTCTTCCTGTGTTGGGTAATTCGGTTTAGGTACAATAATCTGCCATTTTTTTATTTGTTATTTACAAGACTAGTATGCTTCATCTGCATGATATATCCAAAACCAGTGCTTTTAATCATATTTATTTGTAAATTAAAAAAGGCAAGGAAAATGAATCGCATGAAACAAAAGAATAATTGCCATAGGTAACCTACCAGAAATAATATCATCCCCCTCTGAAAAATGTAAGCATTATCTTGCATAATGCTCCTAGTTTTAGCCTTATCTGAAGAATAATGGACCATGAATACATGTTAAATCGATTCCAGCTGCCAGCATAATCACATTTATATTCTGCCAACTTTTTTCAGGCCAATATACGCATAAGCCTAAAAAAACAGTTGTACACAAACATTTTTTCTCTAGGTCCCACGAAAAATTTCATAGATGTTTCAGAGCAACTGATACAAATATCTAGCATCTTGGGGAACTACCTCCATTCCAAAATATAATCATTTCTACGTTTTTTTTCTAAATGTGCGTAATGAAAAATGCATAAAAATGATTACTATATTTTAGAATGCACCATGTCAACTTAACTTTGTCGGAACAAAATTCTAACAGTTTGACAGGATAGCACCAAGAGCAGAGCTCTCAGATCGATCAGAAAGGTACCGTGGCGACGATGTTCTCCTGCGACATGGCGAGCCGGTGGAGGGAGCTGCACGGCAGCGGCCACTGGGACGGCCTGCTCGACCCGCTGGACGTCGACCTCCGCCGCTGCCTCATCACCTACGGCGAGATGATCATGGCCACGTACGAGGCGTTCATCGGCGAGCACCGTTCCCCGAACGCCGGCATGTGCAGGTACCGCCGCGCCGACCTGTTCCGGCGCGTCGACGTGTCCCATCCGGGCTGGTACGCGGCCACACGGTACATCTACGCCACGGCCAACGCCGACGTGCACGGCAAGGTGCTGCTCCGGCCGCTGTGCCGGGAGGGACGCGCCACGGAGTGCAACTGGATGGGGTACGTCGCCGTGGCCACGGACGAGGGCGCCGCCGCGCTCGGGCGGCGCGACATCGTGGTGGCGTGGCGCGGCACGCAGCGCGCGCTGGAGTGGGTGGCCGACCTCAAGCTCGCGCCCGCATCGGCGGCCGGGATCCTCGGCCCGGAGGGCGCCGACGGGACCGACCCGTCGGTGCACCGCGGCTACCTGTCGCTGTACACCTCGGAGGACCAATGCTCGGAGCTGAACAAGCGGAGCGCCAGGATGCAGGTGTGCGCGCCCCGCCCTGCTCCCTCCTTGACACTCTTGTGGTTGTACTGTACCAGTACTACTTCCTCCGTTTTACAATGTAAGTCATTCTAACATTTTGTATATTCATAATAATGTTAATGAATCTAGATAAATATATATGTCTCGATTCATTGACATCAATATGAATATGGGAAATACTAAAATAACTTACATTATAAAACGGAGGGAGTAGTATTTTGCATGTAGTTGACTTAGTAGAACTATAATCTTTGACAGTTGACAGCTTTCCCTAGTAAATTATGTTGGCATATCTGATTAGTACACAGCCACCTTACGTGAAGACAATTAGTATATGCTGGTAGAAATATCATCCAAACTAAATTCATTTAATACTGGTTGACACTCGGAGTGCTGCCATATTTTCCACGGACGTGGAAGGGTGCAGAGCCCATCATCACTCTTAGATGTACTTTTAAGGCACTCACACCAAAATAACGTTACATGTATCTCCATCCATTAAAAAAAAAACCTAAATTTATTAATGATAGAATATCACCTGATACAACGAATTTGTGTTGTATTAGATAATATCTCATCTAAGTTAGGTTTCTTTTTACTAAAGGAGTAGACACTAATAGGAAAGTGAGAAAAGAAAACGGTCCTTTCGCTGCTTTTCATGTTCATTCCATCCTACTCCCTCCGTCCCATTATATAAGAGATTTTGGGTGGATGTAATACATCCTAGTAGAATTTGGACAGACCGTGACACATCCACCAATCACAGTTTACAACTTTAGGTTACATATTTAGGTTTCTTTGTTTCAGAAAAGGTTAATTTGAGTCAGGCCCTCGTTTGAAGCAAGCAGAGTTTTTTTTCTTTTTTGAACTCCAGAGTCCAGAAGGTTTTCATTCATGTTTAGGTCATAGAGTGGATTG
Organism: Oryza glaberrima; assembly: GCF_000147395.1. Lineage (NCBI taxonomy): Eukaryota > Viridiplantae > Streptophyta > Magnoliopsida > Poales > Poaceae > Oryza > Oryza glaberrima. The sequence continues at coordinate 24,005,939 of NC_068326.1, forward strand.
CCGTTAAACATCATTTTTCGAAATTAAGAGAAGAGAAAGATTGCAACACATCTTCATAACCCTTGTCACAAGGCAAATACAGTGTCAGTTAAGGAGGGCACATGTATTGAAAAGGAGATTAGTGAAGGGACAGACTGAAGTTGAAAGGTGGTGCTGGCTTGCTGCAACGTGGAAGTGGAAGGCCAGCGACAGGTGTCGAGAGAGACTGCACTGCAGTCAGAGTTGTTGGAAGAAAAGAACGTTCATTTACATTGATGGTTTCTTGAACAGCTGGGCGAGTTTCTTTTGACATCACATGGACCATCGTATTGTCATTTTAAACGATTTTTTCATTGCTAAATCCAACTTAGAATAAAAAGTTCGGATTTGATCCTATGCGACAAACTTTGAAAAAAGTAAGTTACCGTGCGAGTAGGCACTGACCAAATTCGGGTTTGCTTCCCCAGCAGGATATACTCTATGCCAAAAAATATATATATTTTTCAAGGTTTGAATTTAGCAAAATTTGTTCAAATTCAGTCAAACTATATTCCTTTTCTTTTCCTGTTGGCCTTCAAATTCAGTCAAATTTTGAACCCTGCAGGTATTGACAGAGATAGCGAGGCTGATGGACAAATACAAGGACGAGGAGACCAGCATCACCGTCATCGGCCACAGCCTGGGCGCCACCCTGGCCACCCTGAACGCCGCCGACATCGCCGCCAACTCGTACAACACGTCCAGCCTCAGCCCGTCCGGCGAGACCCGCGCCCCGGTCACCGCCGTGGTGTTCGGCAGCCCGCGCACGGGCGACCGCAGCTTCCGCGACGCCTTCCACCGGCTCCGGGACCTCCGGATGCTCCGCGTCCGCAACCGGCCGGACCGCATCCCGCACTACCCGCCGGTGGGCTACGCCGACGTCGGCGTGGAGCTGCTGATCGACACGCGGCTGTCGCCGTTCCTCAGGCGCCACGGCAGCGAGTCGCAGTCGCACGACCTCGAGTGCCACCTGCACGGCGTCGCCGGGTGGCACGGCGACCACCGTGGGTTCGAGCTGGTGGTCGACCGGGACGTGGCGCTGGTGAACAAGTTCGACGACTGCCTGGCGGACGAGTACCCCGTGCCCGTGCGATGGAAGGTGCACCACAACAAGAGCATGGTGAAGGGTCCCGACGGGAGGTGGGTGTTGCAAGACCACGAGCCTGATGACGACGACGACGATGACGATTGATCGTAGGTTTCGATATGTACCATCGCCATGGGGCGTGACAACTTTTGTCTTCTCTATCTTGATTTCTTCTGATAATAGTGGTTTTGGTGGTTTTTGTTAGTTGTGTCATAGATTAAACTTCCATAAGTACAATATATTAGCTACAAATTTAATCTCACGATTCTTTGTGGCTCCAATTCATAAGACACTAACGCATCGTACTCCTAGGACCTTACAATCTTACAACGTGTTTATGCCATGTGCTGATGTGCAATATTCGCAAAGGCTAAAGACTCAGAGCGTGCAGAGTTTAGGCTGCATTCGGTTGCATGGGTTCCCAACCCCTCTCCCTCATTTTCCACGCGCACACTTTTTAAACTGTTAAACGGTGTGTTTTTTATAAAAAGCTTCTATACGAAAGTTGCTTAAAAAATCATGCTGGTCCATTTTTTTTAAAAAATAGTTAAAACTTAATTAATTATGTGTTAAGCGCTGCTTTGTTTTGCGCCGGAACAAATACAGCCTAGTGCAGGCACAAAAGCTTACTATGGTTATCGTCGTCTTGTGGGTCACATTTATCTCTATCAACGATTGGAAAGAGAAATATATATTGTTCCCTCCGTTCAAAAATTAGTTTTGTATTACTTTGGACTTCTCAAAGTCAATAAGACATAACTCTGACCACTTTGCCCATAAATATTTGGCGTTAAAAATAGGATTTAATCAAACCTTGGAAACTTTGGCCATCAATTTTTACAAGAATAAGTTTATAAAATCTAAGTTCAGGCTATTATGACATTATTTTTCAAGGCAAATCTATACATAACATTTTTTTTAGAAAAAAAAGACATTTTAGAAATTATGGATGGTCAAATTTCACAAATTTGACCAAATAATCAAATATTATCATAAATGTTTATGTCTGGACAGAATAATTCTTTTGCATGAATGCGATACTACGAAAGTTTTTGTTATAACAAAGTTGGCCATGTCATTTTCATATGCCTAAAACCTATATTCCAAACGATAATCATAGTTGAAATTAAATTATGTTACAAATTCTAAAACATCACTTGCTGTAATTGGAGTAAGCATTTAATACAATAATTAAGCACCAAACTCTATAAATAGTGTGAGCTATATATATATGAAGAAAAAGATCCTTAACTCTTCTTCTACCCCTAATTAATTGTACGTTTTACGCGGATCTAGAAGAAGAAAGAACTACCAATAAATCCCTTATATTATATTACATGTAGCCTTATATGTACTATCTTAAATGATATTAGTGGTGGTGGTGATTTTGCCACCCTCACCTATCTAACAAGTGGGGGCCACCACCTGTAATGTGGGTCCATCATTGTTGACCAACATCTATTTGGTTTATATATACTATAGATTTAGTTCTAATCAATTCATCTAATATAATTAGAGCCTACTATAACACACGGGTATTTTGCTAATCTACTGAAAAATAGTCAACTTTGGAGGATTCCACCCTCCAATGAAGAGGCCCTTTGAGTAACACTAGCCTTGTTGATCATGTTGACCCTATTCATGAATGTGTGGTTTCTTTTAAAGACATGTGAGATTCCGAGGAGCACTAGCTTTTCCTTTTTTGTGTGATAGGGAATTTTAAATCGATTGGGTAATTGTTATCATCCCTCGAGGGGATATCTCCTTGTTTCTTACTTCTTTTATTTCAGGTTATAAGATGTTTTGACTTTGGTTAAAGTCAAACTGCGTCAAATTTGACTAAGTTTATAGACAAATATAGGAATATTTACATTACTAAATTAGTTTTATTATTATAATAAATTTATCTTTGGTCAAGAATATTACTATTTTTTTATAAACTTGGTCAAACTTGAAGCAGTTTGATTTTGAACAAAGTCAAAACATCTTGTAACCTGAAACACGGAGGGAGTACATGCCATCTGAATAGTCTTAAAAATATAAAACAAATAACAATATTGATTAATTTGAAACATATCACTCCACAAATATACACGTTAAAATTCAACTTATGCAAATTGTAACAAATATAACTGTGAATGTACATTAACTATTTTTAATTGAATTTAGTCTTGCATGTTTGTGAAATGATATATTTCATGTCAATCGATGTTGATATTTTTTTTATGTCTATATAGGTAACATGCAAAAAACGAGGGGATGTCACTAAAGGAATAAAAATTTATCTCCAATCGATTGTACATATGTTCATGCCCAAAGTTCATTTTTTTTCAACTAAATTTTGAGCTTAGCGAATTGAGTGTTACTAAATGGAGTTTTTCACTAATTAGTTAGTTAGTGAACATATATTTGTCAACAAATATTCGTAAGTTTATAATTTGTTGACAACAACTTCTTAATACGAAATGTAGCACTTGCTCAACTCTAGGTACCTGTGCAACTCGTACAGTACGTAGTATTAGGCCTATCCACCTATGGAAACCTTACTAATTCAGCTGTTGATCGGATTCAACCGTGCAAACAGAAAAGAAAGCGAACTATGGCTAAGCTCCAGGAGATCTGTGCTCTCAAGCACAGAATCTAAATATACGTTTCACTGAAAACGACACCCGCACATGCCGTTCCACCCAGGGAGATGAACAAAATGACAATTTGGAACACCTGCCAATTTCGTTAGCACAATAGAACCCGATAAATGCTTGGCTACCAGGGCCACTCTTTTCGTTACCATTTGCATGGCCTGATAACTAGAAACAAAATAGAAAGGGCTAGGAAAAAAGAGAGAATCCAAATGCAATGAACCCCAAAAGGACAAGAAATCTGTATCATACTATCTGGCTGGGCTGCTGCTCAACGCTGTCCTTCTCAGTCGCACATACGAACAACACAGGGGTCTATTCATGCAAGCGCAACGGCATTGAACTACTGTGACTTCAGGTTAAGCTCATGGCTTGTTCGTGTTGAAAGGAGTCGGTTAAAAGGAGCCAAGGATGTGTCTGGTACTGCATGCGCGGCGTACAGGAAGTTGAGAATAAAGCGGAAGGTGTGTTTATTCAGTTAGTTCAGCGTTTGCCCTGTATTTATGTTGGCATGCCACGGCTAGGTGCTGTCTACTTCCGTGTTGATTGTGTCCTTGGCACCTTGCAATTCCATCCCCCTGTCACGCTACAAAACCTCAATAATGGCGTGTGGAGCTCTCTTCAACAAGAAATACCGGTTGCTGCTGTTGCTGCCCTGCACTCCCATGTTCTTTTCATTTCCCTCCCTACTGTCTCTGGTTCTCTGCTCCTCCACTTCAGAGCAGCACACCGGCTGCTAGCTAGCCAAAGCCACTGGATCGAACAGTCAACAGTGTGCTAGCTGCTGCCTCGTTGGTGGTGTGTGTACTTCTCCCATGTCGCTCATGCGAGGCGGTTTCGGTTTCTCCCCGGCGGTTGCGGCGCTGTACTGCGCTGCTCTCGTGGTGGCCGGCGGCCTCGGGAGCCGGCCGGTGCTCGGCTGCTACTCGCGCATCTTCAGCTTCGGCGACTCGCTGACGGACACCGGCAACTACGTCCGACTGACGGCCGGCAGGAAGCCCAGCAGCCCCTACGGCGCGCCGCCGTACGGGAGGACCTTCTTCGGCCGCCCCACCGGCCGGGCCAGCGACGGCCGCCTCGTCATTGACTTCATCGGTGAGCGAACCGAGCTGCCCTCCGTCTGGTTTCAGCATGCATTCCCCTGCTCCGACGTGTCGATCTGTCCGTGTTCCCACCATCTCTGCGTTGCTTTTGCATTGTGCAGCGTACATCCCTCTGTTTTCCTGCCAACTACTACGTACTGTGCGTCTGTGCATTGTGCAACCTGCATGCATGCTCTGTTTGGAGGATTTTTTTTTTTGGAGGGGCCTCAAACACGTACTCGGTGGCCTCTTGTTCAGTTGTCCGTCAATAACATCCAAACTTATTATTGTCCTGAAAGACGGGTAACATGCGAGGCGAGTGGTGTGAGCATTAGAACGCCGACAATAGCTCATTCTCCCTCCTGTCAAAAAAAACATAAGAGTATCATTTTTTATATAGGTAGGTTATATGTATGAAAATTATATATGTAAATTTGACTCAAAAGGTCCTTTCATAATACTATTATACTACCTGTCTCAAAAGACTTTATTACTTGCTAAAATAAAATCTTTTTGAGTGGAGGCAGTAATTTTTATCTGCTATGGTCAAACTTGAAAGTTTATGTTAAGAGATTTGCTCCGGTCCAACAAAAAGTATCTCGAGATACCGTTACCTCACGGTACCAAATCATTTCCGATCGTTGAATCTAGCTGGGTTGGATATACATTGTTAGATCCAACGATCGGAAATGATTTGGTATCGTGAGGTACCGGTACCTCGAGGTATTTTTTGTTGGACCGGAACAAATCTCTTATGCTAAATACCATGCTTATATATAAAAAAATGGACAAGTTTGGTGACTAGTGAGGAAATATTTTTGCTGCAATAATCGTCATTTACTAACATTTTATACTTTGCTTTTCGTTTACAAGCTCAAGCTCTTAGTCACTGATGATTGCACTGGAATTCATGCCGGTGTACGCTAACTTAATTTGTCCTGGCCCCAAGCAGCTGTAGTATTAGTGACAAGTATGTACTACAGTGTTTTGCACTTTAATTAGGTCTAGCGGCGACCATGGTCCACCAAAACTCCAAAACTGTGCGTGCATGTTTAGCAGAGTAGATGCTGATTAATTTGTGTACAATTAATTTAGAAGTAGCCCCTTCACCAAAAAGTGACAGTAGTTAGCCAAGTACCAGGTGCTGATCTCGCCGAATTCATGTCAAGATCAGCCACTGCACGAAGATGTCAGCTTTGACTCATCGCATGGTGCTGCTTTTCAAGTTGCAACTTGCAGGTGCCCCGTCACTTGCCAAGACATTCTTTCTTCCCTAAAGGGCACCACAAATTAAACCGGAATCGCTTATTAATTTCGATCATGTAGTGAAATATTTTGAGCTGTTTCTTGAGCCTTGTTAACTTTGCTTCGGTAATTTGTTTATTATGCGTTCTGTCCAAACTTCTCTAGATACGAGAGTATGTACTACTCCCTTTGTTCTAAAATATAATCATTTTTAATATAGTGACAAGTCAAACATTTTAAATTTTGACTATTAATAAAAAAAAGATCAATCATATAAAATTGATGTTATTAGATTTAGCATTAAATAAACTATTATAATATGTAACACTTTTTATTTAAAACATCTTACTTTTATATATATTATTGGTCAAAATAGCATCTCAGAGACCATAGTACGGTTCAAAAATGTTTATATTTTAGGACGGATGGAGTACGTACTACTGGCCGTCAGTTAAAAAAAAACTACTGTGGTAGCAGTGCTAATGTAAGTCCTTGCTGTTCGTTGCAGCGCAAGAGTTCGGGCTGGCCAACGTGACGGCCATTCAGGTGGGTGCCGGGCCGGCCGACTTCCCGCACGGCGCCAACTTCGCCATCATCTCCTCCACCGCGAACAACGCCTCCTTCTTCGCCCGCAAGGGCCTGGACATCACCCCCTTCTCCCTCGACACCCAGATGTTCTGGTTCCGCACCCACCTGCAGCAGCTGAACGGTGAGTACGCCATGCATGGCCGGCCTTCTCCATCAGCTACGCGCGTCGTTGACACGCCAGCTGATGCATTACATGTTACTGGTTGATTCGTAGGCGGCGGTGGCGGCGGCGGCAACATCCTGAGCGACGCGCTGGTGGCGCTGGGCGAGATCGGCGGGAACGACTACAACTTCGCGTTCAACAAGGGGGTGCCGCGCGAGACGGTGCGCGCGTTCGTGCCGGCGGTGGTGGACAAGCTGGCGGCGGCCGTGGAGGAGCTGATCGGGATGGGGGCGAGGGCGTTCGTGGTGCCCGGGAACCTGCCGTTCGGGTGCGCGCCGCTGTACCTCAACCGGTTCAGGGGCGCCGCCGCCAGCGAGTACGACGCCCGGACGGGGTGCCTGGCCTGGTTCAACAAGTTCGCCGAGTACCACAACCGGGTTCTCACCGCGCGGCTCGACGACCTCCGCCGGCTGCACCCGGACGTCACCATCGTGTACGCCGACTGGTACGGCGCCATGACGAGCATCTTCCAGGCCCCAGGAAAACTAGGTGAGTGCGTACGTACGCGTCAGCTCTCTCTCTCTCTCTCTCCTTATTTTGGCATTGTGTCGTGTCTTGTCTTGTGTGCTGCAACGGCGACGTTGCACCCGTCGGCATTCCTCCTCTCTGTTGGTTTGTGTGGTGATATATGCATACACGTGACAAACGAGCGAGGCGAGTACTGCACAAAGTTTAGCAGTTATGTATGGCCCGATAAGCAGCATCCACCGCTGCCATGCAGGGGCCCTCCTAATTCATACTTGCGCTAAGGTTCACGTACGAACAGAGGGGTAGAGCCGTAGAGGCCAAGCGAACATGGAATTCAGCGGTGTCCGGTTCGGACGCGTCTGGCTCATACGCAATTATGCATCCAAATTCCAAAGTAAGCTGTAGGCACTTGGGCTGAAACACTTATTTCGGTCCCTATTGGGCTGGGAAGATTTTAATAGGAATAAGTCCACTTTGACTCCCTTAAAAATAACCCGAATCTAATTCGTGACCCTCAACCATAAAACCGGGTAAGATGACTCCTGAACTATTCAAACCAGTGCAATATGACTCCCTAAGCGGTTTTAGAGGGCGGTTTTGCTGATGTGGCGCTGACGTGGTGCTGTTGACCTGGTCTTTGTCCCACGTGGCGCTTATGTGGCATTAGAATTAAAAAAAAATATTTATGGGACCCATCTATCATTCATAAAAAAATATTGTGGGGCCCACATGTCATCATCTATCTTTCTCTTCTTCCTTCTCCTGAGATTTCTCTGCCTTCTCTCTCTCCCCATTTCTCTTCACTTTCTCTCGACGCAGTGGGCGGACAGGGGCACCGTCACGCCGGGGAGGGCGAGGGCTTCATGGATCCCCGTGGCGGCGGCGGCGGGGGCGTGGGACGTCGATGTCGATGGTGGAGGCATCGAGCGGGTTGAGCGGTGGCTCCGGCGGCGTGCGGCGACCCCGTTGGCGTTGGAGAGCGAGGGGGCGTCAGAGGTGTCTCGCGACGCGGTCGGCGTGGGGAGGGGCGCCGGCGCGTCGATCTGTCTGGGCCGGTCGGCGGTGGGGCGTCATGGACCCCCGTGGCGGCGACGGCGAGCGTGGGACGTCGACAGTGGAGGCATCGAGCGGTTTGAGCGGCGGCTCCGGCGGCGTGCGGCGACCCCGTTGGCGCTGGAGGAGGGGCGCCGGCATGTCGATCTGTCTGGAGCTGGTTGCTTGGAGGGGCGTCGGCGGCGTGCACCGCCAAGGTCGAGGGCGGCGGCGTCATGGACCCCGGCGACAGCGGCGTCATGGCCTCTCCTGTCCTCACGCCTCTTCTTCCTCCTCCTTCCTTCTCTCATTCTTTCCCCCTCTCCTTTCTACCACTGTGGCGACGGCGGCGGTAGCAGTGAGAGGCTGTTGGGAGGAAGAATGGAGGGGGGGCGTATGGGCCGCTCGACTACCTCACGATGGAGGCCACTCCCGTGGAAGCCACTCGACACCGCTGCGATGGAAGCCGCCGCTCGACTGCGCTGCCGCCCTATTGTCGCTTGCCCGCCGCCTCCGGTCCAGCTCCTGCCCCCTGCAAACCGGCAAAGGGGAGAGAAAGAGAAAGAAAGAGGATGACATGTTATTGGGTCCCACAATATGTGTGAATGGTAAATTGGGCCCACATGTTTTTTTTAACTCTAATGCCACGTATGCGCCACGTGGGACGAAGAACATATCAATATCGCCACGTCAGCGCCATGTCAGCAAAACCACCCTCCAAAACCGCTGAGGGAGTCAAATTACACTGGTTTTAATAGTTCGAGGAGTCATCTTATACGGTTTTGTGGTTGAGGGTCACATATTAGATTCAGGTCATATTTAAGAGAGTCAATGTGGACTTATTCCATTTTAATACTAGGCCATAGCTCATGGTCAGTCACAGGCCTGAAAAATGAGTTTCATAACTAGGTTGGGCCTGTTTCCAAGCCTAACAGCATACCCATTTGAAGCCCAGTTCATCTATTCCTCGGTGTTATTCTTTCTGATCTTCCTTAACCAATACACACACATCGACACGCTGTGTTATATGCAGGATTCACAAACGCGCTGGGGTCTTGCTGCGGGAACCAGAGCGTGCCGTGCGGCAAGGCAGGGTGCACCGTGTGCGAGGACCCATCGACGTACGTCTCGTGGGACGGGACGCACCCAACGGAGGCGGTGTACAAGCTAATCGCCGACGGGGTGCTCCACGGCCCGCACGCCTCCCCTGTCCCTCTCGCCAAGACCTGCCCGCCCACCTGACCAAACCGCTCCTCCTCCACCGGTAGAAAGAAGATCGATCCATCCATTCTTTGTGCTATGGTTTTATTACTTGCTCATGGAAACATTGTAGTACATTGTGTAGGTGAAGTTCAATTACAGGATTCGTGTAGAGAAAGAGCTAGTACAAAGTTTGCATGCTATGATCCATGATTCAATGGACGAATTGCAAATTGCATGCGTTTGGAGAAACACTTTTTTACTGATCCCTGAAGAATTGTATGGCTCCTTTTAAGTTGTTCTTCCCAAACATACATGATTTAGCGTGAGACGTCGTTGCTACAGACTACGGCTCGTTGAGGAGTTCCGTTTCTCCTTGTGATCACAGTGTTTTCGTGAGCGATTTTCCGCTCCTTAATCCATGTATGTACATACCATCACGATTCATTCCAGACCTTTTGTATTTCTATTTTCTTTGTTCGCACGTATTTCTCTCTTTCTCAATGCATCGGGGAGGACAACTAGAGATCGTCAACACATTTTATAAGGACTTGGTCGCTCGATACACATGCACATTTAGTTCCTCCCGGTAAGTTCGTCGTCGACTCGTCGTCGGATCGTCGCCCGGAGCCATAATGCAAACGCTCGACAAGCCGACGATGGCGTCGGAGCTGAGGGCGATGGCATGGACGGTGCTGCTCGTCCCGGCGTGCGCGTGGTACGCGCGCTCGGCCTGCCGCCGCCTACGGCCAGGACTGCCCCGCCTCGCCGCGCTCGCCCCGACGTTCCCCGTCTTCGTCTACCTGCCGTGCCTGTTCAACTCCCTCCACTTCCGCCTCTTCAGCACCTTCTTCCACACCTGGCTCGCCATCAACAAGCTCGTCCTCCTCGCGCTCGGCATCCGCCCGCTACACCCGTCCCTCCCCCTCGTCCCGTTCGTCCTCTGCGCCAGCCTCCCCATCAAGCTCCGCCTCAGCCAGCAGCCGCCCGCCGCCAAGCGTTCTCCTTCGTCGCCGCCGCCACCGCCCCTCGCTGACTTCCTCCGTCCCTGCGCCCGGAGCTTTTTCTTCCTCAGCTGCCTCTTCGTGGCGTACCCGCACACGGGCTGGCTACCCGTGTACGCCGTCCACTTCCTATACTGCGTCCAGGTCTTCCTCACGCTCGACCTCGTCCTCTCCTCCGTCGCGCTCGCCTCGGCGACCGTCCTGGGCGCCGGCCTGGAGAGGCAGTTCAGCACGCCGCTCGCCGTCGCATCGCTGAACGACTTCTGGGGGCGGCAGTGGAACCTGATGGCGGTGGACCTCCTCCGGGCGTCGGCGTACGAGCCCGTGCGCGCGCGGTGGGGCCGCGACGCCGGCGTGCTGGCGGCGTTCCTCATGTCGGGCCTGCTCCACGAGCTCCTCTACCTGTACCTGACGCTGCGGCGGCCCAGGGGGGAGATGGTGCTCTTCTTCATGCTCCACGGCGTGTCCCAGATCGCCGAGCGCTGGGCCAGGGCGGCCGGGCTGTGGCGGCCGCCCAAGGTGGCGGCGTACCTCCTCGTCAGCGCCTTCATGGTCGTCACCATATCGGAGCTCTTCTTCGGGCCGTTCATGAGGGCCGGGGCCGACGTGCGGCTGATGGAGGAGGCCGCGGCGATGCTGCAGTTGATCATGGGCGTCTCGAGGCGTCTGCTCCGACCGTTTGGGGTGGTTTTGAGCCTCTAATCATCTACGGGCCGGTGTTATGTACTCTGTGTACGTGCCACTGTGCCATCTGGGCCTATATATGTTCGAGTGTTAATTTGTGGCGCTGGATGCAGAATGACGAAAGTTTCGTTCTCAGTTGAGTACCACCAAGATGTTGTCATGTAACATAATAAGAACTCATTCCCTTTGCATGATAATTCTGCCCATATGTCAGTTTGTATTGTAGAGCACACTATTGCTTGCAACATCAGTACATTTTTATTCTTTGTTCCAAAACTTGAACATTTCTCTTCATTCGAGAGGGATTCTAATCTCCCTGGTTAACGTTCACTCGTTTACATGTTAACTAAATTGTTATATTTTTTTAGAAAAAAATGACAATATAAATCAATGTGTAATAGATTTAAATTTGATGCATGCAAATTTAAATTCGACTTCTACAAGTTATAACAAAAATAACAAATTTAACTGTAAATATACGTATAATAGTAGCGTTAAATTTGTTATTTTTGTTACGACTTATATAAAAGTCAAATTTAAAGTCATATATTACATAGTAATTTATCTTTATTTTCTAAAAGAATCTTATAACCATCTGGGCGATATATAATAAACGAGTCAACATTCATCCCGATGCTTAAGAAAATGTTTCCCCTCTCCATCGGTTCAAGTGTTCAATAGAGGAGTTATGTCATAGCAGCGGCCGCAGGCTCCAACTCCCATCTCAGGTTCTCAACACATAGTTAGAACATGGGAAACTATTCTGAACTCTAGAGTAAACATCCTCTCGTTATCTGCATATTGCCTAAATAGTTATGAAAAAACTAAAAAAATAATCAAGAAGATATATAAATATGTGATAAATTACTCCACAAATATATAAGGTCAAATTCAAATTCTACTAGTTGCAACGAAAAAAACAAATTTCATTGTGCAATATGTGATAAATCACTCCACAAACATGTAAGGTCAAATTCAACTTCTACAAGTTGCAACGAAAAAAACAAATTTCATTGTGAATATACGTTAACCAGTCATAGTTTAATTTGTTTATTTTGTTGTAACTTGTAGAAGTTGAATTTTAACTAATATGTTTGTGAAGTGATCTATGTATTAATCTATCTAGTTGAATGTTTTACATTTTTTTTCATAACAATTCAGGTGACATGCAAATAACGAGATGATGTCCTTTGAGAGTTTAAAATCCACCCCCGTCAGAACATTTTGTTTGGAAAAGCCTGGTCAATACATGGCATGGCCCACGTCCCCCTTTGCAACCCGTCACCTAATTAGAACATCTTGTTTGAAAAGGAAAAAAGTTCACTTATCTACCTTGTTTTAGTTGCAGAATCAAACTAATTAACACGTTTAAACTTTAAATTTAGAACTTGCACTAGAGCTAAGAAAAATTCCTGATCTTCGTGTGTTGGGCAGATTTTGAGCCAACACCGTTGTCCCCCTGCTTGAGCTGGCAGTGGTGAACCCGCTATGCGACGTAGAGCAGCGGCAGCGTCCAACATCCAGCTCCGTTGCTACCGATGAGTGTGCCGCCCACTTGTAAAACCGGATTTAATTCATATCCCTATCCGTAAAATCAAGTATAATGACTCCTCCAACCGGTAAAATGAAAAAGACTCCCAAGACAATATCTAGGGAAGTATTCGCTAACGTGATAACTACGTGGCATCTCAATCACTAAATAAAATAAAACATAAACATAATTCCACATATCAAGCATCGTCCTTTCTTCTTCTCTCCTATGTTTTAGTTCCCTCTTTTTTCCCAACCACGTCGGCAGTGCGGCACACGCTCACGATCAAGGTTATTAGTACCGGAATCCAAGGTAGTATTATTTTGCTGAAAGTAGTATCTTATCGTAGGATCATATCGTAGTATCGGGATACTATGGGATTTTCTTTTTTAAAAGTTTAATTATATCTATTATATTATTAAAACAGCCTTGAAAGGAGGCACCACGTTCGCTGTGGAGGCTAGAAATTCCCACATTAATCGGAGAAAAAGAAAAGAAGAGTCTAAATAGAAATACAATAAAAAAAGCTGAAATTCGGAATTAAAAATATGCATATTGAAAGAGGAGTCTATATAGGAACCAAATACGTGATTAATTAAAATTTAAAATAAAAATAAAATAAATTTCGAAATTAGAAAAATAAAAAAGAGGACTTCAAGTAGGAATACAATTTAAAAATAAAAAATACAATAAAAAAATAGCTGAAATTCGGAATTAAAAATATGCAATATTGGAAGAGGAGTCCATATAGGAACCCAATACGTGATTAATTAAAATTCGGAATAAAAATAAAATAAATTTCGAAATTAGAAAAATAAAAAAGAGGACTTCGAGTAGGAATACAATTTAAAAACAACTGAAATTCGGAATTAAAATTAAGAAATATTGGAAGAAGAGTACATATAAAAATCCAATACGAGATTAATTAAAATTCAAAATAAAAAAAATAAAAAATAGAAATTAGAAAAAAATAATAGAAGAGTTCAGCTAGGAGTACGATTTAAAATTAACTGAAATTCGGAATTGAATATAAGCAACATTGAAATAAGAGTACATATAAGAACCTAATACGAGATTAATGAAGATTCGGAATGAAAAATAAAATAAAATCTAAAATTGGACAAATTAAAAAGAGAGTTCAAGTAGGAATACAATTTTAAAACGACTAAAATTGAAAATAAAAAATAAAATATTAAAAGAACACAGTACATTATTAGTTAAAATTCGAAATAAAAAATAAAATAAACTCTGAAATTAGAAAAAGAAAAATAAGATTTCAACTAGGAATACAATTTATAAATATCTAAAATTGGTGATAAAAATAAAGACTATTGGAAGAAAAGACCATCTAAAACACATGACGTGATTAATTAAGTAATAGACCTATAAAGGAGTAGAGTGGTGGCGGTTAATGGGACATCTAAAAACTATTAATGAAACACCAAATAGAATGATGGCGGGTAGGTAGTGAAGCAACCGGTCAAGGCGGTTGGCGGGACTTCTAGAAAGTAAAAAAAAAAGCCTCAATGATAATCATATTTGATTTTTAAAATCTCAATGACAATAAAAAGAAGAGGTAGCGGGCGGGTTGTACGGGAGTACATTGGCAAAGCTACCGTAGAAAGTAAAAAAAAGAATTCCAACAATAGTTATGTTCGATTTTTAAGAATCCCAATGACAATAAAGAATAGACGGCGGACGGGTCGTAGAGGAGTATACTGACAACGTTTCATGGGATTTCTAAAAATTATAAAAAATGAAATCCAACGAGACAATAAATTATAAAAACTATAAGGTCCAATTTTAAAAGGTTTGGGCTTCTGAAAAGTAAAAAAAAAATAAACTCCAATGATGATCATGTTTGATTTTAAAATCTCAATGAGAATAAAGAATGGAGGCAGCGGGCGAGCCGTATTAGAGTACAGTGACAAAGTCGCTGACGTTTTGACGAAACTTCTAGAAACTAATAAAATGAACCTAAATGATAATTATGTTTGATTTTTAAAATAACAATGACAATAAAGAGAACAGACAGTGGACGGGCCGTAGAGAAGTATAATGGTAGCGTTTGGCAGGAATTCTATAAATTATAATAACGAAGCCCGATGAGACGATAAACTCTAAAAACTATAAGATCCAATTTTAAAAGTTTCCAAAGAGAATGAATAGAAACAATAATAGATCAAGCAAGCAAATAAAAAATGAGATAACAGAAGTAACGGGTAGCAACTGGTGTAAAATTATAAAATTAGAAACACAGGAATGATAAGGTTTGGTCTTTCAAACCTTATCATATAAAAATATATAATTTTGTATAGGTGCTAGCCGCGCAATTGCGCGGGCCACCCAGCTAGTTTGTATTAATTGCATATAGTCATTCTATCTAAAAAAAATATGCTAATAATATGTCATGCAAATAGAGACATTTATCAAGAGAAACCAAACCACATTAGTTTTGATATATTTAACTGATTTTTATATAAACTTGTGCATATATATTTACTTTATTTTCAAACCATCATATTTTAAATAATATTCTGTAGGATCATAAGGTTGGTAGAATCGGGATACTACCTAAGATTTTGTAGAATCGTGTGGTATGAATAGTAAGATCGAGATACTATTAAAATTAGGATACTAGGTGGGATCGGTATCGTTTTAATTTGGTAGTATCATACTACGATACTGATCAAGATACTGATAAACTTGCTCACGACTTCACGAGCCCACCTGCTACACCGCCGCCTTCTCCTCCTCCTCCGGCATGGCCGCATGGGTAGGGGCGGCGGTGGCACCGGCTGTGACGACGATGTCCGCTCTCGCGGCAGCCCCACCCCTTCTCTTCTAGGCCATGTCCTCTCTTTCGGCGTGCTAGCTTGCTCGCCTCCGGTGGAGCCATGTCGCCGCATCCAGGGGCGTCCCGGCCAAATCGGGTCCCCGTGTGAAATATTAAAATAGGCCCTAGTAGCCTAGTAAATTTTTTATAGTAAAATTAAAAACGGGCGTGGAAATTAGCCGATCATCAGCGATGAAGCAGAAGCGGAGGCCGGAGGGAACTGGGGAGAGGAGACGAAGCGGCTGCGGCATTGGAACTTCGGCGATACGCGACGACGCGGACGCCTGGACGGGAGTACGATGGAAGATGGATCGATTCACCTTCTGCAGCGTTTTGGGCCATGTATTTGCTACTATTTGAACTGCAAGTTAACAAAAATAAAGCCTCTAATATTATTATATATAGGGCATACTTAATATTTTAGGGGCCCTTAAAATTTGGGGGCCCTGTTCGGTCGCACGGCCCGCACAGGCCCCCGGGACGCCCCTGCCGCATCTCGGATCGGGAACGGCCTCAGCCAGCGGGTCCAGGTGGGGAGCTTTGAGCCTTTGAGTGTCCTCCCCTTTGTTCGCATTTTCGTCACCACGCCTGAACCACAAAAAAGAATCGAGTTAATCCATAAAATCCCAAACGTACTAGAGTAGGCAGGTACAAATATTTGGCGAGACAGGTTTGAATGTTAACCCAGATTAATCAAGTACTGAATTACCAATATTTGTCTTTCAGTTTCAGATCAATTCCCTTTTGTAGTCGTCTGATTCTGAAACTCGTAATAGAGTTTTTTTTTAATGAACTCATAATGGAAGCCTTGATGGTTTCAGTTACTCGTGGCTTGCACAGAAGATCATTTCTGCAACGGATGGATGAATGAACAAACAATTCTGCCTGGCAAGACGAGTACCTCGGGTGGAATCCGATGATCCGATCCATGCGTGACCGGCAAAACCACCGGCAAAACCAGTCCGTGTTCTACAGTACTCCGGCGTCACCGCACTATGTCCTCCCGCCATCCAGAGCACGGAATCAGAAAAAATGGAGGAAAAACTCACCGGGAGACACGAGGGCACGGAATCGGCTGGCGCGTGAGCCGCGACATCCTGCGGAGCCGAGTTGGGAGAATGGAGAGAAGGGAGGGAGGGACATGGAGAGTAGAGCATCCTAGCAGATGCACTGTCCCATCATTCATCGAGAAAAGCGCACGCGGAGAGAAAATCGCGCTCCAGCAAATACGCCATCATTGCCTCCAAATTTAGCGCGTCCGTCATCCGGGAGAGAGAAACGTTAAATTTGGAGTTTTTCTCTCCTCATGCCATATTACAACCACCTGCGTCCAGACCGAGCTCCTGCCTCTAGCCAGATAAGTGGCGTGCAGGGTGGAGTAGTGAAGGTGAAGACTGGAAAGGTAGAAGCATACCAAAGAACGAGATGTAGATGATAGAGCGAGGCCTGAGCCCACCGCTAGCGCCGCCCACAACTTCATCGCCCCGCTGTTGGTGCCGACAACAGCTTCCTCACCCCCGCCGCTTCTCCACCCACGTCGCCCCGGCATTGGCTCCGACCACCGCTTCCTTGCCCCGTTGCCCAGCCGCCGGCAACGACTGTTTCCTTGCCCCGCTGACAGTTGCTTCCTCGCCCCCACCGTCTGTCATCCTGCCTCAACCGCACGTCCGCACCTTCTCTGCCCTATCACCCGCGCGGCGCTGTCGCCTACGACTTCTCCCCTCGTGTCTGCTCCCGCGCTCACATCCGCTCCGCCCGTAGCACCTTTGGCCCGTCCCTCCTCTGCCGTCGGCCCTTTGCCCCTTACCTTCCCCCTCATCCTTCCCCTTTTCTCTCATGACACTCTCTCATTCTCTCCTCTCGATAGGTACAGATAAAGAAAAGAGAGAAGATAAATATGTTTGAACATAAAAATGAGATTAGAGTATTAGTTGTTTCCTAGATTTGATAGATCCGTAATACAATAAATTTGGACTTTTCAGGATGTTTGTAAATATATACATTATAAAGAAAACAATACAAATATATAGATAGTTGAAAGATATTACTAAAACATAGGTGGATGTGATATAGAGGATGCAATATACATGATTTGTTAGAGTGAAGAAAAATATAGAGTGGGAATTTTTTTGGATGACCATCCAAATAGGGATATAGAGAATCAATTTGGATGAGCTGCTAGGGATACTCTTAGCTGGGGATGGTGGTGTTGGTACTCCTCCCTTTCCGTAGTAAGGGGAAGGGGGAGAGAGGTAGTATGGGAGAGAAAGGAAGAAGGGGAGAGAATGAGATGATATGTAGATTTCATTGAACATAATTAACATTATGCATGATTCAATATTTTTTTTATCATAGTCAACCTGTCATGCCAGTCAATACCACCATCAATATTATCCTAGAGTCATTTTGTAACAGCTTAAGCAGTTGTGGGAGTCGTTATACATGGGTTTTTTTTTTACAGTTAGGGATATAACTGAAATTCGACCTGTACTGAGGGAGTCCTAATGGACTTTTTCCATTTGGTGAAGCCTACCTCTCGATCTCGGATTTCCCGGGCCGGCCTGCCCAGCTGCGACGCTCCCCACGGTCCAAACCCAGTAGTCCCCACCCACCGACCATCCGATGGGCGAGGTTCCATGGACCTCACACGTTCTCCATAAATTCAAACCGGCTGGTTGCGATCGCAGGTCAGGAATCGATCAGAAGTTCAGGGCACCCGTAACGTCGTGCACCTACGCAGTAGGACAAGAGTGTTGACTCTTGATGAGCGCGCAGTGATACAGTTCACACATACGAGTTCGCTAGACGTGCTCTGTGTAGTGTGTAGTCGCCTCACACCGTCACACGGTCACATGTCTAGTGTACTGGAAGCTGTCCCCTGTTCAGCTGGCCCACCCTAACATCTAGTGGCATGCATGTGTGACATGATACTGCAAAAATATGCTCCTCACGTGAAGCTAGCTAGGTCCTGTTTCTTTTTTTCCTAATGCACAAATTGATTGCACGTCAATATATTAAAAGAATTAGAGTTTAATTATACACCGCAATCAGCCAGAGAGACATTATCGGGATAAGGAGTAAAGGAAACTGAAAAAAGGAGAAGGAAAAAACTGAGCTAAAACTGGGTGCGAGGGAGGAGGGAGACAGAGCCCCACTACACTTCCAATAGATCCACAAAAGACGCAATGCCAGCAGACCATCGGTGGCCTTCATGTAAAATGGACTCTAGAACCACCAAAACCTACGAGAGAGAGTAATCGAACACCCTGAAGTTTTGCTCCTTCCATAGCTACCGGGAGACGAGGAGAACTAAGGAATCGAAGCCCTTCTAACAATGCTTATGCATGCAAGCCCTAGAAGGGTGTGTTTGGATGCCTCTTTTCCTAACCCCTCTCCCTCGATTTTCGCACCCACGCTTTTCAAACTGCTAAACGGTGTGTTTTTTGCAAAAAAATTCTATACGAAAGTTGCTTAAAAAAATCAAATTAATCCATTTTTTTTAAAAAAATAGCTAATACTTAATTAATCACACGCCAATGGATCGTTCCATTTTCCGTGCAGGAGGGATTAGTTCCCATCCCTGAAACCTGAACACAGCCTAAGTCGGCCACCAAACTTGAAGAGAGGAGCCACGAGCCGGAGTGAGGTCATGCCAGCTAGGTGCAGACAGAATTCGGTGCCAGACCTGATGAGCGAACACACAGTCAAGGAGGATGTGATTCGCCATTTTGAGTTCTTGGACACAAAACGGACAAGGCGAGTGGTTGTCAATACCACGCTTCTCCAGGAGATCGCCTATCCAACAACACTGCTGGAACGCAAGCCAGATTAAAAGGTTGTGTTTAGTAGGGCCTTTAGCCCACCCAAGCAGATCGGCACGCAAATAAAGGATTGCTACCCAAGAAAGCAAGCTTGGTAGGCCGAGTGAGCCGAGTAACGCTGGTTGCTTATCCAACGCGAGACAGGACGGTCCTCCGTGCCCGGAGAGAACTAGACAAGAAGCATCGCATCCCAGACCATCAGGTGTTGGGAGAGGACAGACATTGTGAGAGCGCCGCAGATGTCCCTTACCCAAGAATTATTGACAAGGGTAGAAGCGACTGAACGCAAGGGCACGGTGAAGTGAAGGTCCCGCACTAAGGAGGCCACCGAGCGACCCTCAATCTACTTATATGTCCAAAAGAGAGTTGACGCACCGTCACCTGGCACGAAGAAGGTGGACGCCACAAACATGTCGGACGTGCCGTCAACTAGGTCATCATGTTTGTAAGAGATTATTTACTTGATATGCACTACAAATTAAAATCTTAAAAAAAGGTAGATTTTACAAAACTATATATTTAAAATGTAGTATCACAAAACTACATATTTACTACAGATTTGAAATGGCGTGTAAAATAATATTATTAAGGAGCAAATTTTATAAAAAAAATATACAGGTTTAGTGCCAATTTATCACAACACTATAATGTTTGTAGCTCCAACAAAATGGTAGTGATAAGGATTTAAACTATAGAATCTAATGTTTTGTGATGACTTCAATATTAAATATCTAGTTTTGTGATACTTGATATTAAATATGTATTTTATGATAAATTTACCGTTAAATATGTATTTTTTATACAACACCTTAAACCTATAATTTTACGTACAATAGTTTGGTTAGATTATGTGTAGTTTTGTGAGAAATTTTATTTAAAAATGAAATTGTTATATACCATATAATAAGTGGTATAAAAATGCAGTAAAAATATTTTTTTAGGAATGTTGTATTTTGTAGATCTTAAATGTTCAAGTATGTTAAATTATACTCCACGCTTTAGTGAGCTATATATAATCTTTCTAGTTTTCATTGGACGATGCCATTGACTTTGACTATACTCCGTATATCTTATCAAGAAAATTATGTAATTACCATTTGTTTTGAGTTATTTGTTTTATTATTAAACGTGTATAATTTTAGCATGAGTTATATTTTTCATATGTATGTTCAAAAGACAATGACGTGATACATTAAAAACCTAGAGGTAGTATTTTACCCTGTTTTCGTTAAAAAAAGTCATGTAAGTATTACTTTTTAATTGTGATTTGTTGTATCATTTAAGATATTTTTTAAAATAATAGATAGAAATTCGGACTATCTATCACAGCCAAACGTTAAAAGAAAAAAAGACTAAACTTCAAACTCTTGCTAACCTTACGCGCGCAGCAACATCCATCGTCATTTAAGATACTTTACATGTCTAACGTAAAAGGACTCAATGACAAATCCATAAGCCTTATGAAATTCCTAATGAAAGCGTGCTCACGAGTGTAATTTTGACTTGTGACCGTGAGAATTCAAATTTAGTAAATATATTTATGCATATAGGAATAGGAGTACACTAACACCACCGGTCCACCACGAGCAACACTATAGCAATACTTGCGGTGCATGCTAGTGAGTAGTGACGAAGAATTTACTGTGTGACGTCAACAAGCTTACATGTGGCAATACATGCAAAAAAAAACATGACATCCTTTGCCTGCAAAATTCATCCGCATATTCCGAGGAAGGCCCGTGGCTCTCACTTTGAGACATGTAATTCTCTGTACGCTCAAATTTTATTGCAACGACTCGTCAGGTTCTTCCCTTAAAATTAAGCGCATTAATCATTCGTTTGTTTTGCTTGCATGGAGTTTTGGATCAACACTCTTCTTCCATGGTCTTTTCTAGATAAGGCTCTCTAATGTAGTGATATACTACTTCTTAATAATTATTGCTTATTTTTAGATATATAATCATTGATCTTAATTATTGAGTGTCAGTAGTACATATTCCTTTCTTGATTCTGTCCCGTCGCCCCACAAGTTTATATCTTTCCTCCATCTCTTGCTTCAAAGGCCGGTCTTTCCCTGCACGTTCAGGCAGTGTGGGATCCATAGTAACTTGTACCCATCCATCCCGTGAGGCCGTGATCCAGCTCTTGTTTCTCCTTTCTTTCAGTTGCATGTACACAAAGTTGCACAAATGTGTTGCTTTCTGCTGGTCTCTGTACTGCTAGCCACCACTCTCACCGACGTAGCCAGTGCACAGAGATGGAGGCAGACGAGCGGCGGCGGCAAGGACAGGTGGGACGGCCTCCTCGACCCACTCGACGCCGACCTCCGGCGCGACATCATCCGCTACGGCGAGCTGGCGCAGGCGACGTCGGACGCGCTCATCGGCGACCCGGCGTCGCCGTTCGCCGGCGCGTCGCGGTACGCGCCCGACGCGTTCCTCCGCAAGGTGCGGGCATCCGACCCGGACGCGTACCGCGTCACGAGGTTCGTCTACGCGACGTCGAGCGTCCGCCTCCCCGACGCGTTCATGCCGAGGCCCGCGCCGTCGGCGGGCGCGGCGTGGAGCGGGGAGTCCAACTGGATGGGGTACGTGGCCGTGGCCGCCGACGGCGTCGCCGCGAAGGCCGGGAGGCGGGACATCGTGGTGGCGTGGCGCGGGACGAAGCGCGCGGTGGAGTGGGCCAACGACCTGGACATCACGCTGGTGCCGGCGGACGGCGTCGTCGGTCCGGGCCCGGGCTGGACGCAGCCGTCGGTGCACAGGGGGTTCCTGTCCGTCTACACGTCCAAGAGTTTCTCGTCGCCGTTCAACAAACTTAGCGCGCGAGAGCAGGTATAATTAGTTGCGACTCCCTCGCATTTACGCCCTTAATTAATCTAGACTTGGCCAATACAGTATATCATTTTCTTTAAAAAATAATTAATAAAACAGTATAGTACTATACTGTTTCATTATTTTTTTTATAGAAAAAATGTGATACTGTTTTGGCCGTGCTACTTTACGCTCGCCACTGTGGCCCAATCATTCACATATTTGCACAAGGATTATAGTTCACGGTTTGGACTTTCGTTTCCTCCAACATAAGGTGTCTCCAGTACAGACAGAGCTATTAAAAGAAGGCATAGAAAATTGAAGAGTGCAAGAGACAGTTTCACACTCATTCTGGGGAGCGGACGAATAATTTCGTTCACACATTAGTCTGGAGGAACTAACCAATAATTTGACATCTCATCTGAACTGCACATGTTGTTCTTGATAGGGAATGCTGTTTTTCTCTAGAGTAGGACCGCCCTCGGATATTGTTTGGAGCATCTAATAACCTCCATAAGAAAACAAAGTAGCAAAATTTCGGTAACTTTAACCTGTACAATATGGAATGAACTATAATGGTCATTGCCATGGGATTCTTCATAAGGTTTTCAAATCAAAGTGTACTATTATCTCCGTCCCAAAAAAAAATAAGTGCAGTCATGAGTTTCCGCGCTCAACTTTGATCGTCCGTCTTATTTAAAAAAATTTTATAATTAGCATTTTTGTTGCTATAAGATGATAAAACATGAATAGTACTTTACTCGTGACTTATGTTTTTAATTTTTTTTAAAAATTTTTCAAATAAGACGAACGGTCAAAGTTGGGCGCGGAAAACCATAGCTGCACTTATTTTGGAACGAAGAGAGTAATAATAAAAAATCTAGATAGAACATGTGTCCAAGACATAATTGTGCGTTGAATCTTTTAAAAAGAGAAGTTGAGGGACATGGTAACTTCTAGATATTTTACGTCTTGTCTTGCTCCAGAGAATCTGTTGCGTTTGAACATACGAAGACAGTGGACTTGTACATATTTTCAAGATTTTCTGTACATAAATTGCTTTTTTTTTTCAAAATGCATTTGTAGCAATTCGATGAGGCTCATGTAGTCATGCATACAAATGCAATTTCAGAATATCCTTTGCATTTATTATTTAAGATCTTTCAGTTAGAGAAAATAAACTGGTTGAGGGGGTAAAAGGCTCATTTGTTCATGGAAATATCTTGTACATCTATCAACAATTTTTCTCTCAAAAATTATCAAATGTAAATACATTATAATTATAATATAATTTCATTTAGTTTGTATGAAAATAATATAACTTGTATGTAACTTTCAAAAAGATCCAGGGGAGGTCTCAGAGGAGCAAATCTAATGATACAAAATTATGTGAAACTTACATATAAATTATACTGTAGTTAAAATGTAATCACAGTATATTTATATTTAATAATTTTTGGAGGAAAAATGTCGATAGTTCGATATATGTGTAGCAAAATCGCTCAGTCGGAGGTGGGATGTGATCATGTGGAGTCCAACATCCCTTACTTACGACAGCCCAAAACATAGCTATATATGTACACTTCCAAGTCCAAATCAAGCAGAAAAGCCCCTGCCCCTTTTGTGGGGAAGAAAAGCCCTTTTTTTTTTCTTTTTTTGCGGGGACGAAAAGCCCAAATTAACCTTCTAGCAATTTCATTTTTTTTAGGAAGAGGTACTCTTCGATCGAAAGAGACGGAATATATTTAGAGCTAGTACGATTGCTTCAAATTCTGATTGGAACAACAAATTCGATGCTATTTTCTGAAAAAAAAATTGCAACAAAATTTATGCAGGTGCTAGCTGAAATAACTAGACTTCTGCGCGCGTACAAGAACGAGAACTGCAGCATCACCATAACGGGCCACAGCCTGGGCGCCGCGCTCTCCACGCTCAACGCCATCGACATCGTCGCCAACGGCTACAACGTCCGCAGCTCGTCCCGCGTCCCGGTCCCCGTCACGGCCATCGCCCTCGCCAGCCCGCGCGTCGGCGACGATCAGTTCAAGAGGGCCTTCGACTCGACGCCCAACCTGAGCCTGCTCCGCGTCCGCAACGCGCCGGACATCGTGCCGACCATCCTGCCGTCGGCCTTCTTCAAGGACGTCGGCGCGGAGCTGCTCGTGGACACGCGCCGGTCGCCGTACCTGAAGAACCCGGCGGGCCCGGCCCAGTGGCACAACCTCGAGTGCTACCTGCACGCCGTCGCGGGCACGCAGGGCGCCGGCGACGGCGCGGGGTTCAGCCTTGTGGTGGACCGTGACCTGGCGCTGGTGAACAAGGAAGTGGACGCGCTCAGGGACGAGTACCAGGTGCCGGCGGCGTGGTGGGTGGAGAAGAACAAGGGCATGGTGCAGAACGCGAGCGGGCGCTGGGTCTTGCAAGATCATGAGGAGGGCAACCTTGCAATGTGATGGATTTGGGGAATTTTGTGGAATCCAATAAACTGATGGGTTTATTGCTTGGATGGAAGTTTTCCAAGAAAAATATGAATAGCAAGGGCCGTGGAAATGCAGATATAAATTATGTATGTACGTCTGAAAATTCTGAGTTGTATCTAAAAATTCTAACGGCCCCTTAAAAGCGTATGATTGTCAAAACACGGAAATAGAAAAAACATAGGAATAGTATGACACATTTACTGGATTCCTACGGGATTAAAAACACATAAAAGCTTCAACACTATTGTTTGATAGTTACATGGAAAAAACATAGGAAATTAAGACACGGGGAGAAGAAAACATGAGGTATGACCCATGCTACTTTTTTCTCTAGAATTCCTCTACAATAGTCCATTCCTTAGAAATTTTAAAGAAATTGATAGGAATCAATACTTTATTTTAATATTTTAAAGGATTATTCCCATAGGGTATAAATCCTTTAGAATTCATGTTTTCCTTTGTTTTAAAAGGGACCCAAGTCGCCAGATTTCACCGGAAGAGGGGGATGGGAGTTTGGTGATTTGTGTGTGTGTGTGTGAATACGTGAGAAGAGGGGAACGTGTTTTAATCCTTGCGTGCGCTTTGCTGACAAGTACTCCATTTCATATCATAAGTCGTTTGATTTTTTTTCTTAGTCAAAATTTTTCAAGTTCGACCAAGTTTATAGAAAAATATAATAATATTTTTAAGAGAGAATCCACTTAGTACCATTGAGTTTATCACACTTCTATAATCTACCACTGACTTTATCAAGTTCCATGATATACCATCGTGTTTTCTTCAACCTCTACTCTCTGCCATAGCTGTGCACTTGCTGTCAGTTAACCTCCAGTTAATCTCTGTTAGTGCTTTGAAAAGACCTATTTGCCCCGAGAGGAGATTTTGTACACGCGCGAGCCCCAGCACGCGTTATCGCGCCCGTCCGTGCATGCTCCGAGATTTGTGCCGCAATTAAGTGCCGTGTCCAAAAAACGAATTATACTGAGCTTAAATAGCTTATACAAAGTACATGGGACCCACCATACACCACACAACGCTTCATCCCTCCACCGTTTTATCTTCTTTTATTCTCTCTCCTCCATCGTATTATCCGCTCGGTCGTTTTCTCTCTTCATCTCCAGATACGGGTGCTCGATCTGGTGACGGGAACCGGTGATGAAGGGAGGCGGTCGGGCCCGGTTCTACCTCATCCACCGCCGATGTGCGGCTCAGTTATGATGTTGGCAGTCGGCCATGAAGGGAAGAGATGGGGACGCCGCTCCATCTTCGTCACCGGTACAACCGGACGACGGGGAGGAAGAAGGAGCTTGTCCCACTGCATTTCCTCCCAGGGGAAAACGAAGATCAAGCTAGGCCTATCATATCGAGGCGGAGGTGGCACATCTGGCGTCGCTGGTCTCCATGTCGGCCAGATCCGTGGTGGCGTCCTCGGGGCGACCAGATCATTCGCCGGCGGACTTCTCCTTTCGCAGTTCACACCTCGTCGGCGTCCGCGTCGTCGGCCTCTGGATCCGGCGATCCAGTAGTCTAGCAAGTGCAGTTCTGACAGCTGCCGACCATGGACCTCTGGATTTGACGGATGGTTGATACGGCGTTGTTGTCCGCGACAATGGGGACGGCGGCACCTGGACACCGGCTGCGTTGGAGGCGCGGCGGGCGGATGCTCGCAGCGGTGCTGGGACGGCGCCACCAGGATTTCGATGGGGGAGAGGCTCGTGGGAGCGGAGGCACATTTTGGTGGGGATTGAGGAGAAGGGATCGATGCGGGCGGTGGTGTAGAGTTACAAAGGTTATTTCAGTCATTACGAGAAAATTAACGCTGCAAAACGGATTCTAACTGACGGCTCATGACGGCGATGGCAGAGAGTAGGGGTTGAAGAAAACACGAGGATATATTGTGGAACTTAATCAGTGGTAGATTGTAGAAGTGTGATTCTCTCTTTTTTTAATACAAAATAAAAATATTATCAAAATATATTCAATTTAAGTTTAATGAAACTAATTTAGTGTTATAAATGTTGCTAATTTTTTCTATAAACTTGATTAAACCTAAAGAATTTTAACTAAGAAAAAGTTGTTTGACTTATAATATAAAACAGATGGAGTAACAGTTTTGCCAAATTGGCATGCCACGTGCGCATTGCGCCGCCTAAACCGCTCGGAATAATGCTCGGGGGTTATTTGCCCAATCTAAATAGCTGGGAGTGTAAAACGATACTCGAGTTCAGGAGGTAATTCAGTCGACCTCAATGTTTTAAGGGTAATGTAGACTACTCTGTATTTCTTAGCTATTCTCCTTTCATATATATACTCCTGTATAGGCAGTGAATCTTATGTTGTTACTTTTGCCCTCTAATAATAATACATATCTTCATGCTGGACATCTATGAAGTTGAGGATCAAAAAGATATGAGAGAATCCCTTATATGCCACTTTAAATTAACCGGCTCCCTTATATGCCACTTCAAATTGGCTTCTCTCTTTTATGCCACCGGTTCAAGTTTCTCCTCCCTTTTAAGTCATTGCCGTCAGTACACCGTCAGTTGACCGTTAACTTCATTGTAAAAAGACGCATTTTCCCTTGAGAATTAGTATACAACCAATAATAGGTATTTTAGTACTAATATAGCTACTAGATACAACATATGAAAATTGATTTTTTCTGCATCACATGCAATTTTAGCCATTACCATCACAAATAAATTTTCAATGTAAGCATGAAACATGCAGTTTTCAACAATATTTTTAATATAAAGAGCATTTTTCACTGGTTCTGACAAAATTTTGTTCACTCAAAAAGGATTTAAAATAAATTAGTTATGTTTTTTTGAAGTTTACACATTTTTTAGTTGAGAGGGCATATTGGTCATTTACGAAAAAAACTAACCTTTGACTAACAGTCAGCTAACACTATAGTGGTGGGAGTGGCATAAAAGGGTGAAAAAACTTGAAATAGTGGCATATAAGGAAGAAGCCAATTTTAAATGGCATATGAGGGAACTGGTCAAATTCTAGTGGCATATAAGGGATTCTCTGAAATGATATATACAAAGTTTTTCATATTTATTCCCTACAGAATTGAGTGCGTTTTGGTGCCACTAAGAGGTCCTCAACCATTTATCAGTCAAAAGGGTTGGGCTAAAAGTGGCGTTCTGCTTCATTCATCATTGGACCCAAAATGGACTATGAAGTGTTTACCCACCGACTTACAGTCCATCAATGCACACGTTTTTTCCATAGATGCACTCTGCTAACCAAATGTTTGAGCCTTTTCTTCTTTTTTTTAATCCGGTGCAACTGTATAATACACGCAAACAATCAATGGCAGTCGAGTGCTGAATTGGATAGATTCGTAAGAGCTTTAAGAATAAAGTGGCTATGATAACAGTATGAAAAGCTCCGAAAAAGATTTGGATGGATCTCCACAACCCTATCAATTTGAGATAATTTGAGATAGATCCATAATCTGTTTCTGGGACTCTGCCTAGATCCATGGTAGGCAGTCAGAGGACCTAGCACCGCTATTGTACGTAATCTCCCGGAGAAAAAAATAGGACCCTAAAGTAGAACATCGAGAAGAGCACGTGGATCCAAGACCTTAACCTCTCAAACAGTGGTGACATGACCATAGAGCTCATCGACTAGCTTGTTACTATTTGGAGCACAGTGCAAGAAATACAACTCACTGATGACCAAGCAGATGAAATTACATGAAAGTTCACAAACCATAAAGAGTACATGTTGGGATTTGTCTACAGAGCGTAGGTTCCTTGGTTCAACGAACTACCAAATAATCCTTTGGAAAACCTTAGACCCAAAGAAATACAAATTCTTTGCATATCATTTTATGATAAATATAGTGTGGACAACACATAGAGTGGCAACTCGAGGTTGGCCAAACTACTGTTTTTATCCTCCATGCTAGCACACCATAAAAACAACTTACCACCATCTTGTGGAATGCATATACATAAGGAGAATATGGAGCACGCTATCAACCTAGATAGCTCATGAGGAACTTAGGTTGCGCTCTTTTTCGATGGTTCTTTCTGGCTAAATTAGTTGTACGTAAAATAAGAAACATGATTAACGCATGATTAATTGAGTGTTAATTATTTAAAGAATAAAGTGCATAGGTGGTCCTTAAACTTGTATGGTTGTGTTATCTAGGTCCCCAGACTCTCAAAATATATATCTAGGTCCCAAAACTTTTTAAAGTGTATCATTTAAGTCCCAAATCGACACAACCCCTCCGGAATCCTTTGTGGCGCTGATGTGGCATGCCACATGGACGTGACTTGTCCTTTTCCCTTTTTTTTCTTCTTTTCTTTTTCGTTTTCTTCTCATTTGTATTTTTTTCCTTTCTTCTGCTCGGGTCACAGAGAAAGGAGAAGAAAGGAAAAAAAAATAGAAGAAGGAGAAGAAAAAGAGAAAAAGGAAAAATTTTAAATGGATCCATTTGTCAATCAAAATGATGTCACGTTATATCCGTATGGCATGCCACATCAGTGCCACGTAGGATCCTTAAGGGGTTGTGGCGATTTGGGACCTAAATGACACGCTATGATAAGTTATGGGACTTGAATATGTATTTTTAGAGTTTAGGGACTTAGATAACACACCCCTACAAGCTTAAGGACCGTCTATGCACTTTACTCTTATTTAAAAAAGAAGAATGGATTTGTTTGATTTTTAAAGAACCTTTTATATGGAAAATTTTCACACATACATATTATTTTGTAGTTTGAAAAACGTGTTAACAGAAAATGGGAAGTAGCTATGCTCAATTAGCTATTTAGAACACACCCTTAGATCGGATAGGTAGCCTATGTCTACGTAGGTACATGCTTGATGGACAGTGCTAGCAACCGCCATAGGTCTATCAAAGAAAGGAGCATGCTCGCTCATTCTCCTGACGACTTGGAAGGTCTGGAAGGAAAGGAACCAAAAAGTTTTCCAGCATAAAGAGCTCCACATATGTTTGCCAGCATAAAGAACTACGTGTAACTCATTATCTACTCTGGTAGCAAAAATCAAGGAAGAAGCCAACACATGGGCTTTAGCATGAGCGAAACGCCTCTCAAAGCTTATCCTTTAGTTTTATTTTTTTTAAGTTCTCGTTTTTACCTGTAGAAACTTTTTACTCTGTTTTAATTAATGAAATTGGCATAGCTTGTTCATTAAAAAAAAGAAAAATTTCAAATTACCCCTCGAACTATAAGGATAGCACGAATTACACCCATAAACCGCAAAATCAGACATCCTTCACTCTCAACTTTTCATACCGGACGAATTACCCCCCCTAACTCTCTATGAAACGGTTTTATCCTATATAGTGTACACGTGGAAGTCCAATTAGCATACAAAATTAAAAGATGATGGGGCCAGCATGTCAGTTCTGTTTTTTTTTATTTTTTTTTAAAAAAATTGTTTGAATCCACAAATCAGAACTGACATATACGTCCCACTGATTTCAATTTTTTTATGCTGATTGGATTGCCATGCGAGCACCATATATGACCAAAACCGCTCTAGATCAAGTCCGAGGGTTGGGGGGGTGGGGGAGGGGGTAATTCGTTCGGTATGAAAAGTAGAGAGTGAAGGATGTTTGATTTTATGGTTGAGGGCCTAATTCGTATTGTCGTTGTAGTATAGGAATGTAATTCTGATATTCTTTTCCTATAAAAAATATATAATGCATTTAAGGCATACAGGATGGGCTGTATAAATTGAGCCAGTTGGTTTCTGTTTCAAAAGGAATTTAAATTTTGGGCCGTTGGGCCTTCGGCTCAGCAAGTCCTATTTGACCGCCCGGCGTTCGTCTCTGTCCCCTTCCTTCTCAGTTTCTCCTGTCATCCCGCCGGCGTCAGATACGACAAGATAACCAATAAACCAGAGTACAAATCTTAATAAGTTCTCCAACTACAGTCTCTGATTTTCGTACGCTTACTTTTCCAGGCTAAATAATGGACACGGCCACACGGCAACAGTTTGAACATCGTACCATCCCTGTGCACAATAATGTATTACTAACAAGCACCACCCCGATACGGCAAATCTGGTGGAGCGGACAGCCGAACACATTACGCATTAGAATCGGTGGCTACCGGCTGCCTGATGACCTGATTCGTCCGGACCGATCTTGCTCAAGTTTGGCTACCTTACCAAAACTTTGTTCTCCTTCCCATGGTTTCGATTCTACATTCGTCATGGTCTCCAACAAGTATTTGTGCTGCATAGCAGAAGATCATTTGCTTCCGGGTTACGTGCCTGTTTGTTTTGGGTATTACTAAGGTCGTCACGTACCGATATTCTAGAGGGAAAGGAATGATTGGCGGCATTGGCACTCCTAGTACACGCCAGCTTAATTAGGATTGTCATTTGTCAATCCGATGGAAGAGCATGCATCAGTATCGCGTGATGTGAAATGCAGCTGTTCTCCGTGGTGAAATGCATTGAGTGAAAGTTTCCAGAAAAGATCCTCTGTTCCGTCCTTTTTTTTTAATAATGAAATAGTCATTCCGGCCTTTGCTTAAAGAGAGCTACAGCCCATTATTACAATCTAGCACTCTAAAACGAGTGTAGTTTAGAAATGATAGAAGAAATGACCACACAAAGGTAAATTTAACCAAAACAAGATCAAGAGAACACATTATTGAAGTCTATTTGTGAATCTCCATCCATAATTGGTAAAAAGCTGCATAACCGTTGTCTCAAGCTTACGACATACAACTTTTAAAAGCTCACCGTCTTCATTACACCTTTGTAGTTGTGCCTAAAATCGGAATCGATAGATTGTCCTAAAAATTACCTGCATATCCGTCCTCAGGTACGGGAACACAAGATGTGCATCTGCTCGCCAGTAGCCCAGGCCAACGTGCCAATTTTGTCCATCATATTTCGGCTGAGCTGAGATAGAGCATGTATTGTAGCGTGGAGCTGGCACGCAGCCAATGCACGTACGTTGTGTATATATGGCCACATTGGTACCACTGCGTTGACGACGGATCTGAGATGCATATTGATTGGGCCTTTTGTGGTCTTCTCCTGCACAACGCCCTCGCCCAGGGAAATGAATTCCAGTCTTGTCCTTTTCACTTGTCCTTTTGTCTCAAAGTCACGACTCACTCGCTCTGCACTGGTAGAACTAACTGTAAGTCTGTAACACACCAATTGTTTCGGGCCCAAGCTAGAGCAACAGCCAAACAAGCTTTACTAACATCCTCCAGCATCTATATTTTTTTAATAAAAAAACAACTTTTAGCAATAAATCTAAATAAACATTATTCTAGATACATCTTCGGAAGTTTTTTTTTTAAAAAAAAACTGGGGGAGTATGACTGTGAGCCTGTGACATTCTTCTCTTGAAACGACAGCTCTAAACTGTCTAGTGACAATTATCTATTGCTTAATTAAGTTGAGAAAGCAAAACTCAAGGAGGAACCGCGTATGGGTCCACAGGCAGGGCGACTGCATGCTCTACTTTTATCTAGACACTTCATAATTAATGTGCAGCCTTGATTAGGGTAGGACAAAAAAAGCTCATAGCATGGCTCTATATAGAGCTAAATTTATCTCAACTTGTATTTTTGTAACAAGCTTATTAGAAATAACAAACCAGGTAGAACTGGCTCACCAGCTAAATGAGCCAAAGCCAGCAGCGGGAAGCATAATATAGCCCTAATGAGATAAAATCCCAACCAACTATAGTCCATGTGTCACATGCACCACCACCTTATTCTTTCATCAACTCGAATCCCCTTTATTCTCAGTTCTTATGCCGTGACTAGTAAATACCATAGTGATAAGTACCACACACAATCGAGGTCACAGTGCCACCTCAATCCGCTGTACGTGTCCTACTTTGTCCCCTCTCTCACCTACTAGTCCACCACTCCACTCCATCTCCCTCTTGTCACGCTGTCACGGTCTCATGCTGATGCACGTAGTCGTTCCCTCTAACAAGTTTGAAATCAAGGAGCCAATGCCTAGAAAAGAGGCTGTTGTCTACACAGATAGTCCCTCCGTCCTAAAATAACATCGTCCAGATTCGTTGTTCTAGGATGGGTCACATCCCATCTTAGGTTGAGTTATTTTGGGATGGAGAGAGTAGATTTTAAGTTGATATTTATTGATGTTGCTTGTAAGCTCAACAAGCTAGCTCGAACTGGCTAATGAACTAAGCTGAATTGAACTTTTAGCTTTTAGGACAACAAGTGCGAGCTAGCTAGCCAAACCAGCTCGTTATCATAATAAGCTAAATCGAGCCGAGCCAATTAGCTGATTTGTTATCCAGCCGTAGACTAGATATCCAACTTTCGGAGAAACTATAGAAATTAGAATAGCTGACCATCAACAGGCAATCACATGTCAATCATTTTGCTAGAACTAGTAACTGACTGGTACAGGCTAGCTAGCTCATCCGGCCGTTTTTCCTTGTCCAGCCGTACTACTAGCAAAAAGTACGTACCAAAAAGTGCTACTAGCAAGCTAGCTAGGTCAATGTAACCTGGAATTACCTTGTGGTACCAGAATTTGTACACATGACATGACAAATGCGCCGTACGTGCAATACATATATCATCACAGGAATAATGGAGGATCGATATATGTTGTATCAGAGTGGGTCTAGCTACGCAATAGAGGGGGTGTGTCATTAAGAGGTCGCTTCTGAATCCAGCTAGCCTTGCGAGAGGACGACCACGCCGGGCATGGCACTCTACATCGTCGACATCGACACCACATGCATGCGAGCCGCAACTAACAATCTACCATTGCAAAGTCAAATGCAACGTACCGCGGGAGGACGTGTGTAGTTACGTTACGGGGCCTGCCCTGCCTGCCTCTGCCTGCTAGCGCTAGCTCGTAATTAGCTCCCATTAAACCCGGGGTCACATGGATCGTGTGCACGTATACCGGCTGGTTTGCCAACTAAACCCACAGTGCGGGGAGTCCGGGACCACGTCGATCGCGCGCGGTCGAGGCCTTGATGGTCTATTTCCAATTCCAGTGGGGCATGCATGCAACGCGTGCGTGTGCGCGTTTCGCTTTTGAACTGGCGGCTGGCTGCGTGGCCGTCGAGCCTTCTGTCCGCGCGGTGGCTCCGAAATTTGTGGGTTTCCTCTTTTTTGGCATTGCTCCGTTTCGTGAGTCAATTTTTCATTGTGAAGAAATTTAGCGCGCATGTTGTAATTCATACATAATAGCTACATTGCGAATACGTTGCAGATCAAGCTGTCAGTACATAATAAAAAATATTTAAGGGATAGATATTCTGGCCGACGTAAATTAATTCGATCGGGCCGGATTTAGCACCAGATGATTCTCATTTACTCGTGCGGTGATCGCGTTGAAAAATTCGGGTACAGCCCAGAGCGCCCACCTAGCAGGGATCCCATGGTCCCACGTGCAGAGCTCCGTGATCCGTTCAGCGGCCAAAGGGTTACGACGATTTATTACTGAATGGAATAATAATAGTAAAGTATGTTGCTCCCTATAAAACATGTATATCTCAGCATTAGACTAGATTAATAGTAAACCATCTCAATAATATGTCTACATGGGTATCTATAGCTCTCTAATTCATTGCCTCGTTTTTCTCTATAGACTATCTTCAGATTAGTAGATAGCTTTACTCTCTCTCTCATTTAACCTCTTCCAAGTAGAAAAATATGCTGACATGGATCTTTTATAGAGAGTTTATAGATAATTGCGAGAACCCTAGCACACTGCGCGCTACCGCGCTAGTAGCTCGCACGCTTTCAGACCAACGGGGCCCCGAAGTCCCGACCCACGCTGCCAACAGCTGAGCCCGTGCGCCTCCGACGTGGCAAAATCCCGTGGTCCAATCACTGGCTGACGAACAATACGTGTAAGCCAGGGAAACCCTTTTGTACCGCTGGGATGACGCCAAGCGGAACGAGACAAAGGACGAATTCGACGTGCCATGTCTTCGTCTCGATTCCATCTGCTGATCGATGATTTTACTTGCCAAGTGCCAACGTAGGAGTAGGTACAGTCACATTGGCCTTGTTATTAGGCATTGATGATTACGCGGGCCACGGTAGAACTACCGGCAACGCCGCAATGGTCCAGAATTACCAAGAAAATTTAAGCGGCCTTCAAACGAAAAGGGGGGAGTTGAGCGCTTGGGTGGCCAGCAGGGGCGGATTAGGGCCCGGCAATCGGCTTCAAACGCTTCCCGCTGTGCACCATAGAAGGATGGGCACGTGATACGTCGTGTAACCAGTGATGCCCAACAATATAGGCTAGGTTTAATTCTTTTTTCTCGTTATCTACCCATTTTTGAAACAATTACTTTTTCAACACTTGGAAAAATTTATTATCTTAAGAAGTATTCTTCTATTGTATTACTCAGACTACTTATTTTGAATTATTTATTCATATATTTAATTTATCACTATAATCAAGTAGATAATGTGAAGTAACAATCTGCTTAATAATTGGTTTCAAACTATCATGATGCGTTTTATCTTGGTTACACGTACAGAAACTTTTAATCCATCCTACAAGCTATGATCGAGTGCAAATCAAATTCGTTTGCAATCTACTACCTCTGGTTTTTAATATACGGTGGAGAAACCATCTTTGCTCGGTTAGCCAAAATCCACAATAGTCCCGGTTACAATAAAAACCGGAATTAAAGATTATCTTTAGTCCCGGTTCAAAAGTTTAGAGCTGCTTTTTAATGTTACCAACCGGGACTAAAGATCTATTTTTAGTCCCGATTGGTAACACCAACCGGGAAAAAAGATGCCTACTATCTTTAGTCCCGGTTGGTGTTACCAACCGGGACTAAAGATCTATTTTTAGTCCCGGTTGGTAATACCAACCGGAACAAAAGATCGTGGTGGATAGTACGAGGCATCTGCCATCTGCGAGATCGAGGAGGAGGAGACGGGCAGCCTTATCTCTTCACCTTTTCCTCCAATGACCTTATCTCTTCATCCCATCTCTTCCTCTTCCTCCTCCTCCTCTCCTCTAACTCCTCTCCTTCCCTCCCCCATCATTCCTTCCTCTTCCTCCTCTCTAACTTCTCCTCTAACTCCTCTCCTTCCCTCCCCATCATCCCATCGGGCGGCCGGCGGCGGGCGGCCTCGCGGCGGCGCGCCGGTGGGCGGAGGCCCGGGCGGCGCTGCAGCGCGACGGCGCGGCGGGGCGGAGGCCTGGGCGGTGGGCGGCGCGGCGGCGGGCGACGCGACGGCGGTCTGCGGGGCCTCACGGCGGGAGGCGCGGCGGCGGTCCGCGGGACCTCGCGGCGGGCGGCGCGGCAGCGGCCGACAACCTGTGTTTTTTTTTTCTTTTTTTTAAGAATTTGTGATTCGGATATGTGTATTTGATTTGTGTGTGATGTCCGTGAATATGTGATGTATTTGTGATGAATTTTGTAGAAGTTGTGTTGTAATTTTGTTTTAAGATTTTGTGATCTATTTGAATATGGTCGATTTGGGGATTTGAGGATTAGGGATAATTTATTTGGGATTTTGGGATGGGGATAGAGTAAAATCAATATATTAAAAACACAATGAAGAAAAGAAAATAATAATAGAGCAACCAGATCTAGCTAGCTAGGCTAGCTCTATCTTTAATCCCGGTTGGTGTTACCAACCGGGACTAAAAAGGCTCTATCTTTAGTCCCGGTTGGTAACAACAACCGGGACTAAAGATGTATTTTTACTCCCGTTTTTTTCACTCGGGACTAAAGATAGTGATCTTTAGTCCCGGATTGGTAGTCTCGGTTTGAAAACCGGGACTACAAGGGGGTTACGAATCGGGAGTAACACCCCTTTCTCCACCAGTGATGTAACACTGTTGGTTTTTTACATTATGTTTAATCATTCGTCTTAGTAAAAAAATTTAAGTAAATATATTTTCTTGATTTATCACTTAAAAAACTTTAATCATTACTTATATTTTTAAGATTTATATAAAATTTTTGAATAAGACAAATAGTTAAAACTTATAACATAAGTCAACAGTGTTACATATTAAACGACCGACGAAATAATACTGAGTGTGTCCAAAAGCATTCATCTCACTCTTACTACTCTAAGGCTGCATTCATTTCTGAGGGTTGGGAACCCTTTCCTCCCTACATGTAAAACGGAATGATAGATTAACACATAATTAATTAAGTATTAACTATAACTAAAAAATAAATTAATATAATTTTTAGAGCAATGTTTCAATAGAAAAGTTTAAAAACGCACGTGTAAAAAACAATAGATGAAGTTAGGAAAGTGTTAAAAAGGCGCACTCTAAAAGGAGAGCCATTCATCGTCCCTTTCGCTTCGTTTTGTTGCACACAACTGCCTGTCCGAAGAACACTAAAAAAGAGAAGAAAACGTAAGGACAAAAACAATGAGTAACAAAAGCACGACCTACTTAAAAAAAAATAATCTCAGTTGCAATGAGGGGTGTTTTACAATCTAATTAAGTGTTCCTCCGTTTAATCATTCGTCTTATTTAAAAGTTTTACAAAAGTATGTAAAAATTAAGCCATGCTTAAAGTGCCTTTAATAATAAAACTAGTAAAAAAATAAATGATAATTATGTGATATTTTAAGAAGATGGGTGCTCAAACTTATATTTAAAAGTTAATTCATCAATTAAAAATGGAGATAGGATTGTTACAAATAAGTTATTTTAATCAGTAGTTAGTAGCATGCATGCTACACAGTAACAATTTTGGCCCATTTTCACGGCCATCAGGCCATGTACTTACAACTAATGTAGTTAGTACGGTGTCAGCTTGT
The DNA here is from genome assembly GCF_000147395.1 of Oryza glaberrima. Lineage (NCBI taxonomy): Eukaryota > Viridiplantae > Streptophyta > Magnoliopsida > Poales > Poaceae > Oryza > Oryza glaberrima. The sequence continues at coordinate 24,043,406 of NC_068326.1, forward strand.
ATTTTTGAACCCAGTGTACGAACAAACTTTGGATAAGGCATATTAGTACTCCATATATTAATATATCTATATTTCTGTTACGTACAGAGGTTACAAGTACTACTTTATTGTTAATAGTATGTTATGGCATTTTAATACCTTGTTAATAACTTGCATTAACTTTTTGTGGCCCCCTCAATATTTTACACAAGCTCCGTCATTGCTTACAATATACTACTACTCTAGGTCGATCTGATGCATGGCGTTGTTGCGAGTACTACTACGTACACGACCCTAGCTAATATAATATCCCATGTGGGTTGTACGTCAATGTTTTGTCCGAGAAACTATGCTTGAAGACAAGATTGTAAGCTGGAGGGGAGTTCTTGTAGGGTCTTTGCTTCACCATAGCCGTGATAGCCGATAATCAATCCAATCTACTATGTAGTCTTTTAGCAATTTACACTAGGAATTACATCATTATCATCAACACCTCCTCGTCTGTCGTCTTTCAGGGATGGACTTACCCATTAGAGAAAGGGTGAATTCTCCATCCTACTACCCATATGGCCACATATTAGCACCAGCCAGTGGCGGAGCCAGAAATCACAGAATTTTCTATAAAATTTACATGGTGAATTAACAAAAATTAACTAAGTTCTTGGAGGCAGGCCTAGGGCTCAAGTCCTAGCTGCCCTAGGCCTACCTCCGCCCCTGGCACCGGCACATAAACAACCCATCAAACCGATAAAGTATTCCATGCTAACTATGAGGCGATCAATCATTGTTTTATCTTTTAATTTTATGATTACGTGCTCTTTCATCCTAAGCCTTGTTCGACTTCATTGCTTGTTGCCCTTCCTCTTCATTGCCCTAGTGAATATGCCAACCGCTAGCGCCAGTCTGCGTATGTCAACGCCGTGCAGTTAGCGATCCCACGGTCGCGCCTTTGTCAGTCTATCCTATGGCTTGCGATGCTTCACTACTACAAAATGGATTTTTCATGGCACCGCCCTATATTTTTCTCTGGTGGTTATACGTGGAAACCGCCAGCGAAAATATAACAAGGGGTGAGAGGCTACGGACGCCAGCGAGATGGATCTTCGCTAGCGGCCGGATTAAGAGGCCCGCTAGCAAATATACAATTATTTTTGCTGGCGGACCTCTTAAGTAACAGCTAGCGAAAATCCATTTTCGCTGGCGGTTGGCTAAGAGCTCCAGCAGAAACGCCATACAAGCGCTAGGAAAAACCTACATAGCCTATAAAAGATATCTATCTATAGGAAAATCCCACTCATCTCTCTCTCCACTCTCGATCCCTCCTCCCTTATCCATATCCCCTCCCAGCTCTCTCTCTCTCTCTCTCTCTCTCACTCTCTCCACTCTCGATCCCTCCTCTCCCAGCTCCGGGCGGCGGTGCTCCCAGCAGGCGGCGGCTCGCGGCGACGGCGCGCAGGCGGATCGAGGTCTTTCTCCCCCACCCCTCCCTCGTCCCCTTCCCCCGCCGCCACCACCCCCTCTCCCTCTATTAGATCTAGCGCGCATGCCGCGGTGGAGGCTACAGTAGGGCTCTGCAGCGGCGGTGGCGAGGCGGAGGCGGTGGAGGCCGACGGGGCTCAGCAGTGGCGTCGTCAAGGTGGAGGCGGTGGAGGCTGACGGGGCTCAGAAGCGGCCCGTCGGCAGCGGTGGCGGTGATGGTGGAGGGGACTTCAAATTTTTGTTAATGTGTTGATTTTTGTGATGCTTGAATGCTTGGGTGAATGGAAATTTTTTACTGTAAATTGTTGATGTAAATTTCTGTGGATTTTTGAATGCTTGGGTAAATTTTTGTGAAATTTTTGAATGGTGGAGCGTTGTCGGATGCGGACGGAGCGGTGTCGCTCCGTCCGTCGATTTTTTTTTGTTTAAACTTGGATAGTATTAACACTGGCGGCTGGCACAGTGTAACCCACCAGCGAAAATGGATCTTTGCTGGCAGCTGGCTTAACACGCCTCCAGCGAAAATGAATTATCGCTGGCGGTCGATAACCGCTAGCAAAGATCTTGATCTTCATTGGCCTTTGCTTTGTGGCGGCTCCAAATTCCGCCAGCGAAAACCCAAAATGGCCGCCATGAAAGATGTTTTTGTAGTAGTGCTTTACCCTAGCCAGTAGTCACCTATAGCTAGGCTACTTTGGATTTTGTACTCTATTTTGTATCTTGGATGTCCTTTTGTGTCAAATACAACTATTGTATGATATTTATTGCATTTAGTTATCTTTATCGAGCATCTCTATCCCATCTTTTTTTAAAAGTTGTTTTTATCACTTTCGATTACATCAACACAACTAGGTGGATGAAGGCCAAGTTTTCTATAGAAACATGATCAATGATCTGCCAATCTAAATTAGAAGGGCCTGAGTTCTGTTAGATATATTTGCTTTTAACAGTTGCAATGCCTTCAATTGAGAGAGAGTGGGGGGGGGGGTGGGGTTATAATGCCTTAGCTATCTAACTCTAAGGTATTTTTAGTCCCCACGGACTTCATATATAATGTAGGGAAATAATTAAACAGTAGGGAACATGTAGGATCATGTGATGATTAATCTTGGTGATGAACAATTGTCAAATACGAGTGTTTGTTGAAAATACGGTGAAGAGTGTTATATGTCGGTGAACAGTGCGTCGACACTGGGTGGCCAGTCAGACCAAGCAGTGGGCGTCGGTCACACCTAGTGGCGGAGCCAAAATTTTTCTAAACCTAGGGCCCAATTAGTTGTATGTATATAATTTTGCCTTTATCTTCTAGTTTTCGAAGTTTTAAAATGGAATTTCAATGAATATTTAGGATCAGAAAGTAGGGCTGCAGCCCTAGCTGCTCTATTCCTGTCTCCGCCCCTGGTCACACCGGAGGTGTCTGGGCGGTCTGACTGGGTAGCCCGATGATCAGATCAACAGACTCCGAGAGGAAGTCAGTTTCGAGTTGTTTTCATGGAATTTATAGATTGCTTCATGTTTATGATTTCTAGATGGTTTCTATTCGTATGTGATACTCTTGTGTGCTGATGTGTGAGTCAAGTGGTGCGAGCTTGTACTCACATATGGTGTTTTTTTGTTGTTCATGTGCAGGTGTTGCTTGAGGCATAGAAGTATAGCCAGTGATGGATCGGGACTAGGCTTAGGAGAAGTTGAGGTCTAGATGGTAAGTATATCATGTGGGATGCTCAGTCTAGAGAATAATGCACGTGGAGGTGAATGATTTCATATGGCATACACGTGGTGTTGTGTGTATGGAAAGATAAGTCAAATTTGGATTGGAGTCCAAGTTTAAAAAGATTGGACTGTGGAGTTGTATGGGGATCTTGTTTCCCTGGTTTGGTAGGTTTTCTATATAATTAGGAGTCCTAGTTCTAGTTGGATTCGTGGCTAAGGGCAACCATATTGTAGTTATAAATATAAGAGAGGTTGAGACTAGAAAATATCAACTTTTTGGGGAAAAAAGTTAGGGCTTTCTTTGAGGTTTCAAATCTAATTCATGAATTGAGAGATGAGTGCTTTAGATGCACTTTGTAAACATATATTGATGCAATAAAGTTAATCTACTTTCAAGAGTTTCGTCGATACATGTTTTTCTAGATTCCAATGGTCAGACCGGAATCTAGTGAGCGGTCTAACCACCAGGACTACAGTGGTATAACCGGCGGCGAACAATCAATCAGACCGGCGACGGTGAGAAGGCAACGGACAAGGAGACAACGGTCTGATCGGCCAGACAATATCGGTCTGACCGGTGCAAAGGTGAGGTCAGATTAGCGTGCACATGGTGATCAGACCGCTTACACCGAGACTTCATCAGGTTAGAGGGTAAACTTCTATTTTCGCTAAAACTTTTGGCAACCCCTCTAGTAGATTTGGTTTCTTATGTTCGATCTTGCAGAACATTAAGATTTATAGTAATATGGATGTAAACAAATTAATTAGTGGGGCATCAAGAAATTGTTATCACAGAGAAAAAAACTTAAACACTATTCCCTCTATTTCAGGTTATAAGACGTTTTGACTTTGGTCAAAGTCATACTGTTCTAAGTTTGACTAAGTTTATAGATAAATAGTAATATTTATAATACTAAATTAGTTTCATCAAATCATAATTGAATATATTTTCATAATAAATTTGTCTTGGGTTGAAAATGTTACTACTTTTTTCTATAAACTTGGTTAAACTTAAAACAGTTTGACTTTGACCAAAGTTAAAACGTCTTATAACCTAAAAAGGAGGGAGTACCCAAATTCCCCCCCCCCCCCCTCAGAAAAAAAGCAAAGCTTTAATTAGCTAGTCATATAATACCCATATGGAGAATTAATGTTATATTAATTACCTCGTGCAGATCATATTCATTTTCTCCTCCTCCCTTCATTCTATATATTTCTCTTAGAAAAACTCTATTTGTAACCTGCACCTGGTTACTAGCTTCCAAAAAGGGAAAATAAGAGTGGAGAGCATATCAACAAGTCAACAGTCAGGCTCACCGGAAATCCATCTTCAAGGACGTTAGCATGATCAAATAAGACAAACTTAGCTAAAGGTAATCATAATGGAAGGCACATGCGTTTGAACATCAGATATCATTGTGTGCTAAGCACCGATAAATCTAATGATGATCACACCAACCCTAAGCTGAGGCACAATGGCATTATAAGTGACACATTTAATCCGTAATTTTGTTCTGCCTTTAGCCAAAAGAGGTGGTGCTACCTTTTCTATAGAAAAACTTGAACTAAGACTTACCTTAATTAATTTGAAGGGTTATTTTTTTTGAAAAAAAGAAATAATAAAAACGGCTCCATCTTATATTAGTCCATCCCAACAAGAAAGGGAAGATTTTGGCGGCCCTAGTATGCTGTTTTGGAGTGAATTTTACTTCGGACCATAACTATTAACCGTACTAGTTTTCTCTACTGGACTAGGATAAGTCTAACGTTCCACTTAACACCACATGTAATTACTATTATTGCACTTTGAACTAAGATTTACAGTTTGGGCCTTCATCCCTACTTCAGCAAGTAGTCTCCTTTCCATTTTCACCAACATCAACTTGTACTGGCTGTCTGCAGACCCAGATCGATTAACCCTCAATTCCTTGTGAATCAATGTGACATGCCTCTGTGGACTATGGGTCCATCCTCTAGCGATCTAGCCGCCCGGAGCCTACAGTACCAATGCCACTATTATCTTGCCGGCTGCCGCGCTTCTTGATCGATCGAGTTGCTTTATCTGCAATATATATAACCCAAAGATTGAAGTGCATCCCTAAACATATTGAAGTGAGTCACCAGAAAGATATCCCAGTTGAAAGGACGACATTGACAGGGTCGCCGTAGCAAATTGGAGAGGCACGTTGGTTTGGTTGTGACTTTAATCACAACGGTCCAGGGGATGCAAGTAGGACGGAAAGAAACAACAAAAATGTGCTGCCTAGGGATACCGCTGAAAATTACAATGGTCACAGTCCAACCATTTTGCCTAGTGTACCGTACAAGGGTGCTGCTGGCTTCTCCCATCATTACCTAACAACCTTTCCAAGGGGCCTAATTAAACACGCTATGATATACCATAATTACAACATAACTCACCTCATTACCAGGATCTACCACAATTACAACATCACTCACTTCATTACCAGTGCGACGGGTTCAGAGTTTAATTTTGGTATTGGAGGTGCCGCAGTATCACACGTAGAGACTAACGATTTTGCTGTAGCAACACACGCCCCCGGCGTCCCCTCTCCCGTGCCGCCTACGACATCCAGCGCCACAGCCCTGCTCTTTCTTTTCTTTCCTTTCCGAGACGATAAATAGTTTTCCGGCGTCCGCTGCACCGCGCGAAGCGATAGCACATCGCGCTCGCCTGGGCGTTTCCCTCCCCGCCACCCGCTTCCCAACCCCAAAGACGCCGCGCGCTACTGCTTAAACCCCGGAACCACCAACCAGGGGCAGCGCGCACGCCCATGCAGTGCGAGAGGCAGCGCCCCCACGCCGCACGCGCTGCCACGGACATATCCGTGCTGCCGTGCCCCCAATCCTAACAATCCGCTCGGCTCGGCTCGCCTTCACCATGGTGGCCGGCCGCGTCAAGGCGGCCATGGGCTTCCAGCGCAGCCCCAAGGTGTCCAAGTCGCCGGCTCACGTCGGGCGGACGCCGGAGACTCCTGGCCGGGGGTCATCGTCTGGCTCCCCGGCGCCGGGCGGCTCGGCGTCCAAGGCTGTCTCCTTCGCGCGGTCCTTAGGCGTGCACTTCCCGCGCTCGTCGGCTCAGGTGCAGCCGGCGCGCGCCCCGCCGGAGGTCGCCGACCTGCTGCGCGCCATCGAGCAGCTCCAAGAGAGGGAGTCGCGCCTCCGCGTGGAGCTGCTGGAGCAGAAGATCCTGAAGGAGACCGTCGCCATCGTCCCATTCTTGGAGGCTGAGCTCGCCGCGAAGAGCAGCGAGCTGGAGAAATGCAAGGACACCGCCGCGCGACTGGAGTCCGAGAACATGCGGCTGTGCGCCGAGCTCGACGCTGCCGTGCTGGAGGTGACGAGTAGGAAACAGAGGATTGTTCACATGGAGAAGGAAATGGCGGAGCTGAAGAAGCAACAGGAGGCTGCCGCTGCTGACGCTGACGACTGCTCGTCCACGGCTTCGGTCTCACACGAGCAACCCGAGAGCGCCAGTTCCGCAGCCAATCCCGCGAGTCTAGTTCAACGTGGACCGCCCATTCCACCGCCCCCGCCGCCAGTGCCACCGGCGGCATTCAAGTCCAAGTCCTACTCTGCCTCGTCGCGCGTGTCGCTTCCGAGTACTTCGGCGCCCTCGCCATCTTCTTCCACCTCGACTTCACCAACGTACTCCTGCTCGTCGTCAGACACCGTGACCACGCCAAGAAACCGAAAACCAGAGCTCTCGAAGCTACCGCCCATACCTCCGCCACCACCAATGCCAGCACTCAGCGTTTGCGACCGCGCAGCCGCGCCACCTCCTCCGCCGCCGCCTCCTCCGGCTCGGAGAACGTCGGGGGCAGCTTCGCCGGCTGCGTCGGGACCGCGCGTGACGAGAGTGCCCGAGGTGGTAGAGTTCTACCACTCACTGATGCGGAGGGATTCAAGATCAAGGGACGGGAGCGGCGGAGGCGAAACCGCCAACGGCGGCGGAGTGGCCGCGACGAGGGACATGATCGGCGAAATCGAGAATCGTTCGGCTCACCTCCTCGCGGTGCGTAATTACTCCTCCTGTTCTTCCCAACCGCACATGAAAAAACCGCATTAAGTTATCGCTAGTGAAGAGATCGCACATTCTTGAAGTAAACATTTTACTGTTAGTAAAGCAAGATTAGTGTTCAACGTTGCTTCGTGAGACCGTCACGTTTAAGGTGGTGGTGGTGGTAGTAGTGGTTCATGTTGGTGGGAGGGGTCATTCTGTGCAATCATGGAAAGAGAGTACATGTGTACAAGTGATTAGGTCGCACAGCGACGATAGTTATTGGTGAGCCTGCATACGCCATGCTGCCGTTCTTGCCGGTACACACACCATTGCAAACCAAAAAAAAAAAAAAAAAACAAGAGTGATATTCGATTATTAAAAGTACTGGTTATGGCTCCGTTAGCATGGGCGAGGGCAGGCGATCATCTATCTATCTGCAGGACGCAAGTTTGGTGGCGGTGCTGACAGGAACAGCTGCATGCGCGGAGTCCGGAGAGTACGTGTCAGATTGGCACCGTGGGGCCAGGTGCAAACGCAGTGAATGTGGCATTCAAAGCGTGGTACCGGTTTGCCTAGCTAAATCGAGATTAGATTTGCGACTTACCACGGCCTCGAATTAACCCGGTCATTACTGCGACCGTGTAGTTGTCTCTTTCCCAACTGAATTACTCGTTTTAAGGATGATAGTCGCATTGAATTGGATGGAAAATATTCAGTGAACTGTTTTGCGACTGAATTACTACTCGTTTTAAGGATGATAATCGCATTGAATTGACAAAGAGATGAAAAATATTTAGTAGTGAACTGTTTTGCGTTTCACTGCAGATCAAATCGGACGTGGAGAGGCAGGGCGACTTCATCCGGTTCCTGATCAAGGAGGTGGAGGGCGCGGCGTTCGTCGACATCGAGGACGTTGTCACGTTCGTCAAGTGGCTCGACAACGAGCTGTCGCGCCTGGTACGCACTGTGCGCGCGCGTGGAACGATCACGAGAGGACGTCCGCTACGACGGTGAAACTAACCCGTGCCCGTGGCCGCGGCCGTGCGTGCAGGTGGATGAGCGCGCGGTGCTGAAGCACTTCGAGTGGCCGGAGAACAAGGCGGACGCGCTCCGCGAGGCGGCGTTCGGCTACTGCGACCTCAAGAAGCTGGAAGTGGAGGCCTCCTCATTCCGCGACGACGCGCGCCAGCCCTGCTCCACCGCACTGAAGAAGATGCAGGCGCTCTTCGAGAAGTAAGCCGCTGTACTTACCTGTATGCGTGTAGCTCGATTGGTTGCTCCCTAGCTGGCTCGGTTAGCTCACGTGTATGTGGCGGCTGTCGATGCGGCCAAAATGGCATTGCAGGCTGGAGCACGGCGTCTACAACCTCGCCCGCTTCCGGGACGGCGCCACGGGCAGGTACAGCCGGTTCCAGATCCCGTGCGAGTGGATGCAGCCAGACACCGGCATCGTCAGCCAGGTACCTACAACTTGCTAGCCCCGGCACGTTGTCGTGCCACTTAATTTGGCGGTTCACGCCGAGCGACACCTTAATTTTGGCAGCGTAGCTAGACCAACCCCCCTCGCGGGTGTGACCGTGACGAGCGTTCGTTTCGTTGGTTGGTTCGTTCACATGCGTGCACGAGGCGTATGTACGTAGCCGCGCTCGCGGTGGTACAGCGCAAAGGGAAATTCTAGGTGGATTTGGCCACAAGCCACGGCTGGGGCCTGGGAACCCGGGGACCGGGCCGACGGACGGAGGCGTGGCGTTTTGGTCGCCGCCCTCCGTTGGTGATACGGCGTACGGGCGTGGGACGCGGTGGTGTACGTGCACGTGAGCCTGTGCGGGTTGCATCTCGTGAGCTTGCCTTGTTCTCTCCTCGCGCTGCCCTTCTGTACAACAGCTACAGACACAAGAGGCTCATTACGCCTCGACAGCCGCTTCGTCCTGCGCTGCGTATGTGCGTCAACCGGAACAGCGCGAACGATCCGGATTTGTCAGCGATGCGTATACTTAGCTCAGGCTGAGGAACGTTTCGTCATTTCCATGGTCCAGTGCACCGTGTGGATGTTTGTGTGGATTTGCTGCTTGTGTGTTTCGGCAGGATTTGGAGCCTCACGAGAGAAGCTAAGCTAGTACTGCTAGTGTAAAATTTCTTGGATACCGTTTGATCTGAGATCTACAGTTTTGTCACTTCGTTAGATTGTAAGTAGCGAGAACATCTGACAAGTGGATAGTTGTTCTGTTCTGCGGCAGCTACGTTTGTTTAAGGCTTCTGAAAGAAAAAGATAATTGTCACGTTTGGCTTGAATAAGTTAAGCATTTTCTGATCACTACGTACTGAAAGATGGGGCTCCATGGCTGCTCAGGTGTCAGATTTCCCTCATGCATCTGTGACTGTGAGCATGCATTTGCATTTGGTACCTTTGCAGCTTTGCTGATCAATCGGGACAATTCTTCACCTGTGCACATCTTATCGTTGTAGACTTGTAGAAAGAAGACATGATATGAACTATTATGAAGTTTGTAATTGGCCTATCAGTTTGTAAATTGCACATGAAGTCTTTACATTTACAGTTTATTGCATTCGCGAAAAAACATTTACAGTTTACAAATTGGTAGGAAAATTAGAAACATAAACACATGCCCTCATCAATCTGCAATCACTGAGTTGATTGGTCTGTCCTGTCGTTTGGCCGCTTCATATCCTAACTTTTGAGGCTAACAAATGAAAGCAGTCCTCTCTTTCTCTGAATGCTGTCCATTTGATTCATGGGCAAGTAATTTGGGCATATCTGTGATTTCTTTTATCGATAAAATGCATGAATAAACGTGTACGTTTGATGACTACTCATGAATGTAACCTTTGGTGTACAGATCAAACTCCAATCGGTGAAGTTAGCAATGAAGTACTTGAAGCGGGTCTCTTCTGAACTTGAGGCCATAAAGGGTGGTCCTGACGAAGAAGAACTAATGCTTCAAGGAGTGCGATTCGCCTTCAGGGTACACCAGGTATATATTTACTCGCTAAGATGTTAAGATGCGCATGAATAATTTCTGAAAAGAATTCATGCTTACATTTTCTTCCAAGGTGCAACTTTGAAACGAATCACATCCATACTCCTCGTTTGCTGCAGTTTGCAGGCGGGTTCGACGTGGACACCATGCGGGCATTCCAAGAGCTCAAGGAGAAGGCATCTATGTGCCGGATACAACGACAAGAGCAGAACCGTCATCTAAGGAGGCAGCAAAAACTCGTTGCCAGGGCCTGAGCACCATTTTACTATCCCGATGTATCATATCATTTCGTCGTTACCATAGTTCGTTTGCTTTCTTGCTTGTTTCTGTTGAGAAATGTTCTCACTAGATTTATCACACCAGTGAACAATCTATGTTCTCGTTGTCACTGTAGCCGTCTTTCATTTTTGTCCCCTCCATGTTCTCTCTCTAGGGCCCTATTCCTAACCAGTGTCTCGTCAGCTTGGCTGGGTTGTGATTAGCTTTACATAATTTTGCAGCGAAATGTATGTGTGTGGTGGTAGATAAATCTGTTGTCTGGAAATTCTGGTACTACCATATGTAAAGGATTACTGCCAACGGTTGAGATCAACGTTGTGCTTGCCTGCTTGGTATATCTTTATTAAGCGTATTGGATTAGAAATAGTACTACACTACTAGTTGTTTCCAATTTTCCATCCACATCCGAACAACCATCTGTTGTCTTTTGAAGGAGTTGTATCCAGTTGATCCTCGCTGTCTACCCTGGCATTATCCCCAACTTCTCCAACAAGAAGGAAAATGTAGTATCCTCTGATGGACTATCCATATATATCAGTTAACCAATTATGGAACCACCAATTGAAATACTCTCCATACAATCAACCAACAAATTATGAGAGAACGGCCAATCGGATTGAGAGATATATCCCCTTCCAATTCTTTCCCTCTATGCAAGGAACGAGGCGTACAGGATCTGGTTCCATGCGTCCGGCACGCCGGCGAGGCACCAGTGGCTGCAGTCGTTGCCCGGGTGGCCGCCGCTGTACCCCGACGGGTGCCCGTCCCTCCTCAGCTGCGACAGCAGCGTGATGTCGAGCAGGAACACCGGCTTCGACATGCCGGCGATCGCGCTCCTCACCGCGCTCTGCGCCGGCACCGGCCCCGCCGGGTACGCCGACCCCGCCACCGGCTGCGTCTGCTGCGCGCAGCTCCTCGACCCCTCCCCCCAGTCCACTCCGCTGCAGTTTCCGGACGTGTCACGGTGTCAGCGTCGAGAGGCAAAATGGGCCTAAAACGGGTGGGTTCATATGGGCTTTGGCCTTTTAAAGGCTACTAGTACTTACTTGTAGTGGGTTGGAGAGATGCCCTGGAAGTAGACCCTGGTCTTGGATGTGTCCACGTTCGAATCGACCCATCTGGCCCATGTAGACATCCCCTTGGAGAAGGCCGAGAGCCGGTCCATGTCCTTCATCACCTGGCCTCCATCTTGCACAAAGTCCCATCTGGATACAGAAAAGAATCAGAATAAACGTGACGGATCAGATCAGGCCATGGTAATGTGACACGTATAGTTTGTGGTCTTACGGCTGGTCTCTGCCAGTGTGGGTCCACCAGTGCCAGGTGTTGAAGATGAGCATGTCGGCGCCGAGCCACGCGTCGCCGGAGATGGAGTCGAGCTTCAGCACGCGGCCGATGGACTCGTCGACGATGTCCACCAGGTAGGTGCTCCGGTAGTACGCCACCGACACCCCGTAGTCCTGCACGCATGTCACGACACGCGCACGTTAGCTGCCATTCCAGCGCTCGGAACCCACACTTGTTCCGGTCGATCGATCTGTCGATCTCGACACGGGATTTTTCTCAGCGTCGTGCAAATACGGCAACGCCTGTAGATAGCCGCGTCGCATCTGGTATATACAGTACGTTACTACTGTAGTACGTAACATGCACAAAGATCCAGATCCGTCGGCGCCCTTACGGTGGACTTGGCCATCCTTGTCTGCATCGGCGGCTGCTTGTGCATCTCGCTGTCCAGGAGGAATAATGAATGGGCAGGTGCGATGTCAACAACTCAACATGCCACCGCGCGCCGTAGCGATGGCCGGATATACGGGGCCAAACGGCTCGCGGGCACGCATAGAACCGCGCGCTCCGTGGTGGTTTCCTTTCCCTTAGAGCATGTACAATAGCAGCCTATAAGCCAGCTACAAACATATTTTAAGAAGATAAACGAGGAAAGAAAAGAGCAGCGGGCTACAGATTTGTACTCAGTTGTAGTACGAACTCCAAGATACAGTGTGTATGATAGGTGGGACCAGTTATTAATAGTGTAGTATATAACTATTGTATAAATGAGCTATTAGATTAGCTATAAATGAATTGGAGCTAGTAGTTGGCTGTACTAAACTTGCTCTTATCTTTCAGCGGCTCCAGTACCCGTAGCTTTTGCACATATTGCGCAAAACAGAGTGATGGCAAATTGGGCCCGTGAAACGGCAGACCATATGCTAGTCGCATGGCATTCGCCGCGGGCAATCATTAGCAGTTGGTACCCACCAGAGTGGACATGCCATTTGCTGTTGGGTTCATAGTATGTTCTAATCTGTAGTACTCGCTCCGTCCCAAAATAAGTACAGCCATAGTTTTCTGCGTCCAATTTTAACCATTTATCTTATTTAAAAAAAAAATTAAAAACATAAGTCACGAGTAAAGTACTATTTATGTTTTATCATCTTATAACAACAAAAATACTAATTATAAAAAAATTTCAAATAACACGGACTATCAAAGTTAGACGCGAAAACTCATGGCTGCATTTATTTTGGAACGGAGGTGGCAGTTGCTCACAGCCATGAGGCCATTGGCATGAACGAGCAGAGCCTAGTACACTCTGCTGGCTAGTACGAAGTGGTTGAGTTGTCGAGATCAAACGCAGTGCTTGCTAGTAGTCGACGTCTGTTGCAAGGAACCGGCTCCCGAACGATCGGACGGCTTTAAACGAGCTCTCGATCTTCTTGAGAGTTTTAATGCGTTGCCTAATTTGTTGGACCAAACCGTTTTGGTTAACGATATAATAGAATGTACAGTTATATGGTTGGTGGCACTAGCTAGCTTTGTGAAAATAATTGTAATTGTGAGACGAGCCGTGTTATGCACCTATTTATATTAAGCTGCCCAAAAAGGACATCATGAAAGCAGGAGTACTATCCAACCCCGACTGGATAAGATCAGAAGAAGCATGAACCCGTATGAACTTTGCTCTTTATTTACAACTTGGTTTCGGAGTTGAATCTCTCTGTTGATTCTAGGAATAACATGGACAGAAAACCCACAGCAAAAGTGCAAAAGTTAAGTTTTGTACAGTAGTACCTCAAATCGAAACTGACACATCCTAAGCTCGTGTACAAAACATGGGAATTGCAGATATCCTCGAAAATTGGTTTCTTACAGAAAAAGTTCCTCGAAAGTAACAATTGCACATTCCAACCTTAGATGTACTTGTACAATCCGACCATCCGAGCAAGTTGGCCCATTGAGTAATCCACGCTACAGAATACGTGCAGCGACCTTAAGGTGTCAAGGTACTACACGAGATTTCTGCAAACTGGTCACTCCCTAACCATCGATTACTTTGATAGACCGACTAACAAAAATGTGACTAGCGAACACAAATCTAATCTACCAGAGGACTTTCGCTTCTCACGTGCCGATGATTGTCTCGACCCCACTGGAATCTTTTTTCTTTGTCCCCAAAAAAAAAAGGGAACAGGTACTGCATTTGGAGAAGTTTGACTCTTGCCAGTGTATCGAGATCACGGGACGGGGTAAGAAGACCGATTAGAAAAACGTCAAGCTTAAAAAGGGACCGGAAGGAGACGGCGGCGATTCACTGGTCGGATAAGGACGCGCACGACGCTCTGCGCTGTCTCCCATGGCGTCCAGTTCCCACCGCCCCCAACCCCCCACGGGAGCCAACCAGCGAGCAAAACCAACGCACCCACGATACGATTTCCCCCGTTTCTGCCGCCCCGCCATCGCCAACTCGCGGTCGCGCGCGCGCAGGCGCAAGCCATGTGACGCGCAAGCAAGCGCGCGCGCGCGCGTTGGGACGGGCAGGCAGGCAAGAGCTAGTGGGCGGAAACGGCACTAGCGTTAGCGTACACTACTGCCTCGCCGCGCGAAGACGAAACACGCCGCGCGCTCCGGCGGGCAGCGGCCGGGGGGCACCAAAAGGGTATATAGCACGAGTGCGCGAGACAATCCGACCTCTTTTCTGAAAGCGTGTGGCTGCCCATTATGGGGTCATAATTTAAATAGTAAGCTTGCGGCCGTTCCCTTTCGCCAAAAAGGTTTACTACTGCTACACTTGGAAGATGGAATGTCTGAGCCGTGCCAGGGAGTTAGATCTGCCTCGCCAAAATAAATGAGAAAAGAAAAGGAACTGTACCGAGGTGGTAGTACTTTCGTTTTGTGCTTACGCTATGCAAGGGACGGCAAGAGGACAACTGATAGTAGTAAGAAGTACCATATGTGGGCAAGGCGCATGTACGTACCTGGAACGTGACGGTGGAGAACGGGGTGCCCCTGCTGTAGGTGGTCCTGGAGGACGGCGCGGCCGCGTGCAGCATGCACGCCAGCGACTCCCACTGGTTCAGGCTGATGGAATCCCCCACGAACAGTATCTTCTTCCCCCTCCATTTGCTGAGGAAATCCAGCCCGTTGAACCTGCAGTGCCAATGGTCGATACGCCATTAACGCAACAGCTAGCTCGGTCGATCGATCAATTGGGCGCTCTCGCGGTCGCGGCTGCGTATGTTACCTCGGGAGCTCGCACGAGCTGGGACGCCACCGGTACTTGAGGTAGAGCTTGTCGGGGCGGCCGTACTTCTGGCAGTCGAACTCCGCCTCCACGAAGGGGCAGCCCGCCGTGTCGTACATCGGCAGCGAGTCGTCGTACACCCAGCTTCCCTGGAACATGTTGCACGACGCCAGACCGCTCCGGGCGGAGCCGCCGCCGCGGCGCCCGCCGGCCCCGTGCTGCCCCGTGGTGTTGCGCTTCGGGCTGCCGAAGTGACGCCGGACGCCGAGCGTCTCGACCACGCTCGCCACGGCGCCGCCCGCGAGCACCGAGCACGCGAGGGCGGTGGAGGCGACGAGGAGGAGGACGAGGCGGCGGAATGGCAGCCGCTGTCTTGGCGCCATTGTCTGGCGCTGTGGAGATGAAGGGTGACGAACTGGGGACGGACGAGGGGAGGCAGTGAGCCAGTGACGACCTTTTATAGAGCTCTTCTAGTACAAGTTGATAACTGACCAGAGCTATTATTTAATCTTATAAACTTTATTATTAGTATTACTTTATTATCTGATGAAACAAGGAACTTATTAATGCACCTTATAATTATACTTCCAAACTTGCTGTGCATGTGGTCTACCGAATTAGAAACCTTCTATTTCAGATTTTTTTTAAAAAAAATAAGGGAGAGAAATGGATGCAAATATGAAGCTGGATAGCCTGGATGCTCTGTTTTATTTCATCTTCGAAAGAAAAGGAAATGCTTTATTTTAGATAAAAACTGTACAATTGGAAAGTATAATAATGACTTGAAATAGCGAAATGAGTGCAGCTTAACTGATTAGATTACTTGTGATGAAATCTAACCACTCGGATTCAAGTTCTAAACTTAATAGTTGGTATTGATGCTCTAATTATTTTTTTTCAATGGTAGGAGATGTACCTACCAGGAGCAAGGCGTCTACGTTGACTTTGTCAATTTCAAGATATGCCATCCTAAATTCTCGAAAGTGCTCATAGAGGTAGATGTTCAAATTATGCATTAAGGATAAGTGTATACGTATTGTGAGCGTCTATATTTGTAATGTGTTTCTAAACATAAATGACTTGAAATAAGTAACAGACAGTTATTACATTTCTCAAATAGCAAAAACTTTAAATACATATTTTTTTTCATATATAAGAATCAGTCTAAAACTCTTAAGATTGAAAGCACAAGACCTTATTGACTTAATATTTTAAACAAACGATTTCTAGATTCTCGGTGGAATTTGATAATAAAATTATGACAATACGATGTACTAGTTTAAAACGATGGTACAAGATCATATTTGCAATTGTGCATTTTTATTTGAATTTCAAAATATAGCAGACAAGGTTACTTAACTAGTTACTTATTACAAAGCTCATAATAGCGAGTGATTAAAATTATATTGTATTCTTTTTAAAAATTATTATTATCTTTTTTTAGGAACAATTATTATTATCTTCAGTGGAGTAATAAGAAGCTAATATGAAATGGATTGTTTAAATAAACAAAGAACACCACGAAAAGGAAGTTCATCTTTTTTAAGGGGCAGTTTTATGCCTTTTATCCGGTCAGCTTTTTTGTGAGATATCCTCGTTAGATTCCACTACCATACGGGACCTGGAATGAGCAGAAAAGCCTTTTGTGACCCGGCTTTGATGCAACTATGGATTGACGACCCCGTTTCCGCGGGAAGAGTCTCATCAAGGACATGTGTGGCTGACATGTGGACCGGTAAGGGTAGGCTCCTTCCCCCTTTTCATGACTCAACCTTGTCAAACTATTATTTTAATTAGTTAAAGAAAAAGTTCATATGCCCCTATACTCCGGATAAAAGTTTATCTATCATCCTAAACCTTGAAACACCATATCCAAACTCTTAAGCTAATTTAGATGATGCTTTTGAATTGTTTAAGCTTAAACTAGTGGTTTTGAATAACTAATATATCATATTTACAGTTCTTTAATCATTGCTTCTCAATTCATACCTCATAATGATATCAGTACTTGTTTTAAGTGAGAGAGAGAACAAGAGTGTAAAAAAGAAATATTTAAGAGGATATTATAATGTATATGTCAAATGTGGTGTTTAAATCTCCTGAAGATGAAGATGAAGATTAAGTTTTTTACGCAAAACGAGGTGGTATTAACGTATGATTGATTGAGTTTTAATTATTACAAACTTAAAAAATAGATTAATATGATAATTTAAAGCAACTTTTATATATAAAGTTTTCGCACAAAACACACTGTTTAGCAGTTTGAAAAGCGTACCATGAAAATCTTAATCTTCATCCAACTTTTATAAGGTGCCGCATTGCAAACCCATCTTAGGCTATGTTCAGCAGCCTGTGTTACCAACACTTCTACCTTACCTTGTGTTTCACGCGCACGCTTTTCAAACTGCTAAACGGTAATTTTTAAAAAAAGTTTTTATATGAAAGTTGTTTAAAAATCGTATTTATTATTTTTTAAAAAATAGTTAATACTTAATTGATCACGTGCTAATGGACTGCTCTATTTTTCGTGTACGGAAGATTTGTTCCCATGTACTCCTAACTAAGTCAGCCATACAGGCTATATAAATAGTGAGGCTGATCCAATCAGCCCTAATGCACGGTGATTTTCTGCAGATGCAACAGGACGCTCGGCTTGCTGGCTCAAAGCCAGTATTGTAAAGTTAGGTGGTTGGATATCTGATTTCAAACGGAGGCATCGTTTTGCTTATTTGTGGAATAAGCGAAATGGCATATTTGTAAACGAAAAATAATTTATGAATAAAATTTTCATATACATGTTCTTAGCGATCTAAAAGCATCGGCTGAAAATTAAACTTCGATAAAAAAACCTCAAAATCAGCTCCAAATTTAAGGTTAAAAATTCATGTTTTGGCTGATAAGTATAAGCATAAGCGAAAAGATGAAGCATAAAGATTAAAGTGCCAAGTAGACTTCTAATAAATTTTTTTTGGGGGTGGGATAATATGATTTTTATAAGAAATACAATTAACTAAATGCTGATTTGATTTATATGCAAATCAAATTAATCAAGAATTTACTCTACTTAAAAATATGCGAGGTTTGATTTTATTTTTTTTTACGATTTTATATGTGTTACTTTAACCACAGTTTAATTTAAATAATAAGTTTACAAAATTTAATGAGTTTAAGAGATCATAAAGTTCTTTTTAAGGCAAATCGATACATGCCATTTTTTTAAGACTAAGTATTTTAAAAATTACTGATAGTTATTTTTTAAAAAATAAGTGTTTTGATTAGATCCCATTTACAAAATCAAATATTATAATGTGGTAGGGAGTAAGGACCTATATATTTAGTAAGGTTTCAACTTTTAATTTTAACTTCATGACTTAGGTTTAGAGTGGAGTTATAAAACAATTTGAACCCTGTACCTGCTCATGTTCCACCTCCTTCATTTTGTGAGAACATTTCAATTTGCTCCACTTTATTTTTAAATGAAAGTGAATCCGTTTGGTTGGACTTAGCACTAGAAGAGATATAACGGACTAAAGTTGTGGGTTTGCCCTGTGTATAGCTTAAAGATAGAGCTACTTCCCTTTTTTTTTTTTTGATAATGGGAGTTTTTATTAAACTCGATCAATTATATTAAGATAATTATATTAAGATGATACAACTGCGCTAAAAGCTAGCGCCCAGCTAGTAGATGATTTTTAAGAAACTCTTGTGCAAGATAAGGTGCGGTAACCTGTGACATCGAAACCAAACAATCGCTTGGGCTAAGAGGATGGCACCCAGACATCACGGATGGTCGGCTGGGTCTGCTATAATCAATACGGTCCACGAAGATACTCGTTACACGGGTGTGTACCAAATCTTTAGCTAGTTAATGTGCATCTTTTAATCGTCAGATAATTCTACACATGCATTTGTTCCTGAAAGTTTAATGCGTGCACGGTGCATCTTTCTTTGCCCTTTCCATGAATCAGATGCGCCTCTTTCATATGCACGCCACTGCAGGGAAAAGCACTGCATATGACAATGACTTCCCCAAGGTTAGTACAGTGTGTGATAGGCTGATGCTCCAAACTTATTTCGGTCTTTCCAAGTCCTCTTCCGGAGGACCGAAAAAGGAGCAAACTTTTAGTTTCGTGGATCAGGTAAGCATTGAAGCAGAGCATGTGACATGAGGACTGAGATAGCCTCTGCAACTGCATGCAGCATAACATTCTATTTCTGTTCTGAAATCTGAAAGATGTCGATTGCAGGGCACAGATACTCCACGTGTTGGAGGTTCAATTTATGGCGTCAGGCCGTCACAAAACTTTGGATCTTTATTTAGGGGGTACAAAGAAGGACAGGGCAGGATCCTAACTCGAAAGATGGACAACTCGAACGCCCCATTCCGAGCCGGCCGTCGTAGCGCCGGTGCTGCATGCCTGCATGTTCTGCATGATTCCAAAGGCTACGAGTTATCGATGACGCCAAACATTCTGCCACACAAAAAAATCCACTTACATTCTGATGACATATTCTAGAGGAATGTAAGCAAGCCATAAGCCATTTGATGTCTTCTCCGTTAACTAGCTAGTAGAAGAAATGGTCAGAACTTGATCAGGAAGTACATGAAAACTCTGAAGTCTTGATAACGGAAGTGTTCCTAACCAGTAGCATGCAATGCTTTTTTGGGTCAGTTCCGGCGAAAAATGCACATTTGGGTCAGAGAGATTCCATCAGTCCATGAGAGTCTTCATCTTACATCAGGCACTGGATATAGGTATATCAGAACTCAAACCTAGAACGGATTAGAGAGTGATGGATTGAGGCAGTCACAGTCGTTATGCTATGCATGCACATGGCTGCATTAAGTCGTTGAAACAGAGAGACTAACTAACGCCAACACCAGATTAATGCATTACATTCTGTCCTCGGTGGTTCTATCATGACAAGTTAATTAGCACCGTCTTGGCATATTTGTGGTCTTCTAGAGTTCTAGGCCAACTACACTAAGAGCAGGTACAATAACATGCTATAAGCCAGTTATAAATATATTTTAAAGAGAAAAAGGAAAAGAGATAAGAGCAGCAGGCTACAGATCTGTAGCCAGCTGCAGCACGGATTTCAAAACATAATGTGTATATGACAGGTGGAATCATATATTAATAATATAATAAGCAACTATTGTATAAATTATCTATTACATTGGCTATAGATAATTTAGAGCTAGTAGTGTGCTATACTATTAAACTTGCTCTAAGCCGACAATAAAGTAGAGTGTTAAAAACTACCTGGCAGCTTGGACAAATAAGTTGTTACAGTGTTTTTTTTGTTTTTTTATTAGAGAAGGGTATTTTTTATCCGGCCTCTCCATCCAACCGGATATATACGGTTATTGAAATATGGAACTTAGCCCCGCAAACAACCCAATCTAAAATTCGCTTCATAGGAGATTTGAACTCAAGACCCCACTACTCAGGTCACTGTAACCACTAGGCTACATGCCCTTTTGTGTTATAGTGTTAATCCTGAAATTCACTCCATAAGTTGTTACAGTGTTAATCCTGAATTTGTCACCAGCTGTTGGTGTAGAGGCGATATATAGTTTAGTCGCATTCACTACACTCGGAAACTTAAAACAAACAGATAGGGGCGCACGACTCACTTGTGCTTCGACAATTAAGAAGTGTACACGTAAGTTTGAAAATCACTGAAAGCATTTCTCCGGGTTAGGCGCATAATTAATCTCTCATATTTGCACATACCCAAAAATCTGCATATATATCTGTTTCTCCCGGCCATCAGCAAAAGCCGTTTTTCTTTTCCAGCTGGAGCACGCATCAGCTCCATTCTGTACTGGTATTGCGCTTTGCCAGGCAAATCATTTCCATCATCTTGTTGAACAGCTGGACAACCAGATAGCGATGGGTCTACCTCAGAATCGGCCCAATACATGGCCCAATTTTCTTTGGCGTGCAACAGGATGAGCCAGATTTTTTTTCTCATTTTTTTCCAGTATCTTCTAAACAAAGATGCAAACTTGCCACGGTTCACTGATTTATTTCACTACAGGCTACAGGTACAGAAAATTTACGCGCATGTCACAGATTGCACACAATCGGAAGCAAAAACAGCATATGACGAAACATAGGGACAAGCTAGTTAGCTTCACATTTCACATTGATCACAGCGTCATTTGTCATGGCTACTTTCTTCTCCCTCGTAATCCATCAACTTCCAGTGGCCATCGGCGCCCCTCACCATGCCCTTGTCCCTCTGCACGCTCCACGACGGCGGGACGTGGTACTCCTCCTTGAGCGCGTCCACATTCTTGTTCACCAGCGCCACGTCCCGGTCGACCTCCAGCTTGAACCCGCCGCGCTTGCCCTGCGCCCCGGCGACGCCGTGCATGTAGCACTCGAGGCTGTGCCACACCGCCTGGTTCCCCGGCGACTTAAGGTACGGCGACCTCCTCGTGTCGACGGGGAGCTCGACGCCGACGTCCACGTACCCCATCGGCGGGTACTTGGGCACGACGTCCGGCGAGTTGCAGACGCGGAGGAGGCGAAGGCCGGGGAGCTCGTCGAAGAGCTTCCTGAAGCCGGAGTCCCCGACGCGCGGGCAGGCGAAGGCGACCGCCGTGACGGGGCAGGCGCCGTGCTGGTTCAGGCCGTTGGAGACGATGTCGGCGGCGTTGAGGGTCGCGACGGCGGCTCCGAGGCTGTGGCCGACGACGGTGATGCTGGTCTCCTCGTCCTTGTACTTGTCCATTAGCCTCTTGATCTCATCCGAAATCTGGTCACAAATGCAACGTCAAGATGTAAAACTATACAAACTGACCACGAATAAGTACACCGCATGTCCCTCAACTTAACAGCAAAATGTATACCCCTCAACTCATATAAACCGTGTAATCAAGTCCTATAGCAGTATATATGGGTAGTTTTATTGACGTGACATCCAGTCAACAATCTGAGACCACATGTAAATGAGAATGTGAGATGAATAAAAATGTAGGTATGCATCCTTTTTCTTCTCTTTTCTTTTCTCTTTTCTTTCTTCTCTTTTCGTTGGCGCAGAGCATGGTGTGGATCCGGCCGGCGGCAAGCGGCTGGAGCAAGCAGGCGGAGCAGCGGCCGCCGCGAGGAGTGGACCGGAGCGGGGGCGGCGAGCGAGCGAGCGTCAGGAGGCCGTCGGCGGCAGAGGAAGGAGCGACAGCGAGCGAGCGGCTGGAGCAGGCATGCAGAGCGGCGGAGAGCGGAGCCGGCCGAGTAGAGCGAGGCTGGCAGCGGGCGAGCTCGTCTCGCGTGAGGATGCCGAGGTCAACGTCAACGTCGTCCGCGACGGCGCCGCCTCCGCCTGCTTCGGGACGGAGCGTAAGAGGTCGATGAAGACGGCCCGAGGATGAGGGGACCCGGCGGTGATGAGGTGGTTCTGGTGGAGAGCACCAGGGCGTCGGGTGGCCGCCTACTAGTCTAGAGGTCGGCGAAAAAGGCGGTGACCGGCCATGGAGGCCGTGGAGCGGGGCCATGACGGATTGAGTGGTGTGGTGGAGTCCAAGGGGACCCGACGGCAGCCGAGCATGGTGGGGAGCTCATCTGTCGGGGGGGGGGGGGGGGGGGGGGCATGGAGGCGGCGAGCAGCTGGAGCAAGCGGGCAAGCGCACGGCGGCCGGCAGAGTGGAGTGGAGCGGTGGTGGGAGAGCACGCGGCTGGTGGAGCGGCAACGGCAACGGCGACGAGCGGAGCGTCGACGGCGGCGAGTGAGCGTCCGCGAGCGCGCGGCGGGCGAGCGTGCGGCCGGCGGAGCGGAGTGGGTGGTGGCTGGGCCAAGAAGATTGAAGAGGAGAAGAGAAGAGAGAAAAGAAAAATGAAAAAAAAACAGAGAAGAAATAAGATATGTGTGCCCCATATTTTTTTTTTATCTCACTTACATGTTGACCCTTTTTTTTAAGCTAGGATGTCATGTCAGCAAAACTACACGTATATACTGCCATAGGACCTTAATTGCACGGTTTGTATAAGTTTTGGTGTACATATTTCTGGTTTTGTGGTTAAGGGATCATAAAAGAATATCGCTGTTAAGTTGAGGGACCTCCGGTGTACTTATTTCAACTGACTAAACGTAGGCCCATTTAGAATGTGGATTATATTGTTGGCCCAGCTTGTTGGCCCAGTTTTTCACTCGGTTTCACATGAACATGCATGTCCGCTTTCGGGCATTACGAGTAACGTGTCCGGAACCCATGCCCGAGACGTGCACGGCCGAAACTCTTGACGACAGCTCGGCCATGATGTGATCAACGGTGGATGTATCGACCAACGGGCGTGGTACGCGTTGGCGCACGAATACTAGAAAACCAATCAGAAAACGGCTAAAACAGGTCTTTCTCTGGATGACCGGATCACATACCCGTCTGATCCTTTGCCTAGTAAGCACACACCAGTCACCACGCGAGCGCCGAAAACCGGATGTAGGCTTGTCGCTCGCGTGTGGCTGGAAACGTTAACCATAGCAGAGGCGATCGCGTCGCGCGGATCGCGGAAGCTGTCGCAACCATGCAGCTAGCCATGCAAGGCCAGAAAGATCTAGCTGACTAGCTTTGGTCCGGAGAAACAACAAATTTAATGACCGAAACCTACCAGCCACAGGAAAAGAAAAAACCTTAACTACTCCGACACTCCGTAACTCGGTACGGTCATCACGCATGTGCGGGCACAACAACGACGTGAGTAGAGTATAACAAACAGCACGGTTAATCGTAGAATGCAGTAACGTGCATTATGCTGCGTACGTACGTACCTGCTCCCTGGCGCTGAGCTTGCTGTACTTGGACGCCGGGTCGCTCGCCGTGTAGATGGACAGCCACCCCCTGTGCACCCTCGGCGCCGGCGAACGGCCACCGGCGCCGAGCACTCCGGCGGCGGACACGAGCGTGAAGTCGAGGTCGTTGAGCCACTCCATGGGCCGGACGGTGCCGCGCCACGCGACCACCACGTCGCGCCTGCCCAGCACGGCCACCCCGGCGTCCGTCGCCACGGCCACGTACCCCATCCAGTTCGACTCCCGGTTCCGCACCATGAACGGCGCCGGCACGCCGCCGGCGCCCGCGGTGGCGTAGAAGAAGGCCGTCACCTCGTACAGTCCCGCCAGCTGGGTCGACGCCTGCGCCTTCTCCAAGAACCTGTCGCGGCTGTACCGGCACGCGCCGGCGTGCGGCGACCACGCCTCGCGGATGAACGCGTCGTTGGTGGCCTGCGCCAGCTCGCCGTAGCCGATGACGCTGCGCCGGAGGTCGGCGTCGAGAGGGTCGAGGAGGCCCTTCCAGTGGTCCTCGCCGTGGAGCTCCCTCCACCGCTCAGCGACGGCCCTCGGCGCAGTGGTTGACATGGTGTGTGTGTTCCGATCGATCGAGGCGTGGTGTTGGCTACTTGGTAATGCGTCTTGTTATCTAGGAATTTGGATGCTGTTGACCTGCTGGTTTTCTTGCAGTGTTTGTACTCCCGCATTGTTAATTGCAATTAAGGACAAACGGTGGCTTGTGTTTGTGATCATAGGCGCGGTCATCGGATCATGTCACTTCTATAGTTTGTATGTAATCCCAGTTGCTAAAAAAAAAAATCTAAGAACAGTACGACATATGTATATACTACTCCAATAAACAGTACGACAATGTACATACTACTAGCTGATCTTAAATTATTTGAACGAATCCTGATCTCAAATTATTAATTGATCTGGTTTTAATCCGCAGTGCTCACGAAAAATTCTGATTTTTCTTTTACACGTTGATTTATATAGAGTTGTAGGGGAGAGCCCTCGTAAGAAAACACAAAGAGAAAGAAAGGAAAAGGAAGATATATATACAGCGGAGTGAGTGAGAGAGAAAACAATCAAGGCTGTCGTATTTCCTCTAGCTTATCCATTATTCTTGGTCGATCTTCCTCAGTGAAAATTAAGCATCGTTAGGACCAGTTCCTCATCTCTTGTTGATTAATGATTAATTTGGATGGATGAAATCTGTTCGATATCGTTGAATTTGTTCCCATGCATTTTATAGCACGCCGTCGATTTCACTTCTTTTTTCTATGCTATCAAGTCTGCAGATTGTTCATTCTAGCATACCATTTGCATCAGCTATAGGAAGGTACTACCCATCTAAAAAATATAGTAATATAGTATCAAATGATATAATATATTTTAGTACTATGGATTTGGATAAGCATATGTCTAGATTTGTAGTAGGATATGTTCCATCCGATTTTAAGTTACTATATTGTAAAAAAGATGAAGTACTTGCTTCTGAAAAATACCAAAAATCCCCTTGTTTGTTTTTATTTTGAAGGAAATACCCCTCGTTTGTTGGTGCACATGTCAGCTCTTTCATCATTTTTTTAAAGAAAAAACAACCTGCATGCCGAGTATCGTATATTGATATAGTAGAAAACAAATTATAAGTTTATAGCCATGGAAACAAAAGAAAAACAGTTACCCCATGTGTCTACAATCGTTACTCTATTATTGAAGAGCAAAATAGAAACATGACAACCCTCTTTCATCTTTGACGATCCCATGCTTAGTTTATCCTATTTTAGTTGTCATGCTTCTCGTATTAAGATGAAGATGAGGATTAAGTTTTTCACGCAAAACGAGGTAATATTAACGTATGATTGATTGAGTTTTAATTATTAAAAAATTGAAAAAAAATAGATTAATATGATATTTTAGAGCAACTTTCATATAGAAAGTTTTCGCACGAAACACACCGTTTAGTAGTTTGAAAAGCGTGCCACAGAAATCTTTATCTTCATCCAACTCTTGCCAGAGAAATGAACGGGACCTAAGATTCCTCGCTTGTGCTTGTCATCTCGATCGTATTAAGACATGGAGAGTTCTAAAAAAATATTAAAAAGATAGAGAGAGGATCGATTTAATGAATAGAAGAGGTAGGGCAACAAATAATTTCCCCATCTCATCCAGAGGAATTTACCGAGAATGTCCCGATGAATGATATACTCCCTTCATCAAAAAAAAAAACAAACTTAGATGAGATGTGATGTGACCCCTCATAATATAACGAATATGTACAAAGGGCTATCCAAATTCGTTGTACTAGGATGGATCATATCACTTTTTAGGTTGGTTTTTTTTTGGGACGGAGAGAATATAGACATAAGTAGATGGATAATCCTAATGGGCGGGTGATCGCTCCCTCCCATCCCAAGCGATCACCCGCCCCTCCCCCTTACTACTTTACCTCCCTTTCTTTTCTTACTACTACACCATACAAATTTGAATTAAAATTCAAATTTGAAATGGGTATGTAAACTTTTTACTTATAAACTTTGGGTCTATAAACTAATATTTGAATTCAAATTCAAATTTGAAACGGGTATGTAAACTTTTGACCTATAAACTTTGGGTCTATAAACTAATATTTGAATTTAAATTTAAATTTGAATCGGGTATGTAAACTTTTGACTTATAAACTTTGGGTCTATAAACTTTAGGTGTATAAACTTTAGATGTATAGAAATACTATATATAGAAAATATTTGATCACTACCTCTGTCCCTAGACGATCGATCGCCGATTAGCACTTCCGGAAGTAGATATACGGAAGGACCAAAGGTTTTCTATCCTACTCTAATTTTGTGCGGAATAAGTCCATTTTGCCTCCCTCATCTCTTGCGCTTGCGTGAATAACATCCCTCAACCAGAAAACCGGGTATAATGCCTCCTCCTTCTCTGAAAACTAAAGCAAATCACCTCCCTCGGTGGTTTTGCTGGCGGTTTCGTCCAACGTGGCGTGTTGACCCGGTTGACAAGCTGACTCAGCGTGGTGGGACCCACATGTCAATGTGTAGCTCTCTCTCCCCCTTATCTCTCTCCTCCGGCCTTTCTCTCTCTCCCTCATCTCTTGCGCGTGGGAACGGCGGTGGGGAGCGGCGCAGGCGGTCGGAAGCCGTGGCGGTGGCGGCGGGGACGGCGGTCGGAAGCGGCGGCGGTGGCAGCAGCGGTGGCAGTGGCGGTGGCGACGACGGTCAGGAGCGGAGAAGGAGGCGGCGGCGGTGGTCGGGAGCGGTGGTTGGGACGGCAGTGGCGGTGGGGACGGCCGAAACAGCAGACAGTGCCTGCGGTGGTCATGGAGTGGAGACGGTAGCGGCGGCGGTGTGGAAGCAGCAACAGCAGCTGGCCGCCCCGGCGAGCTCCCTCCACAGCGCTCGGCCACCTTGCGAGCTTTCTCCCCAACACGCGGCCGACCGGTGAGCTCCTCCCCCGCGCGCAGTCGGCCGACGAGCTCCTCTACCTGTGCGTGGCCGACCGGCGAGCTCCCTTCCCAGCGCGCGACCTCCCAGTGACATCCTCTCCCCGTGGGCGGCGGTGGTGGCGAGGGAGGCATCGGGCGGCGACGGTGGCGGCGAATCGGAGGGGGAAACGCGGCGGTGGCAGCAGGCCGGCGAGATCCTCTCCCCATGGGCGGCGGCAGTGGGGGAGGAGCTCGCCAGGCGCCGGAAGGTCTCCACTCTCAACCACCATCCCAACCGTCACCGCCGCCTTCTCCGCTCTCGACCGCTATCCCAACCACTACCGCCGCTGCCTCCTTATTCGCTCCCGACCGCCATCCCCACCGCCACCGCCGCCACCTCCTTCTCTGCTCCCGACCGCCGTTGCCACCGCCACCGCCACCGCTCCCGACTGCCGTCCCAACCGCCACAGCCGCCGCCTCCGTTGTCGCTTCCGACCGCCGTCCCCGCCACCACCGCTTCCGACCGCCGTCCCCAGCGCCACCGCCACGGCTTCCGACCGCCTGCGCCGCTCCCCACCGCTGTTCCCACGCGCATGAGATGAGGGAGAGAGAGAAAGGCCGGAGGAGAGAGATAAGGGGGAGAGAGAGCTACACACTGACATGTGGGTCCCACCACGCTGAGTCAGCTTGTCAATCGGGTCAACACGCCACGTCGGATAGAACCGCCAGCAAAACCATCGAGGGAGGTGATTTGCTCTGGTTTTCAGAGAAGGAGGAGGCATTATACCCGGTTTTCTGGTTGAGGGATGTTATTCACACAAGCGCTAGAGATTAGGGAGGCAAAATGGACTTATTCCAATTTTGTGCCGCATCTTTCTTGCTACAAGGTGAAAATTTACATACCTAAATGGGCTTTTAGTTCCAGGCCCAAAGCTATGGCCCAAGTGGCCCAAAGATTGTCTCCGCCACTAATGGCCACACCACAATCATGGATTCGACTTGGGTAGTTGGATGTCACCTACTCCTAAACCGTTGGCTAGAGGTTCACCCTTATGTTGCGTTCATCACATGCATCATCTTTGGATGTTTAAGAGTTTGGATATATATATTGTCACACACAGGCCCCAGCACCTCAACGATGCTTTGTTTGATGCTTGGTGTTGGTGGAGATAAAGGTACTTCGAGCTAGGAATTTCTATGTGCTCATAGACAGACTTTGGCTTATAGTTTTCCATTGTCTTTTAGAAAAAGATGACTGGTGTTTAGTGAGTTCTGTTAAAAAAAAAAGACTTGACAGTTGACACCAGACAACAAAGAAATACCGGGCCTGCAAAACCGGCTGAAAGCCTCAAAAGAGGGGGTTCACGCCGCGCCGCACAGCGCAACACCAAGCACCCAACTCTCGTTCGTGGGCTCGTGGGGCCTGAGCAGATTTTTTTTTTTTGGCTCAAACCTGTAGCGAAAAGCCGCAGTGGGGCTGTCAAAGCCTCTAGAACCACTATACCGAGTAACATATTGTGAAGGAAAAATGCAAGTTCTACTACTCCTTGGCTTAAATAAAAGCTTCACTGCTACCGTGCTACGGGTCCCCAAAGCCATTTCAATGCTAGCAGCAGTGCAGCACCTACTGTTGTTTTGCCTTTATGATTCCGTACTGGTTAATGATTCTTAAAAGGTGCACAAAGGAAGTTTAATAATATAGCTAATTACTAGCCTTAAAAAATAAACTATCATTTATAACCAATCTAATAGTATGCTTATATACAATAGTTAGTTGTATATATATTACATTATTAAATAACTAATCTACTCATCTCTTTCACATGGTCTATTAGAGCTCTGGTATTACTCACTGCAAATCTGTTAAAAAATTGATTTGGCTAAAAAATAGTAGTGCAACTCTTTTAGTTCCTACTTATATTGGACTAGGGAATGATGTGAGGAATCGAAAGATAGAGCGATGTAAACACCTCACACACACACAAAAGAAAATCTTTGCAAGAATTACAAAACTCATGTGTTCCACCGCTACTAGCGACCTGTTCTTTGAGCTCCTAAACGGGAAAAAAAAACTATGTTCAATCCATTTTCAACTTTGCAATTAATTTATTCATTTGTATTATTGAATATAATAAAACCAAATCGTTCAACTCTTCAGCCAAACATCACCATTAGCCCCCCTTTTTTTTTCATTGTTACAACTTTAACACTATAAGTTTGCTATATGAGTATACACTTAGCAAACTTTTTTTAAATTATTTTTTTCGAGAAACACGCTTAGCAAACCGAAGGTAGGAAAAATGCACTCTTTTCATTTCACCTAGACACAACCTAGTTTTTTTTTTATGTTAGTAGCCATAGCAATATCATATTGTACCGTACATTGCAGCACAAATATAAACCCTCAGACGTATCCCTAATGAATCGCTCTTTCCACTCCCGCAGTCACACCCTAAGCCCCTCCTCGCATCCCAAAATGGCGGCGGCCACCTCCACTTCCTCCACCGCGCTCGCCCACCCCAAAACCCTAAACCCCGCCTCCAAATCCGCGGCCGCCGGCTCGGTCTCCTTCCCCGCTGCCCAGCCCCCATGCCCCCTCGCCGCCTCCGCCGGCGGCCGCCGCCGCCGCGGCGCCGTGGCCGCCAAGGTCTCGTCGCCGCAGGTGATCGGGGCCACCATGCCGTCGCTGGACTTCGAGACATCCGTCTTCAAGAAGGAGAAGGTGTCTCTAGCTGGCCATGACGAGGTCCGATTTGTGCCCCCCTGTCTCCTCCTTCCGTGACCCTCTTGGTGGTTAATCTGTGAAGGGTTGCTGTTTTGTGATGTTTGTGGGTGGTCTTGCTGCAGTATATTGTGAGGGGCGGGAGGAATCTGTTCCCGCTGCTGCCGGAGGCGTTCAAGGGGATCAAGCAGATCGGCGTAATCGGATGGGGTTCTCAGGTTAAGAAGATGCGAACTTTCTTTTTCCCTCAAATGGTTGCTTTTTGCCACCTTTGTTGATCTGGTGAATATACCCATCGTCCTTATATTTGTGGCTCGAATTTGAGTGCTTTAAGTACCATTGACAAGCAAATGGATATGCAGCACTGACTTGGGGATATCACTTTATTTGTGACAGCACAGTTTTTTTTATCAGATAATAGAGGGCAATCAACGTTATTATTGACTGAGCATTCTCTGGTCACTTAGTTCTTTTTTACCATTTCTGACAGGATGGTATTTCAAGTTTAGTGTGACTATATATGGGATAGAGCTTGCCTTTAGTTATGCTAAGTAGAAGTCAGTCTGTAATCATGAATGTTCTTTGGTGCCTTATCAGTGAAGTGTTCAAGATTGAAATTAGTTAACAGCATGCGTAGAGCTCTTACTGAATAAAAGCAGTTGCTTGATTAGCATTTAGCTCGTTTAAGTGCTAATAATTTACCATCAGTACTTTTTCCCCATATATCATGACATGTTCTGGACAGAAAATTACATATATTAACAAAGCTAAATTTGTGCTATAACAGAGGCTATGCTATGCTTTTTATTTGCAGGGTCCTGCACAAGCTCAGAACCTGAGGGACTCACTTGCTGAGGCAAAATCAGACATCGTTGTTAAGGTTAGTTTTTTCTTTAATCCTCTGGTGGCCCGACATGTCTTAGACGAGGCCGTTTTTCATGTATAGATTCATTAAGTGCTGTTAACTTTGCATGCCTAAGCTATCAAGTATTTTGTTGTGTCCTGTAACTCAAACGCACCAATTTTCTGTAAGATGGCTATCTGCCTTTTCCTCTTTTCATTTTAGAATGTGTGCATGGTCATCTTTTTCAGCACTTCAGCAGTTGTACTGCACTACAGCTACTTACTGGTGCATCTGACTTGAATATCTTTTGTTTCAGATTGGTCTCCGGAAAGGTTCTAAATCTTTTGAAGAAGCACGCGCAGCTGGATTTACTGAAGAGAGTGGGACACTTGGAGATATATGGGAGACTATCTCGAGTAGCGATCTTTTGTTGTTGTTGATATCAGATGCTGCTCAGGTTTATTTCTGTCCTACCTGGTTTAATTTCTAAGAGATTTTAGAGTGACACTGTACAATTCTGAAACTATATTGATCATAATTTGCCATACTAATATATATTGATATTTCGTGTTGACCTCCACATACTGAATCTTAGTTGGACCACATGTTGCTCAGATATATTTCACATGGCACAATACATGTTTTGTAGAATTAAAAAGTAACATAAATCCATATATTATGATATTTATTATGTCAGCTCGAGTTTTTTTTTATTTACAGAATGCCATCTAGTTGTTTATAGATCATAATTTTGAATGTCTTAAAAACAGTTTTGTTAAGCTTGTGTGTCTGATTGCTTGTTATGCTGTGGATTTGTTATACAGTGAACTTTAACTGATGTCTCATTTCTATGTGGCCTGCACAATTTTGCTACAGATATTGACATGCATTGTATAATACTTTGTACAGGCGGATAACTATGAGGAAATTTTCTCACACATGAAACCCAACAGTATTCTTGGATTGTCACATGGATTTCTCCTTGGACATTTGCAATCTGTTGGCCTTGATTTCCCTAAAAACATCAGTGTTGTTGCTGTGTGTCCCAAGGGAATGGGCCCATCAGTTAGAAGGCTTTATGTTCAGGGAAAAGAAGTAAACGGTGCTGGTATCAACTCCAGCTTTGCTGTACACCAGGTATTTATGTTGCTACTCACCTTGTTTGATTTCATTTGAGAATAAATGCTCTTTTCCTTTGGTCCTTCCATCAAGTATATAGTTGCTAATCACTTTTGTATGTTCCATTATACAGGATGTTGATGGAAGAGCAACAGATGTCGCTCTTGGATGGTCAGTTGCTCTAGGTTCTCCTTTCACATTTGCTACTACTCTAGAGCAGGAGTACCGAAGCGATATTTTTGGCGAGCGAGGTGATTTACTTTCCGGTGTACACTAACAAATTTCTGCCTAAGCTTGTGGCTAATAATTTATTTCCAGGTATTTTGCTTGGGGCTGTACATGGTATTGTGGAGGCTCTTTTCAGGAGATACACAGAGCATGGGATGGATGAGGACTCAGCATACAAGAACACTGTTGAGTGCATCACTGGAATCATCTCTAAAACTATTTCGAAAAAGGTACATGCATATATTTTTCCGTTATGCATTTAAGGCTTTTTACTTATTTCACAACAAGGTCCACGATTCTGTTTTTAAATCTCTTTTGTGCCTTTTTACTTGATGTATAACTACCAATTGTATCAGGGGATGCTTGAAGTGTACAATTCATTGACAGAAGAAGGAAAGAAGCAATTTATCGAGGCTTACAGTGCAGCATATTATCCATGCATGGATATACTATATGAATGCTATGAAGATGTTTCTTCTGGAAGTGAAATTAGAAGTGTTGTTTTGGCTGGAAGGAGATTTTATGTACGCTCTCTTCCATATCCATAAAACATATCATAATCTTATTTCCTTGGGTTTTGAAACAAAATAAAATATTTGACGCCTGTGTTCTTATAGGAAAAGGAAGGACTTCCTGCTTTCCCGATGGGCAACATTGATCAAACACGTATGTGGAAGGTGGGTGAAAGGGTGCGGTCAACACGGCCAGCAGGTGATCTTGGCCCATTACATCCTTTCACTGCTGGAGTGTATGTTGCACTTATGATGGCACAGGTTGGATGATTGTATTCTTTTTTTCAAATTAGAACCCATTTATATACATTGGTTTATAAAATGTTTATTCATATGTTCTGTTTTGCACTGATTTTAGATTGAAGTCCTTAGAAAGAAGGGCCACTCTTACTCGGAGATCATCAACGAGAGTTTGATCGAGTCTGTGGATTCCCTGAACCCATTCATGCATGCTCGTGGGGTGGCCTTCATGGTTGATAACTGCTCCACAACAGCCCGGTTGGGATCAAGGAAATGGGCGCCACGCTTCGACTACATCTTGACCCAACAAGCTTTTGTGACTGTTGACAAGAATGCTCCAGTTAATCAAGACCTCATCAGCAATTTCTTCTCCGATCCCGTCCATAGTGCCATTGAAGTCTGTGCTCAGTTGAGGCCCACCGTTGACATTTCAGTGCCTGCTGATGCAGACTTTGTGCGTCCAGAGCTGCGACAATCTTCGTGAAGTTTTTGCCAACTCCAGGGGCACCTCATAAACTATGTCAGTATCTGACGGTTTCAACTCTCAAAGCTATGTATCACTATTTGAGAACCTAAATGTAAACTTTTGGAGTGTAGGATTGTCGTTTGGTTGTCACTGGACTAGTGCTGGTGTTTGGCATGAATAAAAATAGTGGTTTAATAAATGCCGTTTCCTTAGAGCAGCAGAGGTGGCTGCTCCCTCTAATTCAATCCATATTATCGTACCACGAATTAAGAGGTAAAACGCACAGACCCCCAAAATCTTTAGCACTAGTACATTTTTCTTAGCTTTGGAGCCCATGTCATATCGAATGTTCGGACATATGCGTGTAAATTGTAAGACGAATCTTTTAAACCTAATTGCTACATGATTTGACAATGTGATGTTACAGTAAACATTTGCTAATGATGGATTAATTATGCTTAATAAATTCGTCTTGCAGTTTAATGACGGATTCTGTAATTTGTTTTATTATTAGTCTACATTTAGTAATTTGTTTTGTTATTAGTCTACATTTAATACTTCAAATATGTGTCCGTATATTCGATGTGACGCGCCAAAATTTTTTACCTCTAGATCTAAACACAACCTTCCTGTAAAGTTTGCCCCTTATATGAAGTATGATTCTTTCTCTCATATCTTTTCTCCTTCATATAACCAGGCAATACCGTTTAGCACTTCAGTTTCTTGTGTTGAAGACAACAACCTCTTGACTCTTAGACTTGAGAGAGGGAGGTGGTCTATTTTTCTAAATTCTCTAAAAACACCCGTTTATTACGCCACCCTAGAGCCTATTTACAGGTTTTCCTTGCGTGTTTGATTGACTAAGAGCATCACCAATAGACTGTTAAAATTTAACCCTCTATTTTTTTTATTGAAACATCTAATGGGATTTAAGGGATAAAAATATCCTCTCCAAGAGATAGCTAATTTCATTTCCTAAAAAAAGTTAGCCACATAAGAAACTTTCAAACAAAATCAATCTTTTCGTATTTTCGCGTGTGACTCCTAGAGTGGACAAACTCGGCAATTAGTACCAGGGCTGCTGCCGACTTAGGGGGCGGACCCACTAGTGATTTAAGGGTATTCAGATGTATACTCAAGATTTTTGAGAAAAAAATGTATATGTACTCTATACTTCGTATATGTATTAAAAAATTAAAGAAGAAGCCTCAACTATTTATTTTGGGCCTTGTTTCACCATTGGGCCTCAACTATATTGGGCCCAAATTTTCCACTCACCCCCCTCTTTCCTCACAGCCCACACTCAGCCCAATTCCCATTTTCCCCTCCCTGACGATAGCTGGCACATCCCCATTCCCCAAACCCTAGATAGTGACTCAGTGAGGGAGAGGACGTCTCGCCATGAGGGGTTGGAGTGGCGGCACCGGTGAACTGGCGGAGGACGGCCGACGTGTGTGGCGGCAGGCGGCAGCGACTACGGGTCTACGGCGGGGCGGCGGCGTGGAGGCAACTCGGCACGGGCGCGGCTTGGCGGCTGCAGCAGGGAGGTCGCGCGTGTCAGACTATATTTGGTATTTCCCCCCAATACTTTATACTCGTGAGAGATTAATATATAATAGCAACACATGCCTCCATCTAACAGGAGTAGAGCTATTACCCATCTTGGAAGTCTGAATCTACATAAAAATCTCATTCTTACTTGCTCTCTTTACAACTTTGTTTGTATTCTTATATCAATTTATCTCTACGTCC
Source organism: Oryza glaberrima (assembly GCF_000147395.1). Taxonomy (NCBI): domain Eukaryota; kingdom Viridiplantae; phylum Streptophyta; class Magnoliopsida; order Poales; family Poaceae; genus Oryza; species Oryza glaberrima. The sequence continues at coordinate 24,078,510 of NC_068326.1, forward strand.
TCAAAATACAATATATAGGTACGGATTCTATGATCGGGGCATCAATCCATCAACATTTATTTATAGGTATTTTACTCAAAGCACGGAACTATTTTCTAGTCAAATTATTATCAAGGCCATGTACCACGTAATCATGCCTTAATCTAGGCCTCGTTCGAACTAAGGCATGAGTTGAGCTTTTCTATGGCAAGGAAAATGTGGTGAGTAATTAGGTTATAATTTATTGAGTATTAATTATTATAAACTTAAAAATGAATTTATTTGATATTTAAGAAACTTTTATATAAAAACTTTTTAAAAAATATCATTTAATTGTTCCAAAAAACGTGCTAATGGGAAATGAGTTTGAACAACACCCTAACGAGAAAAGAGGAAATTGTAGTTTGGAATTGAACAAAAGAACGTACCCTTAATCACATTAGTCGAATTTTAACGGATGAAGCCTGTCCATAATTACAGAGTCAGTACTAAAGTAGACATTGTAAAACCCAACGGTGCCAACGATGAATTCGATGCCAAAGGCTCACATCAGCATGCCAAACAACCGAAACCCAACGATGAATTCGAGGCAGGAACTCATTTGGCCTCTCATTCTTCTCCAACCTTTCTCCCCTGACCCCCCTCCTATATATAATCCAAATAGATGCAAATCGATCACAAAGCACACACAAAAGCGGCAAGGGACTTAGGCCACTTAGCAGTAATCCATGGCTGAGCGGGAGGGAGCCGTGGTGAAGAAGGGGCACGACGAGGGCATGAAGATGGCCACGGCGCTGCTAGAGGAGTTCGGTCTGCCGCTCGGGCTGCTGCCGCTTGCGGAGGTGATCGAGGTCGGGTTCGTGCGCGCCACCGGCTACATGTGGATCGCGCAGCGGAAGAAGGTGGAGCACCAGTTCAAGATGGTGAGCAAGCAGGTGAGCTACGACGTGGAGATCACCGGGTACGTGAAGGCCAAGTGCATCAAGAAGCTCAAGGGCGTCAAGGCCAAGGAGCTGATGCTGTGGCCGCCGGTGAACGAGATCACCGTCGACAACCCGCCCACCGGCAAGATCCACTTCAAGAGCCTCGCCGGCGTCACCAAGACCTTCCCCGTCGAGGCCTTTGCCGCGGGTCAGTAGGCACCGGGCAGGCAGCGTTACATCCAGTCATCCACTGCTATATATGCTAGCTATGCGCGCTCATTGCCGGTTGCCTGGTTCATAAAAAAGTTCGGTGCTTACGCATGATTGAGCTTATTGGCAACTGATATATCAGTATATCACAGATTAAACACATATAGTCCATATTTTGCACCAACGCACCAAGCTTCCGCCACTTCTGTTTCTGGCTTCATAATGGGCCTAAACCAATAACAAATTGTGAAATTAAACAGCCCGCAACGTTTCGAAGTGGAATTTTTAATTTAGGCTGTGTTTAGTTCACGCTAAAATTGGAAGTTTGATTGAAATTGGAACGATGTGATGGAAAAGTTGAAAGTTTATGTGAGTAGGAAAATTTGATGTGATGAAAAAAGTTGGAAGTTTGAAGAAAAAATTAGGATCTAAACACGGTGTTAGGCCCCTTATTCTAACGTCGAGTTTAAAGCATGTCCTTGTACCATAGTACTACCATATATAATCTGCCCCTTAATCTTCAATTTCATAGCACATAAGATCCTAGGTAGTATTGTGTCCAGTTTCAGTTAACGTGGTGAGTTGACTGCGGTCAACCCGACTGAGCCAACGTATGACCCACATGCACCCCACATGTCAATAACATAAAAAATATAAAAGAAAAAAAAAACCTTCTCTACTCCTCTTTCTCCACCAGTGTACGGGGCGCACGACGCACTTTCTCTCCATTCCGATATCAGGCAGTGGGGCACGGGGAGGTAGAGGCCAAGGACGGCACAACTGGCTAGGTTGAGACAAACGTGGCCAGCGGCATCAAAGTCAAGGGTGAGGAGGAGAGAATTGGAGAAGAATGTTGTTGCTCGCTCCACCGCAGCCACCTGCACATCTTGATGTGCCTCCGCATGCTCCCCTAAGTCCGCTTGCTCCACTGCGGGTCGCCGATGGTCACATGCGATTGCTTTGCCCGTCTATCACCTCGTTGTCGAGACGGACCTAGGGAGGAAGAATGTTGGCTGCATGTGGGGAGGGAGACGGGAGAAGCGGAAGGAGGCCGACTTCTGGTCGGAGGTGGGAGAAGCCCGCTAACCAAGAGGAGGGTTAGGTGGAGGAACTAGGACACGCCGACATCTGAGGTCCACTATTTTTTATCTTATTATTTGATAGGTATATGAGCCCTATATATTTTTTTTAACTTGTTCTTTTTTTTCTTCCAGTGCCACGTCAACACTACATGAGACGCGGACTAAGTAAAATTAGCTATGTAAGCATCATGTTAGCTAAAATCGGTCTCAATACTAACTTGGAAACTTGTTTGCATTGGTTTTGGAAGATGAGATGCGTTGTACCCAGTTTTAGTGATGAGGGGTATTCAAACTCGACCCTTAAATATTCTTAAAAAAAAAAACTCGACCATTAAATGAGGTATGCAAAGTAAACTTCTTCCTTCCGAAATAGTTGGCGGCCCAATACAAGCACACCAGGCCGGTTGGACGGCGCACGTGACAGACTGACAGTCACTGTACACTAGCCAAGTCTCGTTACCAACTTACCATGAATCATGACAGTCTCACTAACATGCTGGCGACGATGTGTCGATGTCGACATTAGCCTAATTAAGAAAACCGCGGTACTCCACCGGGCACCGCTTTTTGTGATGCTGCTGGTGTAAGCAGTGATGGCGTGGCTCGTATTGCTTGTGTGCGTCCGTCCACGTCGTCAAAGTGTTTCGACGTGCGCCGACGCAGCGGAGAGTCGAAAGCGAAGAGTGACTGGGTCGTGGTCGAAAGCGTCGGTGCGCACCCAAAAAAAAAAAAAAGCGTCGGCCAACCATAGCGGACGTAGTCACGTACGTGACTACGTGAGCAGTAAGCCTACGGCCATCACGACTCTCCTCCAGTCCTCATCTCCCCGACCTGCAAGGGCGGCTGATCGGGAACGAACTCGAATGCGGGTAGTCGACGCTCCAGAGGAGTAACTGGTGACAGTGGTCATGCCCCTAGATGGGCGTTAAGATCGTACAATTCGGGCCCACTGGTCCGGCCGTTTGCCTGCACGCATGGCCAACCCAGTAAAAACTGATTAGCTGGGTGCCCCGTTAACTGAAGCATTCCGAGTTTCCGACCATATCCGAAAGTAAAAGGCATTCCGATGGCGTGTCTCGCTTATCACGGAGCAGTGGGCCTCGATTCGAATTCCCACCTGCTACGTGCACCACCCCACCCTACGATTGTAGACTCCTCCTCCTTTGATCTTTTCTAGTGGTCCTCCGGTGAAGGCCCACCGTGCCCGGCTGCCCGCGCCATTTCGCCGAAATAAAGTGAGCCGTTCCTGCGTCTCCCAGCTCGCACCTTGCCTTTAATTTAGAGGCGGCAGAGCAAACCACGATCCATGTCAGATTCTGGATCGGAGCCGGGGTTGAATTGGGAACTCGCAACGGACGGAGCTGTGCTCGTGAGCGTCACCGCGTCAGTCTCGCACAGTCACAGACCGACTCACCGTCCCAACCCAGAGGCCAGAATACACAGGCACACCAACCAACGCCCCACGCATTCACTCGCCTCCAGCTAGGCCCCACCCCCCGCCGACAAGCGTAAGTGTAACGCGTACCGCCTGGCCTTTTCCGTTGTGCATGCCACGACGGCCACAACGCCAGTCGTAGTACTGCGGTACTTCGTCCCGGCGCCATCACTGCGATTGATTCGCGCAGATGCGGTGCGCGGTGCGCCTCACGGCTCACGCTGACTAGCCTCGACCGCACGGCCCAAGTGGAGTTACGCGCGCTTTTACTCGGTTTCTCCCGTACAAACCCCCACCCCAACTCGATCTGGGTTTATGCGACTTGCATTGTATTTGTAGGGGAGCGAGCGAGGAATCCGATACCTGGAACCTGGTGTAAAAAGTGTTGCTTTGCCTTTGTTTGTTGGTTTCAAGTATTGGGAATGAATGGAGTGACAGTATCACAGTGGTCTTTCGGAGGCACACTTTCGTTCACTCTTTCCGGTGACGATCCATTAAAAATTCGCGTCAGCATAAACGAAAAATGAAAGGAAATGAAGGGAAAAGAGAGAGAAAAAAAGAATCTATTGGGGAAGTTCGAATAAATCCTTGTCAAAACTGCTTTGAAACAACAGCAAGAGCAATCCTGTCTGTGCAGTAGAAGTCGCATTTACCGATGGCGAATTGGCGATCGATCGCGTTAGACGAGGAGCATCTGGAAGAGCATGTCGTTCCAGATGTCGATGGGGCCTGGCAGGCACCAGTGGATGCAGTCGTTGTAGAGCTGCACCTTCTGGTTCGGCAGGTGGCCGTACCGGCTGGGGTGGCCGTCGGGCCGCATCAGCATCGCCGCCGTGGCGTCCATGAGCATCATCCGCCGGCCCTTGGCCTCCGCGACCTTCTCCGCGGCGCGGTACTCCTCCATCTGCGCCGTGTAGAAGTGCAGGTCCCGCCCCTCCATCACCGTCTCGTTGCTCCGGAGCGGCTGCGTCCGCTTGCAGTTGCCGCCCTGGTCCCACGTCCCGTTCTCGAAGTGCGACATCGGCGACAGCATCCGCACGATCACCCGCCCGCGGAGGCTCTCCAGGTCGTTGATCGCCTTCAGCGCCACGCGCCACGCCCGGCGCTGCGAGTAGTAGAGCGTCAGGTCCGGCACGCCGTACTGCCTGCTGCAGAAGCTGCACCCGACCAACCGCCGCTTCTCGTAGAAGAGCGACGGCCTGGAGAACCAGTTGGCGGCGGACACCAGCACGTAGTCGAACCGCGAGATCTCGGACACCCACGACTGGTCGGGCTCGTCGAGGTACAGGCTCCAGTGGCCCGTGTGCGCCGGCCCGTCGTGGTCGGGCTCACGCGCCTTCACCAGGAACGGCGACCAGAACATGCTGACGGTGAAGTTGTACCCCCTGTAGTGGTACACCTTGTTCTGAGTCGTCGGGTTCGCCGACATGTCTTTGGGATACGCCACCTACAGTTGCCCCGTCCCAGAGAGGAAAGGAAAACCATCGGGTCAGCTTCTCGCCGTCTCAGGCCATTGTGCAAACATGGCAACGTCTCACGTTGTCACCACACACACACACACCCCCCAAAGAATTGAACTTGGCAGACTGAAAAGCCTGTGAAAGCAAGCACTCTTACCTGGGAGAGGAGGCAGAGCAGGGATTGCATGTGGTTGCGAGCCAGCGAGTCACCGACGAAGGCGAGCGACTTGTGACGGTTGAACTGTAGGAACTGCACGGGGTCGAAGCGGGGCAGCTCGCAGCCGGAGGGGCGCCACCGCCACTTGAGGAATTCGAGGTCGGGGCGGCCGTACTTGAGGCAGTTCTGGTGCTCCTGGATCATGTAGCACGTCTTGTGGTTGTAGTAGGGCGCGTCGGAGTCCGGCACCCACTCGCCGCGGAAGATGTCGCAGTACTTCATCACGCTCACCACCGGCGCCGACGACGCCAGCTTCGTCGCGCGGGGAACGGTCACGCCCACCAGCCCGAAGTACTGCGCGTTCGTCAGCAGGATGAGGATGGCCAGCGCCGAGAAGTACACCGGCACGGGGCCGAACAGGAACCTGAGCACGAAGTGGAGCTTCATCTCGCCGCCGCCCCCGCCGCTCCGGCCTCCGGCCCCTCTCCCCCCCTCTTTCTATATCTACCTAACTATGCCTTTGTAGTTACAGGTCACAACAATTCAGAAGCGAGAAGAACAATCAGGACCATTTGGTGCTTAGCTCTAGATTAGCAAGCAAAGCTAGCTAGCAGCGAGGGGAGAGCGAATGCCCGGATGGCTTTCGGCTTTGATGGCTAAAACCGCTCTTGCTTGCTCGCATGCTGTATCTTCTACTCCTTTGGCTTGCTATCTCGTCCTCCTCTTGAAGCCGGTGGTCACGAGAGGGTAGGTGCGCAGCTCATTTCAATACTGGCAAGTGGGGGCATGTCTGTCCCTATCACTATTTATTATGTAGCCTAAAATGTCCATCTAAAAATATAGTAATTTTCAGCTATATATCTAAATAAATATAAATAAATATAGTAACTTTTGGCTATACATCTATACACATTTATCCGGATATATATGGACATACTTATCCAGATATAGTCCAGATACATAGCTAAAAGTTATTATATCGTATCTGGACATACTTATCCAAATACATAGTTAAAAAACTATTATATTTTTAGTAAATTTCATAAATTATACCTACTATGGTTCAAGTGATATAAACCATACCAATTTTGGTATGTAGCATTAACCCAAGATATTATGGTTTTAATGTTTCAAAAAACTACACTTTTAATAATTTTGACTCTGATCTACCATACTTTTGAATTATACAATCACATCTCAAATTTATGAAAATTTTAACCATCATATAAATGTTACACCCGCTTTTAAATTAAATTTTGATATATAAATATGTTAAAATGATTAACGGTGTGGTTTTGTGAAACTTTTAAACCATAATACCCAAAATTATGTGTTACATGTTTGAATCCTTGTGATTTTGTACAACTTGACTATAATAGGTACTCTTTCGTCCCATAACATATTTATTACGACGAATCTAGATAGCCTTCTGCCGTTCAGATTCGTGCTGTCCAAATTCGTAGTATTAGGATATGTCTAGTCCAGCAGTAGGATGGAAGGAGCGGTTGTGTCCCCCCTTGCTTTCCGAACTTATCTATCTCGTTTTCCGCGTACATGTTTTCAAAACTGCTAAACAATATATCTTTTGCAAAAGTTTTATATAGGAAAGTTGCTTTAAAAACTTATATTAGTTTATTTTTTAAGTTTTTTACGCTACTACTTAATTAATTTTACATTAACGAGTGTTTCGTAACACGTGGCACACTAATGGAGGGTTTCCAACACCTTCTCCCCAGCACGGAGGAAATAGCAATATCTAGTTAGCGGTTTGGATTTGGTTTGCACTGCTTATGGGGCTCCCATTCCCTTGCCTATGGTGGCTGGCCAGCCATGTCCTCGCATGACCTATGTTGGATCAATACTCTCACCGCGTGCCATTTGCCGAGCTATCTAGCTGTAAACCCGCGCTGTGTCTACGACCGGCGATTGGGTCGCCGTCGTGCTTGCACAACCCGACCGGCCTGCAGCCGATCTCGAGTTATTACAAATAATCTTTGTTTTGTTTTATTCTCTACTAGTACTGGTTTAGTTGTACTGCAGAGGAATCGACCAACCGGAATGGAACATCCGAGATAAACAAAACAAAAACAACTGGATTACTTCTCGATAGTCGACCGATACACTCAATTCAATGAGAATCGGTTTGTCTGTTTTACCGGGGTGCTCGCCAGCAGTGGATTAATCTTTTTTTTATATAACCCAGGTGCGGATTAACTGGGAGTAAGAGTAAACTGCTGTTTTAGGAGACTGATGTGGGGAGATGCTTCTGGTCGGGCTACGGACTAACTTTAGAAATCACCATGTGTAGCAGGGAAACGGCACTTGGCCGGTCGTCCCGGAGTCCGAATAGCTCGAAGTAGCCATCACACGGATGGCCTGTTTGATGTTCTCTCTCGTTGCTTAGCTAACATCATCAAAACCGGAAGGAGTCGTGGCTCATTTCAGCACGGGAATCCCAGATCAGGCAGGTACTGAACTGAACCCGAAAACAAACCGTCCCAATGCGTCGTTTGAGCCTGTGACGAGACCAACTGCTGCTACTCGTGTACGAGTAGTACTGGAGCGGCGGCACCGTCAGAAAAAGAAACTCCTTTTTTTCGTGCAGCTAGCACTTACTCCTCATCATGGCCGGGCTCCGGCTACTACTGTACAGGGAGACACGGCGACGTGGCGTCGTTAGCCGAAACAGCTGGCCTTTTGGTTGGGCCGGTGCAAACGGGACCACATGCCTGTGACTTCGACGACTCTCAGTATCCGCTCTCCGGCCACGGCCAGTGCATCGGCCGGGTGAAACGGGCAAAAGAGGTGGGCAAAAACGTTTCCCCCGGGGAGCGGTGTGGGGCCGGCGGGCAAACGTTGCGCCACCAACCCTCGCCGGCGACGCGCGCACATGGCAGCACGGCTCGCGTGCGGGGCATGATGGGGGGGGACGATGCGTGCCGTAGGCCTCAGATCCGGCATCATGTTGTCTTTTTCCATCGATCCTCTCCGACGATGGGCGATGGCGATGATAACGCGACAAAGTGGTAGAGATGGGGTTACACCGATGGGCAGTGTCGCACATGCATGGGGGAAGGCGGGGGCCGCACGGCGGATTCGGCAAGGGAGATCCGCTTCCGTTGGTTTGCTTGTGCGCGAGATGGGCGTGCACTGCTGCCGGTTCTGGGCAAGGACGCCCATGCAGGGCACACGCATTCTCCCCGCGCGTTCCGGTCTGATGGATCAAATTGGCACATTAACAAACCGAAAGGCGATCGACTTGGCCAGACTGAAAGCCGAGGTTAGTGCCTGGGACGTTTGTGACTTGTGAGTGCCAAAAGTTAACTCTCAAAGTCTCAATTTGAAGAAACCATGATATTACGCACTAATGTGATAGGGTGGTGCCATGCTCACACCATAGAAAAAGGCTACCACCACACCAAGAAAAGAACTAGAATATATATATTTTTTGAGAAAAGAAGTGAGAGAAAAGTTCAGTAGAATTTCGGGGATGAATAAAGGCAAAAGCTTTGCTGGGCCTTTGGCATTTTGAATTTTGATCACGGTTGGGCCACTGCTGGCTGCCCGGCATGCAACGGCGTAAATTATCGAGTTGGTACTGACATCGTTCACCACATGGAGTAATGGAAGTAACTATGAATGCATGTGATCGGATGATGACAAGATCCAGTCAGTACTCGGTACTAATACCTGCTCCAAAAGCTAACCAGGCGCCAAATTAACTAATTTATCTCCAAAGATTAAAATCCACTTTGTGTTGTCCTCATGGAGTCTTCACAGCTAAACAACTTCAATAAAATGGTTCAAACTGGCGGAAGGCTACCACTTGCACTGCCCTGTGCCAGCAGCCATGGCCCAGCAGAATCGATCGCAAAGTTCTTTTTCTTCTTTTCCTTTTTACTGTTGGTATGAGATAAAATCCACGCAATCAGCTGCTGATATGCATACCAAACAAATCGTGCTCTGTAGCCAATCTGTACGTGCAGCTAGCAACCTATCATCACTACTGCAATGTCGTCCCCCCTTTGTAGCTCACCGACACCCTTGGGGTAGATTTCGATGCTTGAATGGCGCTGGTAAGTTGGTAGTATGAGACAAATTCCAATCGTTTCCAGCTTCCAACAAACTTTGGTGAGCGAGACAGCAGATGGGATGGTAAACAGGAGAATCAACCGGGGTGAAACAATCGAACCACAGGGAGCTGCAGCCTGCAGTCACAGGTAGTCCAGTCCACCGTATACGCCAGCTGATGCAGGTTTTGCCGTGGGTTTAGCCACCGGATTACACGCCTTGACTGGATGAATGAATGAATAATTGAAGCAGTCGAATGTCAACACAGAGCTTATAGCTGGATTATTATATAGTACAAGCTTCCGAATGGGATTTAGTTGGAACTTTGCCCTTTTTGTGTTCTTCACCTAATCGCTTGCATCAAGGCAGGATTTTTGGTTAGCTGTCACAGAATGAGGATGATCCAAAAGGATTTGCTTTGTCATTGATTTATCAAAGGAGTTGGCTAGATGACAATCATTGTATTCATGCGTAGTGGGACAATAGTGGATATCAACCTTTATATCCGGCCACACACTATTCATCCCAAATGCAACCGATTACGAAGACTTGCACCTACATTCAGACCGCAGCAACAGCCAACAGCCATGCAATGGTGCCCATTTTGGTCTCCTGCGTGGCGACGTGCTTCCTGCTGGCTAGTGGTTGGGGATTCAACTGGTTGACCAAAGCCATCGTATATTCGTATGTGTGATTATAAAAGACCACTTTATCTGAGTTCCGTGTGACGTCACTTCTTGTGTTGAAGTTCAAACGGGGTGCAAATTAGCAAGCCAGCTAATAGGATGACATTGAGGAATGAGGATTCCCGGTGATGTTGTTATCTATATAGGTAGATCATAACTTGGATTTGCACTACTAGATAGGTTGGAAATCTCAACATGGTACATTTTCCTGAGCGAACTGGATTCAGGATGATATAATGTAGATAAATCCAACCTTAGCAGCCACTCGGCCAGCCCAGTTGATACAAAGCCGCAAAAAAGCTAAGCCCACCTAAGGCCCACAATAAAATCTTACACAGAACAGTGCCCTGAAGGCGAAAATGCTAAGGGCGACCCCTCTCTTCTCCACCTGGTTTCCTTTTTTGGAACAATATTACTTTCCTATTTTAGTAAATTTATAGACTTAAAGTTTGTACACCTTAAGTTTACACATCTAATATTTAGAGACCTAAAGTTTATAAACCTAAAGTTTATATATCCGATTCAAATTTGAATTTGAATTCAAATATTTTTTAATATAGTATTTCTATACATTTAAAGTTTATAGGCCCAAAGTTTATAAGTCAAAAGTTTACATACCCGATTCAAATTTGAATTTGAATTATATCTGATTCAAATTTGAATTTAAATTCAAATATTTTTTTATATATAGTATTTTATACATCTAAAGTTTATACACTTAAAGTTTATAGACCCAAAGTTTATAAGTCAAAAGTTTACATACCCGATTCAAATTTAAATTTGAATTCAAATATTAGTTTATAGACCCAAAATTTATAAGTCAAAATTTACATATCCATTTTAAATTTGAATTTGAATTTAAATTTTTTATATATAGTATTTCTATACATAAATTTTTTCAATCTTGTGTTTTTTATTTTTTAAAAATTTATGGTGTAGTAGGAAGAGAAAAGCTTTAGCCGAGGCGTCGACGCGTCGTGCGCCACGCGTGTTTCCACGATTCCACCCGCAATCGCACGGCTGACGGCACCGGTGTGCAACCCCACGGGCACCGCCGAGCGAAAACTCACCAAAGACCACCCTTGCAGTGGTCTCGGGCCTCGTTTAAGCCACCGCCCCCGTTCACTGGTTTTTATTTTCACTGACAGGAAAGGGAGCCAAGCACTGAGGGCATACCTGTGACTCTGTGAGCCGGCAGAGTCGTCGGTGTGGCCGGGTGAATATGGCGGATTCGCGGCTTGGATATGGCACAGCAACGCCAGCGGAGACGCGGAGTGGCGTCCCCGCGGCGCGCCCCGAAGGCCCAATCGTTACAGCCGGACCAACCTGCGGTACGCGCGTCGTGGGCCGTGTCCTGCGACTTTGGAGTTTGGATTCGATGCGGTGCCTGTGTTGGGCTTGGATTTGGATACCTGCTGCTGTACCCGTTAGCCTGTGGTGATCCACCTGGGCTCCCCGCATGTACAAGTGTGAAAAGAAAAGGTCCACTTTAGGTGCCTCAACTATGGGTCGAGTAACATTCGCATCCCTTAACCGCAAAATCAGGTATAGAGCACCCGTCAACTTTTAAAATCAATGTAAATCAATTCCCTCGATGGTATTGAGAGCTGTTTCGATTGACGTGGTGCCTACGTGGCTTTGCTGGCTTGGTCTTCCTTTTTGAAGAATTCTCATATATTTGCTTCTAGCAGTTTAGAAAAACAGTTGACAAGTATGTAGGATGTTATATATGTGTCTATTGCACGTTAGTTTTCCATTAGTATGAACTATATATGTGTATTTACATCGATATTTTATTTAGTTGTAAACTCCCTACTCTTATTCAAGTATATGCTATGCGCAGTGCTTCTCCTTTTTAATATATTACACATATATTCTTGTATTTGATCGGGAATATGGTACTGTCCATGCAATTGTTACATGCACGTATAGACTTGAAAAATATATGAATTATAAATTAATGTGCATATGTATACAATTACGTGTGTTACAATGTACAAATCGGAGAAAATAATATAGATATATATGACGTCTAAAAGAACTACTGAGAAAATACACACTATACGTACGACATCTAAATGAACTACTGAGACGACACAAAACGTCTTAAGGGTGGGGTCTATATCAATTAGGACGTTTTACGTTGTTTTCTAAAAACGTTTCTATGTTTGTAGAGATGAAATTTCCTCGTCTCTAGCAGTGTCTTAAATAAACTATGTACGCTTTAAAAAAATGACTCTATATTTTTGAGACGGTCAAAACGGAGACGTTTCTATAACACTTTACAAAAATGACTCAATTGTTTGTGGGAGACGAAACAAAACATCTAAAAACTACAAACAAGGTGTCTTCTTTAGGGGTGGTTTGTTGTAGTGACATGGTTCTCCGTAGGACCGTGCTGCTGGCATATCCCATCATTTGGTCGGCGATGTACATTCCTACAAAACATGGAATCGAAAATTGTAGTGTACTAACATACTGGAACTAAAATATTTTGTGGTAAATTATAAGTTGTACCTGTTATTTATGGTTACATGATTGGTGGTTGACTGAAGGACCAATATCCTTGGCCTAACATCTCCAAAAAGCTTGGTCCTTGTGGTTGTGCGTTTTCATTTATGGACATTTGGTACATCCTCCGCAGGTGCAGCGCTAATTTAATATAGCAATATAAAGATCGTAAAAAATGAAACACATTATGTACAAAGCAATGTTATATGAAGCTCCATGCCACTGATCGTTCATACCCGTTGGAAATATGGGCATGCTAACTTGAGGTACATTTGCAAAAAGCAAATATGTTTGTGACTCAGTAAATTACAAAATGATGAACATTAACATGTGTGTTTATTGAACTACCGGAAAACGCTGCATGCCCTGGAAGGAACTGCGAGCTTCCATCTTCTATACGCATCGGAGGAACCATCTGGCTGGATCCTGCGAACGCAAACCCTCCCTGCCATTCACTGGTGGCACTTGCATGCGGAATTGAAGGGATCATTGTTATACTACCTGCAATAATCTCTATAGGTGAATATTGAATTAAAAAATAGCACCAGTTGATCCATGTCAACAACAAAAGCAGGACCGTCCCATGGAGAAAAATAGTAAAGCTTGGTTTTTCTGGAGCTTTTCAACGCCTGCCTCACATGTGTGAGAGAACAAAGAAAATTAAAAAATGCATAGGGAATAGAACTAACAATAGAGCTATCGAAATAGAAGGCTTTCCAAGCAATCCATTGTCCCACACGGCACATAACTGTAGAAAGGTTTGCAAAGTTCAGAAAACAAAAGGCAAAACCACCACCTAATTTTGGTATTTTCTGAAAATTAGTCCATAAAAATAGTGTGTATTGTACTTTTAAGTCCCAAGATTAAATTAGCATTGGGTACAACAATTGATTCTATAAGTTAGGACACTTGACTATGGATGAAAAAGAGCTAAATTTTTGGACGATTTTCAAATACGTAGAGCTTTTGTTTAATTTAGAGAAATGTTACCATAACTATAATGCTTAAAAATAATTCGTGCACCTAATATAATTCAAGTCCCACAGGGCGGGCATGCGGGAGCGCCGGTCTCGCGCTCCCAATGGCGGGAGCACGTCGGTCCTGCACGACCAATACACGCAATCGACCCGGTCCCGCATCGCCAAACAGCGCGACTGCGCTGGTCACGCTTCTCCAACCCGCACGACCATGTGGGTCCCGCGCAATTCACCGAATCATTGGTTGATTTATTTTAACTATGCGCAAAAGTTTAGCAGCAATTTGTTGCTGCTAAAGTTTAGGAGTGATTGGATTTTTTTTACTGTAGTAATGGCCTGAATTCATGGTCCGTTTCAAGCTGTTATACATGGACCTTAATGTTAGGCCATTGCCCTAACTTTCATCCCATATATATGGATGGCCGCACTGTCTATCCAAACCTTCATCCCATGTGTAACCACTAGTGTACAACTTCCTAGGCCATTGGAAGATGGGCCATGGTCTATTATTTTCCCTTATGACGAGGAAGATACTAGTTAAGATAGAGCATAGGTTCATCTTTGCATTCGTCTTATCACAAAGAAGACTAATTTGACTCCCTCAAATAGTCAAATATAGGATGGATATAATTCATGTCTCTCAATTATACAACTGGGTATATCAATTCATTCAACTATTTAAATTGATGCGAGACAACTCCCTCGTCTCATCTTCTTGCTCACCCCTCCCCTCTCTCTTTTTCTCTCTTCCTCATCAAGCTCGGATCTCCAGGGGTAGCAACAGAGGCAGAAGTGAGGCAAACACAACCTTGGTTATCGTCGGCCTCCCAAGGTCCAAGCCGAGCGGAGTTGGGGACAAGGTCCTCCTTGAAGTTAACCAAGAAGCAGTTGCTGAGAGCGGGATGACTGACGGGCAGCAGCAGGGTAGACTCCCATCCTCATCCATTTCGCCTTGCCTCGATACCTCAAGGACTAGGCCTCCGCTGGCTCTTCACGCCACAGAGAGTGCTCTTCCTTCCTACTACACCGCACATAGTGTTGGTTGAAGATGGGAGGCGGTAGTGGCAGGAGGAAGTACCATGGAGAGGGGCTCGACGTGCACTAGACTATCAACGGAAAACTGCGGTTGTGGCCACCAAGGAGAGAGGTGCTCCCTATGGCCATCCGTTAGAGTTCGTCATTGAGGTCAAAGACATCGACGCGGTGCTCCCTATGGCCATCCATTAGAGTTCATCATTGAGGTCAAAGACATCGACGCAGTGCTCTAACGAGCCGTAGAGGATGCCCTCCTCATCGTTTGGGTTATATGTGAGGCTACCTATGTTAGATCTGAGCTCGAGCTCGTCATGGTTGGGGAAGATAGAGAAGGGAGAAGTAGGCACTAACATGTGGGACCCATGTTTTTTTTTATTTTTTTCCCTTGTCACTTACATTTGAGCCCCACGTCTATTTTTATTTCCTTCAGTAACTTAGCTACCACATGGGTACCACATAAGTGAAAATCGCCCTTAAAATATCTATCATTTTCAAAGTTTTAATAATTGAAGGGAGATATGTTTTGTGATTGAAGGATATAATTAAATAAAATCCGACAAATTGGACTTTTTTCCATTCTGGTCACCTTCCAGGAGAACAACAATGCAAATCTAGCAGAAAAAAGCACAAGAAAGGTCCCTCATCTTGTCATCGGATTACAAAATCATCCCCCAACCACAAAACCAAATATATGTCATCCCTTAACTTACAAAACCGGATCACTTTGGATCCTTAGGCGGTTTTGATCCCGGTTTTATCCTACGTGGCAACTGAGTTAGTGTGGGCCCCATACGTCAGAGTGACCACGTCATCATCATCTGTTTTCCTCTTCTCTCCCTTCCTCCTTTCTCACCCGCGTGGCCTCCTCGGTGGTGTCGAACGCGCCAAGACACATGCGCTTGCTCTGCTGTGAGATGTGGATCTCCGCCCCGTACTTCCTCCACGGCTGCTTCCTCACCCCGCGGAACTTCCTTTCTGGCACCACATCCGCACCCGCTGCCAAAGCCGCCGCGTCCACTGCCGCTTCCGTCTTCTTCACCGGACCGACACATTCTAGCTAGAGCTAGCCGCCGCTGGTGCCACACCTGCCAGCTACTGCGCGATGTGGATCTCGTGCACGATCTGGGGAGGTGAGCCCGCCACGACGCGTCATTGCCATCGTTGTCGCCGGATCTAGGGAGGTGGACGGTGGGAGGGAGTTGGAGAGGTGGTTGGAGGCGAGGTCGAGGACGGCGAGGAGAAAGGAAGAGGAGGGAGCAGCTACCTTTCTCGACGCGACGAAATTGGGTTGGGAGGAGGGGGTGGCAATGGCGCCCGACGGTGGAGAGGAAGAGAAAGACAGAAAGGGACGGATCAGAGGGGGAAGAGGAGGGAGCCGGAGAGGAGGAAGGAGTATCTCCGCCCGCGCCGCTTTCTGTGCTGGCCGTCGCCCGCACCGCTTTATCTGCCAGCCGTGCCCGTGCCGCTTTCTCCGTCCGCCGCTGCCCGCCGCTATCTCCGTGTTGGCCGCCACACGAGCTGCTCTCTACGCCGGCCGCCGGCCGCCGGCCGCGCCACTTTCTCTTGTCGATCTCGCACCCTCCATGAGATGGGGAATAGAGGAGGAGAGGGGGGAAGGGGAAGAAGAAGTTGAGGTGGTACTGACATGTGGATCCCACGTGGGTCCCACGCTAACTCAGCTGCCACGTAGGATAAAATAGGGGTCAATGCCGCTTAAGGACCCAGAGTGATCCGGTTTTATAAATTGACGGATGTCATATATCCGGTTTTTCGGTTGAGGAATGATTTTGTAATTCAGTGATAAGATGAGGGACGTCAGATATACTTTTTCCATCTAGCAGGCCGCAAGGACACAATATTGAGAACACAATTTACAGGGAAGAGGATTGAAGAAGGGAATAGCTATATATAGTCAGGATTCAGGAGACCTTTTGAAGGAACGACACCATCATACGAGCCCGCTACCCGCTCTTTTTTTTTTTCCTTTTTGGGCGGCTGGAATGCAGTTTGCTGGCCACTTTTCACTAGTCGATCGGTGCTTGCACAATCCCGCGGATTAAAAGTGATATGAGATTACTTCACAATCTGTATGTTCACGTTCATCTACGCGAAGACAATATTGGTATATTTTCGAAATGGGTTCATGATTATGAACAAGTGTGAGAATAGTCATCTCTATGTCAAAGAAAAATCTAAACTGCAGAGTGCAAAGGCAGCTAACAGGTAGAAGCTTCTGACCTGTAGTAGCACACAAAGGCAGTTCTAAACTGAAACAAACTGTGCAAGACAAAACACTTCAGTGAACATACAGTAATTACTAGCAACAACAGTCAACGGCAGCACTCAATTGGCAGCACTCAATTGTTAGTTCACACCAAAATTGAAAGTTTGGTTGAAATTAGAACGATGTGATGAAAAAATTGAAAGTTTGTGTGTGTAGGAAAGTTTTGATGTGATGGAAAAGTTAGAAGTTTGAAGAAAAAGTTTGGAACTAAACAAGGGCATATTGGCATACAAAACTTTTATGCATTCACGAAAAAACACTGGCGCGCCATCAGGCTATGACGACGTTGTAGAGTTCTAGGCACACGAATCTTTGGTTAGGGCGTTTCAAGTTGGTACAAGCGCCACAGCTTAATTTGATGAGATGCTTCTGCATAATATGGACGAATTTAGTCCCAGGGAGCCTTGGCTCAATCGTACATGACCAAAGGACACTTTGTATATCTCGAGGCAAAAAAAACTAAACTACACCAATTGAACCACATGACCACCAATTAACTTGTGTGTGTTACTACTTAGGACAAATCTTTTTCTTTCAAAAAGACTACTAATGAGATCGATCAATCTGAGAGCATGTGGAGCAGCATGTCGTTCCAGGCATCGACCGGCCCCGGCAGGCACCAGTGGATGCAGTCATTGTACAGCACCCGCTTCTCGTCCGGCCAGTGGCCGTACCGGCTCGGGTGGCCGTCCGGCCGGAGCAGCATCGCGGCGGTGGGGTCCATGAGCACCATGTCCACCCCGTTCGCCGCCGCCTCCCTCTGCGCCTCCCTGAACTCCTCCACCTGCGACGTGTAGAATTCCAGGTCCATGCCTCCCATGGCCGTCTCGTTCCCCCTGTACGGCCGCGTCCGCCGGCAGTCGCCGCCCTTGTCCCACGCGCCGCCCTCGAAGTGCGACATCGGCGACAGCGTCCGCACGATCGCCTTCCCCCTGAACCTGATGTCGTTGATGGCCCGGAGCGCCGTCCGGAACGCCATCCGGTGGGAGTGCCGCAGCGTCAGGTCGCTGGTGATGTTGAGCGCCACGTAGCTGCCGCCGACGAGCCTCCCGTTCTCGTAGAACAGGGACGGCCGCGTGAACCAGTTGGCCCCCGAGAAGATGACGTAGTCGAACCGCGCCACGCGGGCGAACCACTTGCAGTCGGGCTCGTCGAGGTACAGCTTGAACACGCCGGGGCTCTCCGCCGACTCCTCCGTCCTCACCAGGAACGGCGACCAGAAGATGTGTATGGTGAAGTTGTACCCCTCGTAGTACAGTATCTTGTCCGGGTCCGTCTTCCCCGTCACCGACACGTCCTTCGGCGTCGCAACCTGCCGTCGCCGGCCGCGCGCCACAACTGATCAGGACCATGGACGAACAGTCGAACACAAAGCAGAGAGCGACACACAGAAATCAATGGCGGCCACTTACCTTGGACAGGAGGCAGAGGAGAGACTGCATGTGGTTCCTCGCCAGCGAGTCCCCGACGAAAGCGAGCGTCTTGTTGCCGACGAGCCGGAGGAACTTGTCCGGGTCGAACCGCGGGAGGTCGCAGCCAGCCGGCTTCCACCGCCACTTGAGGAACTCCAGGTCGGGGCGGCCATACATCATGCAGTTCTGGTGCTCCTGGATGTAGGAGCAGGTCAGGTTGGTGTACTGCGGCGAGCTCTCGTCGGGCACCCACTCCCCCTGGAAGATGTCGCACTTGGAGATCGGCGACTCAAAGTAGGACATGTAGGAGGGGAGCTCGGAGGAGCTCATCCTGCTCAGGTACGGCACGCTCTTGAAGCAGGAGAGGACGACGAGCGCCGAGAGGAACACGGCGGCCGGGCCGAAGAGCACCTTGAAGAACAAAACCATGGCTGGCTAGCTAGCTGCAAGCTTGCACCTTCGAGCAGCAAGTGACAGTGCTCACTTAGTGACATTAATCTGGGGTTGCTTAATACCGATCAACAAAGTCTGACCTGCGTGTTTCAAGTTTCAATTCTGGCCTGGGGTCACAAAGAATTCATTCGTTTCAGTACCTGAAAATGGAGGCGCGTGCAAAGGGAACCTTCAGATCGATCACATGCTAATCATAATACTATATTGCAAGTGCCCAGAGTAGCGCATTAGGCTACTCTATTTTGAATTAACTTTTCTTACTCCTAAACCTGTCTAAAACCACAAGCTAAGACATTAGTCCAGTTTTCTTAAGCCGCAATACTAATTAAGCCGGTGTCAGCATCATTAAAGTCTTTTCAGAAATTGAAATCCGAGCTTTGAAACTCAGTACGAGTGCTCGGTGAACTCCGACCAGGTCAAGTTCTGGAAGAAGCTATTGCCGGATTCACGCAGAAATTGATCAGAACCTTGGGGAAATGAAATGATACAAAGGGATGGCACGTCGGCATCGGTTTAAGGACTCCGTACCTCGCAGTCAACTGGCGAGTTGGCATGAGAAAACTAAGAAGAGATCGACGTTTACTACTAAAGAAAAAATAAATGATATGATTAACGATCTACGATCCCGTAACAGGTTCTTGTTTAGTCTTACCGAGGAGTTGAACTTCGCGATGGAGGGGCAGCGTTTGCTGCGGTAAGTTGAAGCTTCGGTTTGAGAAGTGTTTGTTTAATCTGTTCGAGGAATCCAAGTGATTTTCGTGTTCTCTTCCCTCGCAATACGTTTGGACCAAAGCAGCAGATGTGTATTAGTCTATGGTCAGAATTCTGAAGAGGAAGGCAAGCATTTCGACTGTGACTGAATCAGTTATTAATAAGACAGATACAGCACACGATCAGACGATCTTTTACCAAATTCAGTGCTATGGATCGGCATGTGAAATTTCAAATGCCTATTATAATGCTACTGTATCCAACTGGTTGGAGGATCTCTCTGAAGACTGAAGAGATACAAAAGCAACCTCACTGAAACTGTTCTGCAAGCAAGCCTTCTGTGTCGACTGTCGACCGACCGGTATATATGGAATCAAAATCACAATGCAGGTGCATTTTTCAGAACATAAATAGGAGTACCAACGGGAAGACGCTGTAACCATTTACTAGGCGTGTAGCTCCTGGCAGGAGTTTTTCCCATGCCAAACATGGGAAAAAATGAAAATAGACCAATATATATTTTTTTAGAAAAAAACAAATTATAAACGTAGATGCTCACAACACGTGCACATTTACACCTATAAATACAAACACCATATCCGTATGAGCACCTCCAAAAGATTAGATCGGTATATCTTTAAATTGAGAAAGTCACTACGATACATTGTCTATAACTGAAAGAATAATTATAGCTATAAATATGAGCACCCGTGACAAATCTAAAACTTGAATCCGGGTGGACATATTTCATCATAAATAACCTAACCAGTTAAGTTATGCTCACTTGACAACTGAACCAAGGTTTTGCTGTTGTTTCTCACCAAATTCAACTTTCAGCCTCAACGAGCTGTGATGTCCTAGTTGTCAACAAGAAAAGGATCTCATAATCTCATATCCTTCGCAATTTGAAAGGATCTCACACAAGGCCAGCTTGATAAGTCATTTGGATGGTCTGGGAATTTAAACCATCCATATAGCCCGAAGACAGGCCTATTATCCTTGAGAATCGGAAGCCCTAATTACAGGCCCATCATCCCTAGGAAGCACAGCCCAATGGTTGAATCCCAAAGAGGCCTCAGATTTGTTGCGAGGAAAGAACTGATGGGCGTTTCTTCTCGGAATAAGTTCACTTCATGACCCTTAAAAGTGATCGAAATCTAATCCATGACCCCAAACCACAAAACCGGATATCTTGACCCCCAAATTCTTAAAACCGGTGCAATTTGACTCCCTGGGCGGTTTCGCTGACGTGGCGCCTACGTGGCAGTATTGACTCGATCTTCTTTCCACGTGGCGTTGAGGTGTCATTAGAAATAAAAAAAAATGCGTGGGACCCATCTGTCATTCACACACAAAATAAAGTGGGGCCCACTGACATGTGGGCCCCACATGTTATCCTCTCTCTCACTACCCTTCTTCTTCCTCCTCTCTCCGTTGTTTCTCTCTCTCTCTCCGTTGACATGAGCCGCCGGCAGGAGGGGGCTCGAGTGCCGGCGGTGGTGGGTGGGTGCCGGAGTGGTGGTGGCGGTGGGCGGTGGACGGTGTACCTCCGGCGACGGGCGCGGGAGCAGCTCCTTCTACCGCACCGGGCCTCGGGCGAGTGGGCGACGGTGGGGAGCACGGGCGGCGGGAGCTAAAGAGGCGGCAGCGGCAGCGGACCTTGGGCGAGTGGGCGATGGTGGGCGGTGGACGGTGGGGAGCACGGGCGGCGGGAGCTAAAGAGGCGGCGGTGGGCTGCTACCCGCCCCCTCCATCTCCTCCTCCTCGTAGTCGTCGCCGTCGACCTTCCCGACCATGTCGAGTACCAGATCGAGACCAGCCGTCCGCCGCCCCTCGTACGCTCGCCACCGCCGCTGCTCTCGTCTCCGACCTCGTCGGCTGCGGCCATAGCCACCACCCACGGGACGCGTTGCCGCCGCTCCGAGTCAGCACGCGGCAGTGCTATCGCGAGCGCAAGTGCGGGAGGAGGCACTGGCGGCGGTGGCGGCGGCGACAACACACAAGATCGGCGGCTCCGCCTCTCCCCTCTCCCTTCCGGCCCTTACACACCGCCGCCGCCTCTCATGTCACCCATCACATCCGTTCCTCCCTCACCTGCTCTCCTCTCTTCTCCTCTCTCCACTTGGCGAGGCCGATGGCGAGGCCGCCGCCACCGCTTCAGCTTCCGCCGCCGCCGCCGCTCTGGCCCCCGCCCGCCGCCGCTCCAGCTCCAGCCTCCCATGCTCCCCGCGGCCAGCCGAAGGAGAGAGGAGAAAGAGAAAGAAAGAGAAAAGGGAGGAAGAAGAAAGGGAGAGAGAGGATGACATGTGGGGCCCACATGTCAGTGGGCCCCACAATTTTTTATTTTGTGTGTGAATGACAGATGGGTCCCACGCATATTTTTATTTCTAAGGCCACCTAAGCGCCACGTCAATGCCACGTGAAAAGAAGACCGAGTCAATACTGCCACGTAGGCGCCACGTCAGCGAAACCGCCCTCCAAAACCGCCCAGGGAGTCAAATTGCACCGGTTTTAAGAGTTTGGGGGTCGAGATATCCGGTTTTGTGGTTTAGGGTCATGTATTAGATTTCGATCACTTTTGAGGGTCATGAAGTGAACTTATTCCTTTCTTCTCTCTATCCTCTCTGGCCCTGCGCGTATTACATAGCCCATGAAAGTGGATTCTAAATTTTCTGAGAGGACATACCATCGTTATTTGCATGTCAACCAAACCAAATGGTTATGAAAATATTTGAAAAATAATCAAAAAGATATTTTAATATATAATAAATCACTTCACAAACATGCAAGTTAAAATTTAACTTTTATGGATTGCAACAGAAAAAATAAATTAAACTATGACTAGTTAACACATATTCCTAGTCAAATTTGTTTTTTTCGTTGCAACTTGTATAATTTAAATTTGACCTTGCATTTGTGGAGTAATTTATCACATATTAATCTAGTTTTTTGATTTTTTTTTTAATTTTTCCATAACCATTTGGATGATATGCAAACAACGAGGGAATGTTCACTTGAGAGTTAAAAATAATTTCCCCATATCCAATAGTCCATAAGTGCAAAACTGAGAACTGATCTTCACACGAAAATCTGAAACTCTCACTGGAGTAGTAGACAAATAACACAGTCCGGTGCTCCAGCATAAGTGATGATCACATCCAAGCTGCCATGGCCAATTGCCATCTTCCAAAGTAACTTCAGCCATGGAAAGCAAGCATGGAGCATGCACCCAAGTCAAAACCCTGCATAGCACTCCATCCTCCAAAAGGTCTGCAAAACTCCTCCCTAAAGACTTGTACATTCCCTGATTTTCCCTCATCATCCCATCTCGTTTGTTCTTCACTCTGTGTATTATGCATCAGTCCATGCATTCATGCTGCATGATCGGCTAGCTAGCTCTGCTCGCGCGTCTACGTGATGGCACTGATCAGCTCGCTGCAGAGGCCAAGGAAGCCGAGGTGCCCTTCCCACCCAATGCTCTCCCTCTCCCCATCCCTCGTCTGCCTCCTCGTCCTCCTCCCCTTCCTCTCCCTGCTCCTCCTCCACCGCTCCGCCTTCCCGGCTTCATGTTCTCCGCTCCTCGCCCACCTCACCGCGTCCTCCTCCTCGCGCTCCTCGGCGAGCGGCTTCGCCGGCGGCGACCTACGTGAGATCGAGTTCTCGTGGAACCACCTGCCGTTCAGGCAGTCCAGGCCGCCGCCGGCGAGGCTCAAGATCGCCGTGTTCTCGCGGAAGTGGCCCGTGGCCTCGGCGCCCGGCGGCATGGAGCGGCACGCACACACGCTGCACACGGCGCTCGCGGCGCGCGGGCACCGCGTCCACGTGTTCACCTCCCCGCCGCCGCACACCGAGGCCGCGCCCCCGCGCTCCGCCGACGGGCCGCAGCTCCACTTCCTCGATGGCGACCCCGGGGTGTGGCGCTGCGACGAGGCGTGGAAGCTGTACGAGGCCGAGGCCGAGAACGACCCGTTCGACGTCATACACTCGGAGAGCGTGGCCGTGTTCCACCGCTGGGCGCGCGGCGTGCCCAACCTGGTCGTGTCGTGGCACGGCATCTCCCTGGAGGCGCTCCACTCGGGGATATACCAGGACCTCGCCCGCGGCGACGACGAGCGCATGTCGCCGGCGTTCAACCACAGCCTGGCACAGTCGGTGTACCGGGTGCTGTCCGAGGTGCGCTTCTTCCGGAGCTACGCGCACCACGTGGCCATCAGCGACGCCGCGGGGGAGATGCTGCGCGACGTGTACCAGATCCCCAGCCGCCGCGTGCACGTCATCCTCAACGGCGTCGACGAGGCGCAGTTCGAGCCGGACGCGGCGCTGGGCCGCGCGTTCCGGGAGGACCTCGGGCTGCCCAAGGGCGCCGACCTGGTGCTCGGCGTCTCCGGCCGGCTGGTCAAGGACAAGGGCCACCCGCTGCTGTACGAGGCCTTCTCCAAGCTCGTGCTGCGCCACCCCAACGTGTACCTCCTCGTCGCCGGCAAGGGGCCGTGGGAGCAGCGGTACATGGACCTGGGCCGCAACGCCAAGGTGCTCGGCGCCGTGCCGCCGGAGAAGCTCAAGGCGTTCTACAACGCGCTGGACGTGTTCGTGGACCCGACGCTGCGGCCGCAGGGCCTGGACCTGACGCTCATGGAGGCCATGCAGTGCGGCAAGCCGGTGCTCGCCACGAGGTTCCCCAGCATCAAGGGCAGCATCGTCGTCGACGACGAGTTCGGGTACATGTTCGCGCCCAACGTGGAGTCGCTGCTCGAGAAGCTGGAGGCCGTGGTGGAAGAGGGCGCCCGCCGCGCCGCGCAGCGCGGCCGCGCGTGCCGCGACTACGCCAAGACCATGTTCGCCGCCACCAAGATGGCGCTCGCGTACGAGAGGCTCTTCCTCTGTGTCAAGAACGACACTTTCTGTGCCTACCCAGCTGAGTTCGATTAGTTCGTTTATTTTGATCAGCGTACGTGTGTTTATTTCATTGAATACTCTATTTAATAATCACAGAAATTAAACTATATTAATCTTCGTATTTATACTCTGTATTTGGACCTCATATAAATATCCACAAAGTACATTGGTAAATGCAGTAGATAGTGTACATTGTACGGATGCTAACACGACTTTTTCGAGTTGACCGATGCTTTTCAGGTAAGCAAAGCAACCGTGCAAACTGGGTTGACCCGGACGGCCGCAACTGCACATGTGTGGCACGTTGGAACTATTGGTTTACATGAAAGTCGTCGTCTCCTTTTTACGCTATCCATTGTCAGATGTACTACCGATTTGAGACGACTTGGAGAAAATTTCATGGGTTTTTCCTGCCACATATCAAGATGTTTAGTCCCCACAAAAAAAAAAAGAGGACACTTTAGTTCTATCGCTTTGATACTACCACTGGTGGAGAAGCTATTTTTGGTCGGTCGGCCGAAATCCACAATAGTCTCAATTCCACTAAAAACCGGGACTAAAGATGATCTTTAGTCCCGGTTCTAAACCTGTCAGGCCTTGTCAGGCTCCCCGGGATCTTTACTCCCGGTTGGTAAGACTAAAGATCCTAACTTTACTCCCGGTTGGTGTTATCAACCGGGACTAAAGATCTAGAAGATGTTTTCAACGCTTAATATATAATCCTTCTTCCCTATCCTCTCCTCCACAACCGCCTTGCACTTATCCTCTCAGATCGATCTCCCTCTCCTCCCTCTCAAATCGATCTCCCTCTCCTCCTCCCCCTCCGTCTCCTCCCCTTCCTCCTCCCATCCCCGGCCCTCTCCACCCCGTCCTCCCTTCCCATCCGCTCAGATTGATCTCCCTCTCCTCCTCCCCTCCTCCTCTCAGATCGATCTCTCTCCTCCTCCCCCTCCCCCTCCTCCCCTTCCCCTCCCATCCCCGGCCCTCTCCTCTCCCTCCTCCCTTCCCACGCAGCAGGCGGCCGGCTGGGCCACGCACGGGCCCAGTGGCGAGCGGCGGCAGGCGGCAGCCGCAGCCGGCATCTTTTTTTTTTTTACAATTTGTGATTCACTAATATGTATAATTTTATGATTTGTTGCATGATCTGAGATGTATAATCTGTGATGTATTTGGTTTGTGTGTAGTTTTTTTAAGATTTGTGATGTATTTAATTTGTGTGTATAAGTAACTTAATATTTGTGATGTGAATGTTTTGGGATGTTACTTTGATTTGAGGTTTGATTTGGGATATGTATCCCACTTGATTTGGGGATATGTATCCCACTTGATTTGAGAGAAAATATAGGGATTAAACTCTAGCTAAAAAACAATGAAAAAAAAGAGACCTAATGGGATTGCCGCTACCCTCTCTTTAGTCCCGGTTGGTAACACCAACTGAGAGGATTACCAACCGGGAGGACTAAAGATGGATCTTTAGTCCCGGTTATGCCCATCTTTAATCCCGGATTCATAGTCCCAGTTGAAAAACCGGGACTAAAGGGGTTACCAACCGGGAGTATAAATGATTTCTCCACCAGTGTACCATCCATTACTTGAGAGGACAGTATAAATTTTATGATATGGCCCATTGAATTAAAAAAAGATAAACGTTTATATTTAGGCCTAATTATTTTTCTCAACTCCAATTCAACTTCCTCGTTTTCCGTTAGCACGTTTTCAAACTGTTGAATGGTGTGTTTTTAACAAAAAGTTTTTATATAAAAGTTGCTAAAAAAGCAAATAAATTCATTTTCAAATTTATAATAGCCAATACTTAATTAATTATGTGCTAATGAGGTTTCTCGTTTTGCGTGAAAAAAATATATCTCTAAAACACCACATCGAACGGGGCCTTATTTTATTTTATTGATACACCTCTGGTTTTTTAATTCTCGATGCTTTGAATAATATTAAAGTGAAACAATTATAACTGTGACTACTAATAACTTTCAGTTTGGAGACACTGGAATATGATGTGTAGGTTGGTCTTACAAAGTTCCTTGAGAAAATTAAATATTTATTTATTTTTTCTATAGTATAATATAACATCATAGTTAAAAGATATATCTGGAGACCCTGTTATTATCCGAAACATTAAGAATTATGGAATTGGAGTAGTAGAGACCATTGTAAAATTGTAGCGAGGAGTTGCAAAAACAATAACCTTAGTAGTAGGTGCTGCTGAGTAAGGATCCAATATCCACAACATATATAATTCACCTCCGTAAAACGGCTAGATGCAACTACAAACAAATTAAAATTACCACCAGATCCTTTTGAGCTACATATGTATGAATATTCCTGTTGTTCATGTCTAGGGTCAAACTACTAGCAAATGGAAATGCGGTCACAAATGGGGAGGAAAAAAAAGCTGTAAGCAACTAAGCACACGTCGCAGATATATCAAATACATGAATTACAAACGACCCCTCAACACAAGTACACGCAACTCAAGTCATCTTTGAATATGAACAATGGCCTATGTTATATACTCTCCTACTCCCTCCGTTTCGAAATGTTTGACACCATTAACTTTTTAGCACATATTTGACCATTCGTCTTATTCAAAAACTTTTGTGAAATATGTAAAATTATATGCCTACATAAAAATATATTTAACAATAAATCAAATGATAGAAAAAGAATTAATAATTACTTAATTTTTTTGAATAAAACGAATGGTCAAACATGTGCTTAAAAAATTAACGGCGTCAAACATTTCGAAACGGAGGGAGTACCTTTCAAGCTGTGATCGACGGATCGGCATAAAAATGGATCACTTCTCTTCTCTGCGTGCAGACGAGCACTACCTGGCAAAACCCTGAGCCTGATCCTCATCGGCATCCGCCTTTCCAGTTGACGATCGATCTGGCCGCCGTCCGCCGGCCACCGCGTCCTTCCCGGTGAGCCTCTGCACGATGGACTTGAACTCGGCGCTGTCCGCCTCGATGTGCACCGTCTCGATGATCTTCACCACCGCCGGCGGCGGCGGCGGCGGGCCGTGCCTCGTCGTCTCGTCAGCTCCTCTCGTCGACATCTATACCTCGCGCGCCGGATCGGAGCAAACACAGGGGTCGGCAACACGTACTGGAGGCCTCAACTCTCGGGTAAATAATGCGCAGTACTGCTCTTCAACCGTACGTACGTGCGATCGACCTCCTTCTTATAGCTCGTAACAATGGCAGGCAAGCGTCGTCGCATGCACTCTCGCACGTTGAAATGGTCGGTCAGATTGACAGAAGTAGTGGTACACGAGACTTGAGAAGGAGCGCCTGGAGAACAATTTGGCTACTACCAAGCCACTTGGTAGAGTTGGTATGTACTTGCCACGACAGCGACATGACGGCGGTCGGCACCGGCTGCAGCGACCGTACCGAGGAGTAGTAGTAGTAGGCTAGTAGCTTCGCACGGGTTGACCCGCGAGGAGAGATCGCGGCAGTTGCGCGCGCCACATATTTTCGTCGTTGAAGTCAGTAATACCGGTGCGTACTAGCCGGCAGTTGGCTGCTGCTCACCGATTCGGTCGGTCAAAACGGGGCTTTTCGTCACGTACTCACGTAGCTACCTTTCTGTCGCTGCTTGCCTATCGACATGCGTCACCGCTTTGGCCCCTCGGTCAAAACGGACCTTTTCTTCAGCTAGCTAGCCAATAGCCATCTTTTTATTCTCGCAGTTTGGCTATCGACATGCGTCGGCGACCAATGGCAGTGAAAGGGTGATGCCAAAAAAACGTGGGCGCATTGCTATTCTGGGAGAGGCAGAAAGTTACATGAAGTAATCAACTGGTAAGATCGATATTTATAGTCAACGGCTTGCTGCTCAGCACTTACGCTATGTAGAGTGAGAACTGAGAAGTAATCAACATTACGAAAAAAGAAAAGAAAAGCAGATTCGTGACAGGACACGATTAGCACCAAACGAAACATTACGGCTTGCAGCTCAGCACTTACGCTATGTAGAGGGATAAGTAATCACATCACGAAAATGGAAAAAAAAACAGAGCAGATTCGTGACAGGAAAACGATTAGCATCAAGCAAAACATTTGTGTCATCTATTATTATTAGTCGCAGACATGCAAAAGCTATGGTCACACCGTCACACAATGACAGGACACCGAATACAAAAACTGCTCCCAGTATGGAAAACTTCTAAAACACATAGGCGTGGTGATGGTGATGGCTTTGTTGAAGCTGGCTTTCTAAAACACATAGGGAGTCATCCTCAACAAATGCAGCAGAAGCACATCACATAACATATTGACATCTAACAATAGAATAGAAACTCAAAACAAATGTGCATCCCTTAGATATTCGAGGCAAACTAAGTGCTTCAGGAGCATATCCCATTCCCAGCATAAAACTGAATAACCAGCCAACCAGGTGATCATGGTTTTCCTCGCCAAATTTAGTATCCCTGCATGGCTGCATAATTAGTTTTTGGATATTATACATTTACACTTCCCACTTCAAAATGTCAACAAGATGCAATGTTGTAAGATAAATATATACCATTTGACGGCACTGTGTCCTTAACTCCTTATAGGGCACAAGGCGTGAACGTCTTATATCAGGATTGGGCGAGAGAGAGATAAGGCATGCACACACATATACCTGCAAAAAAGGTGATAAGAGTGTCATAGTTACACCCCAACACACACCTCAACATAACGATAACAAAAAGGTACATTTATTCCATATGAACTTTCTTGTACATGAACTGTTCTTACTCTAATAAAAGAAGATGTGACAGTTAAGAAGGTAGACACATACCACCTGCCAATAAGCCAGAGAACTAACCAGGGTCCACAGGTCGTTTCTGCTAAGGAGGGAAGCGGCAAGCGGGTTACTGCCACATATACCCCTTGTCCAGCAAGAGCAACTCCAGCATATTTTCAATCATCCAATTCTTTCTGAAACACTGATCCTCCGGCAAGAGCTAGTCCAGCAACAGCAACTCGGGTAAGAGCTTGGATTTCTTGCACTATAAACTGGGGTATAGATGGAGAATGCGGAGAGGAAGATAAACGAACTGCCTGGAGAGTAGTGTACAAGAATAATAAGAACTTGTTCTAAATGAGACAAATACAAATGCACAATATTTAATATACTTGCTTCATTGACATAAATTATGCAACAGTTTGACTTCGCATGGCGTCCAACATGAGTGTATGCTAAAATTTTCAGCAACGAAGAAGAAATTTATCTGGTACAAATTGCTCTTGGAATGATTTATTTATTATTCCTTTTCTAAAGAAAAGAAACCCTTGCATCTTATGCACACAAATGAAGTCACTAACTAACTAATCTTCCTGCTTAGAATGTACAAGTTAATTTCTAATTTTCTTAAATATATTTCTGTTCTCGCAGAGAAAAGGGGTACTCCTACAGTACCACACATAAGAAAAAGGAGTTCAGAAGTTGAGAAGGAACAACGTTCGAGAAAAAAAAAGTTGAGAAGGAATATTGCATTCACAGTAAATAAAGTTTGCATAAGAATAGGAAGTAAACACTACAATGCCTCCACTAATACACAAAACGATAAGAGTGAACTGAAATATGCAAGGATTTGAAGAAAAACTGAAAAGAAACGACATGAGATGTGTGCCCAACATTTCATGTGATACTCTATACGGTCAAACGGAAATTTTCCATGAAAAGCTGATAGGAAGATTTAACTCAAACACAAAAACTTCTTGTTAAATCGATTCTGAACTCAACAGGATATCACTAAATTGGTACCGAACTGCGCTAAAAGACAAGGAAAAAAACTGTGTGAAGTAAAAATGGAAAATAATCAGAAGTGATGATTGCTAAACGGTTCACTGCGGCCATCAATGGATCTCTGCAAAACATGTGCTTGTCCATCATGTAATAAGACACACACTTGTACTGAGGCTGCATAACCACCCTTCGGAAACAAGTGTCATCCTTGGAGGCAATACATTCTCTACAAAAGCATATCTGTCATGACAGGTGTTCCAAGAAAAGAGCTTCCCTGTACCTGAATCAACAAGTAACCAATCACTTGTTTTGTATATAGCATATGAAGGGATGTTTGGCTATATAATTGCAACATATAAGCGAACAAACAAATAGCATTTGTATTTTCAGAAAACTCATTAGAAAGCACATTACATCTAGGAAGCAATTAGCTAAGTTACATGCCCGATTCAACCTACACTGCCAAATGCCAATGCATAGTCATGTCAAAATGAGATTCTTCAAATGAAGAAAAAAAAAAACTAAAGGCAGAATTGCTGGTATCTCTGTAAGCTAATCAATTTCTAGCCAATAATATAGTCACTTACTTTCCAGAGCTGCTAACTGAAAGAATCGAATAAGAATCATGAGAAGCAGGCATGCTGATATGATTCTTGGTCTGCTTTACTACCAGCTGTTCTACAGAGTATTTCCTTGACCTTCCCATTTCAGATGTAACACCAGAATTTCCAAGGGAAGGATTTGCTGTGTTTGACAATTGGAAATCCAGCAGCTTAAGTTCTCTTTCAACAATGTAAACAGCAGAATGCTCCTTGCTTTCTGCTGGTGTTGGTAGAGGAGCAACAGCCGGAAGTGCTCTTGGATCGAACTTGCTTAAAATAATACCAATATTAGTTCTAGTAGCAACAAGATGCGGTTGTAAGGGGTGTGCCACCATGCAGTAAACCTAGAATAGCTGCAAAATTCAATTTATGATTAGCATGCTTGGAGATAAAACATTACCGGGATTTTATCTTTATACCCCAAAATAAATCATCAGAACAGGGAGTATTGGCCTATTGGGCACTGAGAGAAAGGGAAAGCAAAGCACATTTGATGATAAATTTATCATTCACAAATATTGTTACTTCCATTTTCAATGCAGAAGAAAGTTGTATACGCAATTAAACTAGCCCTGAGGGACAAATGTCACAAACCCAAAACAAACATCATATACTTGGTCAAGTTATGCATTTACATGTATGCCCCAAAAAATCAAGTTAACTGAATTCTTCTTTAAACCTTTAGGTGCATTGAGCAATACAGCTCGGAAGATGGAACTATACATCCCAGTTTCTGTAGCAGTTCTAGCTAGCAAATGGAATTCCAGATATATGCATGCGTCATGCAACATCTGTGGTCAGATTTTAGTATTTTACTCTAAGGGCAAAGCACTCAATTTGTTCAAATAGTTAAAGCATCAGAAAATGACCTGGAGAGTGGAGAGGATTCCATAATGCAGAAGAAACATACTCTAAGTCAACAACCATAACTAATCTAAAGTTTTAAACTGCTCGCTGTGAGATTGATATATGCTCTGTTGGTTACAACTTTACAAGATAAGCTGCTTAGGCAGACTAAAAAGGAAAGAGACAACAGGAGCAGCTCATTTGCTTTTCTTAATCTTGACTGGTAATAATTCATTCATTCCCCTCACCGATTACAATAAAGTCAAAAGGAGAAATGCAGCTGCAGCAGTACCAGTAAAATGTGCATAACCACTAGGTTCACGGATAAGTTTGCATAGAACTACAATCATGGCAAGCAATGGAACCATTCCGTCATGAATGCCACATAGCACACATTAAGTCTCAGATATGACAATTTACACCACGATGCTCTATACTCTCAGAGAATATCAGGCACAGGCACAATATGTTAGTACCACGCAAATTCTTGGGAGCTAAGTACACAGCTGCTATGGTAAAGTAGAACATGAAGTTAGAAGAAAGGGTCTTGTTAAAGAAGAATAGGATGGATATTCTGGAGCAGAGATAAGTCATTATTGCATCATTATAATATATCTGTAACTTGATATTTCTTTCCAAAGTCCAAACTCAGGAACATACCATATATGGGAGTCCTTGACACAAATCAGAATATCAAGGTTTGGTGCAGGAGGATGACACCACGAGGCAAGAAAATTTAGGTACTGTTTAATGCGCCTAATTTCCTGTACAGAAGATATGCTACTGCATAAGCTCCACCTTAAATAACAAAAAATAAAATCTTACTGAAACAGTGAATATACCTACCTGAAGTGTATCAGTTGATATAGCTTTTGTCGTCACAGGACTGGTTCTATGAGACATACGTATGTGACACCAACAAGGCACCACCATGCAAGCCAATTACCTGCTCGGTCACAACCATAACAATCATTTTCTTGAAGCATTATTGAGTACCGACAACACCTTAACTAAAGACAAGGTTCAGCGACTGAATTTCTGCATTATTGAATACCGACAACACCTTAACTAAAGCCAAGGTTCAGCTACTGAATTTCTGCAGATGGCTGAAAAACTACGCCTCATTTCCGCTGATCGACCAAGGATATGCTAAAGGTGAAAACAATAACACCTACACCTAATTGTTATCGCCTACCACCTTGTTTAAAACTCTGAAAATCTTATACACAACACTACTATAGCATAGAAACAAGGAACTAGTGCATTATCTGAATTCACATGTTGCAATTTAGATTTATGGAAAAAACGATCTTAACTAACTGCAAACTTTTCCCTGCAAAAGAAAAAACTAACTACAAACTTTTACACCAGAAAGCCAAAATTCTACATGAAAAAAAAAAGGAAATCAAAGAATGGCTACGCAAGGCCGCACCTTCGATCATTCGAGTAGTAGCGGAGAGGAAGAGCGATGTGGCTGTTCTTGGTGTCCAACTTCCAGGGCCGCATTTGTTCATTTTCACCAGGAAACCTGCGCTCTCCGCGGCCGCTTCTGGTCATCTCCAACAGTGCGCCATGGTCGCCATGTCCATTAGGCGAATCCGTGCACCCGTACGCTGCTGCCGCCTTCTTGGGTCGCCGGCTCGACGCGGTCGCCTTCTTGGCCTCGTCGCGGTGGCGCCCCGCAGCCACCCGCCGTCTCCACCTGCTGCTTCTTGGCCTCCCGCGGCGTCTTCTTGACTCGGCGTGGTCGTGGACGAAAAATCCGCCGCTGCTTCTTGGGCCTTCCCCCTTCCGCCGTGGACGAAGAAGCCGCCGCCGCTTTCTTGGACGGAGCCGTCGCCGCGGCCACTTCTTGGACGGAGCCCGCCGCCGCGGCCGCTTTCTCCACCCGGCATGGAAGAAGACGAAGATTCTTGGATTTTGTGGTTCTTTGGCCTCCCCTGACGAGCATGAGATGCGTTCTTGGGTTTGTTCGGGTTGCCTACTACTTCTACCGTACATCACGGTTTCGGCTCCACACCCATATCCATACAAACGGGGTTCAAATGTCCGACCCGTCAAACAAAACAGTCAAGTCCAAGTCTATACAAATGGCAACAAATCCACGTGCAGAGGAAGAGAAAAGAACGTCTCAAATCAACAAAATGTCGGCGTAAACACACGAATCAAGAATCAACATGATGAATCTCAGTCACGCTCGCACTCTCGCGGGAGGAGATGTGCTCCTGCCGAGCCTCGTACGTCTCGAATCGGTTGCCGCAGGTGCGGCACTCCCAATCCCACCGAATGTCGTCGTGATGGCTGATGTAATGCGTGCGCATGTCCTCCTTCCTCAGGCGTGGCGACCCCCATGGCAAGCACAGAAGACACAAGAACTTATGACCTCGCACCCAAATCTTCATGGCCTCCGGGCCGGGAGAGCTGGCTAATCACCGGTGATGATGCAAGAAGAAGTAGGAGAGGAGAGATGCTGAGATTATGAGAAATTGACGTAGGAGAGGGATGAATGTCAACTAGGATGTCATTATATAATAGCTGTAATTAGCTTGCTCGGTGAGTCGGTGTAACGTGACAATGTTTCAGTTTACTGGACCGGTACGGTGCAAAAAAAAAATAGCCTTGGATAATATATATGCATGCCTCATCTTTTAGCATTATTCTTCGTATCAAAGTTTATGACATGATTGCACAATAATTAATCCAAAGTTAATTAAATGGTTAGAGATACATGACAATTAGTGTGCATATTAAGTGCAATTTTACATTCCTTCTACGTCTAAACATTCATACTCATAGATACAAGAGAGACATCTTATTTTTGTAGGGGCTTCCGCTATATGTTGGACTCTTTGGCTTGATAGAAATGATATGGTTTTTGATAAAACATCATTAAAATATTATTTGTAAGTACTTTTCCGGACAACATATTAGCTTCGAGGTTGGGCTCAACTACAAAGGCATGATGACAATATCAAGCTAATAAATGATGCATATAAAAACTTGAGTCGACAATTATATATGCACCTTTTTGTCAACTTCGGGTGTAGATTCTCAAATAGAATTCAGTAATCTTGTGTTGGTTTTTACTAGTTTGTGTTTAGTTTATGTTATGTCAGTTTGTACTTAGTTTATTCATGAGTGGACTTTGTAATAATTGGCTGCAGCTCATTGAGCAAAGGCCGGAATGTTATTCCATTATCTAAAAAAAAAGATACAAGAGATACATCTTTCTCATTTATCTATTGTTCTGCTTCTCAATTCGTATCTATGAGCATCAGGAAATGTGATGGAGTGGCACGGTTTCAATTTCCCCAAATTTTAGTGGCATTTAACTGATATCGTAAATAGTAGTGGCATTTATTTAAAATGACATATTTGTAGTGGCATGGATCCAATTAACCCTAATTAATTAGATAATCTACTTATATACCACTGACTTTAGCCTACTTCAACAATCTACAACTGACTTTGTTCAATTCCATAATATGCCATCGTCTTTTATTTAACTTATACGATTTACCATCGCCGTCGGTTAAGTCTCCGTTAGCATCGTACAATTACATACTAATGACCAAAATACACCACAAACAAAAACAAGCACACATTTTGCGAAGCACATGCACATATTTGGCTCCAAATATAAATGTGAACTGTATCATGCGCAACCGATGAAGATCGATGCGCCTCCAAAATCATGAACCTCTCTCCACTCGCTTCCTATGGGGTGCTCGTCGAGAACAAATGCTTGGAATCTTATCGTTGGATCGGGTTCAAGTTCCTCTATTTCTTCGCAGCAGCACGATATGTTGTAATCGTCTTCATCTTCATCCCGTTCTATACTAACATCATCCTCGCTGTCAGATTCATCGCATCGTTCGCTGTAATGCTCCCTCCATATGAGAATCGGGTTTCCATCCGGTGACTCAGCTAGATACTTTTTGAAGTAGAGGGGTATGCCGTCTTCTTCCGGCTCTATATGTTGTGGAGCAATGCTTTTTGGGTTAAACGTCATCGTGCTGTCGTCATGTTCCCAGGTTTGCACTAGGCCCTCCATGGTGACCGTGCAAAACCTTCCATGATACACGATCACATCTTCGTATCTGTGTTGTGCTCGTAGGGGCACCCATTTTGGATCTCCCTCACGAGCGAACACAAGCTTGTTCTGGGGGTTATGCATCATCATGATAGAGTATTTGCCAGAACTAGGGTCAAATAAGGGAACGACTTTGAGGAGACGAGACGATTGGATCTCCTCTGTAGACATCTCGACGAAAGGCCGGGTTCCAGGAAGTACCGAGTAGCCCTCATGCCGATGGGTGTCTCTGAACGAGGCTACGTTCCACAAGAACCTAGCTTTGCCACCATCTGTTCTTGGAAGGGCGTTGAAGTAGCCGGTGGTGGTGACGGACGGCAGCGGGCGCTGGACGCCGGAGATGGGGTTGAGGAGGTGCAGCTCGCACTCGCCGTCTGCCGTCACAACCCATCCATTGGCCGAGCCGATCCAGACACAGGTTTGGATGGGCGGGGCCGGCAGGGTGATTGATCGGCGCCGGCCGTCCGTCAGGGAGAAGACACCCGCCACGGCCAGATGCTGTGGTGTGTCTCCGTCGTCAGCTGGAAACATGAGCCAGGGTGGCTTGGCCTTGGGGCGAAGGCGGAGGCTCGAGATGCCGTGTCCGCCGCCCGCTTCCACGCCTTGCAGACGGCGCCGAACCTGATCCAGTCCACGACGACGAGGTGGACCATACACTCGTTCAAGATGTCCACGGGAAGGCTGGTCCAATCCATCGCGGCGGAACCGCGGAAGTAGAGATGAACACACGTCGTCGCGCGTACGAGGGACCGGTTGGCCATAGATACGATATATAGGCCTCCATGCGAGCCTTCCAATCCGAGGCGGAAACGTACGCGCGGTTGTATCGATCGCGCAGATCGAGTTTCTGCCCGGGCGATCTATTGGTCGATCCATCCACCTCTCGCGGCTCGCGTTCGCTCCGGATTCTCCACGTCGCCGTTGCAGTCGTCTCATTCTTCAGGCACGTGATCAAATTAAATAATAGAACATCGATTTAACACCTAAAAACCAAATAGCACTCAGGAACAATATGCACCTCTTTGATATTCCAGGTAAATGAAGTGCTTCAGTAGCATAGCCCATTCCCAGCATAAACTGAGCCAGGTCATCATGATGCTCCCGATCAAGTCTAGTGGCCCTGCACATTAGTTTTTGAATATTACACATTTGCATTTCCCACTTCAAAAAGTCAGCAAGATGCAAATGTTCTAAGAATAAATAGGTACCATTTCACGGCACTAACTGGATCTCCATATGCTGCAAGGCACCGACATCTGATACCAGGATATGGCTTAGAGATAAGGCATGTGCACACATATACTTAAAAAGGTGATAATAGTGTCAGAGTTATATCCCAATTCACGAATAAGGTAACTGCATTTTTTTTTGGCAAACTTCAGCCTATATAAACTTCCTTGTGCATGAACTGCTCTTGCTGTCTTAGAGATGAGATAGTTAGAGGTTTACCTGTCAACGAGCCATAGAACTCCATCTCTGACACCAACCACAACAAGGGGTCCAATAGGTCTTTTCTGCTCAGGAGGGAAGCAGGTTACTGCAACGGATACCCCTCCTCCAGCAACAGCAACTTCAGCATATCTTCTATCATCCAATTCTTTCTGAAACACTGAATCTTCTCCATCAAACTTTGATTGCTTTGGCACTATAAATGGGGGTATAGATGGAGCATACTGAAAGGAGGCTAACCGAACAACCTGGAAAAATGTACAGAGTAATGTAAAAATAATAATGACTTGTTCCAAATGAGACTAAGGGCAGTCCCAACTCATAGTGTATATAAGAAGTATCTATGGTGCCATGTCAATAAGACATCACAATAGAAACTACACTCTACAACCTATGGTTTCTTAACGTGGGCCATTAATAAATATATCCTTTCTCTTCTCTACGAATCATATTAATTCTTCATCTATTATAAAGACACTATTCTCTCCCAATACAAAACTTGATAGTGTCTAGTGCATAGGTTCTTGTGTTGAAGCTGTGTCTTGCATGAGACCCAATTTCTTTCTCTTCACTCTCTCTCTTAATTAATATAGTGCCACATAAGCTAAAAGTCCTACATGGCAATGTAGTTAATGCCATAGACACCATCCTAGGTGGAGGGTTGGGACTGCCCTAATATCCACACACAATATTTAATGTACTCCCTCCATTAACATACTCCCTCCGTCCCAAAATATAACAACTTTTAGCCCTCAACATTTGTCCCAAAATATAATAACTTCTCCACCAACATTCTCTTTCCAACCAATCACAACCCTCCACCATTCACGTTTCCCACCTACCTCCACTACTCAACCAATCACAACCCTTCATCATTCACTTCTACCTAATTTCTTAATAACCGTATCCAACTCTAAAAATGCTTATATTATGGGATGGAAGTAGTATGTAATAGTGAACGGTTTGGCTTGTGCATGATTTCCATATTGATTTTTTCCCGTTAACAGTATATTGCCAATAACTACAAAACCAAGTTCAAATGAGATACTTTCAAATATGAACCCAATGACACCCATAAAAAAAAAGGGTTAATTGGATACATGCCATTATAAATTTACGATATTGAAAAAATACCACTACTATTCGTGAAATTTGTTTCATACCACTAAAATTTTGTAAAATTAAAAGCATGCCATTGCCGTCAAACTTTCTGTTAGTACATCCGTCTAAACACAGAAAATGTCAAAAATATCCTTCCTTCTCACATTAAGCTTTCTCTCTCCTATGTTCTTCTCCAACTCCAGCGAGTTGAGGCGAGGAATTCCCCTTAACCGATTGAGAAGGAGGATGGTCGACAGAGACGAATCGAAGGAGCACCGTGGTAGCATTTTTCACCGGAGAGAGAGGATGCGGCGGCCAGAGGTTGAAGATGGGCCTGACGAGTGGGCCCGACCTTGACAGTAGTGGTAATGAAACGGAAAACCTGATGGCAATGACACCGTTTGAATTTTAAATAATTTCAATGGCATTCACCAGATTTCACGAATAGTAGTGGTATTTTTCCAATACCGTAAATTTCTAATGGCATGAATCCAATTAATCCTTAAAAAAAAGAGATATAAAAATAACATTGCCAGGATGTTTTACATAACAGCCCACTAACCAATAATAAATGCTTTACTAGATTAACTATGTGTATCCTGAAGAGAGTTCACCGCTCATCTGATTGACATCGCAGCCCACTAACCATCAGTGAGAATGCTTACGTTACTATCTGAACTACACGTATCCTGAAGATGGCTTAACAGTCAGATGTAAAACGGCAGGTTACACCTGATCAAATTTTGAAAAAAAGAGAACTCTGAATCACAGAAGATTCAACAGGACTGTAGCTGAGGGGAGTTGATTCTTTTCTTTTTGCAAGGTGATAATTAAAGGCTAGGAATCCAAATAATTGTGGATGTGAAAATAAAAGGGATCATAGTAAGCAAACACAATCTCTTCCTTAAAGATGGAACAGGGAAATAACAATTATGTTCATCAAACAAACCCAACGAGACTATATCAAACCAACAGCCGCTATATACAAATAAGTGCAAATAGGAAATCCATACAACTCGAAGAGAAGCTTCAAATACATGAGGATACATTTCAATCATGTAAAGTAATAAATTCCGTATTACTGAAACTGACTTCAAATAACATTAGACGAACACAAAGGAGAACATTATATAAGCAGAAACGGTACAAAAGAAATCAATAATGTAGAAAACTGTACCTGCAACATTGGAGGTCTTAAACTATTTTTTCAGAAGTGGTAGTCTTGGGACCTTCAACTGTAATAAGAGCCAAATCTCCATGCTCTGCAGCTGCCCGACTCTTAGCTTCTCTTGCTTTCATTTCTTCTTTCCTCTTTTTTGTTTCAATGTCAATGGCAGCCACACCCGCATCAACAAAGACAGACCGGGATATTATAAACAGGCTCAGGAGACAGAAGGACATTCCAAGTGCTACGAAAACTTTATAGTATTGTTTGCTGGACAAAGAGCAATCTAGTTCAGGAAGTATATACTTAAGACATAACAAAGAAAATCATATATCGAAACATGAAAGTTTGCTCAGAAAATAAACGGTGATGTTTCGGAATCAATCAGACCACATAAGACGTAGCTGCTTAATATGCTAGCACTTCACATTCTGTACCAGCGAATGTATTTTAAAATTTACTGTATGACAATATGTATTTAGAACAAAAAAAATTGTTCATCACGAGCTGTATTTTGGATTCATTCATTCATAGGCTTCCTGTGGCACCCCACACTTTTATAGCCATATTACACACCAACATTCAGAACATAAGAATAGGGTTATTGACAGACTACATCCTCAAACTCCAAAACAGACTCACGGGAAGTCAGGAACACAAGATTACAACATGGGACATCACAAAGCAAAAATAGAAAGAAAGAAAACTTAGTATGGGAATAAATAACTGCACATAAAAGATTGATGGCTTCTCCGCCTTCTCCGCCTCCTCGTCCCGCTCGGCCGACGTGGGCGCGCTCGTGTCGTCGCGCGCGCCAGCGAACGCGTCGGCCCTATCAGCGGCGTCGGCGACGCGTACGCGCGGTGGGACGCGGCGGTGGGGTGCCGGGCGCTCGCGGAGAAGTACCGGCCGGGGTCGCCCGACCGGACGGCGCTGCAGGACCCCGAGGCGGACCTCGGCGCGGCTCTCATCCCACCGGTCGCTGCGGACCCGGCCGCCGCCGACGCCGACGTCGACGTCGATGACGGCGAGCTCCTTGCCTTTGTCGCGGGCGGCGCCGGCCGAGAAGATGGCGAGGCCGGTGCTGAGCTGCGCGGTGATACCGGACGCGGCCATCTCTATGTGCGACTGCCTCTGCCGCAGCCGCTCCATGGCGAATCCTG
Organism: Oryza glaberrima; assembly: GCF_000147395.1. NCBI lineage: Eukaryota > Viridiplantae > Streptophyta > Magnoliopsida > Poales > Poaceae > Oryza > Oryza glaberrima. Next base: position 24,118,971 of record NC_068326.1, read on the forward strand.
CTGACCTGACCATGACGCCCGCTGGAGCTCAGTTCTCCGTTGCCTCGTCGTCAGTCACACTAGTTCCAACTTCCCTCGCCAATGACCGTAACCGGCGCCTCATCCGCAGTCCTCGCATAGAAGGCTAATCAACGAAACCATGGTCCAATATGTTGAGACTTTTCTCTGGGATGGATAAGATGAGTCGTATCCATGGTCAAAAACTCGCTTTGGTATCATCGGTATCTCACCAGATCGTGCTATCACAGAACTCCTGTTCGAATAGACCAAAAATGTTGGATTCTTTAAATTGTTTGAATTCTGTTCAAACTGCTTCAAATTGTGTTCAAGAGAAAGTTGGATTTCTCTTGGTGTGATTTTGCCCGAGGCGGCTAGGGGGGGCGAGCTGGATTGCCTCTGCCGCAGCCGCTCCAGCTGTTCTACTGAAGGTAGTTTAATTGAAGCCATGAAAAAAAGGAAAGAACATATAAAATTACAGCACTAGCTTTATACAGTCAAACTGCGAGTTTCAAATCTCATACTACTTCTTGCAAGTAAAACTGCAAATGTTCACTCCATTTGTAGTAGTGCACATGATACTGGAAACAATTCTAGCATTTGATCATCAGATTTTTTTTTCTTGATCCAGGCAGTGAATGAATCCCTGAAGAGCGTAAATCTGTTCCACAGCGGTTTCGGCGACAAATCGGTTTCGAGCTGGAGCGGCTGCGGCACAGGCAGTCGCACATGGAGATGGCCGTGTCCGGCATCACCGCGCAGCTCAGCACCGGCCTCGCCATCCTCTCGGCCGGCGCCGCCCGTGACAAAGGCAAGGAGCTCACCGTCATCGACGTCGACGTCAACGTCGGCGGCGGCCGGGTCCGCAGCAACCGGTGGGACAAGAGCCGCGCCGAGGTCCACCTCGGGGTCCTGCAGCGCCGCCCGGTCGGGCAACCCCGGCCGGTACTTCTCCGCGAGCGCCCGGCACCCCACCGCCGTGTCCCACCGCGCGTACGCGTCGCTGGCGCTGCTGACAGGGCCGACGCGTTCTCCGGCGCGCGCGATGACACGAGCGCGCCCACGTCAGCCGAGCGGGATGAGGAGGCGGAGAAGCCGCCGCGCTCGCACGCCGCCTCCGCCGGCGGCCGTCGCTGCACCACCCTCCCGCCTCGCGCCCGCCCAGCCTGCCGAGAAGTGAGAGAGAGATGATGAAGGGAGAGAAGAGAGGAAAGAGAGAGGGTGATGTGAACATCTGACATGTAGAGCCCACGTGGGTTTCACGTTGATTCAGCCGTCACGTAGACTAAAACTAGGGTCAAAACCACCGAAAGACCTCAGATGACCGGTTTTGTATAGTTAAGAAACCCCGATATCTGATTTTATGGTTCGAGGATGTTTTTTATCCCGACGACAAGTTGTGTACTTTTTCCCAACCATTTTGGAACCAATATTTCTTAACCAAAGCCAGATCGGTCCAAACCAAATTTTATAGACACCAAACCACACCAGCCCAATTGTGACGGCAGCCCATTTCCCCCATCCAAACTAGCTCTATTTAAAAAACCAAACCATTTGGTCCCAAACCATTAGCAGGCCCCGGCATTTATTCTTTTCTTTCCAAGTTGTTAATGTGTCACTGATACTATCATGCATAATGGAGTTCAAGCATCAATCACATAACTGCTGCCATCATTCAGTCACAGAGCAAGCAATTCTGTTGATGTACCAAGTGATGGAAACAACTCTAAGTATGCACCAATTTAATATAAAAAAGCAGTATGAACATCAGTGGTACAGTCAATCAGTGATACTATTATGTTCTACCCTCAAACATCTTCAATCTATCAGCACCATAATTGTCTGACATTGCAACATATCAGCATCTGAACAAGTCACCGGCTCACTGCACATGGAGTTGTAACCTTGGATTTCATTGAACAAGCTGAGTTGGCCTACTAAATTGTTGGGCACAATTATTACCGCTTGAAATGAAGTGTCCCTTGCACAATATTTAAGTCGTGACTTCTTAACTATTCAGGCTGAGGTTAATATCAGCAAGATGACAAAAATAACAAATATTGTTCAAGTAGCAAACTGGGCTGGAAGCCAAAATACAGCAAGATTAAAAAAAGAGAGCGATAATGTTCAAGTAGCAACGTAGCATCCTGAGTTGGAAGCTAAAATTTTTACAGTAACACGAAACTCAAGCAGAACCATGGCTTGCTGCTAGCTAAATCTCAAGCATCGTCAATGTCACACGCTGCTACTGTCCAGACCCAGGTCATCCAATGCAATGCCGCCGGCCATGTCTTCATCTGTAATCCAGCCCTCATCATCGTAATCACCAGGATTAGGAACTGGAGGCTCATTCTCAGCGTCCAACGGGTTCCCTGGGTTCTGCCCGTTCAGCAGCAACTCCATCCTCCAAACATACCTCAGCATCTCAGTAGGGTGGAAATCAAAACCCATTGCATCTCCAGTTGCCCACAGCCTTACTCGCTGGTGGATAGTAAGATTGGGACCGAAGCCCAGGACGTGGAATTGGGGATTGAGATTGTGAATGGCAGAAACACCGGTCACAACTGTAACACCGTTCCAGTACTCTGTGCCTGGAGGAAGTGGTGGCAAGTTGGCAAGTCCATTCATGTACTCATCATCATCATCTTCATCATCATCATGTACCGGGTCATAGTCCTCATCCTCCTCTTCATCGTCCTCTTCATCGTCGTCCTCTTCCTCGTCCTCCTCTTCATCATCGTCCTCTTCCTCATCCTCCTCTTCATCATCGTCCTCTTCATTTTCCTCCTCATCGTCATCATCCTCTTCATCGTCATCTTCTTCTTCATCATCCCCGCCACCACCATCATCATCATCACCCGTCATTACTACCTTGGATAGTACCAGAATTACCAGGTTCCAGGTCATCCCCATCAGATTCAGGGTTATAACTTGGATCAACTTCAGAGTTGTCACTTTCGCTACTGGGATCAGATAGCGCTTTGTATTCCAACCACGCTATATGATAAAAAATTGTCATTAACTTGACAACACAATGCATTTAGTAACAACTATTGTAAATAAGAATACAAGAAAGAACATAATGCATTTAGTAACAACTATTGTAAATAAGAATACATGACAGAGCATAATGCATTTAGTAACAACTACTGAAAATAAGAATACATGACAGAACATAATGCATTTAGTAGCACCTAAATAAAAAACCGAGTAATGTGAATGTGTATACCTTGGTTGTCTTGTGCGAAGGAATATATTGAATCAACAATCTGTCTCTCTATGGCCTTATCAGATGACTCTATCAGTTTCATAAAGCTCTTTTCCATCTTCAGGAATTCGCTCCTCACTGTTCATGGAATACAATAATTATACAAACATGTCACAGTCACCATATTACACAAACCCACATTTATTTATGAATAGCAAACAGATACGAAAACATAAGTTTACAACTACAATAATTTCAAAGGTTACAGTTGAATATACCCTTATCTTAACCAAAGGCATGTACAACGTACCTTTGGACACCTTCAGTTTACCAAACGACTCAATCATATCTTTTTTTTCTTCCTGATTAAGTAATAATGGGTAATATTAGGTTACCAGCAAACATGTAGTTATATATGTCAATATGCAGAGTATTCTAGTGCCTTAATACAGATTAGAAAGTGACAACCAACCTGAGAGAACTTTAGCTCGTTATCATTGCTCTTGTGATCAAAGATTTGCATAGCTACATAACAAATGCAGTACATTAATCTCTAAGTTATATAAAATATTAATATATGAACAAGAAAAGCACACTGCAGTAGTAAAATGCAAGCAAAAATTGCATACTGTTCCTGTTTGGTGCTTTGATCAAAGTTTTCTATAAATGGAAAGATTCATTTATTAAAGCAGTATGCACACACATATTTCTTGCATATGCATGAAAGCCTTTTTTGGATGTTTTTCCTTTTCTCTACAAAAAAGAAAGAAATCTATGCTGTAACTGCCAACATAACCTTAAACTCCTCTCTCAACCCATTACATTTGCAATAGATCTCACCACACAACAAATTTGTCTGGTACAAACTCAAGCGCACAATTATAATTGTGATTACGGCCTAAAATGGTAGAGATTGATTTGAAAACGCTAGAGGTTCAAACTGCCACATGCATCTGGTACAAACTCAAGCGCACAATTATAATTGTGATTACGGCCTAAAATGCTAGAGATTGATTTGAAAACGCTAGAGATTCAAACTGCCACATGCACCAAAAAGATGAAACTCGAAAAACTTGAAGGCTACATACACAGGAAGAATCATGGATATCACAGGGGTAAACGATACCTATTGTAGAGTCTACCAGACCACTGACAGAATCCTCCAGGAGATGGTAAAGGTTGGGTGGCTGACGAGCTGAGGGTGAGGGATGTCGGAGTCCGCGGCGATGGACACCGTGTCGGCTGGCGCCCTCCGCTCTGCAGCCGCCGAGCAAGGAGCGCGAGGGTGCAGGCCAGACGATCTCGCCATGGTGGTCGCCGTCAGGGGTCGTGCTCAGTCGCGGTGAGAGGGTGACGCCTGGATGGTCTGCACGTTTGAAGGTACGGAAGTAGGCGAGGTACAGAATTCGACCACCCTTGTAGACGGCGACGAGCTCATCCCTTGATGACCCCATATCCTCAGCAGCAGCCGGGCGCGGGCTGGCCCCGCGGGGGTTCACGCACAACACGGCGGGAGGCGCGCGGACCGCGGTCTGGCGAGCTTGACGTCGAGCAAGCCCCCTACGGTCGGAGACGACGCGGCTGCGGGTGGAGGCCTTGATGAGGTGGCGTTCGCAGCGAGAAAACGGCTCGGCGACGCCGCGGCTGGGGGGCTCCTTGGCGAGGAGGGCAATGCGGCGCCCACTGCGAGAGGACGGCTCGACGACGGGGAGCTTGCCGATGTCGCCGCCCTCGTGAACGCGAATCCGTCGAAGCCCGCCAGGTGAAGATGCGCGGACGTCGACGTCGACCCCATCGCCGGCTACAGTGCCTACACCCAGTGGTGGCGAGGACATGGCCGGAGTCCGCGGAAGAGACAGCAGTGGTGGTTTGGTTCCTAGCCTACAGTGATTTCATATTTGGGTTTGTGTTGGGGTTTCTCACTGCAGGTGGGGTGGGGAGGGGTGGGGTGGGGTGTGAGGAATCTTGGCTCCGCTGGAACTGGGAGGGGAAAGGGTTTTGCAATGGAAGAAGGCCGTGATGTCGGCGGGCATTGGCTTATGCAGATGAACCCATAATTACTGTAGTATTTACGAGTTAGTCCTCCAAACTACAGCACTTCCATTCTTATTGTAATTTCTAAAATGTACAATGGGTCGGATTGTTATATTTCTCCGGGCACTCACCCATGCTTTTTGTTCAGAACGGACAAAATCGGAGATCTTTGAGAACGGGTTGGTAGGGCCTACAAGCCTGAAGCCTCTGCAACTGCAACGGAATACGGGAGGATGTAGGTGGGGCCGGCACTCTTTTCTCACCCTCTACTCGAGATGCCTTTGGTAAAAATTGTTACAGTAGATCAGTCTGGTGGAGAGTACCTTTGGTGAAAAATTGTTACAGGAGATCAGTCTGGTTACCCACACGAGCTAATGTGGTGGGTCATAGGCCCCGTTCCAACCTGCTTTGAAGTTTAAGTAAAGACATTAATACGAAAAAGTCACTAGCATATAATTCATTTATTTTTAATTACTTTAAATTTAAAATATTAATTTATCTAATATTTTAAAATAACTAGCATGGTGGTCCGTGCAAATTACGCGGCAAGTATCCTTATGTTTTCTCTCATATAATGGCATATAATTTTCTTATTTTATTTTTAAAATATGTTAAAATAACAACATAATTTAAATTTTGTACTAACTTGACCAAACTATCAATGTATAATATTCATATTGTGTTGTATATAAGTGATAGTTATTAATGATTTTTTATACCAAATTGTAGATATTTATAAATTATATTTCTATATGCACTCTAGACTCATGTCTCAACATTCTTTATTTTTTAATGAATTTCTATTATTTATAAATTTTATTGATATATTTATTATTTAAAATTCAAAATTTCAGTTATTTCTAAATTATCCTCCTATATGAACTCTATAATCATCTTGTAATATTCCTTATTTTTTAATTCCTAATTTCCATTATTTATAAAATGTATTTCTATATAGACTCTAGACTCTTCTTCTAATATTGTTTTTTTAAATTTTGAATTTTTATTATTTCTAATTGTATTTGTATATCGACTCTAAATTTATCTTTCAATATTATTTATTTTTTAATTTAGAATTTTAGTTACTTCTAAATTGTATTTCTATATGAACTCTAGACTATTGTTCCAATATTCCTTTTTAAATTTCTAATTTTATTTATTTTTAAATTGTATTTCTATATCTACTCTAAACTCTAATTTTCTAAATTCATATAGACTCTATACTTTTCTTCCAATATTCATTATTTTAATTCCTAATTTCTATTATTTCTAACTTATATTTCCATATAGACTTTAAATGTATCTTTCAATGTTTCTTTTTTTAATTCTGAATTCAAGTTATTTTAAAGTTTTATTTCTATATGGACTCTATTTTCTTCATCCAATATTTCTTTATTATTATTATTTTGAATTTTCGTCATTTCTAAATTGTATTTCTATATCGTCTCTAACCTCTACTTTTAGTTTTCTTATTTTTTTTAATTTCGAATTTTCATTAGTTTTATTGTATACCGGTATGTACTCTAGTCTACTCTTCCAATATTTCTTATTTTTTTAATTCCGAATTTAAGTTATTTCTAAATTGTATTTTTATATAGACTTTGTTTTTAATGTTTCTCCGATTAATATAAGAATTTCTAAACCATGAGAGTGAACGTGGAGGCTACTTTTTCTATTTCTTTAATAAGTTAGTAGGTTTCTATATAAAAAGTTTTTATACAAAATACATTGTTTACTAGTTTCCTTTGAAGTAATTGTTTAACAATTTAAAGAACGCGTGGTAAACATAAAACTACATAGTATAGTACCGTATACTATGTATCTTTTTCTTTCACTACTGAATACTCCCTTCGTCTAAAAAAATTTAACTTCTAGAGTTTAAATTTAGTCCCAAAAAACCAACTTCTACTATTCTACCTACTATCAGCACGTAAAATAAGAAATTTTATCCCTTCAACATCCTTTACCTACCTATTACATTTACTATTTTTTCCAATGATTAAGGATATTTTAATCATTCTCACTTTTCACTAATTTCAACTTGGGATGTTAAGAATGGATTTTTTTTTTTAAACTGAGGGAGTAGTATGTACTGTACTTTATCTGGGTTTTGTAAATGCATGGTAAAAACACCTGTTCAAAGTTTTATTCCCCCAGGCTGTAGAAGTTCTGGAAAAGATTTTCATTGCTCCATAGTACTCCTGACTCCTGAGTTCTCGAAAAGAAGAGAAGAAAGTACTCCTGCTCCTGTACAGCGCGGTCAGATGATCATCAGATGGATCAGCGCGTCCTATACTAAAGTTTCAACACTTCGGTCACTGACTACAGGGCCCAAAGGGGCGCATCCGCGCACACTCGCCTAGATACCCCGATTAGTCGTTCCCGATTGGTCCTTAAGCTTTCGTGTCCGCCAAGGCGCCAAGCTGACGGGCAGAGGAGCAGGCGCTGCAAGCCCAGGCGGTGGGCCCAGGCCAGGCAGTGCAGGCGGGGGGGGGGGGGGGGGGGGGGGGGCACTGAAATTTTTACATTTTGGTCCTTTTTAAAAACTTATTTTACAAATAGACCTCTGGAAAAACTTAAACCGGAGATGGTCCTTTTTGGGGCGCCAGAGAGGCTGGCGCCGTACCCCAACATGGCGGTGCCAGCCACACTGGCGCCGAGCCCGTGCCACCGTGGCACTTGGGCTGTCGTGGAGGTGCTGACTGGGCAGAGTGGGGCGCCAGCCACACTGGCGCCGCCCCTCATACCACGGCGCCAGCATGGCTGACGCGCCCCTCCTCTGCGGGCCCCACCAACTTTCTCCCCCCTCCAAATTTTTGCCAAGTCTGTTATGCCTCCGGGCAAAGGCTGGCGCCCCCCTAGACCGCGGCGCCAGGGTGGCTGGCGCCGCCCTCCTCTCCCGCCCGACACCCTTCTGCCTCCAAGCCTCGGCTGGCGCCGTTCTCATGGACCACGGCGCCAGTGTAGCTGGTGCTGCCCTCCCCCCACCCCAAAACCTTCTGCCTCGCGGCAGTGACTGGCGCCGCCCTCCCCAACCGCGGCGCCAGGGTGATTGGCGCCGCCCTCTGCCTCCCTGCAAATTGAAGATACATATTACACAAATGTACCAATTCACAGTTTGCAATTCAAATCACAATTCACAGTTTCATACAGACTAAAACAAGTTCCAATTGCACAAATCACAATGCAAAAAGTCCATCACATAGTCCATCACATATTCCACACATCAAACAATACCAAAAGTCCATCACATATTCGACACATCAAACAATGCCAAAAGTCCATCCTATATTCCACACATGAAACATTGTCAAAAGTCCATCACATAGTCCTCACATAGTCCGTCACATTTTATATCATATAGTGCACCACATATGTCATACTACCAACAAATAGATTAACTTCATACAAATCACTTCTTCCGTTGGCGCCGAATAGCTTGCGAGTTCGGAGTGTACCTACTTTTGAAAATCCAATGTTTAAAACATTTTAAAAACAAAATGAGGGAAATCAAATAACATTTGAGAATGGTAAGCTCATTTTATCTCTTTTTCGCTGCCGAGTGGATCGCAAGTTGTATTGCGTGGGTTGCGTCCCCTGAGGCGCGTCGGGAAGCTGCGACATGTCTATCTCCTCAGGGTCTGGTGCGACGTAGTCCTCATCCTCCTCGTCGTCATCGTCATCGTCGTCGCTAGGTGGAGCCGGCGTCTTCCCCTTTCCCCTCCCTTGCGGAATGCGTGACGACGACGAGCCACCAACTTCTTCACGCTCTTTTATCCTGATGGAGTGTCGAGCGGTACTTGGACGCACGGATTGAGGTAGTGGTGGTGGTAGTCTCCGCGGTTGGTACACGTCGTCCAATCCAACCGACCTGCAACCTAATCTTGCTGCAAGTTTCCGGCACCTTTGACGAACTTTCTGCATTTAAAAAAAAAGAAGTTTGTTAGGCATAACTCAAGTAATGCAAAGTGCTAAATAAATTTTACCTCTAAAACATTGCGGAGTGTGTTCTCGTGTCCTCACCACCTGTCACGTCCCGAACTAGTCTCGAGCGGAACTAGCCCGTGACGCTCCAAATTAACCTGTTAATCGATACCAGTCCTAGGAAACAGTGCTGGTATCACAGGAAGACAAAATATCACAGCAACAGAGGTCTCTTTATTATAGAGTAGGAGTACAGTCTTGTTGGGCTGCGGACAGATCCCGAGCTTACAACTGCATTACAAAAGGGAAGTGGAAGCCAAGACTTGGACCAAACATCACAGGCGCGACTTGGGAACTAGGCCGAAACCCTAAAACTCATCGTAGCCGGCTTGCTCCTGGAAGAACTCCTCGTCAGCGGGATCCGCTTCATCTTCTTCAGCAACTGGGGGGGGGATTATTTATATAGAGCAAGGGTGAGTACGGGAGTACTCAGCAAGCCATGGGAAATAAGTGTTTAATGCAGGCTTCAAGAAAAGGCTTGTTGTTTTTGCAATTGATTTTATTTGAACTCTTTTCTAAAACAACTAAGTGAGTGCTTCTCAAACGACACGGATGAGACAGTGCGTCTCGCCCGGTCGGAGTATGTGCAAGGTATCAATCTTTTGAATTGATCAAGGTCGACATCCGGCCAACAGCTTTCAAACGGCCACTCGGGCCTGGCTGATCCCATCAGCCGCAGATTTTCTAAGCATCGAACCCAAACCACATCGGCAAATTTCACAAAGCAGTAGTCAAACAAAACTACGCTAGGAATCACCTCACATCCGCCCATGACCGTGGGCACGGCTGTTCGAACAGTTTAATAACCTCTGCAGAGGGGGTACACTTTACCCACACGACATTACTAACCCGGATCATCCAGCCCGTGCAGAACGGCCACGACTAGAGACCTTAAGGCTTTCATGACAAGGCATTTCGAAAGCCGACACAGGTTCACCATATGCCAACGAGAGGGGTCCTAGACCAACACCAGATTAGGTCCCAGACCATACTGTGCCAGGAAACCCGGGGATTCTCCCCGACACCACCCCGTTGAATCCACATGTCTCTTGGCATCATGGCTCCCCCGATTAGCTAGTTACTCAGCCAGGGGTGTCCCATTCCACCCATGTGGTCGTACTTGTCTTATGTTCGGATGAAATTCCAAGGAAACGGTCCTTAAGTGCAAGAGCGGGAAACCGTACACCCGGTACGTTCCCTGGTCCGCGATTTTGGAAATTCATTTAGGTTTGCAAGCACCGACCCAGGTGTCGGGTTTTCCAAGTCTTTTGTAAAACCCAAGTTTTACCCAAGATGTTTCTCAGATTTTAAGTTTGAAGGCGACCGTCGATACTTGTGCAGAGTGCACGATTACCGAGGCGCAACTAGGTGGTTAGAAGGGAACATGGTATAACAATTACAATGGAAGGGTCAAATGCAACAAGTTAGGTAGGTCCGCCAATCTGCCTTGCAGACGGGACAAGCAGATTAAGTGCAATCCTATCAATGCATAATATTTTTCAAGCAACATAATTAAGTTCAAATATAGACTCAAGATGTTCAAAGGTGGCTTGCCTTGCTCGAGATCTTGAGCTTGATCCTCGAAATCCTCGCACTGCGGGTCTTCGGGCTCCGAAACTACATGCGAAACGGGACAACTCAGCTAACGGCGAAAATAAAGCCCTATTATTGACCTCTAACTGTGCCATTAGATAGATCTCGAGATTTGAGGATTTTTGGAAGTTGAACAGAGTCAAACGAACTTACGGTTGGGAAGATATTGAATTTCTAAGGTTATTGGATTTTTGATCTAAAGGAAAAGGATTTATTTAAATCCTTTTTGAAAAAGAAAAGAAAAGAAAAGAAGGAGGGAGGGAAATTAGACTTTCCTCGAGCGGCTAGGGCGCGGCCCGAGAGAAAGGGGTGGCTCGGCCGAACTTAACGGGCCGGCCGGCCCGAGAAGGCGGCCCAAAACATGCGCGCGGGCGGGGAGGAGAGAGAGAGCCGGTGGGCTGGGTCCATCCCACATGGTCCCGGGTGGGACCCGCTTGTCGGCGGCTCGGTTCACCGTGAACGAGGTGCACGCGGGGCGTGCTAGGGTTTGGGGAGGGGAGGCGCGGCGCATGCGCGCGGTTCGCGGAGGACGCGGTGCGGCGGGCCCACGCGCAGCCTCACGGCTCGCGGTGGACCGCGCGCGCGAGTGGGGCGGAGGGAAAGCGGCGGACCGGGGTCAGCTTGACCCGGTCGCGGCCGAGGTGGCGCCGACGTGGCGCCTACATGGCTGCCACGCGGGCCGGCGGGAGGTAGACGACGACGTCGGCCGGAACGGACGGCGGACGACAGTGGCGGGTGGCGGAGCGAACCACGGCGATACAGGCGAAAGCGAGCACACCGGGAAGTTGCACGGGATGAGGGGAGACGAGCCAACAGCTCGGATTCGCCGGGGGATGCTCGACGGGAGAAGGGGGAAACGGCGACGGCGCGACGGGAGACCGATTCAGGCGAGCTAGAGCATCTACGCGACTCTGGGAGTCCGTTGCTAGCGTCGGATTGGGCGGAGCTACGCCGAGCGAGGCCGGCGACGAGCGGGCGCTACGGAGCACGGGCGGCGACGGCGGCGAGCACACAGCGAGCGGCTGCAACGGTCGGGGCGGCGCCAGCTAGCTACGGGGAGGTTACTCGTGCTACTACCCGAGTCTAAGGGGAGGAGATGGAACGAGGAGGGAAAACAGAGGGAGGCACTACCGAGACGAGGCAGGGCACTGTGACGAGAGGCCGACGGCTCGGGAGTGATCTCTTCGGCCTCGGGCCGGGGAATAGGAAGAAGAGGGCGCGCCCGGAGTCCCCTTCCGCATCCTCGCTCGTGCCGGCTCCTCCGACACGCGCGACGACGAACGGAGCACGGGAGGCGGCGACAATGGAGTGGAGGCGATGGGACAAAACGAGAGGAGAAGGGAGGGAGGGCGTCTGGGCTTTATAGGATGGCAATGTCGGTTTGGGAACCGACCTAGGGCGGTCAAGGGAGGGAGCTAGCGCTCGGCGGTCGCGGCCAAAACGGCGACAGGGGCGGAAATGACGCCTACGGGAGAGAAAAGGGGAAAAGGAGGAGGGGAAAGGGGGCTTGCCCCCTTGCCACTTTGGGGAAAAGGAGGAGGGAGAGAGGGCGACGCGGCAGAGGGGGGGAAGCTCTGCCTCCGTCCCTTGGAGGCTAGCGCGCGGAGAGAGGCGGGGCCGAGTCGGTGACGACGGTGATGACGGCGGGGCGGCTTGGAATGGAGCGGCGACACGGGCGGCAAGCGCGGACAGGCGCGGTAGAGGCTGACGGCGGCGGCGACCAGGCGGTCGGCCACCACGGCGTGCGCGCGCGGGAAGCAACGGGCGGCGCGGCGATTTGGGCGGCGTCGGCGGGAACGGCAGCGAGAGCGGAGAGGGAGGGCTCGGCGCGGCTCACGGGCAGAGCGGGGAGAGAGAGAGAGAGAGAGAGAGAGAGATGGGGAGGGAGGGGGAGATGGGCCGAGAAGAATTCGGCCCATCGAACCCGAGGGAGGCAAAATAGACTTTTGCGGAGGGATTTGATTTGGGAAGGATTTGGATTCAGGATTGAACTTGACGATAGATCGGGTATTTGAGATCTGAGATGGCACGGACACTAGACAACAAGCAAAGAAACAGATTTCGCAATTAGGGTTTTTAAGAGATAGATTTCCCGCTAGGCGCCACGACGGAACGGGCGCTACACCACCCCTCGGAGCTTGGAGGGTATGCCCCATTTCATTCACACTCCTGAGGAGCTCTCTCGACTGAAAGCGTGAGAAGATATATGTTAGGGTCTAGGGTGCAAATGGAAATAACTTTGACAAATGGAAGAAAACTTACGATTCTGTCTCTAAGTGGGGCGTGCTCCATTTTATATCCAACTTTAGTCCGGACATCATAGGGATTCCGCCCCTCATCGGAGTCGCGGTCATCCTCTATGTCGGCTTCCGTCCAAGTAGGGCGGAGGAACAGTCTATATGTCCTATGCAGCCAACGAAGGTACTCTGAGAAAAGATGATTTTGGTGTATAGTCTCGATGTACCTGTCGTTCCTTCCGGCTGTCCTCCATTCATCAATGTATCTGCTATGCTCTAGCCCCCAGTCTTTCACCTTCTTTGTTCTCACCCTGTCATACCTAGACAAGTGGAAGGTGATGAAACAATGGTGAGCATCGACAAGGGTTAAATGGTACCAAAATTGAACATTGACAATGAAAGCAAACAAAGATAAGAAATATTTACTTGTGTAATTCAACTCCAGTTGAGATGTCCTCAACCAGCCAGTGTTGATTCTTCCCGAATTGTCGCATGACACGGTGCGGAAGGTGGTACTCAACTGCCCAGAAACAAATCAATGGGTACTGGTACATGAAGTAGTCAGAGTCTCGATTGCACATCGAGTTCAGGGTCAGGCTTGAAGCCTCATTTGTATGGTATGGTAACCACTCAATCTGCAAAAGTTGAAGAGATGTCGTTGGTTAGTATCTCAATTAAAGAAGTAAATGTCTAACTAGAAGTGATATTGGAAGTACTTACATGTTGAGGCTGTAAGCAGTCCATCTCATTGACATAATGCTTGTATGCCACATCCCGGTGAGCATGTGCAGTGGCAGTACTCTTAAAAAGGTAGGCCACTGTCTTCTCCATGTCTGGCTCATTGTAGGGCCAAGGAGTGAAGCTTTGCCTCCACTTAGGCCTTCCAACCGGTAGTCTTAACCACATCCACAGCTGAATCAATAGCACACAACAGGCCTCACAGAGCTGTTTATATGTCCACGCCAACACTGCTGAGCCCCAACTGAAACAGCCCAGATCACCAAGGTTGGCGACCAAAGGAATCCATATCGCCGAAGCAATGTCACCCCCAGCATCAGGAAATAGAACCCCTCCCAACAAGTGCAAGATGTATGCACGGGCGTAACACTCAACACGCCATGGCTCAGCGTCGTCGTCAAGATGTGAGAAGTTCTGACTCAGCCAAGACAGGGGTATTCCATTCTACTTCTTCTTGCCCCCTTGCCCCTGCTCAATGTTCAGTGGAATGCCAAACAGCTGCTCCACTTGTGCACGCCATCCAGGATTCTCTGTCCTGCCCGTCACTGCATGCCCCCGTAATGGGAGGGCCAAGATCATAGCCACATCCTATAGAGTGATGGTCATCTCACCACTGGGGAGGTGGAAGCTGTGTGTCTCAGGCCTCCATCTGTCCACAAGTGCTGTCAACGCAGGAGCGTTGAACACTGGCATTCCTCTGGTCACGACCAAGGCCACCCCGAGCAACCCGGCCGCCCTTAGGTACGGGATGTACCTATCGTCGAACACTGGGGTGGGCATGAGCTCTAACTCGGAGCGGTTGAAGTACCTGCAATAGCAATTGTAAATCAATTACTTAATATAATGTCAAACACACGCTACCGATACTTATGTACAAGTGAATCAATGCCGATTCATACCCTCCCCGCCTCAATCGCAGCCCCGCGATGACGGGCCTCGTAGTACGCCTCCAAGGCTGGGTAAGTCGGCGGTTGTCCCTCCTCGGCCATCCTACATGAAAAAATAATAAATTCACCGTTAGTTACCAATATGACATATATTAAAAGAAAATGAATGCGAGAATCCAAAATAAATAAATAGACATTAAATAGACAAGAATAAAACATGCATTGACTTAAGTAGGAAAACAAAATATTTACCTCCCTAATACTTATATTTTTTTTGGACTTCTTCTTTTTTGGACGCTTAGGACACTTAGGTTTCCTGTGACCCTCCTGGTGACACAACGAGCATCTATTTTGCACCGGCGCAACATCAAGTTGAACACATGAAGGTGGTTTCCTTCCAGAACCACCAAGACCCGAGTCCATTTCGTTCTTGAATTGCTTCGATCTCCTCTTCCCTCTTGTTTTAATCTTCAAATTTGGGTCAGCAACAAATTCTTCACCATCATACGGTGGCCACTGTGTGGGGTCGAGGTATGGCTCAAAGCGACTTGCCCATGTGTTCACAACGGCTCTTGAAGAGAAATGATACGGCATTCGGTTGGGAGATTCCTTATCAATTGCATGAATCAGATAAACGTGGATAAGATGTGAGCAAGGCATATGGTAGAGCAATGGCCTTTGGCAAGAACATGAGTTCCCCTCACCTTCAACTTTGAAGGCTCTTGCGCCGAATCTAACACCACCACGCGTTATACCACCCCTCTCTGTGACCTCGTATGTCTTTTTCTGCTTATCGAAACACCTTGAAGTGTGTTTGTTTGCCTTATTTTTTTGCACCTTCATCTTACTAGCAACCTTGGTGGACCAACGCTCCCCTAACTGGACTCACTTCACTGCTTCATCATGTCTGTTCACAAAGTAATCATTGCACTTCATAAACGTAAATGATACTATGGCCGTCACTGGAAGCTTACGAACACCAACTAGCACGCTATTGAACTGTTCGGCCATGTTGGTTGTCATGTAACCCCACCGGCGGCCATTTCTATCGTATGCACGAGACCACTTATCTTTATCCAACAACTCATCTTCAAGCCATTTACGAGGACCTTCGGGAATACGCTGCTTTAGTGCCTCAACATCCCTCTCAAATATCCACTTCTCGTCAATCTGACATATCCTTAGGAGCTCTTTTGTCTGATGCTTGTCCGCACCGGCCTTGTGGAAATTAGCACTGAAGTGCCTCATGCACCATCGGTGGTGAACCGGTGGCAATCCTGGAACATGAGTCCTCATGGCATTCATTATACCAGCATGTCGATCTGAGATAATACAAACCTCCCTATGCGGCCCAACCACAACCCGTCGGACAAGATCGATAAACCAGCACCAGTCTCGTGAATTCTCTTTCTCCACCAAGGCAAAAGCTAAAGGTACAAGTTGGTCCTCCGCATCAGCTGATAATGCAGTCATCAAGGCACCACCGTATTTCCCAGTTAGGAAGGTTGCATCTATAGCTAGTACTGGCCTACAATGCTTAAAAGCCTCAATGGAAGGACCAAAGCACCAGAAAGCACGCATAAAAATTTTCTTGGTCACTCCATCAATGTTGACAACCCTATCAGGATGAGTATCGATGTGGTAGACCATACTGGGATTTCTCTGCTTAATGGCTTGCAGCAAAGTGGGCAAACGGACGTACGCTTCACCCCATTCACCGTAAATGAGCTTCATAGCCTCCTCTCGTGCCCTCCAAGCCTTGCCATACTTCACCCTATACTGGAAAACCTCAAATATATACAAAGCTAACGCAGAAGCAGAGAGTGTAGGTTGCAGTTTTATGGCATTGCATAACCTATTTGCTATGAACTTAGATGTCAGCTGCCGGGACTTAGATGTCAGCTGCCGGTGGCTCCCTAAACCTTCGGCAGTAGCACAACTATGTTCCTTACCAACCTGTGATATCCTCCACGTGCCACTAGACCTCTTAGTTGCATGGACCTTCCATTTGCACTGTGGGTTTTCACATTTAACAGTGTACCTCCTATTTGCGGCAGAATTGACAACACGGTATGGACGATGGTGCATGATGGCGTACTCCTGGAGCCATAGCTTCAATGCGACCATGGATGGGAACTCTAAACCCTTTCTGAGACCATCCACCTGGAATGGTTCTGGCAACTGATCTAGGTTGATGCCGCCATCTAGTATTGCACCATGGGCATGTGTTAGGTCCCTAAACTCAGGAATGTCCGGCTTCCTCCCAAACACCTTCTCAAACGCACGACATTCCTCTAATGCTAACTTGTCATTGTTAGTTAGTGGAGGGAATGGACGGTCATCATCAGAGTCTTCAGCAAATTCAACATCATATTGCTCAACACTTGCCTCCTCGTCAACCTCCTCTCTATTGACTTCTACTGAGACAGAATCGTGACCACCACTCAATTCGACATCAAAGTAATCATCTGGATTCACATATTGGCCTGCTACTTCCGTCGGGTATTCAGGGTTGCCTCCGTACAACGACCAATGCACACTCTCCGACAAATGTTCACTTAGATCAAGCCCCTCTTGTACTAACTCTCTTTTCATCTCCCTCACTGCATCCACATCATCACTACTACAATGTCTCTTTGATGGTCCTGCCTCCCCTAAATCATTTCAAAGCAAAGGTCTCTTCTTATCTCCTTCCCCCTCCAAGTCTTCTCGTACCAACTCAGTCTTACTTGCACCCCCTCCACGACGAGAAGAATATGTCACAAAATTCTTCTCAACGTAATGATAAGAAGAAGATTTGTTTAGATCCAAATTTTCTACAGTACGTACCAACTTTGATGCAAACACCTCTAGAGATCTAAACTGAGACTCTTTTACCAAATCAAAGTAAACTTCCCATTCCAACTGACCTATCACATTTAATATATACTTATGCCCTTGACCAACATCGTATCTCCCATAAAAATGAATCTCCACATTATCCTTGGTCCATCCAAGAACTTCTTTCACTCGTGACCTTAGTTCATCTAGAGTTGGGTGGGTGGGAAACAAAATGGTCTTCAATGACATATCCTCAAACTCAACATGTGCACCAACATAAGGTTCCACCACTCTACCACCGTAGTAAACACGCACAATTCTATCCATCTACACCGAAAAATCAAATGTAATTTTGCAACATAAATTAAATCTTCATTCCTAAACGTAATCCAAACCGACATATTATAACCAATGCATAACTTAATTTGTCCCAAAGCTACTACTCCAAAAAAAATATTTAATCTACCTACAACTATCAACAAGTTTACTAGTGCATTACACATCGAAATATTACAAATACTCTGTCATACAACCCAACCTAGTTCTAATTAACTATAATCAATTTCTATAATGCAACTAAAATTTTCTCCCCTTCATATAATTAATGGTTAAAAGTTTAACCTATAGGCTATAGCATAAAGTCCATCAAATTAAAATTACTTTCATGCCTCAACCCTAATTTTTCATCCATCCATCCAACCAAACAATCCAAAAATTAACATTACCACATATATGGTTAAAAAAATCGTGACACCAATGAGTACATTGCAAACATGTAGCACTACAACAAGTAAATCCCAAGAACAAATGCTAAAAATCACAAATTTGGGCAAAAAAGGGGTTCTAGGGTTACCCTTCAATCTACAAATTCAACCAATAAAAACGAAAAAAAAGAGGGGGGAATGGAGGAGTCTACCTTTCTCTTCGATTTCCACAAAAAAATCCCGCGAAAAACGAGTTCAAATGGAGTGAATTTGAGGTGGGGAGGTGAGGGGGAGAGAGAGGGGGAGAGCTGCTGCTGCTCAGCTCGGGCTGGTGCTTGGGCGAAAATGGGAGTGGGGAGGAGAAAGGTGGTGGGGCCCACGGGGTTTAAGGGGGCGGCCCACAGAGAAGGGGCGCGCCAGCCATGCTGGCGCCGTGGTATGAGGGGCGGCGCTAGTGTGGCTGGCGCCCTCCTTCTGCCCAGTCAGCACCTCCACGACAGCCCTAGTGCCACGGTGGCACGGGCACGGCGCCAGTTTGGCTGGCGCCACCATGTTGGGGTACGGCGCCAGCCACTCTGGCGCCCCAAAAAGGACCATTTCCGGTTTAAGTTTTCCTAGAGGTCTATTTATAAAATAAGTTTTCAAAAATGACCAAATGTAAAAATTTCTGTGCGGGGGCGTGTCAAGTTTCAAGTTTTCTGAAAAGAAAAAGATAAAAGTGTAACAACTTTCGACGATCGCCCGTCCACGGCCAGGAGCCGGGACGTGTCACGTGTGGAGGCGCCTCAATTCCTCACGCCCTCACCCAGTCATCCCACGCGTCACGCCGGGATATTTCTCCCCTGCTCGATGCACGCCCGTTTTACATGGTAGTACTACTAGAAAAGCGTCGCGCCTGTTGGCGCGCGTCTTTTGCAGTCCATTCTAAAACATTTTATTTGAGAATTAATTTCATTTAAATTAAATTTCTACAAAGACCATTCATTTGGAAGAACCTTTTGTGGTTTTTTTAATTTTGAATTTAACATGTAGTAGATCGTTATTTTTAAAGGAAAAACTTTAAACTGGTATCTTTTAATGCATTTTAGTGGGTTTTTCGATGTACTCCTTCCGCTGTCTAATGAATGACATTACTGAATTTTAACATGATATTTGTTTGTCTTATTACAAAATTATTATAAATATAATAAATTATAAGTCATACTTATATTTATTTAATGATAAAATAAGTCACCTGAAACCAAATTGTTTATGTATGTCTCTGCTTTCAGGTTTTTTTTTTTCAGGAGAGGTGGTGGATACTTTTTTTTATTCCCCCTAGTTAGCTTCTAGATTTTCATTCGGCTGGTTGTTGGATCAAACCAGATAGGAAGGAATGAAGGATCTGGATGTTGTGTGACTGGATAGAGTCTCAACAATTTATATTTTTCTTTTTTTAACTGGCCAATCAGAGCAAGTTTAATAGTATAGCCCACTATTAGCTCCAAATCATCTATAGCCAATGCAATAGCCAATTCATACAATAATTGCTTACTACACTATTAATACATGGTCCCACATGTCATACACACATTGCGTCTTGGAGTCCGTGCTGCAGCTGGCTACAGATCTATAGCCCGCTGCTCTTTTCTCTCATCGTTTATCGCATTAAAATATGTTTATAGCTGGCTAATAGCCTACTATTGTACCTGCTCTCAATATGTGATGTACGCAAAATATGAGAAGCAACATGTGTCAACAAATTACTGCTCGCCACATCCACCAATCAGAAGCCACTAAAACTATCAGAATTAGAAATATAGATAGCAAAGGTGCCTATAGCCTAGTGGTTGTAAGTGACTTGGTAGCACTTTAGGTTTTGGGTTTGACTCTCCATATGAGCAAATTTGTGTATTTTTTTATATATAAAAATTTTGACTTTTTTATTTTAAAACTTTCAATTATAACTATAGTACTATAATTATAATGTAATTATATACATTGTATCGTAACTTGAGCATAAATACAATGTAACTAGTTGACTAGTGTTGTTAGCTTCCATCCACGAAAGATCCATAGGTTGATTCCCATCTCACGGCATGCGGCGTGAAATTATTTCTTCAAACCCTAGCACGAATCTTAACACTCATATGACGACCCACAAACGGAAAATTTTTTCTAAAAAGAAAAAAAATTCTGGCGACAGTTGTTTAACAAATCCGTTGCTTTTTCTTCCAACGGTTAGATCGGGACACCACGTTCAAGATTACTCCACGCGTTGCGTACCGTTTCATGCTTGCTCCCGTGCACAAAAAGTCCGTGCCAACGTTGCAACCAATCTCTCGCCGGCGTTCCGCTGACTCGCGGAGCGATTTTATACATAGTACAGCGTATATGAAAACTAAATTCTGAAATCTGGGTGACTGCAGGGTCTAAATTCCAGTCGCAAAATTGCACAAAATAGCATGGATCTGCCACAATTTTGCCGACCTCTCCCCAACTCTTTCTTACGTTGCAGATCTCTCGACATACTTACGTGAACTGGCTTCGTGGTATTTTGGAATTGCATCCCTGGTTGTCTAGTATTCCCTCCGTTTTATATTATAAATCGTTTTGATTTTAATTATCAAACTTATGCAGATTTAACCAATTTTATATAAAAAAGCAATATCTACAATATCATATTAGTTTTATTAAATATAATGATAAATATATTTTTGTTATATATTTGTTTTGTGTTAGAAATATTGTTATATTTTCATATGAATTTGATCAAACTAAAAATATTTTATTATGAAAAATCAATAATAAAAATTGAAGATGTTTTTGTCAGAATTTTGATACGTCATCCATGTTTAATTTGGTTTGTGTGTTGGTTTTATAATTTTATCTTTTTTATCGTGGACACGTGGAAGACGAGCACAATGTCATGCGGTCCGATTCGCAATGGACTCGAATACGGGAGCAAACATGTCCGTCGCGTCGGATCAAATAATAGCCCGACTCATATGTGGGCTTGCTTTTTTTTTTTTTCACGTAGCTTGAGCATCACCAGAGCCCATCAATTGAAAGACCGCTCAGAAGCTGCCTGCGCTGGTCGTGATGTACAGAAGGGTTAGATTCATATATAACTTTAGTGATAAAATTATTAGTTTGCTGCAACATTAGCGATATATTTTAGTTTACTGCAACATTAGCGACATATTTCAGTTTGCTACAACATTAGCGTGGGAAATTATCACAAAACATAACGTAAAAGTTACAGTTTTGTGATAATTTCCCACGCTATTGTTGTAGCAAACTGAAACATATCGCTAATGTTGCAGCAAACTAATAATTTTGTCACTATAAAGTTGCAGTTTTTCTGAAATTTACTCTATAATGATTATTACCGTCACATTTTTCATTGATCTTTTATAGATTTGCACAAAATGGTGTACTCAGCAGTAAGTAATTATTTTCAATGTTACAAGTGGCAATTTCATGTATAAATGCCATCGGTTCCCATCTTTTGCCCTATGGCTTACAAGCTACTGCTAAAATTTAAATTTAGAACTCAAATTTGAAGTTGATTTAATTTTTTTTCATCAAAGTTTTTTTTAGCACTTGAATTTTATATCGGTAAGAATATCTGAAAGTTGTATCTATATTTTTTTATTGCTAATAGGGCATATACGACTTATTTTCAGCATTAGGCCAACCAATGAGGCCTTAAAGGCGCAGGTGGATTTTAATCTGGATGATTTCATCGTGATAAGGAAAACACCATAATAAACCATCTATTTTAGCTAAAAGTTTTGTGTAAGTTATTTTCACTAGCAAACCAAGTTTAGTCATGCATTCACCACTGTCCACATGTACACTTTTGGGTCCACACGCACATTAGTTATGAGCAAAAATAAGTGAAAACCTTCGAATGTGGTTTTCCTTAACAATCTCCCACCAAACGTAACTCGAATTACGAAAATTAAACCTTAACATTCTAATGTTTATAGTATTTTTATTTTGTTTCCCGTTGCAACGTACGGGTCCTTTTACTAGTAAATTAAAAAAAATCTTCAGTGCTCTAGATCATGCCCATCGTGTGAGGCTCGGAAGCTACTAATGCGTACTCCATCTGTCAAAAAAAAAAACCCAACCTAGATAAGGACGTGACATCTCCTTATACAGTAAATCTGAACGGTCTTTATTCAGATTCGTTATACTACCTCCGTCCTCTAATATAAGGATATTCACTATTTTTTTTTAACGTTTGACCACTCGTCTTATTCAAAAAATTTCTGTAAATATAAAAAAAACGAAAAGTGGTGCTTAAAGTACTTTGGATAATAAAGTAAGTCACAAATAAAATAAATAATAATTTCATTTTTTTAAATAAGACGAATGGTCAAACAATGCAAGTAAAATATCAAAATCCCTTATATTAAAGGACGGAGGGAGTACTATGAAGGATCACTTCCCCTCCTATGTTTAGTTTTTTTAGGACAGAGAGAGGACTGTCCAGATTCGTTATACTGGAAAGGGATACTTTCTTTTCTAGGTTGAGTTTTGGCGGAGGAAGTATGCCTTTTTACACCTTAAAATTATACATTGGACGTGATGGTCAATTCATGTCATATTGGGAGCAAAAAGAGTAATAACAGCGCTAGCCAGCTACCGGACGTTATCTGACGGTCAATTCATGTCAACTTGGGATCAGCACCGGCAAATTGGCCGACAAGATTACTGTGTGCGACACGGGGATTCCTAATGCGCGCGTACGCATCCGGAGCGCGCTTTTTCTCATGTAGGTAGGTTAGACTAATCTATTAGTTTTAGATAATGACGGATTGACGGTAGTATTTAAGATTAGACTAATCTATTAGTTTTAGATAATGACGGATTGACGGTAGTATTTAAGATTTTCTTTTTTTTGCGAGACTTTTTTAACTAACAAATTGAAAATAAATCTATATCTGAAGTCAAATTTTCAAAATTTTAACCTCAGATTTAAAAACTTTCAACTCAAAATTTGAATTTTTTGATCAATTTTTGAAAACTTTTAACTTTTCATCTCAAATTTGAAAAACTTTCAACTCAACTTTAAAAACATTCAACCCAAATTTGCAAACTTTCAACTCGAGGTTTGAAAATTTTTAAGTCAAGATTTAATTTTTTTAAACTTTCAACTCAACTTTGAAAACTTTCAATCCAGATTTGAAAACTTTCAACTTGAGAGTTGAAAACTTTCAACTCAGATTTGAAAACTTTCAACTCGAGATTTAAAAATTTTTAAGTTAAAATTTAAAATTTTTTAAGTCAAGATTTAAAAACTTTCAACTCAAAACATTTGAAAAAACACGTGTGCTAAAAGATTAAAAAAATAATAAGAAAAAAGCGGAAAAAACGACAATAAAACGAAAAGAGGGCGAAGGGAGTAGCCGCCAGCTGGCGCGTGGCGCGTGAATTACCAATCGCGGCACGACACGCCAACCATCAGTCCATCACCACTAAGGGTGTGTTTGATTGCTAGTATCTCCTTACTCTGACTATTCTTTCACATATAGGTTGAGTTTAATGTAGCCATAGATAATCAAATGGGCCGTCCGGTTCAGCCCGGGTGCAACCGAGGTACAGCCTGAGATTTATCGGGCCGGCACGACACGACCAACACGCCATGCCGTGTCATGCACACCATGGGCTGTACCTATGGCCTAGGCACAGTCCAATAAGACTCAGATCATGTCGTGTCGGTTGGAAGGTACGACTAACCTATCGTGCTTATCCTTATTTCTAAGTTTTTTTTCCTCCCTCAAGTCTATTTTGCCTCCCTTATCTCTTTGAGTCATACTTTATATGGCTAAATAAGTCTATTTTGCATCCTTCCCTTTGGGCCTTACCTTATATAGCTAGAATAAGTCTAGAATAAGTCTATCTTTTCTTTGGGCCGGCTACCGATGAGCTACGGCTTGAGGGAGTGTTGGTTCATGTCTTGCTAGGTCAACATAGCCCAACGGTCAGCTCGAGCCAACACAGGCCCGACAAAAGTTGGGCCGGGCCGGCACGGACCCGACGAAAGTCGGGTGGTGCCGTGCTTAGGTCAGGGCAAATCTCCGTGCCGTGGGCCAGGCCATCGGGTTGCGGGCCTTTTGGCCAACTATAAATCTGGCTTAGGTAATGCACATGTAGATGTTTAGTTGCTGGCATGAGATGAACCTATATATACTGGGATGTTATTTGGTTGGTTGCAGCAAAAGACGAATGAAATGATTGCATGCAAGAGATGTGTTTGGTTAGATGGATGCATCTCGTATGTAAATATATACTTTGTGAGTGGTGAGGTTACCTTATTAAATTTGTGTTGTGAGAATGAATGTTTCTATCTGCGGCTCCAATAGAAATCTGAGCTCCCATATCACAAAATTCTGTGATAAATGAAATTAGACAAAATTGGTTATATAACATCGAAAGTTCATGTTTTGGTTTTTATAGCACCGAAAGATACCGGTTCACTTTAATTGCACCCAAAGTTCACCATGTTCCCATTTTAACACTTTCGTCAATTCTTGATCATTTTCCGTCCGTCTTGATCCAACCACACACACGATATGACGTTTCTACCCCTCACAAGTACAAGTAGAATGCATGTCAATGAGAGGTAGAAACGTCATATCGTGTGCGTGGCTGGGTCAATAACGATCAAGACGGACAGAAAAATTGACGGAAGTGTTAAAAATGGGAACATGGTGAACTTTGGGTGCTATTAAAGTGAACCGGTATCTTTCAGTGCTATAAAACCAAAAAAACATAAACTTTCGATGTTATATAACTAATTTTGCCCCAAAAAAATCATAGTTGGCCTCAGAAGTATGTGCTCACATCCGTTTTGCAGTCATAAATAGCAGGGCAAGGCATGGCAGAAAGAACTAGATAATGAATAGGGAAATGATTAACAGCACCAGTGTATCTGTTCTTATCAGTAACTGTCATTTGTATCCAAAAATGGCCTCAGATAAGGAAAAGGAAAACAAGACAAGTGTGTGAAAATCTGTTCGTGTACTGTCCATCATCCTTGGCCATCTTTCCCAGTCTAACAGCAGGAAAAAGAGAACAAGTGTAGAACAAAAATCTATTCACATGAATCACAAACAACAACATATATCATCATTGGCCATCTTTCCCAGCCTAACAGCAAAAAAAAAGAACAAGTGTAGAAAAATCTGTTCATGTGCTGACATAAGTTCTGAACAGTTCAAGTGTATAGGTGGTCTCATTTCTGCTCAGATCATTTGCACTATAAAAACTGAGAAAGATCACAGAATGACAAACTTAGAAATGGCATGTTTGGTTGCCTGACCTTATCGAATAAGAGAACAAGTGTAGGCATATATGTTCTTATGCATCACAAATAATCACTAACAGCAAGAAAAAAAAAACAAGTGTTGAAGAAACTGAAGTAATTTGTCATGGGCCTTGGGCCGTAAGACCAAGACCCATAGTCAGTCCGTACTAGTTAATTAGAGATAAGATTAATTATGTCCTTACTTAGAATCAAGTTATACCATCTATATAAAAATGAGATTTTATCTATTATCAATTAAGCAATGAATATCAATTAGTCTAATCTCTTCCTCCAATATTCTTCTCCCCAACCTATGTTTACATCCCTTCTTCAGGAGCTGATACCGTCCGGCTATCCTCCCGGCGCTAGTTATCCCGTCATGGCCTCGGGTTGTGATAACTTGGTATGAGAGTCACTCACAGTGGCTTCTGACCGATCCAATTCTCGGTGTCACGGTGAGCTATCTCGTGTATCTCTTCTTCCTATATAGTTGGTACTGACTATAGTATTAACTCCTATAAAACTTGCTCTAGGTTAATCCACGTCATCAATGCATGGAAAGCCGTCCGATCAAATCTATGTTCCAGCATCAACGGCTGTTTGCTCTCTTCTCACATCAAGCTAGCTCTCTGCTCCCCCACCCGCCCGCCAGGCCTAGGCCCATCAAGGCCTGTCTTTCGGCCTTTAATCTTTCCCTTCCGTCCATTAATCTTTTAGAATATGGCAATTTTCTCTCCGGCAACGGAACTGTCGTCATCAAAAGGCAGCCGAGTGATCATATTTAATTCATTTATTCTCCTTTCACCTAACGTATATTTTCATAATTCACCCACTAAGCAGGTACAATAGCAGACTATTAGCCATCTATAAACATATTTTAATAAGATAAAAGATAAGAGAGAAGAGCAGCGGGCTATAGATCTGTTGCCAGCTGCAGCGCAGACTCCAAGACGCAATATGTATATGACTGGTGGGACCATAAATTAATAGTATAGTAAGTAACTATTGTATGAATTGGCTATTAGATTGACTATAAATGAATTAGAGCTAGTAGTGGGCTATACTATTAAACTTGCTCTAATCCTTGTGATCCTCGTATCATCGTTGATCTAGGCCACGTTCATTCAGGCGACAATGAGTGAGAATGCATATCGTTTTCCGCGCGCACGCTTACCAAACTACTAAACGGTGTGTTTTTTTAAAAAATTTTATATAGAAAAGTTGCTTTAAAAATTCATATTAATCCATTTTTACAATTTAAAATAGTTAATATTTCATTAATCATATGCTAATGGCTCACCTCGTTTTACGTATCCTCCCAATCTTATCAACCTCCCTCTCCTCAAACTCACCCCTAGGCATCTAGCTGCGGATAATCTAACATCCTCTACTTCCAACTATCCACACCATGGCCGGTTCCGCGAGACCTGCGCACATCGATAGCAGGAGCCTTCAGCACTGCTCGATGGATCGCCCTCATCTGATCTCATCACATCTGCCAAGGCAACAACCATGCCTCATAGAACAGGTACCTTCTAAAACTTCTAGAATACTCCTGTAGCCTACCTTCTCTATTGATACTTTTGACTTCAATCTGCTTACATAATTCGTTTTGTATAGCATTATAATTGATCCTTCCGTACAACCTTGACCACACATATTACCGTTCTATGTATTATCTAATTGAGTAAATTATATTGGCGGTATAATTTACTCTATCTGATTGATTTTATAATATGGCAGTTTTTCAGGAATTCATGCACCAAGCAATATTTGCTCCATTGCTTTGCAAAGTGATCTTTTACATGTCATCTTTCATATTTTTTGCCATTGATTTTCTACTATATGGACCTATCACAGCTTACTTATGTGCTGCAAAACTGCACTTCCTCCAGTAATTGTAGTGGTGGTAAGTGGCAATCGATTATGCTCCTCAAATTATTGCTTGCCCAAACTATTGTGAGTTTCCCTGATGATCCATGTTTACTACTGGCTACAAGATAATTGTTCCTTGCGTAAAAACTTTTACTTTGCAACCTTCAGTCTCTAACTTTAGAGTTCTACCAACAAGTTTTTCAAGTGAAGTCGATCTACATATGGTTCCAAAATATATTGTTCCTTGGCCAGGCTATGTTTCTCGACCTGCATCTAAGCTGCTTTTCAAAAACATCCCATATTAATCACTTCTATTTGAGAAACTTACCTGAATACTTTGTTTGAACCCCGATGAAACTTGAAACTCGGCAGTTTCTTTTGTATAGTGAAGTGCGATAGTTTGAGCTATATGATCCTGATTAATGAGATGCAATATCGAAGTGAAAATGTTCTAAAATTGGATATCAAAATGTATCTAATTACATCTGTAATGAAAAGACCCAGAAATTTGCACTACGATTTTACATCTTATTTTCCATATTTTGGACTGATTGAATGCCTAGAAAGTTGGTCTTTCAGGTGCCAAGATTCCACACACATTTTCAAGTGATTTAATGGTGTTTAAATTTTTGTTGGAATTCTCTTGACACACTCCTAAGTTTTAATAAAATAAAATCTCTGATTCCTGTGTACTCATTGTGAAAAACTTTATTTAATTTATCTGTCTTTCCGAGTAGTTCTGAGCACATCAAGCGCCTTCATAACCCCTTTTCAACCTGTATTTTATATGATTTTGTTTCTATAACCGTTGATTTTGGAACTAAAATAAAATTAGTTGATTTTGGAATAGAAAGGAGGCCTCCGGCAGTATTTTATATGATTTTGTTTCTCTCATTCAGAATGTTTATATTTGTGAATTTTCTGGCCAGTAGCAAAATATTTCATACACCATCACCTATCGGTGTGATGATAATTATTACTATAAGATATAAGATAGATTCTCAGCGATTAGATTATTTACGCTAATATTGCACACTGGAAATTACTCTTTTATGCCCGCAGCAACGCGCGGGGTATCAACTAATTCAGTAGAAGAAGATCCCACGTGCTCCAAACGAAAACACATGTGGAGGCCTCCTTTCTATTCCAAACTCAAGCGGCCGCTAAGCACAGGGGCGGAGCTAGTATAGCTAGGGGGATGCCCAAAAACCTGGTTCAAAAAAAAACCTATAGTTTATCTATTTTCACCATATATATACCCCATCAGTTTAAACTTAGACACCTGTATCAAAGTTAAATTTGATTCAAACCAGAGTAAAGCAAACGAGTGGAACCTCCTTTATTTTATTCTAGCTCGATCCGCCCCTGGCTGAACATGTCTGGAAAATCCTCCATGGGCCCATGGCCATGCAATCTCTGACGGTTGTTGTTGGTTGGACATCAGCTGAGAGCAGCCGTCCAGCAGCAATTTGGTACCGGCGACACTTCTCTCCCGGAGCTTTACGAAGTTAAGGGCAGACTTTGAGAAGTTGGCAGCCATGTTGCAGAATTTGCATCGAAGGAGAGGTGCTAAGAGAAGGAGGTGGTGAGCACAGCGAGGGCATCACCGGCTGCAACACCCGCCTCAACGTTCTCCACCGAAGGCCGTCATCTTGGCGGAGCAGGATGCAGTAGGCATGTCAGCACAACATGCATGACAGTGTAGCACTTGTGCCTACATCGGAGGCGCACTATCAGACTGAGCGGTCGGTAACGACCCAGGCAAAGTAGCAATGGCACAGAGTAGGGGACTAGAACTGTTCGGATAGTTCTTGATTTACGGATAATACAGGATACAGAGACAAATCCGGATATTTTTTTTTTAAGGGAACGAATGCGATAGGAATAAGTATCCGACGGATAATGGAAGGTGGTCGGAAACTATCTAGTTTTTTTTTACTAAAAAATATCAAATATAAAAATATTAGATGATTAGTTTTAGTTTTCCATGATATGAAGCTTTAAGAAAATATATAATTCATAAACAAATAAAGAAAGTTAAAAAAAAGAAGAAAAAAAGGCATCTTTGGACCCGTTGGCCTGCTACGGTATTCACACATGTGACCCAGCAGTGTTACAGCCTAGGGATGGAGGCTGGCCCGACACAAGATCGATTTGAGCTATTCATTTCGATGGATGGCTCGGATTGATTCCGAATCCATCAAAATCGTTGGTGAACCTTAACCCTAAATTTACCTTTTCCTCTCCCCTTCACTACCGCGGGCCGCCTCTCTCCACCGACGATGCCTCTTTCCCTCCACCGCTCCCTCTCCGGCCTCCCTCTCCCCCCTCCCCCCCACCGACGGCGCCTCTCCCCCTCTGCCTACTCCCTCTCCGCCCCTCCCACTTCCCCCACCGGTGTCGCCGCTCCCTCTCCATCCTCACTCCTCCCTCACCGGCGTCATCGTTCCCTCTCCTCCACGAGCCGCCTCTCCCCCTCCCCTCCTATCCCCTCTCACCACCGGCAGCGGCGCTTCCCCTTCGTTGATCCCTCTCCGCCGCTCCCCTTCTCGCTCCCTCCATCAGGGACGCTGCTCTCTCTCCCCCCACCGGTGCTCTCCTTCTTACCACCATTGGTCCCTTTCCTCCCGTGGTGCCGGCCACTGCCCCGCTTGTCGCCAGATCCGGTGGGAGGCAGTGGCAAGTGGCTGAAGCGGCGACGCAGCTCGACCGAGCCACCGTCGGTGGCCACTCAGCCCCCCCTCCTTGCACAGATTTGGCCTGGAAGGCGGTGGCGACAGCTCGAAGGCAGTAGTGGTGGTTGAAGATCGACGGTAGCAAAGTCATGCCGCTTGTGTCTCCGGCGTGGTTCGGTGATTGGATTTTTGTTCGATTTGGGTTGTTTTTTTTTTTTCTTCTTTCTCCGTTCTTCAATTCTTGTATTTGGGATGTAACACGAACTGGTTAGATTTTTTCTATGTTATATGCGAACTATGGATGATTTTTCTTGTCTTTGACTCAGATGTTGCGGACGAAAAAAATTGGGTAGAGACGGACAAAAATCCACCGGAAGCCTTGTATATTTTTAAATTAGGTATATATACATATAGATATCCATAGAAAGGAAACAATTTCTAGGAAAACCACGTATATATACATAACTTTATCATATAAAGTCGGATGAAAATAAACTTTATATAAATTGTAGATCTCGATGAGATCTTTTTGCTATTGATAACTTTATCATTTTAGATCATTTAGAGGTCTAAATGTTCGTTATAAAATTTCATATCTACTTTTACAAAGTCTCAAAACTATGATTCAAACAACCTCCTATGGAGACATGCTCGATCTACATCAAAGTTGTAGAGATCGATGAGGTTACTACTTTGTACTTTATGACATATTTATTTGGAATTATTTAAAGTGCAAAACAAACGTTACTGGTTCCAGAGGGGTGAAATAAAATGAATAGTATCTCCTGTCTAGAAAAAAAGAGCTTGATATATGAGATAGTTAGTAAACTATATGAGGAGAAGAATATCTTGGAAGAATATCTTGGGTTCAATTAAGGGAACAGGAAGAGAAAAATCATTTTTACATAGGGGTCTAGGTCTCTTAAAAAGAAACAATGAATTTTGATTTTTCACGGACGGTTATAGAGCAGTACAGGGATTTTGACTGAAATTCGATTTTCACGAACGGTTATAGAGCAGTTTTGACAATATAATATATAGAAATGTTGGCTTACTATTTTATTAGAAAAATAATATGCTAAATATTTTCGTTGATTTAAGAAACTCAACTTGAGAGGTTTTTATAAATATCCATTATCATATTCGGTTTCGTTTCATGCTCGATAATATGCGATCCCACTTATGTATTTAGTGTTTTCGATTTCAATTGTGCTTCCAAAATAATATTATGAAAATAAGTATGGTATAGCTAATTCACATCGGTTTCCAATCCCTTTTTATCCCTAACTCTGTCTGTATAAGTCGGTAAATTGGAACGGGGAAGGACGTGCCTAGTTGAGATCAATCTATTGCGTTTGAGGTTTAAAAAAAAAAAAAAAAAATACACTATTGCGTTACGTCCAACTCCCCCGGAGCAGCCCGGCGTTGCTTCCGGCGGCATCACCTCCTCGTCCTCGTCCGACTCCCTGCCGAGATCCCGGCCTTTCCATCCCGACCGCACCGGCGGCGGCGGCGGAGCATCCGGCCCCTTCGGCTTCAGATCCGGCGGACGAGGTCGCGGTCGAGGGGATCTACTGCGGCGGTGGGGTCGAGCGAGGGACCGGCGGCCGCGACGGGCATCGACCACTGGGAGTTCGCCTGCAGCTTGAGCAGGACCTTGTCCTGCGCCACGTGGAAGAGCTTCCACCTCCGCCCCGTCGCCGCCGCCGCTCATCGTGGTGGGTAGGGGATTCACTGATTTGCTGCACTCTGTTTGCTCGGGGGATCGAGAGGGATAGGAGGAAGAGGAGTTGAGAGGAAGAAGGTAGAAGATGAGGGGCAATTTGATCCATAAAGATAGAAGATAAAGGAATTTCGTCAAAGTAAAGCCCTCGCACCAACTTAGCCATCGTCCCCTTCCCGTAGGCCGGCCGGCCGGCGACCACCGCCTTCCGAAACCGATGGCTGCAGAGACGCGTCCTAGCCGCTACCGTCGGCTTCGGAAGGCCTCGGATCTCTCTACCGCCACCACCGCTTCCCCACTCTCCAAACGGGTATAGTCCTTGAAATTTCTATCTTGTTCACTATCTACTCGTAGAAATTTCCACGATTTATCATATCAGACCTCATTAGAAGTAATTATATCCAAGTAAATTAATTCTCAACATTCTGGATCAATTTCACTGCAGTGCAGATAGTTTTTCTATTTTATTTTGGATTGGCCGTCCCACCAAACTCTGGAATACAGCACTCTTGTTGTGAACAGAGTAATAACTGCAATTAAAGATGTTCAGTTTTAGCTGCAGGACTGTTAGTTTAGTATCTCGATTATAGTTGGTCAATTTAGGACTACTGTTGTCATTACCTTGTCCGTACCATCAGTAATAATTTTAGGTGGAAGTAATATGGGATTTTTTGAACTTAAGCTTTGCAATAATGTACTAGCCCACTAGGTTTTGTGCATCTCACAATGCTGAGACTGGAACAATTTCTTTTATCTTAATAATAAATATAAATAATAATTTGAGATTGAAGTGTTAATTTCTGGTCTTGATAATTATTTTGTAAAGAAAGTGGCTCACTTAGGTGTTGTGGCTTCAATCCTCTTCATTCACTGACTACAATTCCATGTCCCTCACCAAACTACACAGATTTGTATGGGCAAGAAATGCACCAGTTATGAGGACAGGATCAGCAGCTTACCTGAAGAGATACTACTCATGATCCTTGGCAAGCTAGACACACGGACGACAATAACAACCACCATCCTTTCAAAGAGATGGCGTGATCTTCCTCGATGTTTGCCCACATCCTATAACCTTGCTGTCAATGACATCCTCCCACCACGGTATCACCGCCTCAAACGCCTTAACATGGAGGCTAAGGCGGCCTATGAAACAGAAAAGATTGTACACAAACTGACCGACATCTATGCCATCAAGGCTCGGCATGAGCGTTGGATGACCACGATCAGACCACTCACGGCCATCCTAGAACGCTACGAGCGCCGGGCCATGAGACGCTATGTCAAGCAGGTGAATGCATTTCTTCTAGCTCCAAAGAATGTGCGTCAACGCCGGCCTGTCCAGAAGCTGAGGCTCCAAACGCTAGGGCATTGGCATGAGAATATTGATGAATGGATCACCACAGCCATTGCCAAGTGGGGTGTCGAGGATTTTGAGCTTGTTGTCGATGGCTTTTGCCTGGGCTATGACCTCAAGCAGCTGGATACATACCGGAGCTTGCGGCTGGAGCGGCTTGCATTGTCCAATTGCGAGGCTGTTTGTGCATGGAACTGCTTGACAGTAAAGAGGCTCACCAAACTCTCATTGAGTGAAGGTTCATTTATGGGATTGCTCAATGATATTCTTGCAAACTGCGTGCAGCTAACAGATTTCAGGGTCGCATCTTCAAGTTATTACCGAGCCAAAGTCCGTATCTATGCCCCATCATCGAAATTAAAGAATCTGCAAGTGGACAGGTGCAACTTTGGGAAAATCTATCTGATATGTCTGCCTTGTCTTGAAACTTTTGTTTGCCGCGGTTGCCCAACCAAGTTATCCTATGGTCAGGTGCCTCAGCTCAGGCATGTGAGGTTGGACTACATTCAAACTGAAGATAACGACATAGATGATGAATCTGGTACTAAGAGGACATATCCACCGAGCAAATTCTTCAAAAAGATCCCAAAACTAGATTCCCTTGTTCTTCAGTTCAAAGGGACACAGGTGAGTAATGGTATCTTATATACAAACTAATTGTGTATAAACATTGCATTGCCTTTAAAAAAACCACTGTGCATTCATGTATGCAGATGTGGATCGAACCATTTGTTGTTCTCAGTGAGCTCAGTCAGCTCAAGAAGCTCTTCATCGCAAATGTCCCAGTGAACTGGGATATACTGTGGATTCTCCTACTGCTCGATGCAACACCAGCCTTGGAGTCATTACATGTTCATGTATGTTGTTTCCTGACCACTTTACTTACTGAAAACGCGTGCACATGGATGTTTGGAAATAATTGCTAACCAAAATTGTTCTGATATCTGGAATGCAGATTGACAACAACTCAGAAGACAGAAGTGCAGGTGATCTCTGTGCCAGCCTCGACGTCGGTGTGCAGCAGGATCGATACCGTCACCTGAAGGAGCTCGTCGTGGCTGGCTTCGACGGACTGGGCTGGCAAGCTGGCTTTGTCAGGCTGATAATGAAGAGGTCGCCGTTGCTGAGGCGCGTTCACCTGCTTGACGGGGAGGTCAGGGATGACGAGGAGGAGTTGGGGGATCTGCAGATCGTCCCACGCCACCGGGAGTGGCACGAGTGTGAGCGAGCTGAGGTGCTCGATGACCTCGCCACTGGGTTTCGCTGGCCTCCTCAAATAATTCTGGAATAAGCATGCTTTTTTATTAACTTGTTTAGGTTAGGAAAAAAATATAATACTCCCTCCATCCCATAATATAAGGGATTTTGAGTTTTTCTTACAATGTTTGACCACTCTTCTTATTCAAAATTTTTTGAAATTGTTATTTATTTTATTTGTGACTTACTTTATTATCTATGTACTTTAAGCACAACTCTTCGGTTTTTATATTTGCAAAAAAAAATTTGAATAAGATGAGTGGTCAAACATTACAAGCAAAACCTCAAAATCCCTTATATTGTGGGACAGAGGGAGTAATATATGTGTGCCTTGTGACTTTGCTTGAGGATGCAAATGATGCACAGCTAAGAGCATCTCCAACAGTTTCTCCAAATCTCACTCCAAATATCTATTTGGCCAACTCTCCATATATTTTAGCAAGTCACACTCTTATTTACTCCAAAGGTCTATCTATCATCTCCAATAAAAGTCTATGACAAATGGAACCCATATGTCAGCCTCAACTACCCTTCATCCATCCTAATTTTTTCCCCACAGGTACTACATCTAACTTCTTCCTCTTGTACTACTAGCCCTTCCCCACGCCCTGTAGCTCAGTGCGGCGACGGCGGACGGCGACGGCGATGGCAACGGCGGACGCGTACCGACGGGCGGAAGCGGGGCGACGAGCGGAGGCGAGGCGGCGAGCGGAGGCGAGGCGGCGGCTCAGCGAACGGCGGGGCGGACGGAGGAGGGGCGACGGCTGCGGCGAGCGCAGGCCGTGGCTGCAGCGAGCGGCGTTGGCGGGCTGCGCCAGCGCAGACCGCGGGCTGCGGCGAGTGGCGGGGGCGGTGGGCTGTAGCGAGCGGCGTGGCAGGCGGAGGCCAACGGCGGCGGCGGGGACGGTGGGCTGCAGGGAGCGGCGTGGCGGGCGGAGGCCGACAGCGCGGCGGGCTGCGGCGAGCGGCGGGGCGGTGGGCTGCAGCGAGCGGCTTGTCGGGCGGAGACCAACGGCGGCGAGCGGCGGGGCGGGCGCCGTCTTCGCGCTCCCGTAGCAGTGCTCTTCCCCGTGCCTCTTCGCCTGGTCGCCGGCTCGAGCTCGCCGCCTCCCATAGCGCAATGCGCCGGCGTCGAGGGGGGAGAGACCGATGCGAGAGGGAAGAGAGAGGGGGATGGAGGAGATTGGCAGTGTGGGGCCCACCAATAGCCAGCCAAATAGACTGGCCAAATTTAGCCAGTGAGGAGGATGGTTTGGCCAGCCAAATAGCTTGGCCAGTGGGTTGGAGAGGCTGTTGGAGTATGTTTTTGGGGTAGAATAGCCAAAATTTAACTTGGAGAGTTCATTGGAGGGGCTGTTGGAGATGCTCTAAGTGCTCCGATTCCATGTCTGTCCCTTTACAAAACCGTGTGGCTTAGTAGACATTTTGGAAGAACCAGTGCGGTTTGTTGTGCCAGTTCGTTTTGTTTGAACACTCAGGGGGTGTTTAGATCTAGGGGTGCAAAGTTTTAGCATGTCACATTGGGTATAATATAGGATATCGTATAGGTTGTTCGGACACTAATAATAAAAACTAATACAGAATATGTCGTAAACCGCGAGACGAATTTATTAAGCCTAATTAATGCGTTATTAGCAAATGTTTACTTCTACACCACATTATCAAATCACGGAGAAATTAAGCTTAAAGATTCATCTTGTAAATTAGTCGCAATCGGTAAAATTAGTTATTTTTAGCCTATATTTAATAATTCATGCAGTTGTTCAAACGTTCGATGTGACAGGATGTAAAATTTTAGGGTGGGATCTCAACAGAGTCTTACTATTTTTTATTTGTCTCAGTTTGTACTTTGATTTTGAGGTGAATAGGCGGTGTTCAGTTTGTACTTTGATTTTTAGCACAGTTTGTGTTGGTCTCTGGCGTGGTAATGCTGAATCAATGTCTCAAAATAACAGACTGAACCAACAGTATTCCTTTATGCGGTAGCACTAACCCATCTAATATAGATGGAGGTACAATCTAGTGCACGAACTTGTAAAATGCTTGTTTTGGCGCATAAACTTGTTTGGTGCGTGCACAAAAGGCAAAAAGAACACTATATAGCTAATCTTATTGATTTAGGGGCCGATTAGGATACTATGTAAACATATATTTGAGAAGCATTGCTATTTCATATACACCTCTTCAATAAAAAGATAAAATGCGATATAGTGAACGTAGAAAAACATACGAAAAACCAAACGGTGATATAAGGGTTAGAAATATATGAAATTCATCATTTCCATGATGAAGGATAAAATAGAGACCAAAATTATAAATATTGTATGCCTAATGCATACTCATTACACGTAGCACGTCACATCCTAGTTAACATCAACTTTGTAAGATTAACATTGCCAAGCTATTTTGATCCTCGTTCGCACAAACTAGACAAGTTCGTGTATCAAAACAAACAATTTACAAATTTATATACTAAATTACACCTACATAACAAGTTTGTGTAACATCAATGCAATTTACTCTAGATGAAGAGACAATCAACATTATGAAAAAAAAAAGCGAGAGCAAAGCTCATCAAGCAGAACTTTCGTATGTCCAATCGATTAATCACAGACAGCAAAACGCTATGTATGCCACACAATGCATATGGTAGTTCTCTTTGGAACGCGGACAGTAGATGTACAGGGCTACTCACATACTGCCCACGGTCTCTGAATACAGAAAACTATACCAGTATGGAAAAATTACAGTGGAATGAATACATCAGCATAGAAAAAACTGGCACACTGCTAAAAGAATCGAATCGAATCCGACAAATTTTATACAGCAGGCACATTTGGTATAGGTGGTGCTGGTGATGGCTCAGTTGAAGCTGGCTTATCTGCTGTCTCCGGTGTCTCGGTAGAAGGTGCACCATTTGTAACTTGACCAGGAGTAACAGCAGGTGGATCGGCGCCATTAGAATCAGCTGCCGGAGCTGGAGCACCAGAAGTAGCATCAGGATTACTTGTTGCGTCCGTTGCCACCGCTGCTGTACCTTCCACATTACCAGGGGCTGCTGCTGGTTCTGTAGTAGCTTCCACGTTGCCAGGGGCTGCCGTCGGTTCGGCATTGTCAGGCGTTGCTGTTTTCTCTGCATTGTCAGGAGCTGCTGTACTCTCTGATGGTTTTGCTTCTTCCGGGTTCTGTGTTTGAGCTGGAGCACCTTGAGCAGTAGGAGCTGCCTGAGCTCCAGTAGTGCCTTCAGCCATGGGAGTGCCCTGCACCATTGGGGTGCCTTGAACCATAGGAGTGCCTTGAGCCATGGGAGCACCAATAGCTGTGGTCGGGGCCTGCGCTGCATTTGGCAGGCCAGGTTTCGCACCAGACTTCTTAATTACAATGGGAGGTGCAGACAGAGGCGGCATCCCAGGAGGAAGTATTTCAATGGGTGGCTTTTTCTCTGTTTCTCCCAAACTGGTAAGCTTCGGATCCTCAAGAGAGGCCAAAAACGCTGCAGCAGCATCAGTTTTTACAGTGGGTGTGTGATCCAGCTCCTTCTGTAGCATCTTGTTCCATGCTATGACTAAGTTCCTTAATGATGGACGACCATGGGCCTGAAAGTAGAAGATCCTTGTAAGCGTTTGATAATCACACACATTCTAGAACAGTCATAACGAAATAGATTTCCTCAAGGCAACAGCAATGGAACAGATTGGATAGAAAAATAATGCTTAGGTTTGGCTAAACTCATGAACTAGGATTGGAAAAATGCAAGGAAAAAAACTCAATATATAACTTACTTGAGAATGCAAAACAGCCTCGGCCAACATTCCTGTGTCTTGCCATGCTTTTTCCATGAGGGCGTTATCTCCAAGAACTGCAGCTGCAAATGCTGCTTCACGCCCATGGCCGGCTGTGATCAAATTAGTTACCAAACCCTGGCAATGTGCACAAATATTAGTGATTCTTCCGAAGAAATATCTGGCAATTCGATGATCAGCAACACCCACCCTTCTCTCTTTTTTATAAAAAAAAAGCAATGCATATCCTCTATATCTCTAATGTTTCGTGGTTCATGTTCATTGTCTGATCACTAATTTATTTGGCAAGAACCATATGACCTTAATAAGTCCAAGCACATATTTGCATCGACATTTTCCTGATCGTACAACCAACATCATACCAGTCCAGCTAATGAATAGCTTGCTTAAATATACCTTATAAAAATATGATCATGGCACAAGTAAAGACATTAGCATAGTTCATAGAGCTTAACTTGCAAAATGTGTACCGGGAAACAGAAGGTTTTAGCATGTGTGCATGAATGGACAATTTACCATTGCCATATTCCCCAAAATGTGCTCGAATTGGAGAAGGTAATGACAAACACTTGTGTGTGGCACAAGCACAACTCTCTAATCATGACACTTTTGTAGACAAGATCATGGATGAGAATCCCTTTTTTTAATCACAATCACCATTATACACAAGAACCCAAATTCTTAATAGCAACTTACTGTTGATTAATTTTAGTCAAAGTAACATACCGACAGCCTGGTAAGCTCTCCATGGTTCGCAAGACGGAGTGCCAGACCTCGTAGCATTTGCCCATGCAGAGCACCCTTTACAGAAGCTGCAGCAGCCAATCTCTTTAGAACTTCACGAGCAATGTCAGCCTGTCCAGTGGCATCTGCAGCATCGATAAGGTCAAAAAATTCCTTGACAAACTTCACTATCCCTTGCACGGCATCTGCCAGACTTTCTTGCTTAGCTTGCTTAGCTACTGCTAAATTAAGAATCTGTGTAACATCAGTAGCAGTAGTTTCTTGTCCCACATCTCGGCTGTTGCTCATTGTCAACAAGCATGCAAGTGCTCTTTTCAAGTCATTACTTTGCATTGCGAGATCAAACTCTAACCTGAGAAATATAAGCACAAATGAACTCAGGAAGAAACTCTGCATAGTTTCTATCAATATTATACCCTTAGTTTAATAATCAAATAAAATAATAGAACATCGATATAACACCTAAAAAGCAAATAGCACTCAGGAACAATATGCACCTCTTTGATATTCCAGGTAAATGAAGTGCTTCAGTAGCATAGCCCATTCCCAGCATAAACTGAGCCAGGTCATCATGATGCTCCCGACCAAGTCTAGTGGCCCTGCACATTAGTTTTTGAATATTACACCATTTGCATTTCCCACTTCAAAAAGTCAGCAAGATGCAAATGTTCTAAGAATAAATAGGTACCATTTCACGGCACTAACTGGATCTCCATATGCTGCAAGGCACCGACATCTGATACCAGGATGGCTTAGAGATAAGGCATGTGCACACATATACCTAAAAAGGTGATAATAGTGTCAGAGTTGTATCCCAATTCACGAATAAGCTAACTGCATTTTTTTTGGGCAAAGATCAGCCCATAAAAACTTCCTTGTGCATGAACTGCTCTTGCTCTCTTAAAGATGAGATAGTTAGAGGTTTACCTGTCAACAAGCCATAGAACTCCATCTCTGACACCAACCACAACAAGGGGTCCAATAGGTCTTTTCTGCTCAGGAGGGAAGCGGGTTACTGCAACAGATACCCCTCCTCCAGCAACAGCAACTTCAGCATATCTTCTATCATCCAATTCTTTCTGAAACACTGAATCTTCTCCATCTAACTTTGATTGCTTTGGCACTATAAATGGGGGTATAGATGGAGCATACTGAAAGGAGGCTAACCGAACAACCTGAGAAATGTACAGAGTAATTAAAAGTAATGATGACTTGTTCCAAATGAGATAAATATCCACACACAATAATTGATATACTCCCTCCATTAACATATGTAATAGTGAATGGTTTGACTTGTGCATGATTTCCATATTGATTTTTTTCCCATTAACAGTATATTGCCAATAACTACAAAACCAAGTTCAAATGAGATACTTTCAAATATGGACCCAATGACACCCATAAAAAATGAGATATAAAAATAACATTGCCAGGATTTTTTAAATAACAGCCCACTAACCAATAATGAATGCTTTACTAGATTAACTATGTGTATCCTGAAGAGAGTTCACTGCTCATCTGATTGACATCGCAGCCCACTAACCATTAATGAGAATGCTTACTTTACTATTTGAACTACACGTATCCTGAAGATGGGTTAACAGTCAGATATAAAACGCCAGGTTACACCTGATCAAATTTTGAAAAAAAGAGAACTCTGATTCACAGAAGGAGAAGATTCAACAGGACTGTAGCTGATGGGAGTTGATTCTTTTCTTTTTGCAAGGTGATAATTAAAGGCTAGGAATCCAAATAGTTGCCGATGTGAAAATAAAAGGGATCATAGTAAGCAAACACAATCTCTTCCTTAAAGATGGAACAGGGAAATAACAATTATGTTCATCAAACAAACCCAACGTGACTGCATCAATCCAACGGCCACTATATACAAATAAGTGCAAATAGGAAATCCATACAACTACGAAGAGAAGCTTCAAATACATGGGGATACATTTCAATCATGTAAAGTAATAAATTCCATATTACTGAAACTGACTTCAAATAACATTAGAAGAACACAAAAGAAAACAGTATATAAGTAGAAACGGTACAAAAGAAATCAAGAATGTAGAAAACTGTACCTGCAACATTGGAGGTCTTAAAGCTATTTTCTCAGAAGTGGTAGTCTTGGGACCTTCAACTGTAATAAGAGCCAAATCTCCATGCTCTGCAGCCGCCCGACTCTGAGCTTCTCTTGCTTTCATTTCTTCTTTCCTCTTTTTTGTTTCAATGTCAATGGCAGCCACACCCGCATCAACAAAGACACACCTGGATATTATAAACAGGCTCAGGAGACAGGACATTCCAAGTGCTATGAAAATTTTATAGTATTGTTTGCTGGACAAAGAGCAATCTAGTTCGGGAAGTATATATTTAAGACATAACAAAGAAAATCATATATCGAAACATGAAAGTTTGCTCAGAAAATAAACGGTGATGTTTCGGAATCAACCAGACCACAGAAGATGTAGCTGTTGCTCAATATGCTAGCACTTCACATTCTGTACCAGAGAATGTATTTTAAAATTTACTGTATGATAATATGTATTTAGAACAAAAAAAATTGTTCAGCAAGAGCTGTATTTTGGATTCATAGGATTCATAGGCTTCCTGTGGCACCCCACGCCTTTATAGCCATATTACACACCAACATTTAGAACATAAGAATAGGGCTATTGACAGTCTACATCCTAAAACTCCAAAACAGACTCACGGGAACACAAGATTACGACATGGGAAATCACAAAGCAAAAATAGAAAGAAAGAAAACTTAGTGTGGGAATAAATAACTGCACATAAAAGATTGATGGCTTACTCGATGGTGGTGGGCGTAGCCACAAACAACTGCCTACGATGCCAAACGGCACCTGTAGCGAAGGGAATTGAAACATCTCCAAGATATCTAAATTGGGGCCGCAAGGAAGAAATTACAATATACTGCTGATAAGCGAATGCACAATACTCAACGGTTTGGTCCCACACGGTCCACTCAGGCTGTGCAAGTAGGCCGCTAACAGGTTGGTAGGTCTCCCAGCTGCAGAAGCCAAATACAGTTAACCAGTTTGGGTAACAAAGGCACATTATCAGTGAAAATCAATGCATATTTTCTTGCAGTAAGCAAATGTTTAAGAAAAATAGGTCAGCCTGAGAGTGTACAACAGGGCCAAAAGATTAACAATAAGTGCAAGCCACATTCTAGACAAACAGATACAAAAATAGCATAACACGGAACCGGCAAATCATCATGATTCTGATTAATAACGAATTCATAACAGCATAAAAGCTAGATTAGAATTTTGTGTAAAGACAAAAAGGCGATCTGAATTCTGAGATTAGGAGAAGAGAATTTTATTTACAGGTCACATAAGCAATAATGCATAACAAGACTGCACAAATCACATTGCATCAACCAACACACAAATTCAAAGGATAAAGCAAGAGGCACATCAATACCTGTATAACTGGAAATTTTGAGGAGGCCCTTCTTTGGAGGAAAATGGATCATCTGAAGCAAATGATGATCCACTTCCTCCAAAACCTGATAAGGGCATAGATTGAACAGTTGATATAGCTGTTGCTGTCACAGGACTGATTCTACGAGATGTACGGTATGTGACACCAAGCAAAGCGCCACCATGCAATCCAATTACCTGCGCGGTCACAACCACAACTATCATTTTCTTGAAGGCAGCATTATTGAGTACTGACAACACCTTAATTAGAGAAGACAATATTCTACTGCTGACTTTCTGCAGATAGCTGAAAAACTAAGTCTCCTTTTCACTGATCAACCAAGGATATGCTCAAAGGTGAAAGCAACACTTATCCAAGGAAACATCTAAATTGCTATCGCATGCCACCTTAGATTAGAAACTATGGAAATCCTGACACATAGCACAGCCGTAGCATGAAAGCAAAAAATCAGTGCAGTATCTAAATGATGCCAGCATGACAAAGGTGTGGCCATGTGAAAGATTAAATTTCATACAATTTCACTAAGTATTCAGTATGTACTATCCACCAAAACAAACTTCATTGCAATTAAACAAGAAAAATGAAGTAGTAACCAGAAATAATTCACATGTAGCAATTCGAATTTAAGAAAGAAAATGATATTAACTGGACTACAAACTTTTACAACAGAAAACCAGAAGAGAACATTTTTAACATGAAACAAATAAGAAATCAAAGATTGGTTGCACCCAAAACAATACAACACCATGTGCAGTGTGCCCGAATATATGTCAGGAAATGACTTAAATATGAGTGAACTTATTAAGATGGATTTTTAATAAACTCCATCATGTCTAAGAAGCTCCTATCAATTTCCAGCACATATTATTGTCCTAGTACACCATATATGGCCTTTCTTTATGCTGTGCAATTTCATATTCCAGCAAGAAACAAGCCAAAAGATTATCTAGGAATGTAATTACTGCCTTGCTACAGTCACAAGGTACTGAATTGAACTAAAAGAAAAGGAAAAAATACTGTCCGAAGTAAAAAATGAGAAAATAAGAAGTGATGATTGCCAACCGGTTCACTGCGGCCATCAATGGATCGCTGCAAAACATGTGCTGTTCCATCATCTAATAAGATGCGCACTTGTACTGTGGCTGCAGAAGCAGCGCTAGCTGCTGCAGCTGCAGCTTGAGCTGCAATGGCAGCAGCCTCCTTTGCCTTTTTAGAAGAACCGCCCTTCACAATAAGTGGCATCCTTGGAGGCAAGGCACTCTCTACCAAAGCATATCTGTCACGACAGGTGTCCCAAGCAAAGAGTTTCCCAGTACCAGAATCAACAACTGACCAATCACTTGCTTTGTATACAGCAAATGAAGGGATGTCTGGCCATATAACTGCAACATACCTGTAAACAAATGAATAACATCTTTTTTAGAAAATTCATTAGAAGGCATATTACATCTAGGAAGCAAGTAGCTGCGGGATATTTTTTAGAAAATACATGAATAGCGGTACATTCCCAATTCAACCTAAGCGGCCAGTCATGTCAAAATGAGATTCTTTTAATGAAGCAAACTAAGGGAAGAACTACTTGTATCTCTGTGTGATAATATGGTATGAAGTTACTTACTTTCCAGAGCTGCTAACTGAAAGAATCGAATACGAATCATGAGGAGCTGGCGTGCTGATATGCTTCTTGGTCTGCTTTACTACCAGCTGTTCTAAAGGGTCATTCCTTGACCTTCCCGTTTCAGATGTGACACCAGCATTTCCAAGGGAGGGATTTGCTGTGTTTGACAATTGGAAATTCAGCAGCTTAAGTTCTCTTTCAACAATGTAAACAGCAGAGTGTTCCTTGCTTTCTGCTGGTGTTGGTAGAGGAGCAACAGCTGGAAGTGCTCTTGGATCGAACTCGCTTAAAATAATACCAATATTAGTTCCAGTAGCAACAAGATGTGGTT
This sequence comes from Oryza glaberrima, assembly GCF_000147395.1. Lineage (NCBI taxonomy): Eukaryota > Viridiplantae > Streptophyta > Magnoliopsida > Poales > Poaceae > Oryza > Oryza glaberrima. Next base: position 24,163,330 of record NC_068326.1, read on the forward strand.
GTAAGGGGTGTGCCACCATGCAGTAAACCTAGAATAGCCGCAAAATTCAACCTATGAATAGCATGCTTGGAGATAAAACATTACATGGGCTTTATCTTTAAGCCCAAAATAAATCGTCAGGACAGCGAGTAATTGGGCACTGAGAGAAAAGGAAACCAAACACATTTGATGATAAAGTTGTCATTCACCTATATTGCTCCTTTCATTTTTCAGTGCAAAAGGATGTTGTATACGCAATTAAACTAGCCATGAGGGACAAATGTCACAAAACCCAAAAAGAACATCTTAAACTTGGTCTAGTTATGCACTCTTTTTAAACCTTTAGGTGCATTGAGCAATACAGCTCGGGAGTTGGAACAGAAAATACCAGCTTCTGTAGCACTTCTATTCTACATAGCAAATGGTATTCCAGATATGCATGTGCCATGCAACACCTGTAGTCAGATTTTAGTATTTTACTCTATGAGGGCACAGCACTCAATCCCTTCAAATTGTGGAAGCAACAGAAAAAGTTCATTGTGTTGCACAAAACACATGACCTAGCTCTTAATGATGAGAAAAATATAGTGCAGTTGTAGGTTAAGACACAGACAGTAGCTTCATTGCATATCATTGAAAACATCATCTCCAAATGACCATATTATTTTTCATATGAAAGGAGCTGAACTAGAGAGGACAGTGGAGGACTTGTGGAGGACTCTGCATACCCTCAATTTCTTATGTTGTGTAAGGACTTGTGGAGGAACAAGAGAGGACAGTTCACAGAGTGGTCTTGTTAAAGCAGAATAGGTTGGATGCTCTATGGCCCTGTAACACAAAACAAAAGAGGGATCAGAGAGGTAGGTCATTATTGAAACTTGAAAGCACTATAAAATATCTATAGCTTGATATTTCCTTCCAAAGTCAGGAACATACCATATATGGGAGTCCTTGACACAAGTCAGAATATCAAGGTTTGGTGCACGAGGATGACACCACGATGCAACACTATGGCAAGCAAGTTTAGGTACTGGTTTAATGCGTCTTATTTCCTGCACAAAAGATATGCTACTGCATAAGCTCTTCCTTAAATAACAAAAAAAATACAATCACACGGAAATAGTGAGTATACCTTAAATGTAACAGTATCCCATATGGCTAAAGTTTTGTCAGCCCCTATTGTAATGAGTTGTGGAGCACTTCCCATTACCCGTGAAAGTTCAACTGCAACTACACCTCCATCATGAGCCTAGAGGAAGACACATAAAACAAATTAGGTTAACCAAGATATGTGCTGAACTGTTAGGCAATGCTATTAAGATGATAGTGAAAGAACAAAAACATATGCATATGCAAAAAAGTGCTACCTTCAAACTAATCTTAGGGACAAGTTCACGAGAGTCATGGATATGGTCAGCGCTCCATAATATAAGTAGACCATCACTACCACCAGAAACTAGATGTACCTGAAACAACATGTGCTTGCTGATAAAAGAAATACATACAACTATATGTATCAAATAAGTCCAACATACAAGACAAAAGACAACTCATATCTACATAGCAGAGGAAAAACATAGTATGGTTGTGAGGCACAAGCAAACAGAACCAACGATGGAGAACAGTCATGCCATAGTTTTACCTCGCCTGCTGCAGACATGAATGTCATTAAGCAAGATATTGCTCCTTTGTGTCCACCTGTATACCTTCGCACAAGCTGCACGGATTCAACTGTAAGATTTAAAATGAAGTAATGAAGGAACAGAGTGAGAGGATAGGACATTTTTAACCTTCCATGTCAGCATTGAAAGAACTCTTATCACTCCATCAGAAGATCCAAATGCAACCAGAGGAGCGTCACTAGAAGATGACCTGGAGAGGAATTCCATACTGCAGAAGAAACATGCTCTAAGTCAACAACCATAACTAATCTAAAGTTTTAAAGTACTTGCTGTGAGATTGGCGCATGCTCTGTTGGTTACTACTTTACAAGATAAGCTGCTTAGACATACAAACAAGGAAAGAGAACAGGCGCAGCTCATTTGCTTTTCTTAATCTTGACTGGTAATAATTCACTTATTCTTCTTACCAATTACAATGAAGTGAAGTCAAAAGACAGGAGGAAATGCAGCAGAAGCAGTACTAGTCTACTAGACTACTAGTAAAATGTGCATAACTGCTAGGTTCACGAATAAGTTTGCATAGAACTACAGTCATGGAAAGCAATGGAACCATTTAGTCATGAAGGCCACATATACACAGCTTAAGTCCAAGATATGGCAATTTACACCGTAATGCACTAAATATTCTGAGAGAATACCAGGCGCAGGCGCAATACGTTAGTACCAAAAAAAAAAATCCTGGGAGCTAAGTATGCTGGTGCCATGGTAAACTAAGAACATAAAGTTTGCCTAGTTTCTCTAACAATTACTATTCCCAGGTGGCCAAAAAAGATAAAGTTCTCAAATACCCAGATGCTAGAAATTTTTCTCAATTATAAGAGATTGAAACACTGATAACAATGAATTGCTAACAGAAAAAATTATGGAAACGGATTGCATGCAACTCAGAGAAGTGCTTTGGACTGGCTAAAATCAGTGCCTTAGCATAAACCAGTGAAACCATAAGCTAATTTATCCAGTTGTGGATCTCAATGGGAAAATAGCACTCATGATTATTTAATGTCAAACTTAAATTATCAATCTCCTTTGGTCAATTCACAAGAAAGAAAGATGTGTGGTAAAGTTGGCCAAAGTTTAGCATATAGGCACTAAGCGATGTGAGATAAGCATTTCACAACTTGAATGGTTTTGCTTATTTTTGCTCAGACCATCCCCTGTACAATATGCTTGTTAAAGAACCATCGTTTGACAAGAGTTCATTTCAGGCTCATCTAAAATCTAGCAACAAAATAACACAAACACAAATAGCCATAAGACCGTAAACATGTGTAATCAGCAAAGTAAAGCATACCATAGAAGCGACTTGTTGTCAAGCTCTTGCTTAGGAACATCACGGCCACGCATAGTCACCAAATCTAAAAATATTACTTTGTTCTCACAACAAATCACAACAAAATGTCTTCCTCTTGTAGATGGTGCAGGTGCACTGAAAGCGGACGATTGTTGATTGACCGCAGTTGGAGCCTCAGCAGCAGCAGAGCAATTGCGCCAATGTTGCCAAAAGCGAACATCATCATCATAAAAGCTAACCTGCTTTACACTTGGGGAAGGACAGTGAACCATTTGGGAGTCAGATGATACCATGAATATGGAGAACCAGAGAAGGAAAAAAAAAACACAAATCAATACCTTCCACCTCGGATGGCCTCAGTGGGCTTTCCTTTTGAATCTGCAGAGAATTTGGCAAAGATCAGAATAAGCCAGAAGCCCAAAATGATATCTTATATAGAACTACTGCTTATGCGCATCCATCTTTAAAGAAGAGAGATATAATGAAAAGATGGAGACAGCATCCAAAAACTGAAATATCATGAATAGGGAACATTAAGATGAATGATGTGAAGCCAGAAAACAGACTATTGTCACAAGGACCGTACTACAGCCAACATCACCAGAGATTCAAATTTATGCTGCATTGATGTATCTAGTGATGCCAAATCTCCAAAATATAAGTTACTTTTACTGATTAATCCCTCTGCTTTGTATGCTTGTACATCCTCCAAAGGGAAGTATTGATTCTCAATATTTGTCGCATGAGAATTAAGAATGCGGTGTACGTATGGCCATTTTTTGTTAACCTTTTTCTGTATTTAGGGCTTCACTGGTCTGAGCATGTTGTGAGTTTGGACAGGTTAATTCAAATGTATGGACTACTTTGAGAATACAAGAGAAAGCGGTAAACAAAAACAACAATAAATTGAATGGTATCAACCCCTGGCTTGACGATATACTTCTCTCGTAGTTGCTCCCTAAATATGAGTGCATGAGAAGAAAGCTTATCACTAAAAGGTTTGTTATTACTATGAGAGACTATGAGATCACATTACTACAGGAAATTATGCAAAGTAGTAGTATCCTAGTTCTACACAGACAACACAACGTATTCTCAACAGTCCCAAATCAGGAGAGTAAAACGCGCATTTCCTTATTTCAACCATTTAACCGTACATGCATAACAACTACTTATAAAGCATGCCAAACTACCAATCACAGCTAGAACTACTGCACCACATACCAGTGTCTCCCTCGGCGAGCTTCTCAAGCTTAACTCCAACCAACCGCCGCTCGTCCACGCCACCCGCCTTCAGCTCGTAGATCACCTAACACCACACAAATTCCCAACACCAGTCGAGGTCAATTCAATCGCAAACAGAGCTCACGAAGATGCCTTTTCCGGCACGACGAGATCAAGCGGACAAGAAAAAAAACAGAGGCAGGGGTCTATCCCCACGGGATCTCTCGCGGAAAGCGGTACCTGGCGGTGCTCCCAGTCCCAGACGGAGACGCGGTCGTTGGCGTCGGCGGTGACGAGCCAGGGGTGCGTGGGGTGGAGCTGGATCTTCACCACCTTGTCGCTCGTCGGCCGGAACGCCCTGAGGCGGAGCATTCTCGCCGCGAGCGGCGGCGGCGAGGCCGCCTCGGTCGAGGGGGTGGGCGGCGCGGTCGCGAGGAGAGATCTGGAGATCTGGGGGTTAGTGATGCGCCGCGAGCTCGCGGGGGTTGGGAGGTCGGGAAGATCTGAGCTGGGGACGAAGAAGAAACAAACGATGGAAAGGGGGAGATGGAGCAGAAGAGGAGAGAAAGGGGTGAGCTGCGGAGATGGGCTTAGTTAGTATTGGGCCGCAATGGAGACCTCGCTGGATTGTTTAGGCCCATAGAGGAGCTAAGCTTTCGGCCCAAATTAGGTTCTAAGTCCAAAATGGATTCACTTCGGTTTTGGGCCATGAAACGTTCTGGTAACGTGTCGCCGAAAATTGAAATTCCTCCCGTCAGCCTGGCCTGGCTAGGAATTTTGCGAGAACGACGGTAAGAGCCTAGGGCATGTTTGGAGAGCTTCTAACTGCTGCAGCTTCTTCCAGAATCAAAAACTCCCCAAACAGTCCAGCTTTTGGTTCAAATTCTGAGAAACTATAGTTGTATAATCAAAAAAATGAACTAGAAACCAGAAGCTGGAAAACCCAGCTTTTCTAGTTTCTCATAAGTTGGCTATCAACCAGCTGCTTCTCAGAATTTTAAGCTCCTCATATAGGCTTTAAGAGGCACTCGTCCAAGAAGATTACGAAGTATAAGATAGAGCCACATGTAAAATTTCTGTTATATATACTGGACCGAATAATTAGGTGTGAATGATACGATACAATCAGAGACCATCATTACTGTTCATTAGGACAAAGATTGATATCCACAGTATCATGCGGCCGGATTATTAAGTATATTCGTGATGGTGAGCGGTGACCTATCTAACTAATTAAGCTTCACATGAGTGTCATCGTTTTTAGCTTGGATCGAGTGGTGCCACTGCCATGCATGCCCTGATCATGCACAGGTGCACATGCAGCAGCTATAACTACCTCAAAATCTTTGTCTAATCTCGTCCGAGAATCCCGCGCGATCAATGGATCGAGCATGCAGTCCCTCTCCTCGAGTGCTCATTAATGAAGTCATCGAGCAAAATAACGACTCCCCCCATGTTCTTATACTTGGATTGGATAAGGAGCAACTCTCACGACAGTAAACGGCCAATTAATGCCAGATATAACAGCGACCGGCGGTGTTCAAGCATTGGCGGATAAATGGACAACAACTAAGCCACAAACTTTGGAGCTAATCAGCTAAAGTTTATTTGCTCCGGGTCATTTGCGTCCAGTATTACTGCATGTGGTAGCAAAATTTTGCTCTGCGCGGCCAGCAGGAGAGCTAACCACCACACGCACAACGTTTGCGTTCCACACCACACAGGCGCGCGTGGAGCGTGCTCTTCCGAAGACGGATGTGTCTGCAAAGGCCTAGCCTGCCAACCGATCTACGTACGCACATGCTGACGAGAAAAGCAGATCATCGAGAGCTTGAGACTCACGGCGCCGAGCACCACCAGCGCGGTCCAAGTCATGCATGGTCAGAACCGACTAAGCAGGAGGGGAGACGTGAAGCTGAGACGACAGAGGAGGGGGCTAGCTAGCGAGGGGGCGTATGGCTAACCTAACTCACGGGTGAACGAAGCTAAAAATGGAGACGTCCGGCCGTGGCATGCATATGCATGCAATCGTGTTAATATCTTCGCCCCTGGCGCGTATATGCGCGTGGGTGGCCTACCTGATCTGTAGTTGTTTTTGCCAATCCGAATCAGGAGCACGTGTACTGTCGGGCCAGCGAGAGCTAGCGCGCCGCGCGCGCATGCAGTGGGGTGAGTGGCCGAGTGGGTGAGCTAGCTACCTAGGGAGAGTGATCTAGTGAGCCCCTCTGATCCTTGGGCAGCGGCGGCACATGCCCCTCCTCCTCAGCTCCACTTCATCTCCGCTACTCCGCGAGCTCTCGACGAATCGATCATCAGTCACTAATACTCACGTAGTACGTCACCTCACCTGGACGGAACGTCACATCACATCAGCCACGGATACCAGCTAGCTAGCATACGCACGCGCGCGAGAGCTATATCTGAGAGTAGACGGCCGGCGTGCGATCGAGCCGCGTACGTTGGCCGTTGAGAGCCAAGCGCGCGCGGGATTACGCATATGCATGCGGCGAATGCGAGTCCAAGCCGGGCGGGCGGGCGCCGGTCGGGGGCGGAAAGGGCTAGGTAACCGCCGGTCCGACGGCGTCGAGCGGGGGTGGGATTCGCTATATTGGGCCGTGACGTTTGCGGGTGTGGCCAGCGTCAGGTGGGTGGTTGCATTTGCATGCGCGGGTTCGGGCCCGCGCCCGCGTTTTATCCTGATCCCCCTTTTGTCGAGCACAGGCGCTGCTAGCGCTAGCGTTTCTGCTTCCCAAGGGGCTCGAGGGCTCGAGGCTGCGGGGTGCAAAGTCGTTAGAAACGAGAACGACATCTGGCTAGCCGCAAAATGCCTTGAGGTGTGTCCGTGTGTGTATAAAACGTGAAATAAATTGGAGACATGCAAAACGATAACGTGTATACCACAACCTAAAAAATCTAATTAACTCAAAATTCAATGTCCACACCGAGAGATAAGAAAATATTCTTTTGTACCGTAGCATGTACTGTTTTCACACATATGATATAAGTAGTGTATTGTTTTCACAAGGTGCATGTGCAACATATGGTCAGTTGGTTAGGTTCCATATAGTGAAACATGTCCATCCAAATTTAAGTCCTCGAGTTGGTACTAGAGTTTACAATCACATTACTGAATAAAAATTGCTCATGAGCAGTACCTCTAATTTCACAGAAAACGTTAGTACAGACAAAACCTAATGAAATTAGGGCATTCTTTTATCAAGAATTTAAAATTTACTTTATATTATTTTTTAACTTGACCAGGAAATCGGGTACTTTGTGTAATCTAGATGGCCGGTTTTTTCCTGTTTTATAAACCATGCTTGGCACGATGCTCATCGTCCAAGTTCAAGTCCTAGACTACCTGGCTTGTGCTCCTGTTTGCAGCTAATTCTTTTAGTGATATGTGATGTGTCTGGCTTGTGCTTCTATTTACAGCTAATTTTTTTAGGGATATGTGATGTGTCTTTCGACGACAAGATGTTTGTGATGACTTCAATAATATGAAAATATATTGCACTAGTATCTCTGATGTGCTCATAGGGGTAACATGCACGCATGTGTTCATATGATGAATGTGTGTGCAATGTCTATGGTTATCTACGTTTATATTGTGTCTTAAAAAAAAGAAAACTACATTTTTCACGATAGTACTGTGTCATCATATTGCATCTCACATTTTTTTCACTTCAATTTTGCACTATTTGGCTGCTAATAGTGGTAGCACCGTTTTATAACGTAGTACTATAATTTATCGGGTATTTTGCATCAATTTTAGAGGAATCAACTTCTTGTCCGTATAAACTGAGGGGAAAAAAAGGGCACGTATTTCCAACGGTACCTTAAAACGCATCTATGGGACAGTTTGGATTCGTTTGGTCGATGATTAATTTGTTATATATGATTGCCCTGTTAGTACTGCATGTACGTAGCACGCGGCCCCGGCCGACCACCCTCGATATTCATCATGCAAATGGAAAAAGGACTAATAACACAACCACCCTCGACCATCATGCAAATGTGAAAAAGGACTAACAACACAGGTAGCCAAAAAATGTGATCGATTGATACGGCCGGTGCACTGCAATTCTGCAAAAGGCAGATATGGTCGGCGATCCACGAGGAGAGATCGGGGCTTCTGCGTGTAGGAGGGAGTACGTTCTTTCGTGATTAGTGCTAAGAGCAGCTAGCCTGCCACTCCTACTAGTTGCTAGCTAGCCATAATGAGATGGCAGACCGGGCGGCCGGCCACCCGCGCGCTGGGAGTGATCAATCTGGAGTGCCGAGTACGTCGTCGGCGCGTGCAGCAGTGCAGGGGACCAGGAAACCTTAAAACTTTGTCCTTGATTTCGTGTCCCCACCAACGCTAGTTTCCATTATGTCTGACAAGGAATGCACCGACCATCTTCATCTTCCAGTTCCCGTGGTCGAAAAAGCCTGCGTGCGAGCTAAGTTAGTGATCGATCGATTTAAATGGGGATGGCTATATTTATCAATCAACTGATTAGTTACTTGCTGAAATCTATCTATCTATCTATCTATTATCTATCTATCTATCTAATATATACTAAAAGTTCATGAAACATCCTAAAAACGCTCCTAAATCGACACATGGCACCCCTAAAAACGCTCCCAAGCTGCCAAGTGGCGCTCTAATAAATTATATAAACATCTAACCATTGATTTTTCACTTAACTTGGTGGACCCATCAGTTTTGACCATTAGATTAAATTCTCATCTCTCCACCCTAATATACGATGGTTGCATGCTTTGGTCCCACCAAAATAATTAGTTAAGAGTAAACAAACGCAGAGAATCAGTTATTTCTCTCCCAAAAAATCACCGCAGTATTAATTCTTGGAAAGAAAACCGACGTTGTAGATTTAATGCAGGAGCCTGGGTGTGTGCCTCATCCAAAAAATTATACCATCGAAAACTTTTTAAGTGAATATCACCTTTGCGTAAAAAAAGTGAATATCACTAACTGCTCTAAACTATTTACAGAGTTAGGTTCAGATTCATCAATATTGCCCTCAATAGTTAGTTTCTGATTTTTCATGTTTCTGTTTGATTACCAGGCCTAATGAAATTTTCACGGATGCTAAATCTCACTACATTAAATTCTCATCTCTCCTCCGTAATATATGACGGTTTCATGCTTTGGTCCCACCAAAATAATTAATTAGGAGTAAACAAATGCAGAGAATCAGTTGTTTCTCTCCCAAAAAAAAATCAACAAATAAATTTTCAGATGCAAAGCCATAGGAAAAGAAAGCAATGCGCCTCTAGCTTACTTTTTCGACCAATATCAACGACATCCATCTACATTTTTTCAGGAACGAGCAGCAACAACCAAGGTTGAAACAATCCTAATCGTATCAAACAGGTGAGTGATGCAAGCAGCAACTTCCATCTTTTTATTGTTTGATCTCTTAACATAGCCTTCCACTTCTCTATTTTTTTAAGCATATAATTTCGCTTTTTTACCTACAATTTTATACTACTCCTTGGTGATGTTGTTCGTATTCTGATCTGTTGCTACTAGCTTCTACAACAAAGCGATATATCAAAGCTCTTGCCTCTTGGACAATATATTCACTAATTAACATCGGGTATTTGGGTGCTGTCAGTTTATTTTTGAGCACTTAGTCAAGACGTCTTGATGTTGCGTGCTTTGCCACCAGAAATTTGTTAATTGATTTTTTAGATAATCATTTTGGAAGGGTAATGCATGCCGCTTTTTTAGGAGAAACATATTACAAACACATGAGATTATATACACACGCGTACACTTATCCATAGAAAACATATTCGAGAGACTGAGCTAATGATATATCTTCAAATTAGTGAAGTCATCATAAACGCCTCGCTATTGATAGGAATGTTGCCTACTACAAGAATAATTAGCCATAAATATGAGACCCATGTCAAGTCTAGATCTTAAACCTAGATGGGTAAGTTCCACCATAGGTAACTAACCAGCCACACTCACTAATTGTAGATAATATGGAGCCCCTCTTCCCTCTCCTTAACTCCTTTTTTCCATACATTATTTGAGATAAATGTAGTATATAAATAATAAATAAACTATTGCAATTTTTAAATTATATATACAATTTTTTTATTCGACCACAATTATATTCTTTAGAATTAAATTAGTTCATATCGATTTGACCAATTGCGTTATATCTCACAGACAAAAAAAACACGAAAACATATGTTATAGTGTCATATATCACATTATAATCATAAATAATTAAAATTAGCTCGCATATGTTTGAAAATAAAGTTTACTAAATTATATTATTTACCATTAACTTAATTTATGATCTATATTAACTATACTTTAATCTGTAAAATAAAATTATATTTTAGGTCATATTTTTATTCTTGGTCTGTAATCCAAACGGACATGAAAATTATAAAAAAAGATGACAGTATGGAGTATATATCACTATATATTCTTTATCGGTTATAATAATATGTACCATTAAATTAGATTTACAATATAACAAGAAATATGTCATATCTTTGCGCTTTACATAGCATTTGAGAATTATAACAAAACGTGAAAAAACAATTTAATGATATGGGCAATATCATCACATAAATATGCTTACTATGTAGGGTGCACTCTATTTGGCCCATATCAGTTCACAAATATGCGCGACTAAATTAGATTTACAATATCAACAAGTAGCAAGTCACATCCGGGGCCTTGCATGGCAATCAAGAATTATGACAAATCATGATAAAAAAAATAACAATATGGATTATATGATCGTATAAATATACTTATCATGTGGATTCCAATCTATTCGGACTATACGGGGATAATCTAAAATGTCAATTCAATTTACTAAATCATGTATAAGTTGTACGTTTTGTAGACTACACCCTAAATATTAAGTAAAATGACAGATGGAGTACATGTCGTGTTTTCTCCCCTTTGATTTCTATTAAATACGTATGGTATGTGGGTATTTTGTATATACTAAGTTTGGTTAATTAGGGAACATAAACAATACTAAAGTTATATATGATAATTCATGCATTAAAAATACACTTCATAACAAGAACGTACTTAACAAAAATATACTTTAGTCTATGGTGCTTAAATATTTATAAATTCTCTAAACATACTAATTATTTCTGCTCTTATTTCAAACTAAATTCATTTTCTCCACATAATATAAGAGATCATATGAGAAAAAAAGAGGAGGGAGAAGAAGTAAATAGAAGTCTGCCATTAAACATATAGAATAAAGACATCTATAACATACAAGAAAATTTGTTGATTAAGGTTTATAAACTCCAAATGTAAGATATGCTAATTTCTAAAGAAAACACACACATGGTACACATAATAGTTCCATATGAAGCAACACTATTGTTGTGAAACAATAGTTTCTCATAAATTAAAAACCACATGGTTTAAATAAATTTGATTTAGAATTTATATGTTGAAAGGTAATTAGAAGAAAATTAAAAGCGACGTTCACAACAATCTCAAATAAATTATTGATAAAAAACATGTTTAGAAATAGAGTAAAAAAATATTTTAAGAAATACTCATCCACACATAAGTATTCATAATTAAAATTCAAGCAACATTAAATAAGGTGTCCCACGCATGTGCGCGGGCTACCTTTCTATTTATCATAGAAATGATATTTGCTGGTCGGCTGATTTCCACAATAGTCCCGATTCTAATAAGAGCCGAGACTAAAAATTGTTTTTAGTCCCAGTTAAAAAAAATTTGATCTTTAGTCCCGGTTAGTGTTACCAACCGGGACTAAAATGATCTTTAGTCCGGATTCATCCCCTGTCAGAGGCCTGTCAGGGGGCTAAGGATCTTTACCAACCGGGACTAAAGATCACCCCTTTAGTAATACCAACCGGGACTGAAATTCAATCCGTCGTATATAATCCTTCTAACTTATCCTCACATTCTATTGCAAAGTCTTTCTCACCTATCTTCCTCCTCTCTCCCTCTCCTCTCTCTCTTATCCTCTCCTCTTTTCTTGCTCTTATCCACTCTTTCCTTGCAGAGGTATGCAGTAGCAAAGCGGCGGAGGCAGCCGGCGCGGCGCGGAGGGCGGGCAGAGCCTCTGAGTTTTTTTTTTAGAATTTTTTATTCAGATCTGAGATGCATTTGATTTGTGCGTAATGTGATGATTTTTTTAAAACTAGTGATGTAATTTTTTAAAGAATTTTTGATGTATTTGGAGATGATCGATTTGAGGATTTGGGGAAGATCCTTTTAATCTATAATGTGATGATCGATTTAGGATTTCGCAATTTGGGGATAATTTGAAAATGGAGTAAAATCAATATTCAATGTTAAAAACAATGAAAAAAGAAGAAAAAAAAAGCACCCGGACCTAGCCTGGCTCCATTTTTAATGGGACTACAAATGGATTTTTGCGCCCGGTTATTTCACCGGGAACTAAAGATGGCCGGTTGTATAATTGGGAGTATATAGGGGGTTCCCAACCGGGACTAAAGCCCCTTTCTCCAGTAGTGTGAATGTTAATCACTTCTTTTATAAACAAGATTACTTTAAAATTCGTGCAAGCTCTAGCGCTACTTATTTTTCTCTCTTCCCTCCCTTCCCTGATCATCCATACTGTTGCAGGTTCACACCCCGACTCCCATCCCTCCATCACGATGGCACCACAAGGCCTACCAGCTGCTCACTCCGCCTTCCCGCCGTCTCCTATCTCTTCTTCGGCACCATCATATTTTCTCAACCGGTGTGGATTCTTCCAATCTACCTTTCATCTACTATCTTCGGCAGTTCACGTGATCAAATTGAATCCGCTACACCGCCCCCTAACTACTCCGGCTAGATTCTCCCTCACAGTAATCTCTGAGTTTGAAAACCCAAATTCAACCTATCACAGTAATCTAAATTCACCTTGAGTTTGAAAACCTCACAGTAATCTCTGAGTTGTACGATTCAAGCGACAAGTCCTCGATCGATTATGTTAAAGGCAAAAAAAACACGTTTCAACGATATCTGGTTGGTGCTCTAAAGTCGCTAGTCCTATCAATAAATTTGTACTCCTGTTGTCTTATATTTATTGGGAGTTCGAAAATTTTCTTAACGTACATGTCATTTGCCGTGAAGTGCGTGCTCGACTAGACAAGAATATTGCCAAGTTTTACTGGCCTTTAGGACATTTCTAGACTAAATAAATAGAAGGGCCAATGTGTCTCTACCATGATATGAATATTCTCCTTAGAGAAAATGCTTTATTTCTAGCATATGCATAATTGCGTATTGTGTTCAAACCAACGTGAGGTTGTATACTTGTTTTGCTTCCTCATATTTTACATTGGTGGAGAAGTGGTTTTACTTCCGGTTCGTAACCCCCTATAGTCCCGGTTTTTCAACCGGGACTACAAATTCGGGACTAAAGATTGTTATATTTAGTCCCGGGTGAAATAACCGGGAGTAAAAATCCATTACCAACCGGACTAAAGATAGAGCCAGCCTAGATCCGGTTACTCCTTTATTCTTTTCTTTTCTTCATTGTTTTTAATATATTGATTTCACTCCATCCCCGCCCCAAAATCCCAAATCAGTCATCCCCAAATCGTAAAATCTCAAATCGATTATTACCTCCAAATTCTCAAATCCTCAAATTGATCATCTCCAAATACATCACAACATCTTACAAAAATTATACCACAACTTCTACAAAATTCATCACAAATACATCACATATTTACATCATACACAAATCAAATACATCTCAGATCCGAATAAAAAATCCTCAAAAAAAAGAAAAAAACTAAATCCGGCCTACGCCCGCTTCCAGGCCGCCTGCCCCGTACAGGCCGCCGCCTTGCCGGCCGCCGGCGCGCCGCCGTGAGGCCGCCCGGCCCGGCCACGCGAGGCCGCCTCCACGCCACCCGGCTGCCACCGCGCGAGGCCGCCGCCCGACCGCCTGAGAGGTTGGGAGGAGAGAGGAGGGGGCGGATCCAGAAGAAGAGATGGGATGAGGAAGAGGAAGAGAGCTAAGAGATGGGAAGAGGAAGGGGAGCTAAGAGATGAAGAGGAGGAAGAGGAGGAGATAAACTTATTAACTGACCCGTGCGCTCAGTCCTCTCGATCTCTGCCCATGCCTTGTCCTCTCCGCCCATGCCGATCGATTTTCCTGGTTGGTGTTACCAACCGGGACTAAAAATAAATCTTTAGTCTCAGTTGATAACACTAACCGGTACTAAAAATAAATGATGGGTCTGACACCGCCTGCCCTATTTTGAACCGGGACTAAAAATGATCTTTAGTCACCAACCGGAACTAAAGATCAAAAATTAGCTCTAACCTTTTGAACCGGGACTATTGTGATATTTGGTCGACCGATCAAAGATGGTTTTTTCAGTAGTGGTACTCACATTTTGACTTACATTCATACAGAGGAAGGCGTATTTTTTCTGGCGTATTTTTTCTATCTAGCTAGGTACATGCATATGCAGGGCCTGCTCTTCTGCCCCTCGGGCTCAATAATGGTGAACAAATTTTGTGGGCGTACACAATTGAAATTTTACTTAGCACGACGTGAGGTTGTTTCACCTAGCTTGGTTGGATCCGATCCTTTCGCTCCACGTATTTGTTTCAAAAGCACCTCGAGTATATATATACACCTATAAAATAGGTGGCGGCACTAATATTGCTAGCTAGCTCTACGTGATTAATCCACGTAAGTCCAAAATTTTCTTTCCGCTTTCTGCAGCTGCCGCGCCACGAGACTGCAGTCCACGACTACTCCACATGCCAACCGCATAAATTTCTTTCCATTTTCTGTTAGCTACTAGTATGCCACGTTCACTGCATATGCCACGTTCTGTGATCCGGCCCGTTATTTCGTCCTGCATGCATTATGCTCGGAATTCAGGATAAAAGTCGACGTGCGTCCGTCGGCGACCACGATATCAGCACGTACGCCACGCCACACGGCCGGTCCTACGGATTAGAGCACACTGTACTGTATATATGCCCATGCGTCCGTTGTGCATGCCTGACAGCTCCCCGTTTTTGAAGTGATTGCGGAACGCTGATGTGATGATTAACTTTGTTCCTATAAAGTTTGGTGTCGTGGACTCGCGGTACAAAACGAAAAAGGTTAGGTCTCCTAACAAACGCCCTTTGAAAGTTTTTGCAGACTTTCAGGTTAAAAACGTGGGGAAGACAAACTACTAGCGTACGTTTATTGACCAACCGTACGAACAAAAGTCGTTGCTCGCGCAGGACCAACAAAGGCGACGTGATCGAACCTTTGATGTTTGAGTCCTTTTTGACCGCGCTGTTGACAAAAGCTCGGTTAAGCCCAGTGATTACTATTCCCTCTATCCCAAAATATAAACATTTTTAAATTTTGATATGGTCTCCAATATACTATTTTGACCAACAATATATAAAAAAGTAAGATGTTTCAAATAAAAATAGTCAGGGCGGAGCTAGAGTCATTAGGGGATTCCTAGGAACCCGGTGAAAAAAAATTTGTAACTAAACCCCCTATTTTCACCATATGTACACCCCTCAATATAAATTTAGACACCCGTATCAACTTAAACTCGATATAAAGTTGAGTAAATTAAACAAGCGGCACCCTCCTCCATTTCGTTCTAGCTCCGCCCTGAAAATAGTTGCATATTATGATAGTTTGTTTAATGATAAATCTAGTAATATCGATTTTACACGAATAATTTTTTTATTTCTTTGCTATTAGTAATCAAAGCTAAAAATATTTGACTTAGCACTATGCTAAAAATGCTTATATTTTAGGACGGAGGGAGTAATAGAACAATACAGCGTTGATACATTAGAGAGTTTCTCGCCTTTCCATTTCGATAGTCTCATAGCTAAAGAAATACTCCACGGACTGGTAATGCTTATTGTTTTAGATAAAAACACAATCTTAAAATAACGATTTTAATCATTATTTTTATTATATAATAGAATTAAGATTTTGATAACCTTGCTTCAAATAGATACTACGGAATTTGGAAGTGGAAACCAATGGCTTGCCCTTAGGTTGTGTTCGAATATGCAAGTTACCAACTTGTATTTTCTCTTTTTTATGCTTTCCGAACTGCTAAATGTTGTATTTTTTTTTAAAAAAAGAAAAGTTGCTTTAAAATAATTCTTCTTGATCCATTTTTCAAGATTTATTAGTTGCTCCCTACGTCCCATAATACACGCAATTCAAGATTCAAACTTTAAAACATTTGATCTACAATTAGTATAATATGAAATGAATTCTATTTGTTAAAAA
Organism: Oryza glaberrima; assembly: GCF_000147395.1. NCBI lineage: Eukaryota > Viridiplantae > Streptophyta > Magnoliopsida > Poales > Poaceae > Oryza > Oryza glaberrima. The sequence continues at coordinate 24,179,790 of NC_068326.1, forward strand.
CTGTATCATTAGATTTGTATTTAAATTTACATTCATATGCTTATAATTGTTGCTATAAATCTTATAGTATATGAGAAATTAGAAGCTAAAGATTAGTTTTGGAGACTGTACCAACTTTATCCACGTGTTATATTATGGGATAGAGGAAGTAACACTTACTAATTATGAGCTAATGAGTCACGTCGTTTTTGCGTGTATAGAAAGAAGTTCTCAAGCCAAGCTTCTGAACGCAGCCTTAGGGCACTCGCAATGGTTATCTATAGGCTCTCTACAAGAGATCCATGTCAGCATATTTTCCTACTTGGAAGAGATTAAATAAAGAGGGAGAGCAAAGCTATCTACTAACCTGGAGATATTCTATAGAGAAAAACAAGGTAATGGATTAGAGAGCTATAGATACCCATGTAGACATACTATTGAAGAGGTTTACTATTAATCTAGTCTATTGCTGAGATGTACATGTTTTATAGATAGCACATTATTTTACCATTGCGGGTGCTCTTAATTCTTTACTGATTTAATCGTGGTAATGGCTGCGCGTGTGCACGCCGTTCTCTTTGTAAAGGCGTTCCTTTTTAGAGTCTTCGTTGCATTCGAAATATTGCTTCAATGGTGTACGAGAATAAAGATTGCTTAGGGTTGCAGCTAGCCGTGACATTAATTTTTCATGCCGTTTTCTTTTTATTTTTCTTTTTAAAATAATTATTAGGATATGTGTATTCTAGCTATAGGCACACAGAGACTGGGAATTAATGTTCTTGGAGCAATTGTATCCAACTAGAAAAATATCTGTGCATTGCAACGGGTGAAGTTTTTTTAAATCTTATAACTGTTATAATGGTTATATGGCTTAGATAGGGCGAACTTGACTGTGGGAATTCGATTGAATTTTTTTTCTAGAAAATCATGAGCTGCAATTAGGAGTCTGACTTTCACCTCAATATATAGTATGCGAGTTTTTTTAAAGAGATTTCTGATACAACTCTTTTTTATTTCTAAAAGCAAACAAACTTAAAATCTGACTCAAACACGGATGTGTATTTCTAAAAGAGAACGAACTTTAATAGTCGACTAAAACACGGATAACGTACCAAAATACCGACACAAACATCTTCAATTTTTATAATAATAGAGATATGGACTCTAGATTTTTTTCAATATTCTTTATTTCGAAAGATTTCTAGCTTGCTTTGCTAATTTGTGTTTTGCTAGGAGTATGTACTTATCGACACGGCATGTTCTGGTGCAATTCGAAAGCGGTGCAGATTTTGGTTTCAATTGGTTTATCTCTCACGGTTTCCAAAGACAATTGTGTCTTGTCCCTTTTTTTTCTGTATATACCATGGATACAATACGAAAATGGTATTAAAAAATACATTGTCCGTTTCTGATGTCCTAATATCGTAGTTTTTTTTTTCTTTTTTCTATCCGCAAGTATATTGGATACAATACAATAGAAAGCTACTCCCTTCGTTTCACAATGTAAGTCATTCTAACATTTTCCACATTCATATTGATATTAATGAATTTAGATAGATATATATGTTTAGATTCATTAGCATCAATATGAATGTGAGAAATGCTAAAATGATTTACATGGTAAAACGGAGGGAGTATATTAGGAAAACCTTGATTTCAGTGCCTTAATATATTTGTTTCCATTTCCATATAATCCTAATATCCTTTGATTTTTTTTATTTTCTTTCAATTAATGTGAGAATTTTTAGACCGTTAGAGCGAACGTTGAGGCTCTTTTTTCTATTACTTTATTAAGTTAATAGATTCATAATACAAATAAAGCATTTTTATATTACAAATATGGAAAAAAGATGATGTTGTGTGTTTTGAAAATTCCATTTGACGTACGTCCAAAACAACATACTTTCAAACCATCGATCGGTAGGGGTCATAGTCTCCTAAACTAGTTGTTCGCCTTCACTACCATCAGGGATGACGTATTGAAACTTTACCGTTTCGAAAATGACTCATGATGGTTGTACCATTTTCGAATTCGTTGATGTCTAGTACCATTTTCTTTTTCCTTCGTGAAAGATCTTTATTTCTCTTGATCCGTAATAGAAAAAAGGATATCTCTCATGAGGAAACAATAAACTCCATGTTCCTTTGGATAAAATCCCTGTTAGCAATTCGTGATGTGGATCGTCGTAGACAACAGCTACGCTCAGCATCAGCACCAGGCAGGCCGCGCGGTCAATCGTGCGTCGGATGATTTCCACAACTGCCAGAAACGTGTGCTACTGGCATTGGAACCGTCCAAGTTGAGGGCATATAGAAACTGTACTAATTCCATCACGACTTCATGATGCATTTTATAGCTAGCCTAAGAGTACTGTTTGCCCATTAAATTCGATTAATTAGTACGTCAGCTGAGCTCGTACGTTATCCAGGTTAGCTGCGAAAGATCGCCACATGACCAGCTGGACCAACCCAAATCCCACGCGCGTGCGCCGGAAAGCCACGCCTTATCCGATCCACAAAATAATATCAATTTTGCTTCGATTAAAATTTTGCTAATCCGTTCCAAGTGGTCTAGTTTGTTTACGTTTTTCTGTTGTTTCCTTGTGACCTCTGATAATTCCCGCCCGAATTGGCCAACCAGCAAGCCAGCCACAACGACCCACCGACCCCGAACTCTCGCTTTCTCCAACGCCCCCAACAACGGCCGACTCATCGCCAGCGCACGCACACCGGTCCGGACACTCCCTCCCGACGTGCCGCGACTGCGACCGACGGACGGTGCTAAATCTGCCCCCTCAAAAAATATATCGCCCCGCGACGACGACGAGAGATCCAGCCGCAAGGCGACCTCCTCAAGCAACCGCTGTTGGTTGGTACGGCCGCGCGCAACCGCACGCGCGTCGCGCCACTTGGCCGCTTTTTTGTAAGACCGCGCGGCAGATCGAGGTGGCCAAACTTCCGCGGTTTCTCAAGCGGTGGAGAGATTTGGCCGCCGGGCCGCGCGCGCGCCCGCAGATCGAACAAACGGAGCGCGCGGGACGCGCGTATGTGTGCGTGCGATGACGAGATCAGCTAGCTAGCTTAGCCGGGCGACGCGACACGTCGGAATGTGCTGGAGAGACCGCGAGCGGCGGGCGGAATGTGACGGCGACGGTGCGCCCGATCGATCGACCGGCCCGGCTCCGGGGGTTGGTGTGCGAGGACGCGGACGTAAACGCGAGCTTAGTCACGTCCAGATCGGCGATTAACTTGACCGGTACGTACGACGCCTACGTGCTGCCGGGCCAGCCGTAGCTCGCGAGGTCGCTGTATGCGCGTGCGTGCCATGGCACACAGGGGATTGCGCGGCATGGGCCGCGATATGACCCCTCCGGTTGTCGCGAGATCCTTTCTGTTGCTACGTACGCGCGCACCGGTCGCGTCATGGCACGGCCGGCGACATGCGGGAGCCAATGGTTGGGCCGCCGCCTGGATCGGATCAACGTGCCGCGATGGCAACGTACGTACGGGGCGAAAGCCGAAGACATGTCGTCGCTCTGGATCAATTCGCGATCGCTTGGTCTGTCCATTGGCGTTCTGCACACGTAGCGGTGTCGGTCGCTTTGTGTCCCGCTTACCAGAAAGTGGTGCTGTCTCGCGCCTCGTAGCATGCCTCTTATGGTTATTTCGAGCTAAGCTAGCTAGAGTAGTTTGTTTTGCTTATTAGCCAGGACGTTCTAGCTTTAATTTGAGGTGTGCCAATTGTGAGCTGCCAAGAGTACGCACGTACGCTTGGACAACAAAGGCCGAACACGTCGACCACCCAAACAGAACCAACCCGGCCGAAACCAAAAGCATGCTTACTTTTCTCACGGAAAGAAAATTACGTGCGATATGTCCTAGTCTTGCATGATATTTTTCAGGCGCCGAATCATTTTCAAGAAGAAAGTGATACGATTGGTTAATTTAATCGCCGAGATACTCGACAATCTTAGGTACATGCGCACATGCAGCGTTACTGACCCGCATGTGCAATTATACACATCTACTCCTATACTAAACCACTTGATCAAATAGCGCGCGCGCAAGTTGTAATCCTGGGGGTTTGCGTTAAGCAGAGAGCCGCCTCGAGCCCCGATCCCAGTAACTACCAACGGCCGTGGCGGGGCCCGGTGCGCCACCAGCGGGCCACGTGCTCCCGGGCCTCCCGGGCTGTCGGCAGGATAGGCAACGTGGTGGGCGCGGCCGCGCATGCACCTACCAGCGGGCTACTAGGCTACTGCTGCGCGCGTCGTGGGTCCCGGGAGCCAGTCGTCCACCGCTGCATTACGTGGCGCCTCGTACGTCCCACCTCCTGGAAAGCGACGACGCCCTGGCTCGCAGGATCTCACGGGGCCCGGCCGGCGCGCGGGCGCACAAAAATCCCAGATTTGGCGCTGCTCTCTGTGGCCTGGCTCTCCTCCTTCCGGTGGTGGATCGTCACGGGGAGATCGGTGCAAATAGGCCATATTACTGTTACACTGCACTGTAACCTACTCGCCGCACACTAGTGCGGTGTGCTGCTGCACTGCGTAGCATTAGCATGGATCCGATTCAGGTGCAGTAGCCAGTGAGACTACAAAATAAGCAGTCAAACTAGCATCGTATGATTTAAAATGGACGTCCCAGATATATCCGAGCACTGTAGCTAAACACTGTAGTGATTTACTGTGGAAAGTTACTGTTCTGATTTTACTGTGCCAAATCCGTTTTGACAGTTAGATTTTGACATAGAGGGCTCAGATTATGTGCAGTAGTTACCATGCAGTCCTAGTAGCTACTGCATTTGATCTCAATCCCATTAGCATGTAGTGCTATCTATCTGCTACAGTATGTCCTACTTGCTTGGGTGGTCATGTTTCCTTTTTTTCACTGGGCCGGGTGGTCATGTTTCTGCACGAAACTTTGGTACCACTGGTCCTTCCTATATCGTCTTAATACGTACATGTAGTCCATTATCGCTATAGTATGTATGTGTGTGTATATGATGGTGTAGCATCACCAGAAGATATCTAAAAAATTATCTCTAAAATCTTTTCTCGGGAATTTGTAACTAGTTACTCAGTCTCAGAATATTTTTAGATTCGTAGCTAAAAATTATTATATTTTTATACGGATGTCGTAAGATTTAAAGAAGAAAATATTTTTCTCTAGGAGATTTTATAAATTTGTGATCACTCTTTTGTCATCCGTGCATTCACTTGTCCACCCCCTCACAATTGTGTAACGTGTACGTACTTGTGAGAGCGATGACTCGCGACTACATGCTTTAAGTTTTTGGTTTTTTACTGGGCATTATTGGATTTTATTTTTATAACAGAAAGTTTGACATTTTAGGATTAAGATTGATTTCGAGAGTTTGTTGGTGGTTTTTTTAACTATACCTGTCTACTTCACTCGTCAAATTACTGTAGAAACATCATCGGTCAAGCCACGATCAGATAGAAATCCACGAAATTATGGCATCTCTATCGTGTATACCCATAAATATATCATATATCCATACAGTTTTCATTTTTCTAATAGACCAGCAAGCATGTTTTCAGAAGTTCCTTTTTTGAAGACTACGGAGAGAGAGAGGAAGTGTAAGAAATGGCATAGCAGTGTACTCTGAAAGACTGCGAAACGCGGGGACAATGGTCACTGCTTCACTGGAGCACACGAGATCCTGCAAGGCTGCAATCCAGCGCCGCGGGTAATGGACGTGCAGTGCGGCCATTGCCATGCATGTGGCGCGCACATTGCCTGAGCATCTCTCGCGCAGGCGTAGCGCCATCGGAGGCTAGAATTTTGGGGATTAATATCATGGCTTCTGCCTTGGCCCTGTAGGTTTGGTCTCTCGCTTTGCAAGAGTCCAAATGGTTGGACTCCTTAATGGAAGCATGTGATCGTTGTCTTCTTCCTCATCTACGACCATGGGCGCGCGACACATCATGATTCGTGCACGCTTGTTGCTTGGACCGGCGTTGCTTAAATGCCCTGCAATATTTTCACCTCCTTTCCGACAGGAAAAAAACTGCCACTTGTGGCGCTGTACACTTCTACACCTTTATTTTCTATACACTTATAAGGTTCAACATTTAGTCCAGTCAAAGAGTAATTTTCCACAGCTTGTCAAACTTAATCTGATAACATTAATTATCCATGGTGCACACTGCAAATTAAATTTCTGGTTCATCAGGGTCAAGCCATGGTCCCATGGATGCAAAAGACATCATTAAAAACTCAATCTCCTTAGTTTTTTTTGTCAACTGTCAAGGGCCAATCGGTTAATAAAGTTTTGTGTCCAAGAATTCAGCAAACACTGTTAGATCTTGATTTGGTGGCCTGGTTTCCTTTTTATCTGTCCCTGCAGGTCGCCACGCACGCTTACTAGCTAGCTAAACTGCCATCATGATAGCATTGACTAGATCCTCCATGCGGATCCGAGGCACGGTCCGGTTTAGTTCGCGAAAAGAAAATTTTTAAGTCTTAGAATGAACGTTTAACTGGATGTCGAAAGGTATTTTCAGACACGAATGAAAAAGCTAATTTTATAATTCGCCTGGAAACCGCGAGATGAATCTTTTGAGTCTAATTAATCTGTCATTAGCACATGCAGGTTACTGTAACACTTATGGTTAATCATGGACTAATTAGGCTTAAAAGATTCGTCTCGTGATTTCTATGCGAACTGTGTAATTAGTTTTTTGTTTTATCTACATTTTTTTAGTTAATGGAATATAATATCCCGGCCTTTGCTCAAGAAGAGCTACAGCCAATTATTACAAAGTAGCACTCGAGATAATAGTATAGTTCAAATAAAATAGAACACACTTAAATAGGAAAAGCCAAAATAAGGAGAACACATTTATTCCAGCCTATGTGTGAATCTCCATCCATAGGTGGCATAAAGTTACATAACCATTGTCTCCAACTTGTGACATGCAACTTTCAGAAACTCTCCATCTTCATCACACCTTTGTAATTGTGCTCAAAACCGGAGCCAATGAGTTGCCCTAAAAATTACCTGCATATAGGAAATAGATGGTGATTTGTCAAAAACCATATCATTTCTACTCAACCATAGAGCCCAACAAATGGCCGAAGCTCCGACAAGTATCAGTTTACTCTTTTTCTTGTCAACCCCCAAAAGCCACATATCAAAAATATGAGATATACTAATAGGAAGGTTAAAACCAAAAGAAAACTAAACTGCTCTCCATATGAATTTTGCATAATGACAATTCTTGAATAGACTCATTATTCATACAAAAATAACACCTCAAGCTGCCGTTCCAATTCCGTGTCGCCAAATTGTCCTTAGTTAACACAACCCCTTTAAGCAAGTACCACATAAAGATCTTAATCTTAAGTGGCATCTTAAGCTTCCAAATACACTTATTTCTCTCAACATAGCCATTATTAATTAAAGCTAGGTACATTGATCTTACCGAGACCTACCGTTCTGATGGTAGTTCCATCTGAAACAATCAGAAAAACGATTCAACTGGATATGCACAATATAACCGCACAACTCATGCCAATATACAAGATTCTTACCAACTAAAACTCTTCTGAAAGCAACATTAAGCGGAACAGAACCCATAACAGTGGCAATAGAAGATGATCTCCTTCGGACAATAGCATATAAAGATGGATATTTATCCTTCAAGGCCAAGTTGCCTAGCCTATCTTCCCAAAATCTAATTTGTTCCCCATTATTAACAATCCAAGAACCCATATATTAAAAAAGTACTCTTGACTTTCATGAGCCCTGACCAAAAATGAGAATCACCTTGTTTCTTTTCAACTTGGGTTATAGACTTATTATAAAGATACTTCCTCTTCAATAAGTCTTGCCAAACCTCTTCCTCATTTATTAGCTTATACAACCATTTACTCAAGAAACATTTATTTTGTATTTCCAAATTATGTATCCCAAGGCCCCTCTGGTCCTTGGGTTGGCAAATAATATCCCATCTAGTAAGCCTATACTTTTTCTTATGATCACCCCCCTGCCAAAAGAACTGTGATCTATAATAATCAATTTTTTGAAGAACCCCTTTTGGCATCTCAAAGAAAGATATCATAAACATAGCTAAACTCGAGAGAACAGAATTAATCAAAACCAATCTACCCCCAACAGACAGGTGCTTACATTTCCAACTACTAAGTTTTTTTCTCAATTCTTTCTTCAATAACTTTCCAATCTTTATTAGAGAGCTTCCTAAAATGCATTGGAATTCCTAGATACTTAATAGGAAAAGAGCCTAACTTACAACCAAAGATATTAGAATATTGATCATAACACTCCTTTGCCTGACCAAAACAAAATACTCCTTTATCTGCATTTAATGCTCCATACATGTGTCCAAAGATTCGATGTGATGTTTATGAAAAAAATTTGGAAACTAAACAAGACCATAATTAGTGTACTATTGAATTGATGAACTTAATTCTTAAATTGGTTATGTATCATCTCTAAGTTTTCTGATCATGTGAGTGTTCTATTTGAATAACGACTTAGCTGCGGCTCGTATCAATGTATCACGCGGTCTTCTATCTTTATTTTAATTATTAGAGCCGCTGATTCCATATCCCACTAATTTAATCAGATAATGCTCCCGCCTTATTGTTAAAAATAAATAAATTTGTTTATCCTTAGTTGATTGACTAATGATAACAATAACTTTCTATATGCGGGATAAAATGGAACTCAGTTTGGACATACTAGGCAACACATAAATTTACTGTTTTGCTCACCCACCCGAGGAGACAGTAGCGCCAGAAAAATACATGTCACCACGTCAGGGAGCCAAAAAAACTATTAAAAAATATTATAAAAATTGAAAATATTTTCGCTAGAATTTTAATAAGTCATTCATGTTTGAATTGGTTTGAATTTATTTCATTTTTAATTTTATGTTTCTGTCAAATCCGTAAGAATCAATTTTACTTTCGAAAAGAACATGCCAACGCCAACTGAAATAAAGGATAATCGAAGTTGCTGATTTCGTCCGTTATCAATTCATGCCTGACTTGAGATAAAGTTGGACGACAAATTGAGCTCGTGTTTGAAGGCCTCATTGTTTGGCTTATGCTTATTCCTATAAGCCAAATCTTAAATTTTAGAACTTAATTTTGAATTTGACTTTTTGATTTTTATCATACTTTATTTTACAGCATTTGCTTTTGAGTCGCTAAGAACATGTATATAGAAGATTTGAACACAAAATAGTCTTTTATTTGATAATAAGTGATTCGGATAAACACATGAATAAACGAAACAATGGGCTTTAATTATTTATCCACCGACACATATGTACAAATTAAATTGGTTCGACGTGTTACAACGCACAGACATCTTTTTTAGTATTAAAAAACTAGAAAAACGATGTGGGTAGAGGTATTATAAGCTGATGATATATACTACTACTAGCATACCTTATCATTTATCAGTGCCTGTCTATAACAGTCATTAGTGCCAATTTTAAAATCGGCAAGGAAAAAATATATCAAAAATACATATGATTTGTCATTCATGCAAATACATTCATATACACTAATTCAATTCAACAATAGGAAACAAATTCTCATCTAGGACCGATCTGAACTAACAAAATTACCAACTATCAACCAAGAACACCTATCCACAACATATCATCATCATCATCAAACATGTCTCCCCACAACACAAAGAACAACACAAAAAAAAGGATACTTACAAGACATAATAGTCGTGATGGAGCTGGCACTGTAGAAGCTCGACCTCGTCCTCCCATGTCTCCTTGAGATCGCCACCACTTCAAATCTAGCCATTGTTTTTGCAACAAAACTAACCACCGTTGTCGCGGATTTAGTCGTTGTTGCTCCAGATTGGTTCGTCACCGTCGCCAATCAAGCCAGCGTGATGCAGATTGGGTCGCTACCGTGCAAATTGAGCCACCAACACTTGAGAGCATATGTATTCATTGGGCCCGTGCCTTTTTTTCCTCTTGGTCCGACCGCCAAAGCCACATCAACGCTGGATCTTGTAGCCACAAGCTCTAGGCGGCCAAATCTGGCCGTCCAGTACAAATATCCTCTATTGTCGATTGTCATCATCGCTTCCATGCTCAGAGGATAGAGGAGAAAGAGGGCGCTAGTCTTGGCCTCCCCGGCAGTGAGACACCACCAAGAAGGAAGAAGTGAAAGCGTAAAAGATTGAGACGGGCATCACAAAGAGAGAGAGAGAGAGAGAGAGAGAGAGAGAGACTTGTGTCTTGTGTGTGCCTAGGGAGATCACGGTCTTGGTGTATTTCACGGGTTTGACTAGGCATATAGTGTCAGGTCCTTTCACGATCTGATGTTGATAAGATCCTATCACATTAGTTCGTAGCTGGAACCGGCAGTGATGTTTGTCCCCGTGCCCATTTTTAACTGGTCGGTACTCATAGGGCATCACAATTAACATGTTTTGTAGTATTGATGGCATGTTGACATGTATATGACGGCCCCCGTTTGGCATAGCTCTAACTCTCAACTCCAACTTATCTAGAGCTGGAGCTGTGCCAAACGGTACAAATTCTATATTTTTTGGAGCGAAGTTGGCAGAGTTGCTCCACAAAATTGTACTATGGGGGTGGAGCTAGGTTTTTGCTACTCCACAGCTTCACTCCACCCCAAAAGACCCACTATCCTTTAATGTTTTAGTGTATTTTACGCAAAAATACCACTGAACTACCCCTACCAACCTTCTCTCCTCCCCCATCTTCCTCCCAAGTCCCAACCTAGCTACAAGCTATGGCGACGGCGGTGGGCGGCAGGCGCATGAGGGTAGTAGGGCGGCGGGACGACACGCGGGCAGCGGGTGGCACGCGGGGTGACGACGTGTGGAAGGCGCACGGCCGGCGGTGGGTGGCGCGCCTGGGACTGGGCAGCTGGTGGCTGGGGATTCCTTTTTTTTTTTCAAATTTTTCAGATCTAGAGCTGAAAGCTGGCCAAACACTTTTCAACAAGTCTCCAACTCCAACATGAGCTAGCTCCTAGTCTCCTACTGGAGTAGGAGTTTAGAGCTAGGAGTTAGAGTTTGGAGCCGTACCAAACGGGGCCGACATATATCGTCTGAACAACTACCATTGAACATTAATTTCTATCTTTTGTTTCTATAGTTCTTTGGGATCTGATATTTGACTTTCTTTAAGGTGGTGGAAAAAGAGAAAAACACATATCATCATTTGTTAATAGTGGGTATAAATTTAAATTCTGCTTGTCATATCTTCAGATTATAGCAACTTGGTTTTAAATTAGAGATTTTTAGTTTAATTTTATGATTAATTCGAGTATGTTTTTTTTTCATCGCTTTCGTTTGCACGGTTCTCTTTCTATGATAGCTAAGAAAAGACAAGTAAAAATACATCATACATCAATATATTATATTATTAGTACTACTACTACTCCGCTACCGCTACCGCTACCACTGCTACTACGGTCTTCGAAAATACAAAACCGCTTTGGTTTATTGTACAGGAAAGCCAATTGTGGTCTATATATAACAACATATCTAAGACCCATCGAGCTTATAGCAAATACATTTCTCAAGTAAAAAGCATTTGTTAATACCTGTATGGTGCATAATATGGACAGTCCAGGCCAATTTATTTGAGTTACAGTTGATTTTCACCCTAAACTAGAAAATAAATAAATTAGTTCTCTCTCAAGACTTTTAAAATGATAAGATCAGATAAATAATATTATGTACCCTGTCTTCTAGTTTGACGGTGATTTTCGTTTGTAAAAACTCTCACAAGGATAAAACATAAGCCCACTGAATAGCCAATGCTAAAAAAAAAGTACTCCATCCATTTCAGGTTATAAAACGCATTGACTTTGGTTAAAGTCAAACTGTTTTAGGGCCCCTTTGAATCAAAGGATTTATATAGAAATTTCATAGGATTCAAATCCTATAGGAAATTTTCCTATTTGACCCTTTGATTCAAAGGATTAAAGCTTTTCAAATCCTATAAAATTCCTATGGAATGGTACATTGCATGTGGATTTTGGAGGAAATGTAGTAAGAGCTTCAACCTCTTGAAAATTTTCCTTTGAGTCTATCTCTCTCATCCGATTCCTGCATTTTTCATGCGCTCCAATCAAACGACCATTCCTGTGTTTTTCTTGTGTTTTGCAATCCTCTGTTTTACACTTCAATTCCTATCAGAATCCTGTGTTTTTTCCTATTCCTCCATTTTTTCAACCCTACGATTCAAAGGGGCCCTTAAGTTTGTTCAAGTTTATAGAAAAAATAGTAACATTTTCAACCGAAGACAAATTTATTATGGAAATATATTCAATTATAGATTTTATGAAAACTAATTTAGTATTATAAATATTACTATATTTATTTATAAACTTAGTCAAATTTAAAACAGTTTAATTTTGACTATAGTCAAAACGTGTTATAACATAAAACATCGAGGGAGTAAGACCTTGTTTAGATGGGACTAAAACTTTTAAGTCCCTATCACATCGGTTGTTTGGACACTAATTATAAATATTAAACGTAGACTATTAATAAAACCCATCTATAATCTTGGACTAATTTGCGAGACGAATCTATTGAGCTAATTAATCTATGATTAGCCTATGTGATGATACAATAAACATTCTCTAATTATGGATTAATTAGGCTTAAAAAATTTATCTAGCAAATTAGCTTTCATTTATGTAATTAGTTTTATAAGTAGTCTATATTTAATACTTTAAATTAATATTTAAATACATATACTAAAGTTAAAGTTAAGTCCCTCGTTCAAACAACACCTAAAAAAACAGAACCTCTCGTAGATATCTACCCCCGCACCGGCCACCGGGGATCTAGACAAAGACCGGGAGATCGGTAAATCTCACCCTGGGAACACCGGCATATATAAAAACGACGAAACGTAACGCGGCGGCAGCGGCAGCGTACGTGCAGTGGCAGCGCCGCGCGAGACCAAGATCAATCGAAATACCCGCGGTACGCCACACGTCAGTACGTGGCGCCGGCCAAAAGTTTGGATGTGGGCGTAGCAACAAGAGCAAGTTTTTGGATGTGCGCGCTCGATCGCTAGCGCTATCGATCTGCTCTTACCACGAATCAACGTGCGTTGTTCTCTCGGCAAATCGAGCCACTCACACGTCGTCGTCGGCGATCTTTATCTCGTACGTGTGTGAAAGCGCCACGAGCGAACGATCTGGTTAGGTTAGCTTTATATGCCAGGATAATTAGGAGATACTTCCAGTGCACATGAAAGGATCCCATTCTCGACACATCACAGGTTATAGTCTTCGGTCGACAGCGAAATGTGTAATACCGTGCGTACGTCACGGCGAATTGGACTAGAATGTGCGTTGATCAAATCACCCAATGCCCTTTTTTCACAAAAAAAAAACACTCAATGCCCTTTTTTCACAAAAAAAAAAATCCATTCAATTCCCACCCTAAACCAGCCACTACCATGCGTGCTACAATCCTTTTCCATTCTTGCATCAACCATATGTACTTCCTCAATTTCGTATTATAAATCGTTTATTTGTTTCTTGGTTAAATTTTTTTAAGTTTAATCAAGTTTATTAAATATATTTTTTGTTATGTACAACAGAAAGAATGTTATTTACAAATTAATAATTAGAAAAATGGCTGCTAGTGTGCACCTTTTCTCAGTGGGCTGATCAACGGCCAAACAGAGAGTTAACGTAACTGTTCACACCGATTTGCGAAGAGCCAATGCTTCAAGACCTTCTTACCTTTCTATTCAAGATGACAACACCACTATGAATAGTTTAGCCTGTGACAACTTCTTATCTCATATCCTTTTCTTTCAATGGAAGAAAGAATCGCCGACTGACCTCCTTTCGATCCACGACCTCATGCCGAGAGAGCGCTTTACCTAGCTAGTCATCAAAAAGGCCTTAATTTGCCCTCATTTACAAATATTCGAATCATCTCAGTCCTGTTCTTTCATTATTCATGCAAAGTACGTCGTCGTTGCACACGTAAAACAACTAATCAACAAAGCAACTTTTGCCTTTTGGGGTGGTCCGATTCCAATTATTCCACTGCGACCATTAAAACTCATGGCAAAAATTATTACTTGCATGAGTTGGCAACGGGTTCGGGTGATGCTAGTGGGGACCCGAGACTCGGAAAGCTGGACGACGAGTGAAAAATTCACCAGAAACCTTACACATTCTTTTAAGTAGATATAGAAATAAAAATCATGTACTCGTACACCGATATCGTATCGAAATAGGATGACGTGCCAAAAAAATTTGGGTACAAATATTTTTAATTTTTATAATAGTAGGGATTTTAGGTTCTTTTTTATGATGTAAAATTTCAAGTTCAGATTCATTACACATAATAAGAAAGGAAAAAAAAGGAGAGAAAAACTCACAATTTTTTGCACAATTAAAAACTATATCATGTTTTTCTCTCTTTTGCTATCACGAAAATATAATGAATTTAAATTTCAAATTTTGTATATAGGTTTAATAAGATTATAAGCACAAGTATGAATTTTTAGAACCTTTTGTAACATTACCAATAAAAAAGAACTTTTTGCATCATTTATGTTTGTGTAGGTGACATATACATCGACAATGCGATATGTCTTTGGTGATTTTGTTAATCTCAAAACCTATCATCCCATTTTTTATATGCTTAGAGCAAGTTTAATAGTATAGCCAACTACTAGCTCTAATTCATCTATAGCCAATCTAATAGCTCATTCATACAATAGTTACATACTACACTATTATAATACCTGGTCCCACCTGTCATACACACACTACGTCTTGGAGTCCGTGCTGCAGCTGGCTATAAATCTGTAGCCCGCTGCCCTTCTCTCTCCTCATTTATCTTCTTAAAATATATTTGCAGCTAGCTTATAGCCTGCTATTGTACCTGCTCTTATAGTGGTAAGTGTGCGTGTTTATATAGGTAAGTGCATGCACGTTTAAATATATGCGCGCCTATATAGAGTTTCGAAAAAAATATCAGCTGTAATCTTTGGCATAAAAAAAAGGTACTTGTCAAATGATAACGCCCAACCTTTCTATTTAAAAAATGATAGCACGCCCGAACCTAGTCTTAATGCGACTAGGGAAGATGGTGGTGTTCGATGGATTACGTGGATCCGTATTGGCACAAACTCAGCAGGATCATATCGAGGACAACAAGCAGCAGACTAGCAATGCAAACACGAGCCGGCATTCCATTAAAATCCTCGATCCATATACTGCAAGTAGTTGCCTAGTTGGTGTGCAGGGTCATGGCTGGCAGGTCGAGAATTGAATGGGAGAAATTAAGCATTTGCAGCGCAAGGTCTCCGAGATGACTCAGAGCCTGGTCAGGGTTTGGTCCAATATAATGTCCACAGTACAACAACATGCATGGACGGGTTCAGGGCTTACGACTCACATACGTGCATATGGGATTGGGACCAGCTGCAGTGGCTATAGCCTATTGCAATTTAAGCAGTTCTACATCCACCATTGGATCAGAAATTGACGTCCTAGATCTTTCCTGAATACTGTTCGCTGAAGACCGCACAAAGATCGTTCCTGTAGCAGGTAGTGTAGCAGTTACTGTAGTATCTGTTTCGACTGTTGATTGCCTTGATCCAATTACGGAAAACGATTTCAACTAAGTCTATGAGGCCATTCCCAACCCATCACACTAGACATAGTTTCCATAAACTCTACATCATCAAGAAACTAGTACTAGACACTACTTTTCTATGCTTTAATTTAATGCTACTTATCTCACATGATGTCTTGTATATTGTGTAGAAACCATGTCTCATGGTTTCCTTCTATTTCCTCATTTATTCACTTGCCATATTATTTTTTATCTTAGGTGGCAGCTTATTTAATGCTATGGATGGGTTGGGAATGGCCTGACTACACCGGATCCTTATCCGTGGATATGTACCGCCGTGGTTCCTTCTGATAGAGACATATATCGCAACACATTTTTTAACCAGGAGAAAGAAAAGCACACAATTTTTATTGGTAGATATATACTTCTAAAATGACTTTATGTAGAGAAACCGTTATGTTCCTTTTTTTTTTCAAAAGTACAACCCGCTTTAATACAGTAGTTCTGGTTATCTACCAATGGAAATGTATCTTGTGCATATAAGCCTAGGTACACACACCATGCACATCGATTATAACAAATGTCAAAAATTATAAGAAAATTGCACTTTCAATAATATTACCAATATATGTAGTCTCAACTTCAAATATATACATCATATTTTATCCATAACAAAAAAAAAAAAGAAAAATGATAGTTTTAAGAGATAGTATAAATCTGTTGGGATTTTTTTATTCTCAATGTATGATAAAATTGTATATATTTGTACATATTATCGGAAGTACATACTTCCGATAAAAATTACATAAAAAATTTGAACCGTTTAAAAAACTCATGTCGAAAAAAAAAATTATAGCTGTCAAAAGCTTCCCTAAAAATTTTCATGGCCGAAGCATCATGGCCACCCAGTAAATTGTTATAGTACTGATTAATCTGGCCAAAAGATGCTACGTGTATACACGTTGATTTTGAACCATTAATTAAGTAGTAGTCCACGCAGCGAACATCTAGAACCATTGATTAGGTAATTACGCAAAAATCAACACCAGCATCTCAAATATGCGCAAGAACTTCGAAAAAAATGTGCAATAAGTTGACGAGTTTCAATATGGAGTAAGAATAATTTAGTACTACGAATCTGGACGTTTATATAATATCTTATGTTAGGTTGCTATGTATTGGGATGAAGGAGGTAGAGCACAATGACACCAACTAATAAAATAATCCAATCGTTTTATCGTCGCCGTGATCACGCTCCTGAAATGCCGTTCAAATGGATCATTTGCCAACTTTCTCTGTTGCATCATAATTTGCTCCTACCAAAGATCAGTTAATCTTTGTTCTCTTTCTATTTTTCTAACATGTCCACTTAGTTAAAAGTAAATTACAATTAGAGCTATCTTTTATTTCCAAAGTTTTGTTTTAAATTAATATCCTTCAATAAGCAATCTTTTTTAAAATAGATAATTTTACCTTTGCGTCACTTTAAACCACTCTTAGCTTTCTTCTCATGTATACGCTTTTGCATACCGGTTAACTGTTGAAGTTATATGTAGACCACATCTCAACATATACAATGAGTTGTATGTGAATGGATAAGAGAGCTAGGGTGATCCAATGTGACACAAAAGTAAATTTACCTAGTCATAAAGTTAAAATGTTAAATAATTGATATTCTAAAATAATTTTTTTGTAATAAAATATGCCCCAAACTACAATTTATTAATTATTAATTTGGGATATCGAGCTATGCTTGTGTACGATTTTAATGTTAAACTAATTAATTTTCTTATCTCTTCATACGCGCCTAATAACTTTAATATTAACCACAAATATGATACCACCGGCCATATTCTTTTGATGATTTCTTAGGACTTATAGGATTTCCAATCATAGGAATACGGAAAATGGAAATAAAAGCCTATTACGATCAAATCATTTCACAACACAATGAACAATTAAATGCTATAGCTAACATATAAAATCATGAAACGAAACTATACATTGGAGACTTGTATTCATCAACCCAAACTTCTCTAGATGATGTGACACTCTTAAAACTTCCCATGAAGAATGATGCAAGATAATGGCCAAATATATCAGTGTGAGAGTGTGATTGTCAGAAATGACAAGTTAAAAAGGGTGATGATGCATCCGCTATAACTAATCTGCATCAAGATCTTAACCAAATCCACTGACAGTTAGGCTGATAAATGCTCCATCCACTACCGGGTTTGACTTTGATAGGCAGTACTGGTGATGAGCCTTTGTCGCCAAGTTTGTACGATATCCCCTTCATTGAACGATAAGCACCTATATATATATATATATATATATATATATATATATATATATATATATCCCACTTTACTTAAGAATCAAAATTCTAGTGGTGTGTTTACTTCGCGCCAAAATTAAAAGTTTGGTTAAAATTGAAACGATGTGACAGAAAAGTTAGAAGTTTGTGTGTGTGGCTGATTTATTTCTTTTCTCTTAATGTGAGTGGCTGATTGATCTTATGTACTTTTAAATTCAACAAGCTAACTTTTTTTTTTGCAACTTTTCAACAAGCTAACTTAGTGCCGTGGCAAATTATAATTCAATTAGCTTCACATGTTATCCACATAAGCGGAAAATATTTGCAGATTATTACATACATTAATTAATATATGAAATGAACAAGCCTTCTTAATTTTAATATCAGTGCAGTGCCTGTGAGTTGTAACGTGATCTGGATGAATACAATCAGATAGTTTTGTAGGGTTCAGTTTTTTCTATTCCGTCTTTTAGGTGGGTTCATTTTCACATGGAAACACTAGTTCTTTTGGCGGGCTGATTTATATGGGATTTTCTCGTGCTGCGTGTGGTAGGTGGAACGAGGAAAATTGCTTTCTTAGGTGGTGTTTAGATTTAGGGGTGTAAAGTTTTGGCGTGTCACATCATGTATTTTATAGAGTATCGTATGTGGTGTTTGGACATTAATAAAAAAACTAATTACAGTATCCGTCAGTAAACCGTGAGACGAAATTATTAAGCATAATTAATCTGTCATTAGCACATATTTACTGTAGCACAACATTGTCAAATCATGAAGCAATTAGGCTTAAAAGATTTATCTCGCAAAGTAGTCATAATATGTGCAATTAGTTTTTTAGTCTATATTTAATACTTCATGTAGTTGTTAAAACGTTCGATGTGACAGGGTGTAAAATTTAGGGGTGGGATCTAAAGACCCTCTTAAAGTAGTAGAGAAATGAACTCTCCTAGTATCTACACCAACTACAAATGCATCCTTAAAGTAGTAGAGAAATGAAGTTACCTAGAGTTCTTTTGTCCAACAAAAGTTGGATGAAGATTAAGATTTTCATGGCACGCTTTTCAAACTGCTAAACGGTGCGTTTCGTGCGAAAATTTTCTATAAAAAAGTTGTTCTAAAATATCATATTAATCTATTTTTTAAGTTGGCAATAATTAAAACTCAATCAATCATACGTTAATATCACATCATTTTACATAAAAAAACTTAATCTTCATATTCATCTTTATTTTCAGAAGAAAATAACACTGCTTAGTCTCCACACCAATTAAAAATGTACATACACACCACCATTTAACTGTGGGCATGGGACCAAATCTCTAAACCTGATAGGTGAAGTATAAACTTACAACTTCACTACTATGGGAACAGTTAAAAAAAAATACTTTATTAACAATGCCAGGCACACGAATACACACTTACATACACATGTAAATCTTAACACGTGCCTAACTCTTAACATGTAATTATGTAAATCTTAACATGTACCTCTGTTAATACTACACAAAGTTAATATCTTGGGAACGGAGTAGTAGAGATCTAACTTCATGTTAAGCTGAGCACGTGCTTTAATTTGACTATTAATTTAAGTCTTCTGATATATTTTTTAAAAACTCTTCTAATATAATTTGCACTAACGCTGTCTATATAGTAGCACAAAGGAATTACGGATAATCAACTATATATGCAGCGAAAGTACTATACAAATTGTACTGTAAGTAAGCAACGTACGCATCTTGTTTTCATATATAGTACGCACACGATTAATATTATGGGGGAATTCATATGTTTCAAAGTAGCAATATATATAAAAGAGAAATAATTAAAATGCGTAAGAAATATCTTAATTACTACCTAGGTACCGTTAAGTTGTTAGCTGTCACTACTCTCTGCTAGTGTAATTGATTTGAATTAACATCACAAATGACAAGTCGACGGGTTAGACTGATTAATCTTGGATCCATGACGGGATACACTGTTCTCATAATCTCATACGTCTTTTCTCGGAGACCAATGTGAAACGGAAAAGATGGAAAACCTGGGAAAAAGTAGCTCTGAAGCAAAACTTTCGAATTGTAATTAAAAGTGTTCGCAGAAAGAGATCGAAGTACAAAAGATTAGAGCATAAGCTAATTAGAAGGAAAAGAAGAGTGGCTAAACCCCACAGATTATGACTTGTTTTTGACAACAAACAGCCAGCTTTTAGTCCGCATGTTTCAGTCCAGGCAGCATTGGGTATCTGAAAAAAAAGAGATTTTTTTTGTTGTGATCGAAATGCTCTCTTACGTAGGCTAGAATCCGGTTCTCTTTGAGAAAAAAAAATATATGGAGTTTTCTTGTCTAGAAGGCCGGGTACGCTTTTAATTAGGACAACTACAAAGTGCAAACGCAGAAAAGTTTCAAAGGGGTTTTAACTTTTGTAAAATATTTGCTTATATCATCGTAAGAATATGATTCCCTAAAGAAAAATAATATTAGACGAGATGACAGATGTAATGTAGTATCGTACTTCAACACAGTGTAAAAGCCAAATGCAATTTGTGGCACCTGTTCTTAGATTGCATTATTGCAATGTGATAATGCGACTCTTAGAGAACAACGTGTAGCGAAGTATTCCGTCAGCCCGAGTTCGATTCCTCCCGGACTCAAGGTTCTCTCACAACTTCTCTATCATCTGTGTATATATGCTATATCCCCATAATTTTTCTTTCTATATAAAAAGATAATGCAACTCTTAGATATTTCTCTTTGTTCACAAATATAAATGATCTGTCCATAAACCTAAGAGATCTTGAGATCTCAAGGAGAAAAATCTCAATCATGCATTTAATCTCTTAACATGTCACTTCATTTTGTACTTTTTCTATGTTAAATTTGCCGAAAGTACAACAAACATCACCTCAATTGTACCTTTTGTTACTATCTCAATTTTTTCCAAAAATGATAAAATCCCTTATTATTGTGAATGAAGAGAGTAGCTATATATATATATATATATATATATATATATATATATATATATATATATATATATATATATATATATATATATATATATCATAATGCTTACATGAATATCATAATTAATACATTTGTTTTTTAAATATATGATGATGCTGATTTTTAAATACGATGTTTAATCACTCCTCTTATTAAAATTATATGTAAGTAATTTTGTTATAACTTGTTTTATTATTAAATGTACTTTAAATATGTCAAGGTTATAGATAAGGCATACTCCATGATCTTGTGTTGAACTTAGCGGAACCCACCGTATACCAGTCTTATACAAAATTATACCTCATATACAGAAGGTGTTTTGGATAAGGAAGGAAAAACAGAGTTCAAGTTAGAAACTAAAATGACTACTCGAATTGTATCCATATTTGTCTTCCCTAGTTCTACCTGCAAAAGGGAATATCTGCGGTGTAAATGCAAGACCCCCTAGGAACCTAGGAGGAGATGGGAGAGGCTCGGTCAGAATAGACACCAATACACACCGTCAACATTGACATCAGAGATAGGCTAGACATACCCAATCTGTAGCCATAGAGGCCGACAAGAGGGATCTAGCGCTATCTCTGATCACGCCGAGTTTATATTCGAGAAAGAAAACTACCCTATCATTGACTACGTGTGGTGTTCTATGCCGCGAAGTTGACAACAACTATATTAGGTTCCACTATATATTGTACTCGTGTGATTCTGATATCATATATATGAGAGCAACATCGGCTTCGGCCAACAGGAGTAGGGCTATTACCTAACAGATAAGGGGTCATCCTTATCTTCGTCTCTTTTACCTCGATCTACAAATACTCTGGCACAAATAATTCCCATACTCTGCAAATACCGTAGTCGCGATCTACTCCGTTGACAAAATATGACTTTTGAGACAAATGCTCCAGTTTAAAAATATTTTCTTTTTAAAGACGAAGTGAACATTTCATGTTATGTGGTTTTCTAGTGCTCAATATATCGAATCATTTAAAAATTTATTACAATGACCGATGGCAGAAAGGTTTGACCACACACCCTTTCCGTGGTAGCTAAAATAGTCATTTTTTCTCACACATTCCGTGGAAAGACCCATTATCTATTCGCAAGAAATACCAATATACAACTCACCACAAATTAATATTGCTGATCTCACAGTCATCCTCATGACGCATAATTCCTTTTCATATGTTTTTCCTATGAATTATTTAGTAATTAAAATCCAAGGCTAGTCCATAATAACATAGAGATTGCACGTGTTTTTTTACAGTTCCTGTAAATACCATTGGACTTTTAAAAAGACTAGCATGAAGCAACCATTGTTTGGACGTCAACAATATCCAGTACTAATGTCTTTCTCACCCTCAACACAAATCCACATCAAACCACAATCAAGTGCTAGGTACAGTAACATGTACGCCACCTAGCTAGGTTAGCTAACCGATTCCAGTCCAACAACCCAACTCCCCCCCCCCCCCCCCACCTTCCCGCGGGGAGGGGTGGGGGAAAAAATAGTTGATGCAACATTAAAAATTCCAAAATAAATTATGAATGTGCTACTCGAAGCTTGAAAAGGCCTGCAGAAATTCAATTTTGCATCCGTTCTATATTTTAAGATGAAAAACATGGGTACAGTCAGAGGAATAGACGAATGTCAAAAAAAAATTGGGTTTAGTAGCCCGTCCAACACAACGTTGGAAAAAACCGGAAGAAGAGGGGTGAGTAAAAATGAATGTGGAAGGAGCTTTTTTGAAAAATGAAAATAAAGGGATGGTAATGAGAAATGAGAAGGGAGAATCTATGGCGGCTGCTGTTCAGGTTTACAGTGGGATCAGGGATGCGACGAGTGTAGAAATCCTCGATGTAAACGGGTGGCAGGGTTGGGGGCAGAGTTGGTAATGGAGACTAAGGTGGTGTTTGGATGTAGGGACTTAACTTTAGTCTCTATACTTAGACACTAATTTAGAGTATTAAATATAGACTACTTACAAAACTAATTACATAAATGAAAGCTAATTTGCGAGACAAATTTTTAAGCCTAATTAATCCATAATTAGAGAATGTTTACTGTAGCATCACATAGACTAATCATGGATTAATTAGGCTCAATAGATTCGTCTCGCGAATTAGTCCAAGATTATGGATGGGTTTTTATTAATAGTCTACGTTTAATATTTATAATTAGTATCCAAACATCCGATGTGATAGGGACTTAAAAGTTTTAATCCCATCTAAAAAGGGTCTGATTCCTTGGAGATTATCAAGATGGTGAAACATAGGGAGATTAATAGGTCGGTCCATGGATTGATGATCCAAGATCTCAAAGCCGTATTGATGAACTTTCAGATTTTGAAGCTAAGATGGTTCGTCGTTCGACAAACATAGTATTCCACATACTGAGCTTTAGTCTCTTGGATTTTATTTTTACTAGTAAACGATTGTAAGAGTCTACGAGTAGTTTTGATGTGTTACCAAAAAAAAATAAAAAATTAAGAAACGATAAACCACGGCACTTCATCATGCATCGCACGGCAGTACCCATTGTTTTAAAATCTTGACACATAATCGGAAATTGATTCTTTTTTCTTTTGCAGATTTACACACAGCTCCTTTCTGCTACATCCAAGACTTATTTCAGACCTTTTGAAAATGGCACGTTGAGTGATAACTCCTTTTCTTGAAAAATAGATGTTCGCTATAATACGTTTTATAGAGACATTGTATCCCCTCAGCACAAATATTTTCTTTCATTCTAGTACATTCTGTTTTTCCTTTTCATGCCAGAAGCAGGGTAGGTTTGCGGGCTTTGTAAGGCCTGCTAAATCACAATTGGTGTTATATTTTATTACTATTATTACTTTACTTGTCCATACTATTTTATAAGTGGAATCGTTCTCGGGGAATAGTTTCTCAGATAAAAAAACCGTCTCAAAAGCCATTCCCAAAAACAGTTCTCCAAGCAAAAATCACACAAAAAAAGGATAGAAAAAAGTCCTAAACCCCACAATTCTAATCTTGTTGCAATGCATAAAAGACCACCCACTTAAAAAACCAGTGCTTTCACACAAAAATCTACTTTAGAAACAAGACAAAAATAATATCAAATCTCATAATTTCAGTTCCATTGTAACGCATGGACAAGACTAGTGAGTAAAAATAAAGGGAGTAGCTATATTTATGGCGCCATATTTTTCAAAAAAAATAGTAGGCATGTATTTATGTATTTACATTGTAAGTCCCTAAATTACATATATAATTTTAGTATATTTACAATGTAAGTCCTAAAATTACATACGTAATTCCTAAATTGCATGTGTAAATCACAAAATTACATGCTAATTACATATGTAAGTGGTGTAAGTGGGGTGTAAGTAGTATGTAAGTTTTGTTTCAATTCGCGGTGGACGCGTGATGTTTATGACAAGGAGGTTCTAAGCTCGATTTCTTGTGCTTGCATGAGGTTTGATTTTGTTCCTCCCATACTCTAGCATGAATCACAACACCGATCTGATGGACAAAAGATCGACAGATTTGTTGAGAAAAAACTGTCGCCACATTTTTAGGGCCCCTTTGATTCGCAGGATAGGAAAAACACAGGAATAGGAAAAACACAGGAATTGAAGTAGTATGATTCTTCAATCCCGCAGGAATCAAAAACATAGGAAAAAAATGAAAGGTGCCCTTTGATAGTGCTATAGGAAAAATACAGGATTTCTCTTCCGGTTTGAATTTGAACAGATAGCCGTTGGCGTTCAAAGCAAGTACTAGCCGTTGCATGTCCTTATATATATTGCTGTAGCTGCAACTGGACATCAACAAAACTAGCTCACCTCACCTTCGATTGTATCGGCCAAGCATGACAAGAGCTCAAACGTGGCAATTCATTTGGTAAGTCATAAATGATTTTTTTTTCTTTTTGGTATGTATGTAAGGATTAGCAACTTATTTGCTTGCTTCTGCTCTCCTATAGATATTGGTAGACTAAACCATCAGATTTATTATTTGTTGTTGATTTCCCCTGTGATTGTCATGGATCCAAGTTATCAACGACGGTCACAGAATGAAGATGAGTTCATGCTTTTTGTTCTCCCTACCATCGAAGGAGATTCGTCACAACCATCATCTAGTAGGAAACCGATGCACACATCAAAACTTTCAGGGGCTTGTCGTGTTAATGAAATCTTAACAGGTCATCAGAGCCTAAGCAAAAGGAATTTTCGCATGGAAGTTAATGTTTTTCGAGCTTTAGTCAATAAGTTGCGTGAGAAACAACTACTTGCTGATGCAAGAGATGTCTCAGTAGAAGAACAAGTTGCTATATTCTTGTATGCACTAGCAAAAAATGCAAGTAATGAGACCTTGCAAGATCAGTTTCAACACAGCGGGCAAACAATAAGCAAGTATTTTGGGGTTGTGCTTGATGCAGTTACACAACTTACATGTGTATATATACGGCCACCTTTCCTACACCCCCATCATATCTTGAGAAGACCAAAATTTCACCCCTTTTTTGAGGTATGAACAGATTCATGTTTTGATTTTTTTTTACTTTGAGTTAAACCAATCATTGTACATAAAAAGACTTAATCAAGGTTATATTTGTATTTGTATAGAATTGTGTTGGCTCTATTGACGGGACACATGTACCAATGATACTTCCACTAGACCAGCAAGAACCATACCGGAATAGAAAGCAAACAATTTCTCAGAATGTTATGGTAGCTTGCGACTTCGATCTGAAATTTGTACATGTACATGCCGGCTGGGAGGGATCAGCTTCAGACGCAAGAGTTCTTCAAGATGCACTAAACCATGGTTTTGAAGTACCTCCTGGTAAATTTTTTCTTGTAGATGCTGGTTATGCAAATACAACACAGTTTCTAGCACCGTATCGTGGGACAAGATATCATTTAAAGGAACAGGGCAGAGCTAATCAGAAGCCACAAAATTATAAGGAGTTATTCAATCTTCGGCATGCACAACTCAGAAACCATATAGAGAGAGAGCAATTGGTGTATTAAAAATGAGATTTCCTATACTAAAGACCGGCTCACACCACCCAGCTCGTAAACAAGTTGATATTTCGGTTGCTTGTTGTGTTCTACACAACTTCATACGCCTGCATAATGGAGATATGGTGTGGCCAAGTAATTGTCGTTTGGAGATTGATCCAGATCATATTGTTGATGTGCCAAATGGAGACGAGAACTATAATGGTGATGTACAAGAATTTAACAACTCTAGAGAAGCTGGGAATAGAAAACGAGATGACATGGCACAACGGATGTGGAACCATTACGTAGCACGAAGGAAATAATATATTGCATTTGACCACCATGGCATTCAAGGTCAATTACTAGTCTTGTACTCCAAGTTTGTCACATTCTACTTAATGAAGTAACTACTTGCATGCACTCCCTCTAAGCAAAAGTATATCCTACTACTATCTGCTTCACAAAAGTACCCCCTTTGTTTCACAAAAGTACTATCCTTCTATTTGCATGCCATCTGTTTCACAAAAGTACTATCCTACTACTTGCATGCCATATGTTTCACAAAAGTACTCACTCTAAT
The DNA here is from genome assembly GCF_000147395.1 of Oryza glaberrima. Taxonomy (NCBI): domain Eukaryota; kingdom Viridiplantae; phylum Streptophyta; class Magnoliopsida; order Poales; family Poaceae; genus Oryza; species Oryza glaberrima. The sequence goes on from NC_068326.1 coordinate 24,206,279, forward strand.
GCTGCGATTTCCTTTCTAATCCAAGCCAAGCGTAATGCATCACTTGAAAAGGACAAGAAAACTTCCCTATTATCCTTACCTTTGAAGATATCAGCTGCCACCAATATATCTCCTATTTGTAGACCATGTAAACCTTCAAGCACTGTGATACACTTGTTGATGTTGTAAGGATCCTCCAATTTCTTCTCCTCAATTGCAGCAAATCGATCTATTTCTTCTTTTTTAAGTTTTAGGTATCTCTCATGAAATCCATCATCGGGACTAACAGATTTGATCTTTTGTTTCTTCCCAGGTCGAGATTCAGGAACCTCTGAAGGTGTTTGTGCCGAGCTAGGTGGGACTTTTGTGAGATGGACAGGGGTAGGTGAATGCTGTGAAAAGTCCAAATTGGCTGTCTCAACCTCTTCACCAAAAGGAAATTGCAAACCTGATTCACCTAGAGCATTTGAATTAGGGGATGGTGACTGATATGTATCAACCGCATTTGCTTCTTGTGTTGAATGAGCTGGTGCATTCTTTGTCTTCCTTGCATAATGGTCCATACCATGGCGAGTTCTCCCTTCAGCATAACGACCTGCACAATTATATTCTCCTCACGATCAGCATAACTTGCCTAAAACATTTCAACAAAACAAACAAACCACTGATAAAAAAAAATATAAAGCTCACCATCATAAAGTGGAGCTAAATCATCAAAATATGGGAACGACTTATCTCGCCAATGAATTGCATCTTTGTTCTTGCGATCAGCAAAAGTGTCCCAAACACTTTGTGGTGCACTCACCATCATTCTGTCACTATCCCACCCAAAACCACTTTGATCCAACAAATCTTTAACACTGCGATAATCTTTCTTCAAATCCTGCTCCTTTTGCTTGACTTGGTTGGTCGTAAATGATGTACCGAATTTTGTATTCAGGCGGCAAACAATATTTGTCCATGCTTCCTTACTCCAAGCATTTTGTGTTCGAAAACCTGGCACGTCATGATCTGTTAGGAGCTCAATAAGGAACATCTTCATCTGGTGACTCCATCTGGCTCTCTTTGCCGTCCCTAAATTTGACAAACATTTAACAATTTCAGTTTCAGCAGCAATATGAAACAAAAAAGGTTTGATGCAAACAACAAGTGAAACTGAATTTGCAAATATTACCTATTTCTTGACGCTCTGCAGTCCCATGCTCACTGTCAACATCAACATAAACCTGTGATAGAGGTTGCTGGCCTCGTCGATCGGACAAATTGCGTTGATTTGTCATGGTCATCTGAGAAGAGCCTTTCGATGGCATTGCTTTCCTAACCCCAAAAAAAAAGAAAGAAAAAAGAAATACACAATCCTTATCACAGAGGGATTTACACCTACAGTGCCAATGAAACAAACTAGTTCCAAGTAGTCAGCTTAAAAATTCACTAATCCATAGATCCAAAGTACAGAAGCACTAATAAGTCAATAATAAGTCAAGTATGAAAGCTCAAAAGTGCAGACAAATACCAAATCGATGGCCCTGGCTGCTGCCCTCGATGGCGGACCTGCCGCACGCCTCCGCCTAGCGGAGCCCAACCTGCGCGCCAGATGGATGCTGTGCTTGGTTGCTGCGTGCTGCTAGTTGTTGGGCCGGCGTCCCCAGCGGAAGCCGCATACGCGACTGAGCCGGCGAGCCTTGCCTCCGCCTTGCACCCCCAGCGGCCGGCTCAAGCTGCTGTCTATCTCTATCACAGTTGGCTTTCTTGGCTGCTAATATGTGGTCCTCGGTGTTCTCGTTCCCATCTTTCTCTCTCTCTTTTTTCTGGAAGAAGCGCGAAGGGCCACGGTTTACCGCCAAACACACAAAAGTGGCGCCAACGACGACGTGCGCACGCGTGGGCGCGCCCTTCTTTCGCGCCAGGAAAGTTTCCAAAGAGGTCAGACCTCTTTCTTATTTTCCTGTGAAAATGAACTAAAGGAATGCAATCCTTAGGAATGTTTCCTTTCATTTCCTATGAATCAAAGATATACATAGGAAAAAATCCATAGGATTGTAAATTCTACAAAAATCCTATGCCAATCCTTTAAATCAAAGGAGCCCTTAGCTTTTCTGAAAATAAACTGCTACTATATAGTAAGAAGGCTGAATTTTTAGTGGCACAAAAAAGAGGAATATCATTAACAAGTGACTAATTAACTATTAATCATTATAAATGTGAAAAGGATTTATTTTATTTTTCAAGATATATATATATATATATATATATATATATATATATATATATATATATATATATATATATATATATATATATATATATTCACAAAATGTATCGTTTAACGTGCCAATAATAAATGAGGGAGTTGCTCATCCAAGTTGCTGAATCAAATTAACTCTAACATAGCAGCTATGTTCTTTTGGAACGCTGGGAACCTAGATTAATTAAGTATTATTACTTAAAAAACTTAAAAATCAATTAATAAGATCTTTTAAAACCTTTTTTATATAATTCATTTAAAATATATATATTTAGTAGTTTGTGAAATGTGTGCTCCAAGCAGACGAGAAGTAGGGAAAGTTACAACGCAGCCTAACGTGGGATAGCGGGCTGCACGCTTACATCCCTACGTGAGGGAGGTTTTAGTATAAATTTCGCATTTCATGGATCGATTTATATAAAAAAAAATTAATTTAATACTCTCTCCGTTTTAAAATATTTGACACCGTTAACTTTTTAGCACATATTTAACCGTTCATCTTATTAAAAAAATTTATAAAATATGTAAGACTATACGTGTACATAAAAGTATATTTAATAATGAATCAAATGATATGAAAAGAATAAATAATTACTTAATTTTTAAATAAGATGAATGGTCAAATATATATTTAAAAAATTGTGTCAAACATTTCGAAACGGAGGGAGTAAGTTGCAGTGAGGACTGTCCCCCTCCAGGCCCGCTGCGCTGAGGCGCTGAGCTGAGGATTGCCTATTTAAAAGCCCTCACCTCGAGTGCTCCTCACATCCCCATTGCAGAACCTCTCTCCCTTCTTGGTTCTTCTTCTCATCTCCTCCCACTCCAGCTCTGCCCCTGAGCCAAGAACTGAGCAGCAGAGAGCTCGTGGTCTCTTTGCCAGCTTCTCCTCAGTCCTCACCAAGCTGTTCTTGCAGAGAAAACATAGCCAAAGAGCTAATTTGAGCTCCCACCATGAAGTACGTGCTGGTGACAGGAGGGGTGGTGAGCGGCCTCGGCAAGGGCGTGACCGCGAGCAGCATCGGCGTCGTGCTCAAGGCCTGCGGGCTCCGCGTCACCACCATCAAGATTGGTTAGCCATTGGTTCTTCTCCCCCTCCGTTTCGTTCATGCCCCGTCTTTTTTTTTGGGGGCATTTCCGGCGCGAGAATGGCCCGCCGCGAGCGTAGAAACCAACAAGGGCGGATTTATTTTCTTTTTCCCCGCGGAAAAGTTTGGATTTTTACGCCTTCCCTCGTCTCGATTGAAATTTGGAACCCACAGGGTTCAGAAAGGAATAGTACTACTACCTTGTTTTTGTCGTTGCAGTTGTGGAGCAAGTGTTGTTTTTGGGGAAAAGGAAGCAGCAGCATTCCCGAATACTTTGGGCGCTGTCTCCTGTCTGTGGCCGCGTGGCAACTGCCAGAGTGAACACGTTTGGTTGCTGGCGAGCTTATACATCGTGATGTTAATTAAGCTGGAAATTTTTCTACAAATAAAGCTGAAATTTGTCTAAAATATTATGCTGAAATAAAATGGGCTCAACGAGCGGCTTTGTGCAATGTTTGAGCTTTGAAGATGTTCTTCAGACATGGCTGCTATGCACAACACAAGTGCATTTGGATGAACACTCACTCGTTTGTCTGTCAACACATTAAGCTTTTGCTTCTCTGTTCGTTATACATGGGTTCTTAGTTCTTACAGTTGTCTATTTCGCGCCATTTTAGCATTTCTTTGTCACTGCCTCTTGTTTTGAGCTACAGACGAGTTAATTATCGGCCGCTTGTACTTAATGTATATCTATTTTTGTTCTGTACATGTGAGCAGACAATCCTGAGTTTTCTACTCATCTGCATCACTATGTTAAACTTTGCATTTCCCCCCTAATTATATGCTTTTGGTGACTCAAGTTTTTCTCGGTGTTTCCATCCACTTTCTGCTCATTAAATATTTGTTTTTTAAGATTTTGGTTACTCGTTATTGTCTTGATGAAGTGGATATCTGATCTTGAGTTGGTGTCACAATCTTAGTTCCTTCAAAGAGACGAAATCTGAAGTTGTTGAAAGCAAGTTTGTCATCTCATCCATTTTTCCTGTAGCGTTTTTGAAGGAAGATATTCGTTTCTTTTCATTAAAACCGATATGTAACATATATTTTTGAGAAAACAATGGCTGAACCATCAACTTCTCCCATACCTCTAACACACTGAAGAAACCATTTACTTCGTACAAGATTTAGCTGCAAGGTCTTTATAGTACAAGAAGTTGGTGAACGCACTGAAGAAACCATTTAGTTCTCTAACTTCTGTTTCCTGAAGAGTCAATTAGTACCCCCTGCTCTCAATTTCTTACCTATTCTCATTTATGGCTACCCATCTGCAGACCCATACCTCAACACTGATGCTGGAACCATGTCTCCGTTCGAGCATGGTGAGGTCTTCGTTTTGGACGATGGTGGAGAGGTAACTAACTACAAGCCACCCAACGTCTCCCATTTTTGTGCCTCTCTTACCAGAAATTCCATGCTGTTGATGGATGACCATGGCAGTTTTCTGAACATATTTTCTTGTTGCACAGTTCCCATGCTTATTAAAAATGGGTTTTATGGATGTGATCTCTTTGGATAATTGGACTTTCTTTCCTCTTCTTTCTTGAAGGTGGACTTGGACCTTGGAAATTACGAACGTTTTCTGGACATCAAATTGACCCGTGATAACAACATAACCACGGGAAAAATATATCAGGTAACTGAATCTGATAGCCCTTGTCCATGCACAGTCGACAATTCTAATGAACATTGTGTAATCAAGTCAAAAAGTTTTGGTTTGTACTTCCTTTCTTAAGAAGCAGGAGAAAAGTTTTCCCCTTTTTTATACTAAAAAAATTGACAATAAGAAACCAGCATGGTTCATGGGTACCCGCCAGTTATATTGAACGTTTGATTGACTGAATGTGCATGGAGCCCACAAATCTTTATTGAGTCACTTTATGTTTCATCGTAAGATCCACTGCAGTACAATTATGCATGTGCAGAATCATCTGGGCCTCAGTCTGCCACTGTTGTCGGAAGCTACTGATAAGATTCAACCTGTCACATGGTGCTTAATTGTAGAGCCGATGCTTTGTTGGCTGCTTCTGTCATTTGCCAATAAATAATCTTTCTTCTACTGGTTACCTGAATTTTGTACAGGATGAAGATTAGACTAGGTAACTAGGTCTACAACAGTAAAAATACTGTTGAAACCCACCCTAGTAGCAGTTAGCTGTGTTGTTACCATGTAAGTTAGAGTAAATGTAATACAGCTCTTTTGATACGGTTTTTATGTGATTTTTTGTTGATGGTGCCTGTGAAATTCCTTTTTAACATCAACTCTAGCTGCTGATTTCATCCTCTGGAAGTTAATGGCATTTTTTTTAATGCTCAAACCAGTCAGTCATTAACAAAGAAAGGAGAGGAGACTACTTGGGGAAAACCATTCAGGTGTGTGACCAGTATGTGGTGGGAAGCTTTAATGTGAGAAATATCTATGTTTATTACTTAATTTGTCCATATTTTCCTTTTCAGGTTGTGCCACATATTACAGATGAAATTCAAGATTGGATTGAACGTGTAGCGATGAATCCGGTCGATGGTAAAGAAGGACCTCCTGATGTTTGTGTCATAGAACTTGGTGGCACCATAGGTAAAGAAAAAACAATTCTAAATCTGAAATCACAAAATCTTGTACTTCAAACACTCTAGTGTAGTTTATTTCTGCTCAAATGTTCCCAAAGTTGTGTAAGTATGCCGCTGCAGGGGACAAAATCTTTTCGTCGCATAATGACAGTGGCATTCTTGATGCAGGGGATATTGAATCAATGCCCTTTATTGAAGCATTAGGTCAATTTTCCTACCGTGTTGGTGAGAAAACAACTAAATCTTGCCTATATGTTTATTATGGTCTCGGTTTAGTTTCAGTTAACATTTTTCCTACGTCATTCTATGTTGTAGGACCTGGAAACTTCTGTCTGGTCCATGTCAGTCTTGTTCCAGTTTTAAATGTAGTTGGTGAACAGGTAAGTTCTGCTTATCTGAAACAACGAGACATATCAAACATATGAGAGGTTATAATATTTGCAGTTTATTAGGGTTCATGACACGTTTTTAATTATATTAAAAAACATACTTCCTGTTTCCTGTTAAGGATGGTGGTTGTGAGATTTTCAGTTAGTTGACCTTTTCTTTTTTTTTTTCTTTTCTTGGTTGATCTACATCTGGTTGGCTTGTAGATGGCTGTTTTCTCTAAACTCTAGTTTCTGAAAGTAACAATTTGCCTGAATTATAAAGTCTTAATCTTACCTACAGTTGTTTTCACAGAGTTGCTTCTTTTTTTAAAAAAAAAAAAAGAGGTGGCAAAAAGTAGAAAAATAAACAAAAGAACTTTCAATGTACTGAAGTGTTGTTGAGCCTTTCAAAATAGTGTAACTGTTATGTGAACTCGCTGCAGTGTGATGTTCTCTTGCAAATGATGATTTTTTTTTCTCATGTAGAAAACTAAACCTACCCAGCATAGTGTTCGTGGGCTAAGAGGCCTTGGATTGGCACCTGACATTTTAGCATGTCGCAGTACCGAGGTACATTATCTAGTCATTTTTTTTTCATTCGTCAGAGCATTCAGTGGTTCATTTCCTTTTGTCCCAAAAATTGTTATATTGATCATCTCAATGCTTTTGACAGCCACTGGAAGAAAACGTGAAAGCAAAGCTCTCACAATTTTGTCACGTTCCAGTAAGGATAATTCTTGCGGTTTCAAGGTTTCTTTTAGGTTTTATGTCTTAACTTCATGCTGACAATGCAACTTATGTTGCAGGTCTCAAGTATTATTAATCTCCATGACGTTACAAACATTTGGCACATCCCCTTGTTGCTAAGGGTATAATACGCCTATGTTGCAATGCATATATTCAAGTTTCGCATGTTGCATATTTAATCATCTGCAATGGATCTTGTAGGACCAAAGGGCCCATGAAGCTATTCTGAAAGTTCTAGACCTTCAATTGTATGTATTTTCCATGGTTATGTAATAAGTTCATTCATCAGTTCAATGCCTCAAAAAGAAATTCTGATGGCTTCCTTCGTTCATGTATGCAGTGTCGGTAAAGTACCACGAGAACCCAAGTTGGTTGAATGGACCGAAAGAGCCAGCAAGTTTGACAAGTTGAAGGCTACGGTATATATATATTTATTTGTTCACTTCATGTTATTATTGTTGTTATTGGGGTCTTAGTAGAGTTTTACCACTTAGTTTTTTTTTTTTGTCAAAATTTTTGTTGAAAACTGATCATTACTGTGCAATGTTCCAGGTTAAGATTGTGATGGTTGGAAAATATACTGGGCTGTCCGATTCCTACCTGTCTGTTCTAAAGGTCAAGTTACTAATAAATGCCCTTGTATTTGCATCCAAGATCAGCATGATTCTTAATTTGAATTTTCTAGATGATAACTAGATAGACATGACTCGACACATGATTACAAATAGTAAAATGATACTAAGCTAAAAGCATTTAAGTTTATTTAGATTGTATGCCTTTCCAATTCTTTAATTGTGATGTGAACTTATAACTTCATTGTAGGCATGTGCAGGTATTATAAATCATACATGCATGTCTTAAATGTTCAGCTGAATATGTGAGGTTACAAATATATGACAATATTGACTGTTCTTGTTCACTGATTTATCTTAATGACCCTTATTTCAGGCACTTTTGCATGCATCGGTTGCTATGGGAAGAAAGCTTGTAGTGGAGTGGGTTCCTTCCTGTGATCTTGAAGATTCTGCAGCCAAAGAGGTTAGTGCGGTTTGGACTTCAGTGATTTTGTTTTCCTCAATGTAGTTCCTACTAATGTCTTGGATATGTTTATTTGTACAGACCCCTGAAGCCCATAAAAAAGCATGGAAGCTACTCAAGGTTAACACAGTTTACATACTCAAATGGTCCCTTGAATTTTTGATAAGTTATGCTCAGCCATTTGAAGAAAATTTACATTTCAGGGTGCAGAGGGTATACTTGTCCCTGGAGGCTTTGGAGATAGAGGTGTTCAGGGAAAAATTCTTGCTGCAAAATATGCACGAGAAAATAATGTTCCTTATCTCGGCATTTGCTTGGGTATGCAAATTGCAGTGATTGATTTTGCCCGTTCTATCATGAAATTACCGGGTGCAAATAGCACAGAGTTTGACCCAGATACAATGTCACCCTGCGTCATTTTCATGCCAGAGGTAGATTACATTCCCTTTACAGTTTTGGTAACTATTACTATCTATTAAGCATCAGCATTGATCCATATAATTTGCATAACTATTACGTAGGGTTCCAAAACCCATATGGGGGCAACTATGCGGCTTGGATCAAGGAGAACATATTTCCATGCCACTGCATGCAAATCTGCAAAGCTGTAAGATAATAATCCTGGACTTCTTTGCTTGTGTTTTGTATATTGTGCATTTGATGTTTACTATGGATAAATAATGGGATGCATTATCTTAGGTATGGTAATGCTAGATTCGTAGACGAAAGACATCGACACAGATATGAGGTTAGCCAAACAAAAAAAATTCATTCATAGATCATTCCATGTTCCCATTCTTCACTGTATAACAGTGGAGACTTCACTGTTTTTCAGGTAAATCCTGAAATGGTACCAGAGTTTGAGAAGGCCGGACTTTCATTTGTTGGCAAGGATGAGAGTGGAAGACGCATGGAGGTAGAATTGGAAAACAGTTGCTTCAATCTTCACAAAAAGTCTATGCAAAAACATTTTGTATTACTTAACATATGATGCTCTACTCTATGCAGATTATTGAACTACCCAGTCATAAATTTTTCATTGGAGTACAGTTCCATCCTGAATTCAAGTCAAGACCAGGGAAGCCATCTCCACTTTTCTTAGGTAATGCAGTTTTACTCAGACAAATATTCTGATGCTTCTGCTTGCATCTACTGTGTTATGACATCAATTTGTATGAGGATGAAGCTGATGAATGATCGATTTATTTATAGGAAAGAATAAACGTTACATATTATAAACCTAACAAATAGCTTAGAATAAGTGGTCTAAGCAATGTGAATACAAAGTTTTTGGAGACATTGTAATTTTGGAAGCATGGCAAGGATAATCGCAAATAATCCCAGCCAGAACGGGGTCTTAACCTCTACTATGATGCTTGTGTAGTGATGTACCAAATATGGCCAAGGAACATTGTTTTCAGTTTCATATTCACTGCGGTTGTTCATTTCGATTCTCCATGATTGACTTTATTCTGTATATGAAAGGTGCAGGCAAAAGCTCCTTCTTTTTGAACTAACATTGCATCTCTGCTAACAGGATTAATAGCAGCAGCATCTGGACAACTAGAAACTTTGCTCCAACCAAGTTCCAACATTGTCAATCCAAATCCTATGCCCAGATTTCCCATTCCCAAAAAGACGATTTACCATGCCAAGAAGCCACTGGACAGCTTGGTAAACGGATACTTTGCAAATGGCAACGTCATCCACACTTGATTAGCAGTTGTGCAAATCCTAAGCGAGGCCTTGTTTGAGATTTGTTTCTACGGTTTTCTGCTTGAACCCTAATCTTTTCTTCTTCTTCGTTTTCGTGTTTTTTTTTTTTTGGCTTTGTATTTGTCTCTGCTCAACTGAGAAGGCTAAGAGTTGCAAGCTCCAGATACACGGTTCCCATGTTTTAAGAGGAAACGTCCTCCGGTCATGTTGAAGCAAAGTTTAGCTATAGGGTGGTGTAGTGTGCTGTTTATTTCCTGCTGAGGCCTCAATTAAGGCTGGAAATGTATTGGTAGCTTTAGTATAGCCTGGCATCTCAACTATTTGTACATTGGGAAAAAAACCTACCTAAGTACTGAATATACAAATGCTTGGCCAAGATTGCTTACTTCAATGAAGAGTTGGGCATCTCTGTATCCTTTTCTTTTAACAGCAGGCGATCTGAGACATGAATATGCTAAGTACTACCTCTGTCGATTATGGGGATGCACCTGGATATTATCTGGATACAATACGTTCCAAAATCCCTTATATTTTAGACGGCAATACTAATATTTTAGGACAATCGTTTCTCACTGTGCATGGCCTATTGCATGGTTTCCCAGGGTGATTTTTGATGCAGTTGCCTATTTAATGAATCGACACGCTATTGTAATGTAGTGATAGATTGGTGCGATTAGTTGAAGTGTGACGTAGTTTTAGGCAAAAATGTCAAGTAAAACTGTAAATGTACTCCCTCTGTACCCAGTATTAGATGATGTCTACTCTGATATAGTACTACTAGGTTTAGATTCGTAGTAATAGGTAGTGTCTAATCGGTTACTATGGTTGTGTTTAGATTCCTACTTAGGGTGTGTTTGGTTCCGAAGTTTTTTTCCAAACTTCCAACTTTCCATCACATCAAACATTTCATACACACACAACTTTTCAGTCACATCGTCTCCAATTTCAACCAAATTCCAAACTTTGGGCCAATCTAAATTGCGAGACGAATCTTTTAAACCTAATTACGCCATGATTAGCCATAAGTGCTACAGTAACCCACATTTACTAATTACGGATTAATTAGGCTCAAGATTCGTCTCGCAGTTGACAGTCTAAATCTGTAATTTGTTTTGTTATTAATCTACGTTTAATACTTCAAATGTGTGTCAAATACGTCAAAAAAAAATTTGGCACCGAACTAAATATGGCCTATATTTTGGGATGGAGATGGAGAGAGTACACTTATTTTCCTATTGTTTAAAATTTAAACATTTGCCTAGTTGATCAGAAAGATATGCCTGCAATGACGATTTGTTCTCTAAATAAAGTGCACCAAATTTAGAATCATGACAATAACAGTTTGACATGTTCACTACCAAAATCAAACAGATCTCCACCGAAACATGTTGAGATCAATTGAAATTTGATATTCCCGTTTTAACTTACAACAGTGAGGTGCATACCCACAAACCCACTCATATCTTGGGTCAAAATATTCTACAAGCATGAGGGCTCGGGAATTGTCTAAATTTTAATCATAAACTCACTAAAGTTAAGGCCACTTTGTTCTGTAACAATGCTGGCCTGCAATTTTGTCAGGAGACTAGGAGAGCATCCGTCTTACATATTACCAGTATTGTGTATGATCTCATACAGTTGATCAGATCTATGGTATTATGATAAGATAAACTCAAAAAAAAATAGAGACATTTCCATATAAAGGAGTTATACAAAGCCATAATATAGTGTCATGGAATACAGGGTTCTTGAGAACAAAACAATGGACAAGATCGTCCACAAAAAGCGGCAAACCTTAAGAATATTGCGCTGCTGTCTCCGAGTAAACCAAGAAAAGTAGCTTAACATAGTCTCCAAAATCGCTTCCCCGTCAAGAAAGTACACCTGCAGCGTTTCATGGTTAGGTGCTAAAAAAAGTACTATACTGTGCACGCAGTATGTTACTTTAATGCAGTGTAAATTTAAGCCAGGTGCTACAAAATCGAAGTGACTTCAGAAAAGAAGAGCATAGAAAGCTAAGCATTCTGTAACCAATTGATTTGTATATGTTGGGGTTTCAGAAGAATACAAGGAGGAGCTTAAGCAAATAGCAACAACAATAGGCCAAACGGCAGGTTTCTAGCAAATATCAGTACTTCAAGGGTTTCAGCTTTCAACTTTCAACTATCATATCATGCATGTTTTTACTTTTCTCAAATTATTTGCCAAATTCCTTTGCTGCAAAGAATAAGATAAAAAAAGAAGGAAATCCTACATGTAGGGCAATGTCATGAGGCACTGAGGCATGATGTGAGAATGTAAGATGAACAATAAAGAATGAAACTTCAATAGAGAACATACTGGTAAGCAATTGACTACAGCCAATGCTGCAGACACACGAAATAAACAATTTAAACCATCTTGTAAGATACGAGGAACATCTGCAATGAAAAGCAAGAGAGGCCATCGAGGTCGGTAAGAGGATAACTTAATAGAATGTGCTGCTGATAACAGATCACCCGCATAAACAAAAGTTCCCTGGCAAGGACCCAATCCAGGGTTATTATTTCCATCATGCAGCAATGATGAGTTCCTTTCTTTCTGTAAGCACTCCAAAGAATAAGGTCTGGCATAAGAGATCTCTATCCATGAAATCCCAGGGCCTAGAACAGGCACCAAACAGTACTCATCCTGTCAGAATCGATCAAAAAATGTATAAATAAGAGAAAGGTAATGCAAAAGGATAAGCGATACTATAATAAGGAACCAATCCTCCAGGATTATTCCTAAGGGCTCTAATTCAGTGTTATTTTACCTCCAAACATGCAAAGTTGCTTCTGCCATCTTCGGCCCCCCGCCATCCATTTCCACATTTTTTAAGCTTGACAACATCTTTTGCAATCAAACAATATTTGTCTTCAACTTCCTTCTTGCCAATACCTTTCTCACTCATTCTTTGAAAGGCTACCAGATCATCTGGGCAAGATAGCTTGTCATTTATCTGCCAAAGATTCTTGCTTGCATCCATCCATGAGTTGGGAACACAGTAACCCTTTCTAGAACCAGTGGCACGATAGCCTTCAGAGCCTTCAAGGAGATCACGGCTGCTTATTTGTACTACATTGTCCTGAGTAAGCATTTTCATCCATTCATCAGCTCTTGTTATGTTCAATCCATCCACAGAAAGGATAAAATTGTGAGCAGACAAGTATCCTGACAGAGGAGATGCTTCTGGGACTCCTGTAATCTGTTCTGACAGCCTTTTAGAACATGAAGGATCATGGAGATCTAAATAAGGACAAGTTCAAAGAAACAGACTTACCATAAGACCACCAGTCACAAAGAGAGGATACAGCACCACAGGTAGTAATAATGCCATGATGACACATACTCCACATAACTATTAGACATGAAATCATAAATAAACATCATTATGAATGAACGTGCTTACAAAAATATGATAAGAAGCTGCAGCAGTAATGCAGAACTGCCGAACTGGCATTTCTCAAATGTGCTCCTTTTTTTAATTCACAACTTCTGGTCTCTATAGGTTAGCATGCATGCCACAAATACTGAAAATAGATGGAAATGCGCTTTAAAATTAAAAAGAATAGAAATATATGGTCAAATAAAATCAAGATATTTTACTTCTTTTTTAAAAAAAAATAATCCATGCACGCCAGCGTTACTTACCATAACATTATGCCAAATCCCTGCACAATAAATCCGAAGCATAGAAAAAAGAGGTAAATTTTGCAGCTGGTCACAGTTCAGAGCAATTAATGCCCCAGGAAAAAGTGCAGCTACGAATACCGCAACATACTCAATCTGTATGCCCTCGCTGTTGCATATTTAGCAATGAATGTGTCAGCAATGTGCGAAAGGAATACTGTAAGCGGGTGAAAGTTAATATTGTAAGTCAACATATAAAGTATGCCTTCTGCAAATGAATGCAAACACATGCAGAACATCTCGTAGAAAATGTAGGTCAGCAAATAAGGACCTTGCAGCTGCAACAGCATGTCCAAATTCGTGAAAAGCAATAGAAAAAACTGTTGATGCTATGATTGCTGCGATGTCCATTATTGATATGCCAAAGCTGGAAGCCTGCAATAGATTAAGGGCATGCTGAATGGTTGATGTTAGAAGTTGAAAAATGAAGGGACAAATTGTACTCACCAGTAGATTTTGTAGCCAGGTACTAAATGACCGACCACTGAAATAAACTGCACCAATTGAGTCCCACAATAGCATCTGAAACATGCAACAGACCACAGTACATAAACGTGCACATTTCAAGGCAAGTACAACATATGAAAGTTTCCAAAATTTTAAAGAAAGGATGAAGACCACTACTATCCCAGTGATATCCTACACAGTTCATAAAAACAAATGTCGAGATTGATAGGGTGTGCTGGCTGTTCTAACGATTTAAGCAACAATGTCAACAGATTCATGATATAGGTAAGGTAATGAACATTTTTTAGTTGGCATACGTATTTCAGAGTATTGGTAATTATTCGACACTGAACTTACCACTGATATTCCAACTAAAGCAACAACAGAGAAATAAACCCCTGCAGAAAACCATGCTCTCATGTATCTGCCAAAAAGAAAGTTAACTAATTTACCATAACTTCAAATATCTTGCCATCAGCATAGTGAGCAGCAAGGAAACTATCAATATGGTTACCCCATCAGATTACACCTCCCCAAAGGGGCATGAGCTAAAACTTTCAGTAACAGCGAAGAAATTTAACTCCAAATGGTACAGATGGCTCCTAGAGTGCATTTTTTCTCATTCTTTTTAAAGAAAAGAAACCTTTGCATCTTATGTACAAAAATGAAATAAGGTGCTAACTTGGCTATATTCTTGTTTATAGTATGTAAAAGTCCATGGGTAATTATATAAATATATTCCTCTTTTCGCGGGGAAAAAGGGTACAATATGCACATCAAAGAAACACTGAGTAATTAAAGAAGATAAAAGGTCAAAAGTTAAGATAAAGCATACCTAGCATATCTCCATCCCAAATTAAATATGATGTCATTGAAGGAATATATTTTGCAGTCACAGTACCTAAATTTTGTATAAGCACAGTAAGTGAATATAATAATCATTGCCTCCACTAATACAAAATGACAGGAGTAAACTGCATTGAAATATACAAGAAATTGAAGAATAAATGAAAGATAAAATACGTGTCCAACATCTCATGCAGTACTATATAGAGTCGAATGCAATTTTTCCATGATAAGCTGATAAGCAGATTTAAAAGGAACAGAGAAACTTGTTGTCCTGAAAATTAAAACCATTCTGCGGATGGCTAGATGCAGGGGAGACAATTCAATTTATCAGGATTAGGGCTGAGGATGAATGGTGTATCCCAACAGCAGGTCTGAACCAGTGAACCCAACAGGATACATCACTGAAATTTGGTAAATCGATACAACACACAAATCGAATTTTCACCAACTGTTGAAAGTGTACTACTAGAAGAATGGAAACTACAACATTGCCAACCCATGTTAAATTTCCAAATCAAGCTTTATAATTTCGCCTAACGGTTGCCCGCATCCTACAAGCTCTAAATCAAGCTCTGCTCTACAAGAAACCAATGTTAAAGTACTGGGAAAATAATTACGAAGAACGCAAGCATAGGCTCGATTTAGCCGCGACTTAGGGTTTGGTGAGGGTAAGAAGCTAACTAGTACTACTAAAATCTGACTAGATCGAGCGGTTTTGAGTCAGTATCTCTCTACTTCACTGACCAGCAAGAGACGGAGTGCTCGGCGCGGCGGGCGGCGGCGCTCGAGGGCAGAACTGGCGGCGCACGGCCGCGCCGCCTGCTGCGGCCGACGCCGCCGATCATTCCAGCGGCGACGGCGACGGCTTGGACACGGCAAGTTTTGGGGGGGGATTAACTGCGCAGAGCGGAAATCTCAGCCGTCCGATTCAGATCGGAGGGTTCATATTAGCGATGGATTCCACTACGCCGACTGCTTTGGCTGATTGGCTCTCGCATTGTCACATTTAGCAAAGGAGCCCCTCCAATTTCACCAGATTTACATCTCCACCCTCCTCCTCCTCGTCTTCTTCCTTTCTCTTCCCATTCTGCTCGTCCGTCTCCGATTCGCAGCCACATCGACAGATCCAGCCGCGCCCCTGATCCAGTGGTAGCTCGAGCGAGGCTGCTATCACGGTGGAGGATTTTCGTCTGATTCGAGGAGGAATCGGTCGGGTCGAGCAGCGTAGCGGAAGAAGAAAGATTGGTCGGAAGGAGGCGAGAGGTGGGGATGATACTTCTCCAGTCGCCGTCCAGGTTCCTGCTCCAGATCCTGCAGGATCGCGTCCTCAGGTACGTCGCTGCGCGGCCGACCATCCCCTTTTCTTGATCCCGCTCGTCGCCCTTAGCTCATGCGGGTTTTGTGTGGTTTGCAGTGGCGACAAGGGCGTGGACATCGATTGCCACACGGTGGAATTCGACGATGTGCGGTATCATATCCAGGTAAGTAGTACCGTACTGCCGAATCTGGATATCCATTCTTGTGTGCCGCCTTAAGATTTAATGTTAAAATTGAGCTTGCTATCTATACATTGCTGCATGTGTAGAATGTGTTATGCTATGTTAAATATTTCGGTGCAGAGCTTCGTTCAGTTATTGGTATGTTGTATGCACGAAAATAATACCAGGAACACCTGAACTAAAGAACTGACCTGTTTTCTGGTGCTGAATTGCTCCAAGATCTCCTGCTATCCAAGTCATTGTTGCTACTGTGGTAATGAAATTGTTCTATAATAATTTGGTAAAATTGGCATCATATATTGGAGTGGATTGTATTTCACCTTCTAATCAAGATAATGAGGCTGCCCGCATATCTTTTGTATAAGCAGCCTTCCATAATATTGGTGATCATTTTCACTTATGAGCATATAATATTATACCTTGCTTGGAGGGTTCTGTATTTCACCTTTAATCAAGATAAACTCCTTAGAAGCTTAATTATCATATTTCCTTTTTCTTTTATGAATTTATTGAACTCTTAACATTACTTCATTATACATGTTTTGGGTGTTGGGATCAACTATTACCAGCTTCATATTTGATTTCCTAATGAATGCTGGTCTTTGGTTCCAGTTTTCTATGAGGAATCCAAAGGTAATGGTGCTATCAGTAGCATTGCCCCTCCCACCTCCTGAGGCCATGCTATATGATGGACTTCCACTTGGTGCTATCGAGGCAATAAAGGCAGCTTATGGACCAGTCGTTCAAATTCTTGATCCTCCAAAGGATGGCTTTGATCTCACAATGAAGATAAACTTGACAAAGCTTCCGCCAGATGAAGGTTCTAGAGTTCCCTTTCCAAGGTTACCATTGTCTTGTTGTGCTACATGATTGAATTAGATGATGGTTCTATGTACCTTGAGATGTCATCCATTGATAGAACTTTGGTGCAAGCTAATGGTTAGAAATGGATTCATCGTTTACAAATAGATGCTTTACGAAAATGTCAAATATGTTATGTATAGTGCATTTAATTATCATGGGCTTCTCAGACCATAAATTGGCTAATTGTAGAATCTTTTAGCTATATGGATTGATTTTGATGCCTTCTGTAAATGAAAGAGAAATGGAAGTCAGTAGGTTTTGGGCAGTCCATTGAACAAGTCCATTTCTTGTTGATAGAAGGAATTCTCATATTTCTGTTATACTGTCAGACTTCATATATTTGCTTGTAGATACTTGCACATATTCTTCCAAACATGGTAATGGATCAAATTACTGTTTGTGATTATTTATTTTGGTCAGGCCTATCAAAATCATGGAATCTCTATGTGTATCTTGTAACCATTATCCGGCTAACACTTTAATGTATTCCAGAGCAAAGGAATGCTGTCTTGACTCAAATTGCATCTGTGAGAGAGGTGGTGCTGGGTGCACCACTGAAACTTCTGCTGAAGCATCTAGCTTCAAAGACGGTGGCTCCTAATGTTGACAAGCTTGTTGCTCTTGTTCACCGTCCTAATGAATCCTTTTTCGTTGCTCCCCAGGTATAAATTTGAGAACTCCTATAATTGTATCTATCATACTTCAAAGCATAGTTTTCCTTTGGCAATGAACAGCTAGGTAGGTTCTTAGATATATCAATCTAGATTAATCTATTTAAGAGTTATGTATTTGACGTTTACTTTCAGTTCATACAGTCCATGAGATTAATTTCTTTTTCACAGGCAGACAAAGTTACAGTAGTATACCCTATGAGGTTCCAGGATTCCATTGATATAGTTTTAGCAACTTCCTTTCTGCAGGTATTTTGGACACTTCCTTCTTATCTCTTTTATCTGCTTCAAGCAATTCATTTTGTAGTTTTTTTATGATCATTTATAGACATCTTCAACAAACCGATCTTTAGGCATTTAGCACTACTTTCATTAAGACTTGAACGGATATATGCCTTAACTTAATGGTTTTGTGAAAGTTTGTCTTGAGGCCATTTCTTGATGGCATAACCATATTATGAGAAGCAACTTATGGAAGGACACAATATGATGGGGCAGCTCTGCCTATTTTGTTTTAAACTTTTCTGGTTAAATCTAGGAATTTGTGGAAGCAAGGCGGACTAGCGCTCTTAACAACGCCCCTTCCTGCTTGTGGTCTCCAGTACCACCTCTTGAGTTAAAAGGAGTACCTTCTGATGCACTAAATGCAAATGCCGGTTTTGTTACTTTTGGTAATATGCATTTAAGCGTTTTCTTCTGTTTTTCTTTTCTATTGAAGACCCCTTTTTTGTCTCACTAACTCATCTTTATGCAGTTGTTTTCCCGCGGCATGTTGAGGGTAAAAAATTGGACAAAACAGTTTGGAGCTTGTTGACTTTTCATGCTTATGTAAGCTACCATGTGAAGGTAAGGTCCTTTTTTCTTATGTTGGCTGATCCATACTTCTCAATTAATCAAGTCCGTGCATCTGTCATCCATAATTGTGAATCAACCAATTGCATCCAATGCGCAGATTTTCCATCAATGGGTTAAATTTGGCTTAGTGAAGATGAAAATCCATTGTTTAATACTGAGCTCCACTGTTATGGACTATTTCCAAGAAGATAATATTCTTTTGGTTGCAAATGGCCCCAAGGAACACACTATTTGGATCTTTTGACCAGATTCCTGCCAAAATACCATCAAATTTTCCTAAGTCTATTCTGGGTGAATTTTTTTTCCAAAGATGAAAAATATCTGATTTGCCCAAGACAGCTGATATTGCTATTGCAGAAAGCCACCTTGGAACAAATTGGAACATTTTTCTTAAGCCACCTTCAGCATGGGATTTTAAGATTTTCATGATTCAGTAGTTGACACGGTACTTTATTGGGACATATTTTAACCTTGCCACAGTTCTCTTGTGCTCGCTTGTGAAACATTTCTCTTTGGCTTATATACATGATTTTTACTCTTCCATGACTTGTGGTTTTTAACTTCACAAGTTCTCAGTCCCTTCTGTTTCCTGTATGGCAGTGTTCTGAAGGATTCATGCACACCAGGATGAGACGTAGAGTTGAGACGCTGATCCAGGTAATACAAACATATCCGTACTAAATTGATTTCCTTCAATATATCCTATGGATTATTTGTTACCTTTATTCAGCACCTTTCGCTCTCAGCTTTGAGTGGTTGTGTAGCGGCAGATGCGGGTTTAGTATCATGAAACAAATAGACTACAAATCATTGCTGTTAATTTCAGTTTACTGGTTTTTCCTTGCTAAAAGGCTGAAAGCTGGTGATGCACCGAGACCACCTGAAATAAACTGATAGGCCATATCACTCCATGCCTTAAACTGAGTATATTTAGTGTGCTAGGAAATTGGTCATGACGGTTTTCGGGCTTTCAAAGAAACTAAATTACGATTGCTCGCATCTAATCGATAACTATTTGAGAGCTACTGCTATGATTCATGGAGGTAATCATGGTATCATGTTGTGAAATAACATAGTGACTTGTCCCATGAAGAACAGCACTGCATAACTATTGTTTTGCTGATCGACCTTACGTGCAGGCTTTGGATCGTGCAAAATCTGATGCAGAGAAGTTGAAGAAGTTGGTGAATGGTGGATCTTTCAAAAGGCTGGTTTGTGCAAATACCTTGAATTCGTGCTTAAACCCATCTTTTCTTTCACTGATTAAGACTCTCCTCGCAGAGCTTGAAGAATGACGGCAACTAGCGTCAGCGAAGATGCTGTCGGTGTGTCAGTAGAAGACCTTTTATATCCTGGGACCATAGAGCCGCAGCTGGTGAAACAGAATCAGCATCCGGCTGTTCATCGCTTGTTTTTTTTTTTCCGGGAGGATATTCTACCTTGCTGAATTGAGGGTGAGGAATAGATTAAACTGAATTGACCTTAGTGACTTGCGACACCATAACGGCGTATCTCCTGAGGACGCTCATTTCTTGTTGGCCCTCCTACATCGATCCATCTTTCTACACTTCCTTCTATGTTTGTTGATTGATCCATCGGCCCAAGTCAGTCTAGGCTATTATGAGTTCGATTTTGTAAAATATTGTTTTCTATAGCCTGTCAGATGATTGTTATTTTCATTGTAGCTGTGCTGAAATGGAAACTCAAGAGCAGTTTTATTACATCATTATTGTTACAGGCTCACACACATGGTGCTCTTACAAAAAGAAGAACACTCTAGGCGCACGTACAACAACAAAGTAGCAGCACCATTCTTTCTACCGCACGGTCTTCACGTGAACGATATCACGCGCCGGTCCCGGTGGCCCCGGCGTCGGCGCCGGCGCCGTGGCCGACCTGCTTGGCGTCGAAGGCGCGGTCGTCCACCTTGCGCGCGGCGGGCTCGTCGACCTTGTCCTGCACCTTGTCGATCTGGATGGCGCCCTGGTCCTCCCGCGAACGCAGGTCCGTGCGCGTGCGGTTCTCCCCGCCGCCCACCGACTCGTACGTCGTCGGCGTCGTCTCGCCCATCGGCTGCGCGCCCTGCGCCCCCGACATTGCTGCAAAAGGCTTGGCTCGGCTGCTGCTTCCTTCCTTTACGCTGAACTCTCGTAGTCTCGTGTGGCTGCTGAGGGTGACGCCTCGCCGGGAGAAGCGTATATATAGCCGGGCTGCGGTGTCGCGCGGGAGGTGTGCTGCGTGCACGTGAGGCGGCGGCACGGCGGCGCGTGGCATGGGTCAGGAGGAACGTGGCGGGACACATCGGCGTCGGCCGCTGGACTCGTGTCGCGGCAGCGCAGCTCAGGCGACCGTGACGTACGATTTGGCCGGCGCCCAGTAGTCATGCAGCAGGATAAACATCACAACCCAAGGTCCGCACATCTGGGATAATGGCCGGCGTGCAGGATGAACCACCTGGCCTGGTTGTTATCCGGCGGGTGAGAGGTGAGAGCGCGTGCTGCCATTTGGGGCATACGACAATGAATAAAGCCACAATGGCACAATCCCAGCACGACAGCAAGTCGATAGGTATAGGCTGATGCGTTACAGTTTGGAAAAATCCTGTGAGTTCAGAAGATATCGTCCCCCTGCACGGCTGGCATGAGGGCTCTGCAAGGCTGAAAGATCATACGCTGCTGCTAGAAGCATTTACAGAAGCTTCACAGTTAAAACCTTACTTCAACCTCTTTACGACAACACAATTAAACTTCGAATTGTGCACCATGCTTCCTTCAGCCCAGATTCCAAGGTACGAATTATCAATCAAGAAATTATCAAACCATCCAAATGAGGAACATAGATAATTTTCCAGTCGGACGCTAACTGATAGGGATAAAACAACTATCAGCAATGACAGATTGTTCTATATATCCTTTATTTGGGAGGTCCCGTCTACGTGATATCAGCATCTATGGACTGCTTGGATCGACAACAATTTGTACCGATGCTGTAAATGTTCATTCAGTCCAGAATGAGAACTCGAATGGTAATGGTGATACAGCCAAAATGACTTTAAAAGAAGGGAAATGAAGCACTGAAGTTGGCAAGAGTATCTTGTAAAAAGCTCAGTTGGCTGCCAGTCTTGACCGGAGCTCCGCAGCAACCGCATCAATGAACTCTTCAGTGTTCAGGTAATGGCTTCTTGTGACGCTACAAGTCAAAAAGGAAAATAAATTAAACAGAATGAGTTCTTTTATCATAGCTACAAAACTTTGCAGAAAAACACAACTGAAGTGCATGAGGCAAAAAAACTGAAACAGCATAACATACTTTGAAGACCCGTGAATAAGAAGAGCAAGGTCTTTGGTCATCTTCCCAGATTCCACGGTTCCAACGCAAGCAGCTTCAAGTTTCAGTGCAAAGTCAAGAAGTCTAGCATTGTCGTCAAGCTTTGCCCTGCAGTGCACAAACAGTGCATTTGCCATGAGTTAATCATCCAACTCAGAGAGCCAGACCCAAGCATAGAACGACATGAGCTACTTCGCTATTTTCGGTATTTGGCGAAACAATAAGATGATGCTAATTCACCATATAGCTGACCAAAGATAATACTTCTAACAAATAATTCCAAGTGCTAGAGACATAAAGTAGGTAGGACTTGTACCTGTGTGCAAGTCCTCTGGTCCAAGCAAAGATTGAAGCAATGCTGTTTGTGCTGGTTTCACCTCCCTTCTGGTGAACACGGAAATGACGGGTAACCGTGCCATGGGCAGCTTCAGCTTCAATTGTTTTTCCATCAGGGCACACCTACATATTAAACAAAGTAGTGTCATATATATTAGGCAGGGTTCAACCAAAATTAAGGCTTTCCACTGTACAGAAGACAACACCCTAAAACAATATATTTAATATTTAGTCATGAACAATAAAGTAGAAGTAATATACATAGTTACATACCAATACTGATGTCATCAAACCCAATGAACCAAAGCCTGCACATTTATAGATCCAGAGAATTATTTAACAGTCAGCATCGTTTATCATGCAACTAGGAAAAAGGATAACATTTTTTGCACATGAAATTCATGGTTCAGAAGTTAGCATATTCGTACCTTGAGCTAAGAAATCACTCTGCACATCTCCATCGTAATTCTTGCAAGCCCACACATAGCCCCCTTCACTCTTAAGTGCATAAGCAACCATGTCATCGATGAGACGATGCTCATACCTACCAGAAGTCAAGATCATGACACATGTGAGAAAAGCTTCTCAGAGAATTTTAAACAACAAAACAAGTTACCTACCATATTCCGGCAGCCTCAAACTTGGATTTCCACCCAGCTTCATAGACCTCCTGGAAAATATCCTTGAACCTGCATCATCAAAAAAATATTACACCAGTTATATATGTCACCTGAAAAGATTAGTCAGATACACAATCATAGCCTGGATACATAAACCAAGATTTGAATAAATAGTAGGTGCAAATGTGCAAAAATGTACTACCTTCCATCATATTTCTTCAGGATTGTGTTTTTGGTGCTAAGATAAAGCGGCCATTTCTTCTCATAAGCAGTTGTCATAGAAGCTTCAGCAAAAGCTCGGATTGACTATAAAACAGTTACAGGAATGGTCAGAAAAATACATTACTTTTCAACTAAAGAAAACTAATATGGAGTTTACAGCACCTCATCAGTGTTGTACATAGACAAAGCAACTCCTCCAGCACCAGTGAAGTTGAACACCTCCAGATCAATCTGCTCGTCCTTTCCCTCTGTAAGAACAGACAGATATAACGAGATCAAATTTTACTCATATCAGTTCAGTGAAGAACAAATAATAAAGTGTAGCCAAGCAACCATACCAAAAACCAGCTTGAGCTTGCCAGGCCCCTTCAGAACTGCATCAGTTGCTCGGTACTGATCACCAAAAGCATGCCTTCCAATGCAAATGGGCTTAGTCCATCCTGGTTTCATCAATGGTTCAATGTTACAGATGAACTTAGTTCATTCAATAAAGAATAGATTCATATCCTCTTAAATACCTGGAACAAGCCTTGGGACATTTTTGCATATAATTGGCTCTCTGAATACAGTGCCTGAAAGGTAAAACGAAAGCGAAATGTCAAAGGTAACAAAAAAGGGAAATGTCAACAGCCAATTTCTGTGTGTTATATCAAACTAATGGTACCAGCATACCATTGATAATATTCCTAATTGTGCCATTGGGGCTCTTCCACATTTGCTTTAGGTTGAACTCCTTAACCCGAGCCTCATCTGGAATAGTGTTGAAATAGAAAGAGATAAGAGTCAAATGAAGAATATATCTTTTTAGCTGCATAAGATAAAAGGCCACTTAATATATCTTTTACCTGGAGTAATCGTCGCACACTTAATAGCCACATTGTACCTGCACGGCATTTGATTAGAAAGATAAGAGATATACAAAAATAGTGAAACATACAAACGGTATAGTTGTACGATAAAAGTGTGTACTATTATAGCTACACATCCAGAAAGGTCCTACGAGTATCTACCACAATACACAAATTGTCGTTTACTAATAATTAAAGATGGACACACCAAACTAAATTCCACACAAATCAATGAAAACAGTGTGATCACAAATTGTCTTCTTAGCACGGACTTTAAAATATCTTAAATTCCTTACTTGAGAGTAGCCTCTGCAGCCTCCACGGTGACCTTGTCATCAGTTGCATCACGGTGGAGAACTCCCAAGTCATAGTACTTAATGTCCAGATCCAAAAATGGAAAGATAAGCTGAAATAAACAAGATTGTCAGCTTACTATATACAAGAGAAAAACAGGAAAAACACACAAAAAAATTAGCAAGTACATCAGATTAATCACAACACAGATAAGGAGATATATTCATTACCTTGTCCTTGATAGACTGCCAGAATATCCTGGTCATCTCATCACCTGGAGTAGGTGAATTACAAATCAGTTAGTTCCATAAGATGAAACAGAGGCTCACTGATATATTATGTGCAAATAATCTCTGACTCATTACAAACACAGTGCCGTATACCCTTAATTCCTGATATACTTATAAGTATGTGCAGTGTTTGCAACAATTTTTCATTAGAGATCTTCCCTTCGTTATATTTAAAAAACAAAGGAACAGTTCGGACGAGTCCTGATGATGTTTGGACATCAAACATGATCAATTGCATATGGAAATAGCCTCACAAAAGTACATAACCAATATCTAAACGACACCCAGAATTCTGGACTCCAAATCCACTATTCAAAATTTTCACATCATGCATCCAATTCACAATACTTTCGTCAGCTGCACATAGATCATCCATCGGGGCATCGCATATATGCATATATCTCTACATGCTTAAATCCGGCCTCTAACACGGCAGCAAATCGTCTCCCGCGTGTCCACAAACTAATACAGCGGCAGCTCGGCTCCACAGAGTGATTACGCGCTAAAATCCTACGCGCACGAACTCGACGCACCATCGCCTAGCCTAAACAAAAGCAACCTCGACGGGAAAACAACAGCGATTTGCCGGATCACGCGGATCTCTCCGCGACACCCACGAACCAAAAAATATCAAAACCCAGCGCATGCGAACGGCGCCTCGTCCGCGGGACAGATCTGCTGGTGCGGAGAGGGAAGCGGGGGATCTAACCGTCCATCTCGACGATGGGGTTGGCGACCTTGATCTTCTCGAACGCCATGGCGGCGGCGGCGGCGGCCGGGTGCGGCGCTGCTTGCCTCGGAGATCGGGAGCCGGTGGGAAGCAGCCGGCGGCGGAGGAGGATGTGGGAAAGGAAGATTGGCACGGGCAGAGAGAAAGATGCGAGCAGTTGGGCGAGCGCATTTAAAGAACAGACGGGTGGGAGGTATGGGTCCCACCTGTCATTGAGACACTACATTTGTTAGTAATATTTTTCGCCTGCATAATTGTTGGTTATGGGATCAGAGCGTGGGGCCCACTTGAATGTGAATCTGGGTGCGTGCGGTTGGTGGGCAATGTAGGGCGATGGACTCCGGCGGCCAAAGCGTTTGGCACGGCGAGTATTATTCGAGGAGTGGTGATTTTTGCAGCGATTAGTTTTGGTAGATGTCTCTTGTTTGACCAATCATTTGGATTAGGTGGTACTAGTAGAAACTCCATTTGGTGTATTGGAGTGTCCATGACGTAAGAGTTACTACTACTATCTGGAGAAATAGTAGTCTCTCTCTCGTGACACCTCGAAATTAATCTCTCTCTCTAATCCTCAGTATTTTTCTTCCCAAATCCAAAAACGGTGTGACCCTGTGAGAGTGTGAGATTGCAATCAAATCCAACAAAATTGATAGCACCCGACACGCAGCGCGTGACCAATCCGCCGCGCACATGCATGGCCGCGCCGTAGTTTAGGCGTTTAACCGTAGCGTTAGCACGTCACGGGTATGAGATTCTCAAATGACATGAACACAACGACTCCACGAGCATTTTGGGCCGGGGAGGTAGGTTATTGTCTGCACCTAGGGCCTGTTCACTTGGTATAGGTGCTAAAATTTTGATAACTTGCCTAAATTTTGGCAGAATTTTTTATATAGTATTCAAAATTTGGCAGCAAACTAAATATAGCCACTTTTTTGGTATCTTTACTAAAATTTGGTAAGGTTGAAAATAACATCAAAGTAAACAGGCCCCTAATTATCGTCACACAGCTCACAAAATGTGTTTGTGTGTAGTACTATCAACGAGGATCCTCTGCATTGCTGTTACAACAAACTGAAAAAAATATGTATAGACTCTACTAAACCTCGCAGCAATTTAATTTTACTAGCTGAAAGCCTCTGATCAGAAATAAAATCGTAAAAACGACCTTTTTGGGCCCCTAATCCTACGTGAAATCCGTTCGTAAAATCAGTTTAGGTGGGACTGAGAACTGAGAAGTAGGCCCACAAGGTAGTGGCCCCATGTGTCAGTATTCATGTGCAAACAACATCAAGTCAATTAACATCTCTATCAAGTGGGATGCAGTCATGCAGCGCAAAGCAAATTTCCCACCTACTCCTACTATTTCCTTCCCAGTTGCCACGTTACCAACTCCATACTCCATACTCCATAACCCATTCCTACGTGTAAAACAAAAACACTGCTCTCCTCTCAAACTCAAAGGGGAAAACGATAGAATGAAACCTCTCAAAAAAAAAGATAGAATGAAAGAAACATTTGTCACATATCTTAACTTATTTCTCTTTTAAACTACTTAGTATAAAACATACTATAAGGACTTATTCAGTTAGAGAGATTTGAAGGGAATTATTCTACTTCTATTGTGTTGTGAAATTATTTCTTCTCAATTCTTTTCGACTCTTTCTTTTTGGGAATTAATCGAACAAACTCTAAATGTGTGTTTCAGAAGCTCTTTTCAGCAACATCATGCCGTTTAGTTAAGCGTAGCTTTCTTATAGTCGAATGACATTCTCTGATTCTTTCAGGTTTTAATTTGTGCTAAAAGGGTTTTACTATAGAATCGCGTGTTCGTCGTGGACAAAATATCTACAAACGGCTAAAGCAATGTCAAAATCATGAAAAGATCACCTGCCCTTTTCATGACAAGCAGCTAGTGTTGGCCACTGCCCAATGGCAGCCCGAAGAGCCAACATGGCAATGACATTTGGAAATTGGATTTTTGAACGATCAACACTCAGCAAGGCACCATTCCCTCAGAAAAGAAAAGGACAACAATAGAATTTATAGCCTTATAACAGAAGATGGACTAACAGAATCTAGCAACACATATCAGATATTATCTAAAGGAAAGAAACTCATGGTCCCCCACATCGCTCCTATGCAGGCAACTCGGGCGGCGACCACGACCCTCCCTTCACTACTCACTATCGCCGGAACTGGTTGCCGGAATCCATGCAGCGACGAGGATGGTGGCGCCGAGGCCTCCTCTTTTCCCCGAGCTCTTGAAGTTTCATACGGTAGAAGGTCTAGCAATGGTCGTTGTCCGAGGCAAGCTGGAGTTGACGATGACAGCGGCACGATGAGTTGTAGGCGACTGCAAAGGCAGAGGCAAGAGGTGTAGGGAACAGCTGGGTCTAGTCTCCCATAGTTAGATCCGGCCTCCCTCAGATGGTGCTGACGACAGCAGTGGTAGAGATGGCAATGGCAAAGCTAGTAGATGGCCAGTGAGGTGATGGTGCAAGTGGTAGATCTAGTAGAAATTTATTGTCGATATACCAACCGGTGCCACTGAGAGAAAAATAAATAAATTAGGTTTACAAATAGATTTCAATAATTGCTTTCTCTTTATGTGTTGGTTTTTATTTCAGTCTTTTTAATGTTGTCTGATTGTTTGATCTCTTTGAGATAATATTGTAATAAATGGTTGTAACTTTTTGAAGCAGATGTCGGGATTTATTTCATTAAAAAAAGCATACACGGTTTTGTTGAAATGTATTCTTAAAAAAATGTGTATCATCGAAAGCCCAAAATCAGACCTATACAAATAACATATTTTAAATTCATATGCTCGTATTTACGGCTAATTATTCTTTCAGGAGTAGGCAATGTACCCATCGACAGCGAGGTGCCCGTTGTGACTTCGTCAATCTCAAGATATGCCGGTCCAGTCTTCCGGAGATGCTCAGAGAGGTAGGGTGTGCGCGCATGTTCACCGGGAGAAGTGTGCAAGCATTATGGATGCATGCATTTGTACTTTAAAAAAAAACAGCACCCAACACCACACTATAATATGTATTTACTTGTTTTCTATAGCGATAGTAATCTTTTTACTTGATGATTCGAACCAACAAATTAGTTCAATTTCGTTGTTCCAATTAATATCTGTCCAGTTTCGCTGTCCTTCTAATCAAATATGTCCGGTTCACTAACCGCAGTGTTCATGTGACATTTTTTCGTGAATCAATTAGAAGTACGATTGTTCGATTTTTTTTTTTCGCTAAAACATACTGCTATACATGGCAAAAAGTTAAATCCTAAATATAAAAAGGTACCAAACCATAATAAATCATTATATAGTAGGAGCAAATATTAATATTTTTCCTATACTTGGTGTATCATAAAATTATTATATAGTAGGAGTAGATAATATTTTCCCTATACTCTATGTACATTTTTCCAGGAGTTGATAGACTCCACATGAATACACAACACTCTTGTGCTCTCCCTCGAAGAACGGGGTCTTGCACTTCAGATATCCGAGCCCCGCCACATGACCCTCCACGTCGAAATCCACCTTCCCCGTCACGTGTTGCTCGGTCCGCACCATACCGTGCAGCTCCTCCTCCCGTAGCACCGCGCTCTCTGCCGCTACGGCATACACCGCGGCCACGTTACTGGCGGCGCCGCCGCCCGGTCGCAGCCGCTGGCCGTCGATGCAGAACGAGGGCACGATGCCCCAGGCCAGGACCATGCCATGGTACGAGACGCGCAGCAAGGACGACCGCCAGCCGTGCATGCCCCCGACGCAGGCCGTGTACCCCTCGCGGACCCCGCTCACGTCGACGGCGAGGTGGAACGCTGGTGGCGGTGCTCCGTGGCCCGGCGGCGAGGAGGCGCCGGGGTCAAGCCCCTCAACTCCGACGATACGGAGGTAGAGGTTTGGCGTGGTGCGGCTGGTCACGTACGCCCGTAACACGATGACAAAGATGACCCCGGTGAGAATACCTGTGTAGAAAAAAAAACCAGATTTAGAGGAGAGACATCCCTCCAAACATTTTCTTAAAAAATAATTATGAGCGTATTATGGATTAAACACGGAACATCTATAAACGTATTATGGATTAAACACGGAACATCAGAATTGAAACCACGCGCCTCTTTTCACTGCACTATTGCATCTCAAAATACCTGTGTAGAAGATCGTTGCGATATCGAAGGCGTTGAGGCGGATCTCGCGCATCTTGTCACGAAAGCGCCGGCGCGGAGGATCAACCTTGTCTGTTCCCATCTACAGATAGAGGCGAGATCGATCAGGCCGACAGTTGGCAAGGGCCACAATTAACTAACTAGTATTATATTTTTTTGGAGCAGTTAAACGACCGCGGGGAGTGTTTATATAGCTTCTGGTTCCGGGGCAGAGTCTCTGGTAGGTCATAAAGACTCTTGGCAGGCCAGGGTTGTCCAAGTAAAAAGTCTAACATGACTCCCTTAATAAAAATATAGGATTCACAGCCCTCAACCGTTAAAGCTGGTTATAAGTTATAACAACTCCTCAAACTATTAAAATCAGTGTAAAATAACTTTCTCAATAAGGGTGATTTTGGCTTATGTGGCATATATGTGGTAGCACTATTACGAAAACGATTTTTCTGTAATTGGTTGCGTCTGCAAAATCAACCTTCATTTTCGCATATGGCTACTTAAGTGGCCTGCACGCAAAAATCTATTTTCTCAAGTGGACCTCTTGAGGAGCCGCACACGAAGATGAGCCTATTTTCGTATGCGGGCCCCTTTAAGTAGCCCGCATGTAAAAATATTCTCTCCTTTACATATTTTTTCTCTCCTCCTCTCTCTTTTCCCTCTCACTCACTTCAATTTTGTTCAACTCTTCTCTCTTCCTTTCCCTTTTATTTCCACTCACCTCTTCTCTATTTCTCTCTCCTCTATCTCTTCTTATCCTCTCCTCTCCTCTCCTCTCCTCTCCTCCGAGCAAGTGGCGCGCGGGAAGCGGCTAGCTCGGCGCCACCACCGACGAGGCGGTGGCCAAGAGTAGGCGGGCGGCGGCTGAGAGCGGGCAGGCGATCGGCGCAACTTCGGACGGCGGTCGGGAGTGGGCGGCAAGTGGCGGCGTAGCTTCGGGCAGGCGTCTACTCAGCGGCTCAACGCGACTTCGATGGGAGGCGGCCGGGAGCGGCACCATCCCTGTCCCCGCCCGGTGCCGCCGCCGACGACGACAATGAGGACTTGGCTGGGACAGGCGTCGCCGGCCCCGCAGCAGCCGAATCCATCGCCCCGCATGCACGATGGCCGGATCCGTGCCACCGCCGCCGAGATTCCTAGGGGTTTGATTTTTTTTATTTTTATTTTTACGTGCGGACGACATAAGCACCCACACGTGAAAAATCTGATTTTTGCAGACCATTTAGGGCAGAAGGGTTAGGTACTAGTGTAGCCTAGTCTTCCCCTCTCTGCTCCCACTGGGCGTTCGGGGCGACACAATGGTGGATAAAGCGAAGAACGCGGTGGAGACAATCCAAGCTAAGTGGAGTGCGATGACGCCGGCGGTCGGCGAGTCGAAGGCGGCGGAGTGTGAGCCAACGGCGCGGTCCTCGATAGCCAACATCAACACTCTGATGGACCCGCTAGACGAGCCGCCGCTAGAGAGAGACAACGTTTGGTCTCACTCTTACCCGTTTAGCTAAACCAGGTGGCGCTGGGCATGTTGGACACACGTCCAGGGCGGCACCAACGCTAATGACTCAGCGTCGGTGTCTTGTCTATGTCTTTTCAACTCTAGGCTGGTTGGGGCTCGCCATAAACCTATTTCATTTATGGCAGAGAGGACCGCTTCATATCCGTCCATCTCCCCAGCTAGTCCTGAGGTCGCACCTTCGCGTCTTTCGTGATGATAACTCATCTTAAGGCGTGCTTCTCGAAGATATCTTTGATGAGTAGATAATGTAGTTATCTTATATGTTTCGACGCTCTTCTTTGCAGAATAACGTAGAAACCACGAAGACCAAGGTGGGCCTAGATCCCAAGGCAAGGCCGGGACCGAGGTAGACCTTAGCTTATATCTTTTAATCATATGTCTCCATCCTCCACTCCTTGAAGAAAGTGAGACCTATGAGGACCAAGACGTGCCTAGGACCCGGGGACATGGCAGGGTCCGAGGCAGACCTTAGTCTATTCTTTAAGATGTAAATTTTGTATGTCTCTACGCTCCTATTACTGAGTAATGTAGGACTTATGTGGGCTAAGGTGTGCCCGGGACCCAAAACAAAGCCGGGTCTGAGGCACACCTTATGCCTCATACTTACTCCGTAAGCGGGTTAAGGTGAGCCCGGGACCACCCACCAAGGTGGGTCTCTTAGCCGCACTAGCACAATATAGCTTTTTATTTATAAGGATGGCTTAAGCATGCCATTTATTTTATTTGTAATTGTTTTCGGGGAAATGGGTACCCTGGTTGCCATTCCACCGACAGCTTTCTATCTTGTATTAAGTACGCATAAACAACAAGTATGTGCCATATTAGATAATAGACCAGGTTATTGTGCCTCATAGGCTCCATGTCAACCAAAACCACCTTTGCAAACCACCAAGGGGGACAAAAAGAGATAGTTTTCATAGTTGAGGGAGCCTCTTTACTGGTTTTACATTTGAGTGTCAAGAAGTGGACCCAACCTATAGTTGAGGAAGGCAAAATGGATTGCTTCTCCCAAATTGGTTTATATATGGACCTAGTTTAGTGAAGAGAGTGGTCCGATGGACTGGTCTCATTGGCCTTGGAGAGCCATGAGAACCTCTTTTTATTAGCTAAATACTCTTGGGAAATAAGTCCACTTTGACTCCCTCGAAGATAGGTCCAATCTAATTTGTATCCCTCAACTGCAATATCAAATATCTTGAAATCCCTGCTATTAAAATTGGTGTGATTTGACTCCCTCGCCTATTTTCAAAACGATTTTCGCTGATCGGGTTCAACCGACTAAGTCAGCATATATGGGACCCACATGCCAGTGATCCCTCTCTTTCTCCTCCCCTCCCCTCCCCTTTCCCCACACCACCACATGAGCTTGAGCAAGGACGACAATCAATGGTGGTGTGATGACATCCAACAATGAGGACCGTCCTTCCTCCTCACCACCACGCGAGCTCAAGTGGGAATGATAGTCGAAGGCAGCGACGCGACGATCAACAATGCGGAGATGAGTAGCGACAAGGAGTCTGTTACCGTAGCCAGCGGCTCCTCTACCACTAATTGTTGTTGCTTCTTCTTGTCCAGACGTACCTCGGAGCCGCCGTCATCCCGCCCAGCTAACTCGCCCTGCTACACAACTATTATTCTCCCTTCTTTCTTTTCTCTTTCTTCTCATCTCTCTTGCGTCGCAGTGCGGGGTGGCCTGGGAGTCCCCCTAACAGCCACCCACGAGCCACAACAAGAGGGAGCTCAAGGAGAGGGTGACGCCAAGGGACTGCGACAGCGAGGACCACCTCATATTCTTCAACTTTCGCTCGTAAACACCCGAGGATCCCCGCCAGGATCCACCTCTACATGGTTGGATCCCACCACGCCGAGTCCAAGCCCTCCTGGGGTGGGGCAGCACAAGAGAGAAGAGGGATCTAGTGGTGGCAAGGGGTGCTTGGTTTGGCACCGCTTTGCACCTCCCTTTATGATGACAACGCCTAAGTCTGCTGGCGACCTCCATGACGGGGCTCCACCCGGTGACATCCGGGTGTGGCGTGACATCAACCTTGTAGCTATCGACACTCCTCCTCCCTGATGGCCGGTGGCTCCTCGAGCTCCACCCGACGGTGAGCACCCAGGTTGTCGAGCTTCTACTCTTGGCCTCCTGTTGTTGCTTTGCCGCTACCTCCTCTCCCCTTTCCCCGATGCGACGACGAGCATCAACGGCAGCAATGACAGCAGAAGGCCGATGTCGCGGTGTTCGGGGTCTCCTACCGACCAGACAAGGCCACGAAGCCGTCGTCTTCATCCTTGGCAAGTTCGATGATCTCGCGTGAGCTGCCTGCTCAAGTTCATCCCATGTTGTCATGTGGGAAAGGGAGATGGGATAAAGAAATAGAGGAGGTGACACTAACATATGTACTACACATGCTGACTCAGCCAAGCAGACCAGGTCAACCAGCCGAAATAAGTACAACAATGGGTATCCGTGTCCAACGTTTGACCTTCCGTCTTATTTGAAAATTTATGAAAAAAATATAAAAATTAGTCACTCATAAAGTATTATTCATGTTTTATCATCTAATAACAATAAAAATGCTAATCATAAAAAAATTTCAAATAAAACGAACGGTCAAACGTTGGACATGAATAGTGCAAAACTGCACTTATTTTGGGACAGAGGGAGCACTACTTTCAAAATAGCCGAGGAAGTCATTGATTTTAATAGTTGGGGATCAATATACTGGGTAATGCGGTTAAGGAATAATTAGATTGCGCTATATCGAGGGAGTCAAAGTGGACTTATATATTCCACGAAATAAGTCCACTCTGACTCCCTGAAAGTGACCCGAATTTAATCCATGACCCTAAACCACAAAACCGGATATTTCGACCCCCCGAACTAGTGAAACCGATGTAATTTGACTCCCTTGGTGGTTTTGGAGGGTGGTTTCGCTGACGTGACGCTTAGGTGGCATTTAAATTAAAAACATATATGTGGGACACATTTGTCATTCACACACACAAAAAATTGTGGTTTCCACATGCCATCCTCTCTCTTTCTTCTTCCTCGCATCTTTCTCCCTTCTCTCTTTATTTCTCTTTCTGCTTCCCTTCGACTGTCCGCGGGGAGCATGGGCTGGAGCGGCGGCGGGCAAGCACCGAAGTGGTGGCAGCCGGTGGGAGCTAGCAGAAGCGGCGATGACAGTAGGGTGGAGCTGACGGCGGTGGTGGGCTGGAGCTGCCCTGGGTTTTGGAGCGGCAACGGGCGCTCAAGGACCAGCAAAGAGGCGGGAGAGGACGACAGTGCCGACGCCGATGCTGATGAGATCGAGCAGGGGGACGACAGTCGATGGCTTCGACAGGCCAAGAGCTGAGCGTCGGCGTGTTTCGAGAGTGCCAGGAGGAGACCGGAGCGGACAACGTGGGACCGCCTCCTTCTCCTCCTCCTCCGCCGCCACTCCCTATGCCGGATCTGAGTGCCTCGTTGCCGTCCTCTAGCACCTCCCCGCATCCATCCGTATCGTTGCGTGAGGAGGTGCGACCTCGTAGTCCGGTCCACCCGCGTCAACTCCAGCCTGCCGCCGCCGCCACTTCAGCTCCTGCCAGCCGCCACCACTAGGGGTGGGCAGATTTAGACTGAACCGAAGAACCGAACCGAAAAGATCGAGGCCAAGACCGAAAATTTCGGTTATTTGTTCGGTCCCAGACATCGAAAGACCGAATTTATTTCAGTCATTTCGGTTATTGGGCTCGGTTAACCGAATTGACCGAAAATTTGGCCCAATAAGCCTAGAGCCCAATAAGCCCAGTAGTACTAACTCTAGATACAACCCTATCACTTGCCGCACACCCGCACAGCCATACTCCCAGTCTCCCATCGCGCGGCGCCGCATCCCATCTCCATCACGCTCGGCCTCTGCCTCCACTGCGCCGCGCCGCCTTTGCCAGGCCGCCTCCATCCTCCACCCCCCGGCCGCCGCCTCCGCCGCTAGGAGTCCGCCCTGCACCGTGCCGGCACTGCCCTCCACCACGTCGCCTCTGTCCTCCACCGCCGCGGCCGCCGCCTCCAGCCAGCCCGCCTCCGCCTCGGCATTGCCTTCGTCTCCACTCTCCAGCCAGCCTCCTCCATTCCGCCGGCCGTATCCGTCTCCATTTGTGACTTGTGAGTTGTAATCTGTGTGTGATGTAATGTCATCAACCTAGAACTTCCATTTGTGCTTGTGAGTTGTACTGTGTGTGTGATTGTTGTGAACTTCAGTTTTGAGACCTGTGCTATTTAATCTTGCATATTATCTCGTAATTTTGTGTGATATATATATATATATATATATGTGTGTGTGTGTGTGTGAGAAAATGTCTCAAAAGAGGGGAAGTCTTGTCAAAAATTTTCATTCCAAACTTACTCTGAAAAATTTCGATCAGACCGAGACCGAGACCGAATTTGCCGGTACTGAGTTTTTTTTTATGAAATTCAGTCATGAGTTTTCAAAGACCAAAATGACCGAAGACCGAAAGACCGAGACCGAATTTTTCGGTCTGACCGAACGCCCACCCCTAGCCACCACTCTGGCCCCCGTTCACCGCCGCTCCAGCTCGTGCTCCCCGCGGACGGTCGAATGGAGAGAGAAAGAGAAAGAAAGAGAGAAGGGAGAAAGAGGGGAGGAAGAAGAAAGAGAGAGGATGACATGTGGGGCGTACATGTCAGTGGGCCCCACAGTTGTGTGTGTGAATGATAAATGGGTCCCACATATATGTTTTTAATTCAAATGCCACCTAAGCGCCACGTCAACACCGCCACGTCATCGAAACCGCCCTCCAAAACGCAAAGCGAGTCAAATTGCATAGGTTTCAACAGTTCGGGGTCGAAATATCCGGTTTTGCGATTTAGGTTCATGGATTACATTCGGGTCACTTTTCAGGGAGTCAAGTTAGACTTATTCCTATATTCCACCCTTGGCAAGGGCATGCATCGCCTTGCCTAAGAGCCCAGAGAAATTACAAGCCCAATAGCGCTCGCACGAAGTGGAGGGGGAAGGGAATGACCGAATGAATGAGTCAGAAGACTCAGAACTGTGGTACGGGCTGGTCCAAAAAGAAGGGAGAGAAAGAAAAGGAACCAGCCCAGAAGAAAACAGTAACTTTTAGCAAAATTGTGTTTATCGCCTAACGTCGTTACCCTGACGGCATCTCGCGTGCTTCTCACGCGGCATGGGCTCGTGAGGAAAGAGGCTCTGACACTAACGGAGGGTAGTCACAGAACAGGCAGCGATCACGGTGCAGGAGCAGATGTGAGCGCGCGCATCGCGCTGCACCCTCTATACAGAGCTCTGCTACTGCTTTTATACCACAAGGCTTTCTTCCCCAACCGAAAGGGCAATCACAGATTAGCCATGGCGAGAGCTAGTTGCTATCTCTGTTTCGTCGGAGCAATCTTTCTCCTTCTCTTAAGCTACGTCGCCATCTATCCTGAGGTTCTTTTCATCACCAAACCGGTGGACGGCCCACCGCCGAGCGCAAGCGCCTCGAACAATACTGGAGCAAAGGTGTGTTTTTTTACTGCGAAAGTGCATACCAAATTCAGAAAGGCCGCGTTTTTTTTCTTGTGCGTGCATAGTAGAGATGGTTTTGGCACAATTTCGTGTACGTTTTGAAGTTTTACATGTACGGTACAGATGTGGGTTTTACGTCAAAATCTTTTGTGCGCGCGTACGGTATAGAAAAAATTCGCATCGGTTTATTCAAATCTGGATCAGTTTTTTTTTTCTGCGCGTATGGTAGTACATTTTGCATCAGTTCGTTCAAGTTGAGAGATTTTTCACGTACATTACATCAGTCGATGCATGTGTATGATATAGAAGGATTTCGCATGGATTTATTCAAATCCGGATTCAAGTTTGGATTTTTTTCCCCCCACGTGGTTTTGCATCAGTTTTTTGTTCAAAGGTGTGGGATTTTTCCACGTAAAGTACAGTGGATGCATGGGTTTATTCAAATCTGGATCCAAGTTTGGAATTTTTTTCCCCTCACGTATGATGGTTTTGCATCAGTTTTGATCAAAGGTGTGGGATTTTTCCACGTACAGTACAGTGGATGCATGGGTTTATTCAAATCTGGATCCAAGTTTGGATTTTTTTTTCCACGTATGATTTTGCATCAGTTCGTTCAAGGTGTGGGATTTTTGCACTTACAGTACAGTCGATACACATGATGCGTTCGGTATAGAAGGATCTTGCATGGGTTCATCCAAGTTTGGAATTTTACTTGCTAACCATCTCCCTGCTATATTCCGAATTTGTGACCATCCGATCTGTTTCAAGATTTGTGCTCCCGTTATCGGGCCCGACAGACTACCGGGCTTTTAGACCCGTTTCTTTTTTTGTTAAATCCGATGCCCCGCGCCCGAGGCTGCGTGTCACTCTCCCATCTGCATCCACGCATACGAGAGAGAGAGATTCGCCGGTTCGGTCGCCGCCGGCAACAGGCGTCGCGAGTGAGAGAGATGGCGCTGACCAACCTCGTGCTGGGGGCGGCGGTGTTGGCGGCAGCGGCGCTCCTCTTCGCCACCGACATCCGCAAGTCCGGCGCGATGTTCCGCCGCAACGCCCGCAAGATTTGGGCCTGGCTCGACGAGGAAATGAAATCCGCATCCGCCGTGTCCAGGTAATCTGTCTGCGAGAGAGGGCGATTTGGATAGTCTCCTCCGGTGGACGTGGAGCCCGTGGGAAAAGAGTTGGGGTGTGTTTTGTTGGCGAGGTAATCGCGGTGATTCCGGCGGTCGTCGCCGAGGCTTCTACGGCGCTTCGTGTGGGGACGGTAATGCAGCAATGGCACTTCTCATGCTCGTAGGTGGGGATTTATGATGTATGTTTTGATTTTTTTTTTTGGTGGGGGGGGGGGGGGGTGAGGGGGGGTGGGGGGGAGGAGTTGGTCCAGAACTCCAGATCTGTGTGTTCATGCGGATGCAACTTCCGTTCTGAAAAATTGCGAGCATGTAGATCCATACTGTTTTGACGCTTTTTTCAGAAGTTTATTGATTCTGATTTTTAAATTTTTTTTAGCTTATAACAATGTGTGGCCCTATAGCAGGTGTACCCTTTTTAAAGGAAAGCTATGCTACTTTTGTAATAAAACACATAGCAAAGAGTACAGAGGGAGTTGGATCCTGCAAGTCTTCTGTTTCATTCTGGATAGTAGTTCATAGTTCTAAACAATAGTCAGTTTTGTTCCTTGAGCTTGCCACTTGCTAGTCTCACATCCTTGCGCCCCCTGACAATTTAGGTTTAAGAGAAACAGACTAGGATCGTCACAGCTAATAGATAGTTGCTGAAGAGTAAAAGCTAATAGGTTTTGTAACTGCTAGTAGTTTTTTACTGTCATGATATATTGACAGATGAAATGTTTTTTTTGTTTGTTTTCGAAACACAGTACAGACACATGCACACTTATAAACACGCGCACACTCACCCCTACTATCTTCTGTTTATCTACTATTTTTGTGAATGCAAACAGTTTATGTTAATCATTCCTGGATTGGTATTTCAGGCCAGTGTTCCTGCGTTCTCAGTTTTCAACATAGTAGCAGTTCAGAATCAGTTTTTGCGGTCTCGAGATGAAAGTGTTTTGATTGAGCATTTGGTTACATTTGTTAGTTTGCTATGTCTTCCTATTAACAGAAGATCCTGTAGCACCTGGGTTTCATACATGCTTTCAATGGTGTTGTGTGC
Organism: Oryza glaberrima; assembly: GCF_000147395.1. Lineage (NCBI taxonomy): Eukaryota > Viridiplantae > Streptophyta > Magnoliopsida > Poales > Poaceae > Oryza > Oryza glaberrima. Next base: position 24,244,986 of record NC_068326.1, read on the forward strand.
TGGAGAGAGTGGTCTTCGTGGATATCTTCTCTCTCTATTTTTTCCTGGGCGTTGTTTTCAGTAACAAAATGCTGGGCTTTCCCAATTTTGAGAGAGAATGCACTGGGTTTTGTTTCCATGAGGGGAGAAAACGTCGTGGGCTTTCTTCTCTCCTGCGGGCTGTGGGCTTTTCTATCTCCAATAAAACTTGCAAGGCCCACTCAACAAAGCACGCCACGTGAAATGCCCGCGAGGGAGTTTCACGCTGTGTGTGGCCAGTGGGGTGGATGAAAACCACATGCTGATTGTATGGCAGAAAAAACCGACTGAAATACAAAAGAATTTCAGCTGGCTGTCGCATAGACAATCCTTTTTTTTTTTGCACTTATGGTGGTTTTACATCAGTTGATCTAAGTGGGATTTTTGCACATGGAATACAACAGTTATGAATACATGCAGCTAACACTAACAATTGCACCTCGTCTCCATCATCTGAACAGGAAATTCATAATGGGCCTCCAAAATCCAAGAGTGGGCCAACACCACCAACTCGCAGGCTGGAGATCCAGATCGTGCCACCTCCACCAACTTCTAAGCTGATTGGGCCGCCACCACCACCACCAGTGCAGAATGGGGCCAGCAAGAAGGAGAAACTTGGGATGACCAAGCCAGTCATCATTGTTGGTTAGTTCTCTCTATAAGGCTAGATTGTAATGGGCCTCTTATTGCCTTATTGTACTGCTAAGGAGGTGATCAGAGTTCCAGGTTCCTGGACTAAATAGACGAGGGTAGAGATTTTGAAGTAGTTAATTTTGGCCCTTTTTAAACGATTGTCTAGAATAATTTCTGTTCGATTATATGAAAGACACAATTATTTGAATAAAACAACATAACAATTATTTTCTTGTTCTCAAGGTGCCTTCTTGTCAATACTATTGTACGCATCCCCTTTTGTGGTCTACTGGAGCAGCGGCAGCAACTATGACGTTATCAGATCGTTCTATACCAAGTTCGATCTTCTCTCTATTGCACTCTCCATAATTTCTTGGCTGATGTTTTCCCTTTGTCAACGCCATGGAGTTGATGGAAAAACAGTTGGTTGGGCTCCTATAATTGTCTACTCGATCGGCCTTGTCTTATATTGTGTTCTTCTGGTGATGAGGTTTTGCCCAGATGGAACCGTAAATGATAAGGTCAAGTTTTTCACTGCAAACAACTGTTTAATTAATTGGAGGTGAATTGAATTTAACATTTGATGATTTTAGATATGCCACACTACTATAGCACTGCTACTGGGCATCACTCTCCTGTTGCTGCTATTTGATATGTTTGAACCCATCAAGAGGGAGCAGAAAACAGCTAAGGTGCTTTCAGGACTGGCCGCATTAATGCAGTTGACATCAGAAGCTCTACCTTATGCAGGCATGGTATGACTCTCTACTTACAACACACTGAGAATGTTTTTTTAAAAAAATTCTAGTTTGCTTCCATAATTGTCTCTCTTTTACTAATGACTTTTGCCATTCTAACAACTAGGTGATTCTCCGCGCTTTGCTATAGGAATTACTAAGCAATTCTCAATGTATTTTTTTTCGACAATCAAGTTAGGAGTAAAAAGAAAAAAATAATAAAACATCAGAGTTTATCAGTACTTATCATGAAACAAACAAATGATATCCGCGCTTTAATGTGAAACATATTGATAAGTACTCCCTCTGTTTCATATTGTAAGACTTTTTAGCATTGCTCGTATTTATATAGAAGTTAATGAATCTAGACACATATATATGCCTAGATTCATTAACATCTATATGAATGTGGGCAATGCTAGAAAGTCTTACATTGTGAAACGGAGGAAGTATATATTAAATATTATAAAAATGATAGATAGATTTGTTAAAATATTGTGCAAATGATGTGAGGGGTGATGATTGGATATACTTGCATGTTGATTTGTAGAATTAAATAAGTTGTAGATGTGTTTTATGCTTGCATGAGATCAAATATGTAATTATTGCTAGTGGGTGATGATGTGACATGGTTGCATGTTGAGTTTTGGACTTAGTAGGCTATAACTTTATAGAAAGTATAGATTCAATGGGCATCTAAGAAGTACTTGCTTTCTTTACTAATCATGTTGATTTTAGGCTTCATATGCTAGCAGTCTATTCCTTTGTGATCTAGATCATTGCTAAACTGAACCTTTGTCATTGGATTAATTGATTATTTTTGTCTTGCCATTTGTTTCCAGCGTGCTCTGTGCTGCGCAGTTCCTGCACCTGCCCCAGTGATTGTTGATCTGCCCCAGGCATCTTCTCAAGCCCCTGTGGTTGTTGATCCGCCCCAGGCACCTGCTCAAGCTCCAGTGATCAAAAACAGAAGAAAGCTTACTATATTCGTACGTGCAGTGGATGCGGGTGTAACTCTCTTCTGGGCTGTCTATTGTGCCTACAATTATGATCACAGTTTTTTCTGGGTAATAGTTTTGTTATTTCTGTTTGGATTTTTTTGGGAATTAGTGTACATTTCTGTGTCAACATAACGAATTGTGTGATTTTCAGTTTGCCAACGTTACATCTGCGGTCTTGTCCTGGGGGAGCGCTTACGTCTACATATCCTGGGCGCTAAGGCCTGTGGCAGGGCACCAGGCGCAAGAGGGGGATGCAGAGCAGTAGACTCCAAGGTCTCCTCTTTCGCCACTTGATGCAGAGTTTAGTTGGAACCAAGTTCTATAGCATTAAAACCTTGTAGCGGCACACAGCCCCGCACCATTTTGGAGTAGAAGGATGCTTGTGAAGCAACTGGATAGATTACTGGTGGTCTGGTGTACGAAAGTATCGTAGTTTGAAACACCTAATTTTTGTCATGACCTCAAGTGCGATACTGCCTTTCAACATGCAGACTGGACCAGTGTATTATTATGCATTGTTTTGGTCTGCCTCTACTACACTACACTGCACAGCAAGTCAGCAACCCTTGCTCCATCACGGCCTCCTGTGCAGCACTGGAACAACCTTCGTCTGCACGGGCAGACGTGAACATGGCACTAGCCACTAGCGTTGCGTACGTACCCGCGGAACGGCACGGGTGAAGGGCTGAAGGCCCCCTTGGCAATATGACCAAGTGACGCGCTGACTCACCGTCAAAACTCAAAACCCCGCTTCCGCTGGGGAAATCGAACGAGTCGTCGACAGGCGATCGGCCGGCCTGCGTGCCCGCCCATCTCCGGCGGAATCGTGGCCGTGTGCAATACACAGATACGCACGCGCAGGGGAAGGCCGAAGGCGGATAGAAGGGAACCGAATCAGCGTCACTGAACCGCCAACTACGAAAACAGGGAGAAAATGGTCGTGACGTGAGCTCCCCTTCGCTGTGTTCATTGCAAAGGGTTCCCAACCCTCCTCTCCCCTCGTGTTCCGCGCACATGCTTTTTAAGCTGTTAAATAGTACATTTTTTTAAAAAAAGTTTTTATATGAAAGTTGTTTAAAAAAATTATATTGATCTATTTTTTTAAAAAAATTACTCCATCTATTTCATATTATAAGACTTTCTAACATTGTGTTCATATAGATGTTAATGAATCTAGACACATATACAAGTTCAGATTCACTAATATATATATATATATATATATATATATATATATATATAGTAAATTTGTTTGGTGCTCCATGGTGCCCGGGCACCATTGTTGAAATTTACTATATACCCAATTCAAATGAGTATGAAACTTTTTTAATTACTTAGGTATTAATATTAACCACTTTACTAACTAGTTCAAAACAAGTTTGAACTGAATTTGAACTTGTTTTTGTTAGATTTTGATTCTAGGTATATAGCATCCATACATATAATTAGTTAGGTATGTAATCACGGATTGTGAAATAAAGTTAAATTTGAGTTGTTTTGTTGATAGGTATAGGTATGAATCAAATTATTATAACTAGGTATATACTCACAATTTGAAAATTTTGAAAAATTTAAGTGATTTTGTGCATTTGATACCATGGTGCCCGGGCACCATGGTGCCCCATATGAGTGTCCTATATATATATGAGCAATGCTAGAAAGTCTTATAATATAAAATGGAGGAAGCAGCTAATACTTAATTAATCGCGCGCTAATGGACCGTTCCGTTTTTGGTGTGAAGGAAATGAGTTCCCATCTCCCGCATCCGAACACAGAAAATACACCGTTGGGGATGGCAAATCAGGAGCGTCGTTCTCTTCTCCCCATCGACACAACTTTAGCAGAGCAGCAACTGAATTCTTGGCTCGTCACACCACCATCCTCACCTAGGCTGTACCCACCCACAGATGGAGGAGGCGTCGTGAAAGAGCACAACGAACTAAATACGATATCTTCGAGCAGTTAGACAACTGGGACGTGTTCATGTTTCGGGACATGAAGTGCTTACGTGTACTGCGCTCAAAAGTGTTTACGTGTATTACCGGGGTGCTGCAAGCACGTTGCCCGTGCCGTCCGGAAAAACAGATGTAAAGCGAGGTCAATTTAAACTGGATATTGCTTTTAGAAGCCTGAAAATAAATTTTCAATCAATTTAAACTGCATATTGATAACTCTAAATTGCAGTGGTACACAATGTGCAATTTCACCTTTTTTTAAAAAAAAAACTGTACTTTTGTTGTTATCAATGGTTTTACTTTATTTTTATCTAAGTTTGAATATTTTTGCACGTATTTTTTTAAAAAAATGAACAGCAAGTTTATTTCTTTAATTTTGTATGTTCAAATATATTGTACGTTCAACCTTTTTGTAAGGTCAAAATAGAGGGGTAATGAGATCCACTGGATTGTCATCTGAAAAAAAAATCACCTCAAAACGTACATTACGGCATGGCCGCATGGCTGAAAACAAGGCCAACGGATTTTACAGGCGATTGTCCAAAACATTATACGGATTGCAAACGCCCGTACAAACGGATTGCACAAAACATTTTTGCAGGTGGTTGATACCCGATTTATACGGGCGTTTGTCCAGCCGACTATAGTCCAGGGCATATGGAAATCAGCTATTTCTACATGCGCAAAATTAACTGCATGTGAAAAACGATTTACACAAACAGTTATTATAAGAAACCGGTATGTGTAAATGCAACAACCGCCTGCCTAGTAGATGTAAGAGGTTAAAAAGAAAAGTTCAGATGCACTACACCACAATCATAGAGATACATTTTCATTTTTATTCCCATCCACATCCACACCACATTCACTCGGATATATATGTGTGCATCACAATTCTATCCATTCATTTATTCACATACATAGAGTTTAAAATTAACACCGAGTTAAAGTTATACATATTCAATCTCCACGTGTGCTTACGACCGTGGTTGCATTGTTCATTAGAGCCAAAGGCTAAAAAGAGAACAGCTATATTATTCTTCTTCTAGAAAAATATTTAAAAAATATAAATATTAGGAAATGATCTAATATCAAATAAATAAAAGGAATAAGACTTTAAACTCAAGACCAGCTAACCCACCATCTTGTGGAACTAGCCGAAAAATCTCTAGGCATTTCTAACTTCTTCAAAAATATTCTTCTAAAAAAATATTGTACAATGGATGTAGGGTGTATATATGATTAATTAGCAACACCCTAAAACAACTTATCTTTCGATGATCTTACGCACCTTCAATGGAGGAAACTCTAAAGCTTAAATCACCTAAGCCGGACTCCTTCCCCAAGTTCCCACTTACATCGAAATTGACCTTTCCTAGAACATGCCTCTCGGTCCATATCAGATTACGCAGGTCACCCCGGATCATGGCATTGGCGCCGTCAACCCCACCTCTGGCCTTGACGACGACCACGCCGGCCGCGCTGCCGCCCTCCAGCAGCTTGCCGTCGATGCAGAAACTCGGCACCAGGGCCGAGGCAAGTACGATGTCATGGTACGAGACGCGCAGCTTGGAGCCCCCGCCTCCGCCGCAGGCATGGTAGCGAGGTGAGACGCCGGCGACGTCCACGGCGAGGTCGAAAACCGGCGGCACCGGGGCAGGCAGGCGCGGGTCGAGCCCCTCGACACCTACGAGCCGGATGGAGATGTTAGGATCCGGTGGCCCGTTGATGATTGGCGCCATTAGTACAACTGCCAAGAGGAGGAACGCTAGTATTCCAAAGATCACCACGCCGACAGCAAGGTTGACCCCCGGCAACCCTTGTTTCTGCTGCTCCATCTGCACGGAGATGGAGATGGAGACATATATAGTCAGACTGATAGAAGTTATTGGAGAGACGAACAAAATCGATCAGGTCCCAACATCGAGGATTCGGCGTACGTACCTTCCTTGGCCGGAGAAGAAACAGATCGATATGATCTAGTAGGTTGTGTCGCCGAGTTCGTGCAACTGTTCTCCCCAAGAACAAGGTATATATATACTCCTATTTCGTTACGTGCATCGCCCGCACCCGTCGGTACAGTCCGATACGGTTTGACTATTTTGCAGGATAAACCCATCAATTGCTCGGCCCAACCCAACCCGAACGGCCGCCTCCACCTCGCGATCGCTATGGCGGCGGCGCCGCTGCACCGGCCGCTTCCGTCACTATGTTCCGCCTCCTCCTCACGCCGTCGCAGCAGCCAGCTCTGTCGAGCAGTCGAGGCCTCGCACGCTCGCTAGGCCGGGCACCGGCACGGCCGGCAGCACTGATCGCACGCGCTGAAGCTGCCTTCTCGCGTCTCTCCTCGCCCCACACCGCATGGTCCATGGAGGCACCCGAGCGGAACGCCACAGTGAAGGTTCGCCCCACGCTGCGTGGCCATGGCCCCAGCGCCGTCCGCGCGTTCACGAAGTGTGGCCATGCGTCGGGCGCTTCGGATGTCTTTGCTTCTTGTTCTAATTCCTCTCGTGTATGCTCGTTATTGGTTACGTGTCCAACTTTCCTGAAGCGATCGATCTCTAGCCGGGACAAGGCAGGAGGCACCACGGAGGCGGTAGTGTTTTCCTGCTTGTCAGATTTCCTCATCACCATTCGAAAGTTTGTATTTTTTTTTTCTAGCGTGCGTGCATAGCAGAGCAGAGCTTTGCATTTGGATCGTTTTCATGGTATTTGCGTTCAGAACTTGATGTCTTTTCTCCCGCAAAAAAAAAAAAAGAACGTTTTTTTATTTGGGCACACCAAGTTCATCAAGTTAGAATTTTTTTTTTCACGCAAGGGCTTTTGCATCGGTTTCTTTGGAGGTTGGATCTTTCATTCTTTCTCACAGTAGATGCATTTAGGAGGTTGGATCTTTCTCACAGTACATGCATTCAGGAAAACAGGAAAAAAAAACATGATTATTTGCGGAAGGAGCTTCTTGTTGTTGGGGGGCACACCACCATGTTAAGGTCTTTGCATCGGTATTCAAGGTTGGATCTTTTCAAGTTTTCATGGTACATTCATTCAAAAAAATATGTGGTTTTTGCACATAGAACGTCTCTGGTTGTTTGGGTACACAAGTTCATCCAAAGTTGTTTTTTTTACTATCCTTAAGTTTTTAAAGGAAAAAAATATTTGACGCCGTTGACTTTTTTAAATATGTTTGACCGTTCGTCTTATTTAAAAAAATTAAGTAATTATTAATTCTTTTTCCATCATTTGATTCATTGTTAAATATACTTATATGTATACATATAGTTTTACATATTTCACAAAGTTTTTTGAATAAGACAAATGGTCAAACATATGCTAAAAAGTCAACGGTGTCAAATATTTAGAAACGGAGGGAGTATAATTCATCTAACTATAGTATAATTCTAATATAATTTCACTATAACTATAATATAAACTTGTATATAAGTAGGGATGAAAACGGAGCGGATACGGACGGATAATGCTCATACCATATTCGTTTTCATATTTTTTACCAGATACGAAAACGAATACGGATAGCTCGAATACGGAAACAAATATGGATTATTTCGAATATGAATAAGAATCGAATATGATCGGACACGAATACAGAAACAAATTTTTGTCGGAACACGAAAACCAACTCAACTTCTAATAGAAACAAATATCAACATATATAATTAGCTCATTTTATATAAAATGAGGTATAATTTATAAATATTTTTTAAAATTTAAGTAATATTAATAGTATGGACTAGTGTTAAGAGATAAACTACTATTAAAATCTATAAAGGTATATTGAAGGTTATAGAGTTAGAAAGAAATGGGGTATGTCTTATAGGTCGTGCGGATATCCGAATAGCACTGTTCACCGGATAACCGAATTATTATCCGTATCCGACGGAACCCCCGATACCATATTCGTATTCGTATCCGGGAGAAAATATCCGTATTCATATCCGTATCCGAACTATCCGATCCGAAAGGTATCCGTATCCGTTTTTGTCCGGAGCGGACGGAAACTATCCGCTCCGTTTTCATCCCTATATATAAGTATTAAATAATATAAGCAACTTTATATCTTATATAGAGATTACAATATAGTTACAGTGTAGTTACAATGTAATCATAGTGTAATTATAGTAATTACACTACTATATTATAGTTATATTTGGAAGTTTTTTACCCAAAAACTTGCGACAAGCTTTTTTAGCAATTCTGAAAAGGAAAAAGTACGATTACCCCTCTGAACAATCGCGGTCGACCGAATTACCCCCTAAACCTGAAAACCAGACATCGTTCACCCTGAACTTTCAATACCGGACAAATTACCCCCTTGAACAAATACAGAGCGGTTTTGTCCTACGTGGCGTACACGTGGAAATCTAGTCAGCATTTTATTTATAAAAAAATATAGGACCCACATGTCATACTCCTCTTCCACTCTTCCACTCTTCCTCTCTCTCTTCTCTCTCTACCACTCTCTCTCTCACTCTTCCTCTCTCTCACTCTCACTCTCTCACTGTGAACGACGGTGGGCGGCGCTGCGGGACGCGGAGGCTGCGGCAGTGAGGGACGAGGGGGCCATCGCCCGCGGGAACTCCTCGGCTTGCGCTCGGTAGAACTCCGCCTCCGTCGCCGCCATCTCCGACGCCGCCCCGTTCTCGCTCTTGTTGACCGGCCACGTCGCAGTGCACTCCCCATCGTCGAACCACCCGCCGTTCTCGTAGTGCATCGATGTCACCGTGCGTAGGATCGTCGTGCCGTTGAACCCGTTCAGCCTCGCCAGCGCCCCGAGGCGGACGTCCACCGCTCGTCGGGCTCATCGAGGTGGAGGTCACTCGGGCCGACTGCCCATCCGCCCCAGCACGTCGAACCACCCGCCGTTGCCGGCCCCCGCGCGACGACAACCCATCCGCCGCCACCCATCGCTGGCCCCCGCACGCCACTGCCGCCCATCGCCAGCCCCTCCCCCCCCCGCGCCACCGCCACCCATCGCTGGCCCCCGCACGCCACGGCCACCCATCGCCGGCCCCCACGCGCCGACTGCCCATCCGCCTTCGCTCGCCGCCGCCCGTCCCCGCGTCGTGCACGATTTTAGCTTGAGCCCAAGAGAGAGGAAGAGGAAGAGGGGAAGATATGGTATGACAGGTGGGTCCCACTATTTTTTAAAAAAAAATAAAATGCTGACTGGATTGCCACGTGTACGTCACGTAGGACAAAACTGCTCTGGATTCAATCGAGGGGGTAATTTGTCCGGTATTAAAAGTTTAGGGTGAGCAATGTCTGGTTTTCAAGTTTAGTAGGGTAATTCGGTCGACTACGATAGTTAAGGGGGTAATTCGTACTTTTTCCTTCTGAAAAATAATATATTTTTAATTTTTTTCATCCCCTCTCACTCCCTCTTTTTTTTTCTTTTCTTGTTCATCTCGCCCTTGACTTCTCTCTCCCGAGTACTATTGAGAATCCAGGCGGCAGAAAAACCCGGTGGCTTCTTTCCCGGGTTCACCTGTGTTTTTCCGGTCCGATTACATGGAAGATCTTTAAAGTGAACCGAGCCGGTGAGGTTCCTACTTCTAGTTTTTTCCGATTCAACCGGTGGTGAGTGATCACACGCCCCTCCCCTAACACGGCTCCTCCCCCTTATTACTGCACCATAATTTTTAAAAAAAAACAAGTTAAAAAGATAGAAAACAAAATCTAATATGTTTTATTCATGTGTATTGACTTTTTATATATATATATATATATATATATATATATATATATATATATATATATATATATATATATATATTAAATTTGTTTGGTGCTCCATGGTGCCCCATATGAGTGTCCTATATATATATACTTTATACCGTAAACTTCCCACATATAAACTTTATGTATATAAATATTCTATATAAAAATATTTGTATCTAAATATAAATTTAAATCATGTATGTAAACTTTAGGTCTACAAATTTTAGATGTATAAATTTTAGATGTGTAAACTTAATATGTATAAAGTTTAGATGCATAAATTTATTAAAACAGAAAAGTAATATAATGTCAACAAGGAAATCATGTGGGGAGGGGTTAGAGCGATCGATCGCTGACTTTCGGGGGGGAACTGCTACATATCATCGGCAGCGGCGGACGACGTTGTCGACACGAGCTCGTACGTGTCGTGCGGCTCGTCCAGAGTGCGGGAGGGACGGCGGCGCAGCCTTGGGAAGGAGTAGAAGCCTGTGGTGGCGCTAGGTAGGCGAAGTGCTTTGCGTTTTTCTTTTTCCTCTTATCTTTTTTATTTCAGTTTAATCAGTTGGAGTATTGGAGAAAGCTGCTTTCGTTGCAAGGTGTAGATAGTTTAGATTTAGCAGACTCTGGAATATGGATGTGAATTTTCTCTAAAGTAACGTTTCTTTTTTTTTTTCACAGATGTTTCCCAGATTTATCCCTAAAATTGACTGAATTTTGATGAGGATGCTTTCTAAATTAACGGTTTTTTTTTTCACCGATGTTTCCCAGGTTTATATCTAAAATTGACTGCGGTACTTGTCCAATCAGCTGGCGGTTTCAGCTTGAGATAGATTGATTGATGATACAGTAAACCGACGGCCGCACTGCAACTCGTCTCTGCTTTCCTAACAAGCCGTTTCCTTGGCTTTCTGCCCTATAATCAGAGGGAAAGGGTGGCCATGAGGCGGCTGGGGTGTCTCTGCATCTTGATTTCGTGTATGCTCGTTCTGGTCTACGCGTCCGACTACCGTGATGATATTTTCGGCCGGGATAAAGTAGGTGGTAGATTTTTCTTGCCAAACTTTCGCATATATATACACTTCAAACTTTATTTTTCTGGCGTGCAAAATAGAGTAGGCCAATACATCTGATCTTCACGGTATATGGATTCAGAAATTGAAGTTTTTTTTGGTGGCAGGTGCATCTTATTTTATTAGGGGCACATTAAGTTCATTTAGTTTGAATATGTTTCATGTTAAGGGCTTTTCATCGGTTAATTTGAAGGTTGGATCTTTTCACGGTACTTGTATTCAGGAAAAAAAAAACTGGTTTCTTGTGAGTATCTTGTTGTTGGGGGCACAGTTTAAGTCCATAAGTTCTGAATCTATTTCACGTTTAAGGGCTTTGCATTTGTCTCTAAGGTAGATCTTTTCAGTACATTCATTCAACAAATTTTACAGAAAGAGCTGTCTCTTCTTGTTGGGGGCTTGGGGCACACCATGTTCATCCGACACCCTTTTTTTTTTCACGTACATGCATTCAGAAACTCGATGCTTCTTTGCGGCTGATCTGATGAGCACGTTTTTGCAGGCAAACCAGGAGGGGGCGAAGGCTATCAACGAGAAAAATGGGTTCAATTTTCCATTCATACTCTTTGGTTAGTATGTTTTGTCTTTCTTTTGATTCCGTTTGTCCAATGTCTCATTAGTCATTAGGTATGGTGTAAGCATGGTTCTTTCTTAACAACCAAAAAATAATTTATAAGTAAATTTTTTATATATGTGTCCTTAGTTATTAAAAGCAAATGCTGTGAAATAAAATACAATGAAAGAAAAAATCACATAATCAACTTCAAAATTGAGTTTCAAAATTTAAATTTTGGCTTATAAGTATGATAAGCCAAACAATGAGGTTATGTGTGTAGTTACTTGGGGTGAGGATCATCTACCATAATGTTACTACCATTACAGTCATTAGTTTATAGGTTTCACCCTTCTATTATCTCACATGTCATTACCTATAATGATAGTGTTATTATGGTAGAGGATATGAACCCAATTGCTTGATGCACGAGCTTAAATAATAAATATGTAAGTTTATAATCTTTTTTTTTTGCAAAGTATCTAAAGTTTGTAGGATTTACTAGATAATAATATTGAATGAATATAATGTGTTCCTCTAGAAGATATTATTTATAATATTTTAACTCGGCTTACAACAATGTGAATGATTTCCCTTTGTTAATATGTCGCTAACCATTCTTTTCTATTCCTAAGGCGGTTTGTTATCGATGTTAACCTACGTTACTCCTTTCGTGGTCCACTGGAGTACCGGTAGCAATCCAAATGCTCTCAAGATTGTTTACACTAACACCGACTTCATCAAAACAGGAATGGCAACTCTTGCGTGGCTATTGTTTTCCCTATGCCAACTACATGGAGCCAATGGAAAAATTGTTGGTGCTCCAGCTGTGGCTATCTATTCTGCTGGGCTTATCATCTATGGCACATCACTAGTTTTCAAGTGGAGCCCGAGTGGTGTTATGAGTGATGCGGTAATGCTTTTCAAACATATACATAACAAATTGTAGGTGAGAAAACTGGATTTGGCTTTAACGTTGTGAAGTTTTTAGGTATGCCACACCACAATGTTATCGATGTTGCTCATCGTCATTCTATTGCTGGATGTGGGAGTTTTTGGACATCTCAAGAGAGAACATAAAATTGCAAATACCATATCTGCATTGGCCACCCTGACACAGGTGGGCATCTTCGCTGCTCCCATATGGTGACCTAGTATGAACCTCACGCATTCCTCTGGAAGTTGTATTTCTGATGCATAATAGTTTTTGTCGCTGCTAATCAATTGCACTACTATTTTAGTGATAGAGTTACCATTTTGGTAAATGATTGCACAACTAAATCAGTTTTACCAAAGTGCAATCAGCAATGCAACACTTTAACAAACCAAATAAATATATGGTTCTATTGACATCGTCAATTGTCAATATTTTATATGACTATTTTCATGTCATGTGGAGCTGGCACATATATAGTGCATACATTTCAAGTATGAGACCTTGATGGTTTGATGTCACTGTACTTAAGTGTCGAAATAAAATTAAAAAAGGGAACATCTTTTTTTCTTTTTGGAAATGTACTAGAATTAAGTGTGTACCTTTTGTGTTACCATTCTTTCCACCAGTGCAAGGGATGCATTTGTCAGGATCAGGCACCTGATGCCAAGGTTCCTCGAATCAGAAACAGGAGGAAGTTGGTTGTCTACATACGCTCCTTGGAGGCTGGTTTCACGCTGTATTGGGCAGGCTACTGCATCTATCGTTATGACCACACGTATTTCAGGGTATAACAATATTTTTATTATTCTGTCAATTTGGAAAGTTCTGAATTTGGAGTATTTTGTTGAGTAATGGATCTAACTATTCTTTTTTCTTTCAGATAGCTAACATTACCTCCGTGATTCTATCATGTATAGCTTCTTACATCTCCATCTTCGAGGCGCTCAAACCAGTTCTGGGAGATAATGATGAGGAGGCACTCAAAACTGTAATCTAAGTAGTGATGCGAGTTATGCCTTTAGCACGACGAGTTGTTTCAGCTAGTTGTAACTGTTGTAAAAGACCATTTACTCCGTCTCTTAATGAAGTTCGGACGGCTTCTACTGGCTAAGCGACGAGGAGGCGGAGGCCGCAAGGGAGTAGTTTCTAGGTTCCATTGTTAGCTTGATGATATAGTTAGAGTTCAGACGTTGAGATGGTCTTTGTGGTGTATAAAGTTAGAATGTATTTTTTACCAGATAACTTATTTATTGGTAGAATCTGGTGTCTAAAATCATAGTAGAAAACCACTCCTTTTGCAGGAAACTTAACCAAAGAAAACTCATGGAGATAGAACAATTAAGAATGTTTTTTTGTAGATAACTTGCATTGTGGTGGAATCTAGTGTCTGAAATCATCTTAGGAAACCACTCTTTCGCAAACCCCCTACCGCTGTAAGCTAGTAGCTCCTTGTATAACCTAGAAGAAGGTACTAGCTAGTACCAAGCCAACCACTGCTAAGCATGACCGATCAATGCTAACCTCAAGGGGGTGTGAAAATGCCCTGCCAAACACCGACTTCACATAGAAGATCGTCGATGAGTTTCCGATTATCCTCAACCCACAACCACTACTAAGCATGACCGATCAATGCTAGACCTCAAGGGGGTGTGAAAATGCCCTGCCAAACACCGACTCCACATAGAAGATCGTCGATGAGTTTCCGATTATCCTCACATACAGGGTTGAGGAGAGGGAGAGGGCGAGAGAGAAGGAGACCTACTCGTCCCTCACTCTACGGTAAGGCCCAATCCGTTGCATTCAGGCCCAGGCGCCTTTTTTTTTTTGAAAAAAATCGCTAAAAAGGGTTATGGCATGGGGACTTGAACGTGGGTCTGTGCACTGAGAGTGCTTGGCTCTAGTCATCCTTCCTTTATTCACTTGTGTTTTAGAGAAAATATACATTGTATATATGTGCTATTGAACCGTAGTTCAACCATCGGTCCACTGGTCAGACTGTCGGACTGGTGAGCGGAAGGGTTGCTCGGGTCACTCGCCAATCCAGTTTTTTGCACTTCGCGTGGAATGAAGACCTCCTAAGCAATGCCTCCATGGAGGTCATGACACTTAGGCTCCACCATCGCCCATCTAACTATACTAACTTTTCACTCGGAGAGTCCTACCAAGGAGGTGGAGTGTGGCCGCTCGACAACGCTCCAAGAGGGTCACAGTGCCTAAAGACATCGTCGTTGCCGGCTCAAGGAACCCTGAACTAGGCTTTTGCTTGTAGCACTCTCTCCCGCACCAGCCTATATCGCTGGCTAGCCCAAACTTGCCTTCATCGGGTCTCTCACCTCAAAAAGGAACCCTGAACTAGGCTTTTGCTTGTAGCACTCTCTCCCGCACCAGCCTATATCGCTGGCTAGCCCAAACTTGCCTTCATCGGGTCTCTCACCTCAAAAGTTGTCTCCCGCAGCCCACAACGTCGTCTCTCGCACTGCCCACATCTCGCTCGTCATGGATACAGCTAGCCACCACCAGGTGCCTCTCCCGCCATTGGTGCTACGATTTCCAATCTGCACTATCTCACCCACAATGATCGCCTACTATTGCCGATCGCGCCGGCCTCCTTGCCATTGCCCACGCCAACCTCCCTGTCATCATGTCGGCCTCCCGTCATGCTACCTTCCCTGTGCGACACACACCACACGGATGTGTTTCCTGTGCCAAAGGCAGAGCTCCGGTGAGGTTTGGCCTCGCCGCCGTCATATCGGCTCGCCGCTTGGTTCTCCAACGGTGTGCTCCAGCGACAGTAAGGCAGAAGAGAGGACATCATGGCGACGGCTAGGTTTCGCCCTTGAGCCACCTATGTGTAGATGACGCAGGGGTTATCATATGATAGTGCACGATGTTGTTTTAGCAAAACCAACAAAACAATCTTGAATCACAACTCAACTGCGTGACATGGCATTGCACGGTGAAAGTTAGCGCGAGGTAGGATTAAGCAAACATGTGCTTCTATCAGGCCTAGGAGTCGCTCGGCCAGCCGGCCTATCAGGTGCCATATATCTGAATGCTGCATGTCATATTTTCATAACCGACAACTAGGAATTAAAAATACCATTTGAAACTAATTCTAATTCTAGGAATCTATAACATTTGATTTTTTTCTAATTTCTTTCAGCGTCGTATTGTTATCGACACTGAATAGTTTAACTGATAAATATAATCCATGGCCAACCGAATATCGTTTTCGAAGAGATACCTTATAGTCCTATATCGACCCGATTGGCCGTTTCAACCTATCTTTTTCATCCCTAGTGATAGTGAGTAGTGACAGGTGAGAGTAGTGTGGGTTCAAGCGACAATACGGAGTGAAAGTTATATGGGTATTCAGTCAAAAAATAATTATATGGGTCGAGTTCAGTATTCTGGCCTGTGTGCCAAGGCATATGGGCTGTATTGTACGCCATGTAAGTGGGGGCCTGTATGCCTCAATGTGTTTGGGCCTGCGAGCCTTTGTGGGGCGTTGCGTACAAGAAGAAAACATAGTTCACTCTGGGGATTAATGAACGAACGAACTAAACTCTCCCCCAAATTTCTGTTTCTTCCTCAATTCCTGTACCCAAATTCTGGTGCTCCGATTCCCTTCCGGTACCGGGCGGTGCTTGGCGGCGGCGGCACGCAACACTGCAGTTGTCATGTGCGCGTATATGCGATCGTCCTTCCCCGAAGCATATGTGTAGCGTAGAAACAAGATGATGCTATGCTCGTTTAGCCCCCAACTGAACTCGTCACTCAGACGAAGAGCACTGAATCAGCAAGGCACCCGGCAATCGACACACAGGGCATGTTTGCCAAAATTTTGCTAGGATTTCTTATGTAGTTACTAAATTTTGGCAGGATTTGTTATGCAGTTACCAAAATTTGGCAGCAAACTAAATGTAGCCATTTTTTTACAATTTTATCAAAATTTGGTAATGTTGAAAATGGCATCAAAGTGAATAGGCCCACATACTTAGCTAACTATACTGAACACCTGAAAAATTTTACTACTACGCCTCAGGCAGCTGCACCCAAAGGTATTTCACGGCTGGATCGGCAAGAATAGCCGGTGCTGCCAGCCCGCCGCATACGCCTTGCAACACGCAGACACGATTAGTGTATTACTCGTACTCCAAGCTGGGGCGCCAAGCCGTTAATCACGAAAGACAAAAAAGAAAAATCGCCCTTGAGAACGAATTGGCTGGCTGAACCCGTCACTCGGCTGTACCGAACTACCGATGGATTGGACTGACCGCAACGAGCTAGAATTGCTCGTCGCAGTCGCTCGCCGAACGCCGAGAGACCTAAGGTGAAAGCTGGGCGCACTCACTGTAACCAATGGGCCATTCGCATCTACCATTATTAAAAACGGCCATCGCCTCACCTCATAGCCATAGGCGCTTATTACTCCATAGGCCTCCTATGATCCTATCCAGCAGAGCAAAGCTTCGTCTTCGTCCCCACGTGAACATGGCACCAATGTTGCATACAGGAGGACCAAAAAGAGAGTTAAAAAAGAAACAATCACCGCATGCAGGGCTATCGCGAGAACTGCTCCGCAACCGCAGCGAGAAGATTCAATTCAAGGGCACCGCACGAGCCAAGGCCGCTTGGAATACGACGAGGTGACGCGCCGAATCGCCGTCAGAACCCGCCGTTCCGCAGGGTAAATCGAACGTGTCGTGAGACGGGGCCAGCGCCCGGCGGAATCGCGGCCGGGGACGACACAGATACGCACGCAACGGTGGAACGCCTCTCTCGCTCGCCGCCGGATTTGTGGCCGGACAATCAGTAATCAACCATGAATGGTTGACTGCGAGTCTGCAATTAAAGTGGCGTAATAAACAAAAGAGAAAGAGAGAAGACTAATAGATCCTTTCCAATGTCGAATGGGTCCTTTGCTAGTGCAGTCAGCCAGTCAGGATCAAGAACAAGAAAACAGAGAGAAAAATTCGTCGTGAGCTCCGGCTGCTTCCATCGAGGTGGCGAAAATCAGCGTCCGTCGTTCTCCCCCCCATCGAGACAACATCAGCAGCAGCTGAATTCCCCAGATTAATGAAAAACTCCTCTGGATACTGCAGTTCGCAGCAGTGCATCACCCCACCTTAATTACTCGTGACAACACCATCCTCACCAAGGCACTAACACCATATCTGCACTGCACAAAACTTGTTCATGGAAGCCACCTCCATCTCATCTCTGTCTCATCCAGCACAAACGCAGGTAGGAGTAGTTGTGCATCAAAAAAAATTTCTTTAAAAAATCAAACTCCCAAGCACATATCGCCCAGCGTTGCGAGAAAAGGCAAAAGAAAACAGAATCCGGAACCCAGCGAAGACAACAGACCAAAACTCCAACGAAACGAAAAACCCAAACACAAAATTTACAGAGGCATCGCCATCATTTCTCGCCACGACCCCGAGACGCAGAGCCCGTGAGTTGGGGCGTTGGGCGAGCCACCCAAACTCGCACATGACCCGTGAGAATCACACTGCCGCAGGAGCGAATCTTCCTTGGCTCCGTACGACTCGTCGTCGGAACCACCTGACGAGGCCGATTCACCGCACCAGCCACCGAATTGCTCCACGGGGGAGAACTGGGAGGATCGTGCAAATCCTGTACGTGTCGACGATGCCACGCTGGGTGGCTCGCCGAGCGGCGGTCGCCGAGCTCCGGCGGAGTAGTGGCCGGAGAGGGCGCCGGAATCCGACGGGGCCGGCACGAATGCACGGCGGGGAAGGGGAGGGGATCGGCTTCTCTTCTCTCGCTCACCTCTCCGGCTAAGACATGCGCACGTAGATTCGAGCACGAAGACGGGTAACCTACCCGACGGAGAGGAAAAAAAAACTGGAACCATTCCTTCGTCTTGCTTTGGATAGACATAGGCACATAGCTCAAATTGACACTTTCGTCTTGCTGCATCTACGCTTCCATGAGATGGTGCCTCGGACGGGATCTACAGCCTGCCTGCCCCTTCACCCCGAATCACCCCCTGCACGACTAAATTTATTTACGTGCCGAGGAGATCGACCAAGCTGAGAAATCCATGAACAAAAATTTCCATGGCTCCCAATCCCACAAAGGCTACAAAGGCCTACGCGAAGCACCACCACCGTCGGGACTCGGGACCAAAGCCTCGAACACGAAACAACAAGAAGGGGGGAAAATCCGCCGTGACCAGGCGGCCTCCTGCTCCCGTCGAGCCGTCGGAATCATCGTCCGTCCATAATCCCATCACCGATACATCAGCAGCAGTAGCAGAGTAGCAGCTTAACTTACCAAATCGGAGCGGAGCCCCTCCCAGCCCAGGCTCTCTCCCCCCTCCCAACCAGCATCAGTACACATCACCCCAACCAACTCGCGTGCGCTGCTGCACATGCACATCACAAACAACTTGTTCATGGCCACCTCCATCTCTCTCCAAGCACTCCAAACCCTACGCCCAAATTTCTCTAAATCATGCCATCTCCACAAAATCGAACTCCCAGCTGCACAGGATCACAAATTCACAAATCCACAAACCGAGCCCATAGCACAGACCCCAAATCCCAAAAACCGAAAAAAAACAAAAAAAAATCACAACTCTTGCGCGTTAGCTTGGCTTGCCACGACGCCAAAAAATGCAACCTCCAAACTCGTACCCATCCATCAGCACCAGTTCACAACTCCTCCACCACCTCCATGGGCGACGGCCACGAGCAGCAACAAAATCTAAACGGCAACCCCCACGAAGACGACGAGGACGACGACGACGACTTCTTCTTCCATGTAATTGTAACACCCCCCCTATCCACCACGGCACCCACCTTCCTAGGCGGCCGTATCTGCTGCTCCCCCTCCTCCTCTCCGCCTCAACCCCTCAGCTGCACGAAGGCTCCAAGGGGAAAAAAATCGCGTTTTTTTTTTTTACCACCGAGTCGTGCTCGTGCGTGCTCCTCTTCTTCTTTCGCCCCCCCTACGACTTGGAAACCCATTAGAACACACAAAGAACACAACAAAAAAAAATCGGGAAATCCAAGCGAAGCCGATTTCCTCTTCCCAATCCACATCCATCCAGGTTTGCATCTTCCGTGCTCCCATCGCCTCCGCTGCGCCGCCGCCATCCGCGAGGTGGGGGGAGGAGGGGGAGAGGCGAATTCCCCAATTCCCCCGAGCACGCCGCGCGCGGCGAAGGTAGGGTTAGGGTTTGTTCTTGCGGGGGGAGTTCTTTCGCTGAATTCGCAGGGAGAGGGCGCGCCGTGCGATCCCCGCGGTCGGAATCGGGCGGCGTGGGGGATTGGGGGGGTTGGTGAGGGATGATCTTTAAGCGGAGCCAGCGGTCGGAGATCCTCTCGCTGAGGCGGTGCAATGCCGGGGGCGGCGCCGGGGTCGGGGAGGACGATGGGGACGGCGGCGAGCGGCGGCCCAAGAGGCGGAGGGGCGACGAGTTCTTCCCCGTGGAGCTGCTCGGTGACGTGCCGGTCGCCGGCATCCCCTACGCCGCCTTCGGGTTCCGCTGGTGCGAGGAGGCCGAGGTCGCGTCCCCGGCCGCTGCCTCGCGGGCAGCAGCCGCCGCCGCGGCGGCGTCTCGACCGCCGGTGGTGCGCACGTCGCGCGGGAGGGCCCAGGTGCTGCCCTCGCGGTTCAACGACTCGGTGCTCATCGACCCCTGGAAGAAGGATAAGCCGGCGAAGCCACCTGTTCCGGCCAAGGCTGTGCAGCTAGTGCCCAAAAGCGAGGTGTTATATCGCAAAGGTGCAATTGCTGATAGGAGTCTAACAATGTCAGAGTTAGATGAAAATGGCGATGATGATTATGAGGAAGGCCACAACTTTGTTGCCTCCAGGAAGTACTCCATGTCCCTCAGCACGGTCACTTCTGTACACGGTGAACCATACAGCTATTACCATAGAAAGGGACTGATGAAAAGGCAATACGATTACGATGACGATGACGAGGACGAGGACGAGGACGAGGACGAGGACGAGGAGGCGGAGGAGGAAGAGGAAGAGGAGGAGGAGGAGGAGGAAGAGCTATCTTACTGGAGGAATGATTTTGTGTATGGCGACATTGTGTGGGCAAGGCTCGGGAAGCGGCAGCCGGTGTGGCCGGGGGTGGTGGTCGATCCAGCACAGCCAGCTGCTGCCCAGGCATTGCCACCACAGCCACGCAGCGGTGCTGTGCTTTGTGTGATGCTGTTCGGCTGGGCTGCAGAATTCGGTGATGAGAAGGTACATATAATGACTATTATGTTCTGGTTTGAATTGGCGCCTATTTTCTCTGTTAAGAGGTTATTCTGAATAATGATTTGACAATATGGCGGGTTGCAGAAGTTCATCTGGGTGAGGCAAGGAGGGATATTTCCATTTGTGGACTACATGGACCGGTAAGTAATAATTACTTATACGATTGGCATGAATTATGCCTATAACAAATATAGTGTTTCTTGAAAAGTAAAAACATTTTAGGAAAGGCATTTTTAGTGGTAAAAATGGGAGTAAATGTGCGGTACGGCAGATAGTGCCTCTGCGTGTGTACTAATAAATAGCATATTTCCATTTCATATCCTGTTTCAGATTTCAAGGGCAGACAGAACTAAGCAGTTGCAAACCTGGTGATTTCCAGAGGGCATTAGAAGAGGCATTTTTGGCTGATCAGGGATTCTTCGAAGTTCCAATGGATGGCAACACAACAGGACAGCCTGCAGTGTGCCAATCTTTTCCAGCTGATTTAGAAGAAGTGACTGGCTCAAATGAGCTGGAGTGCCAGTCTCAAATTAAGGCAAGCTGATAGATTTTGCTAGTTAATGTACATCTATGTAAATGCGTGTGCACATTTAATTTCAACCATCAACCAATTTTATACGTCCAATCTTATATTGTGTTTAACTTGATTATCAAATTTGATGAAAAAGTTTATGGTGTAACACTGGCTGAATAGGGGTTTTATGATGTAGCTCAGCCTGGATTAGAATGATTTCTCAAACCTGAAAAGTAAAGTAACACAGTGAAATATTGTAACAAATAAGCACTAGCTCATAAAGTTATTGTGCAAACGAACAGAATGATTATATCCAGGATTTTTCTGTAAAGTGGAATACCAATGTTTAATTGACTCAAGATTAACGTGGAACTTCAGTATTTCTGTCAAAATATTGCATTTGAAGTGCTGAGTCATGCATTACTTGTTGAACTAATTATGTTTTTTCATACATTGTACACAGCGTTACAAAAGAGCACTTCAATGTGAGAGTTGTGGAAATTGCTTTCCAAATAAAGACCCAAGCATGATGGTGTATGTAATGGAACAACTTGCTTGCAGACAGTGTGCTAAGGTACATATGGCAAAACTACTTGATTGCTTATGTTATGGTGGTAATGATAAACAGTTAACATGGATAATGTAGTCCTTACTCTACTTTCTGTACCTGCAGATACTGCGGTCCAAAGAGTATTGTGGTGTATGTTTGAAAAGCTGGCAACATAAATGTGGAGGAAGATGGGTAAGATAGTATGCACTTATTAAAGCAATAGATTTATCTCCTTGTTTCCAACCCTGCAAATCTGATGATGAAAGTGCTTACTCAGGTTTGTTGTCATGGCTGTGAAAGTTGGGTTCATGCAGAATGTGACAAAAAGTGCAGCAACCTCAAGGTTATGCTTTTCTCATAATTAAAAAGCAAATGCATCATCAGTGCTTTATTAGGTGAATATCTAACATGCTCATGATTTAATGCTATAGGATCTACGAGACAACAGTTATTTCTGCCCTTATTGTAGAGTTAAACAGAACTCAAATCTGTCCAGCAAGAAGACAAAATCTTATGAACATAGGTGGGGCACAAGTCTAGTACTATTATTTTGTGGCATTTCTGTATTGAAAGGTTCTATTTATTGACTCAAGAGTGATATCTATAATTCATTTGTGAAACAGAACTGACAATTCCACACAGAAAAGTAGCAAGCCTGACAAAGTTGCAGTTATCTGTTTTGGCATGGAAGGAACTTACCTACGAGATCTTGAACTGTAAGCACCAATTTATGTTAACTGTATATATTTTATCATTTATGGCATGCATGCAGCACCATCTCTTCTTTTGTTAATGGTCTATTAGTTACATGATTTATCCCTTCCTTTTTTTGCTTACCCATCTTACTGTACTTACTCATGTTCATCCGTTTGTATTATTGCATTTATCCCATGATGTAATTCTGGCGTTCATTTCTTGTATATTTGATTCTACTTATGTCATTTGTAAAACCTTTTTTTGCAGAATTTCTTGCCATTGTGGTCCTTGCAAGGGACAAAAATTTTTGTTCAATGAATGGGAACGGCATGCTGGCTGCAGAAGTAAAAACTGGAAGTCAAGTATTAAAATCAAGGACACGCTTATGCCGTTTGGAAAATGGGTGCGTTCAGTACCCTCAACATAGTGCTCTTAATAGTGTTTTTAACATATGCTTTGTAGGCCTTCATTGTTTTGTACTTATGTTTGCTTGTGCATAATTGTGAAACACTCTCATTTACAGATAGAGCAACATCAATCAAGTTCATGTTCCACAAATCCTGCAAAGCGCTCCTCTCAGAAAATGAAGAAACAAAAGCTTCTTGATTTGCTAAGTGGTAACTCAACTTCAATTTAGATCTTCCAAGTTGCCTGTAGTATTGAATGATCCTTCTCACAAGGGAATTGGATTGATGGAGTTAAAATTTATTTACATTTTACAGAACCATATGATACTGTAAATGTAAAATGGACAACAGAAAGATGTGCAGTCTGTAGATGGGTTGAAGACTGGGATTACAACAAAATTGTAATCTGTAACAGGTAGTTAAGTTTTTGTTACGAGAAATGTTTTTCTTAACTGTGAAATCATTTTGAAATACAGAACAAACTCTGAACTTGACTAACAATATTCACGTTCAGATGCCAGATAGCAGTTCATCAGGAATGCTATGGCGTGAGGGGAAAGCAAGACTTCACCTCATGGGTTTGTAGGGCTTGTGAAACACCTGATCAAAAAAGGGAGTGTTGTCTTTGCCCTGTAAAAGGTATATACCACTGACATATATGTTTCAAAAGTATTCCATAAGCCTGCCCTTCATTAAGAGCAGTGAACAGATAATAATAATTGTGTATACAGCTTTGTGTTACAAGCCTTAGTCCGTTAAGCTGAACAACATTAGTGACATTATGTTTATATACAAGTTCACTGTTCAGTTTGTTTGTTCTTCCCTTCTCAACTAGTAGCATGAATATTTAGATTTACCTAATATTGAATCACACCAGACTAGAATGAGTTTGTCGACTCAGCTTTCTTTTTATCTAATAAAAATATATTTCTAATAAAAATATATTTATATTTGAGTAGCTGTTAATCACTATTCACTAACCTGGTTTTTTGTGACTTCTGTACTTTTTAGGTGGTGCACTGAAGCCAACAAATGTTGATAACTTGTGGGTACATGTGACATGTGCATGGTTTCAGCCACAAGTTGCTTTTGCTAGTGA
This sequence comes from Oryza glaberrima, assembly GCF_000147395.1. Taxonomy (NCBI): domain Eukaryota; kingdom Viridiplantae; phylum Streptophyta; class Magnoliopsida; order Poales; family Poaceae; genus Oryza; species Oryza glaberrima. Next base: position 24,269,138 of record NC_068326.1, read on the forward strand.
TGAGCTGATGGAACCTGCTATTGGGATATTGAATATTACGCCTTTGCTATTCATGAAGGTAGTATAATTGGATGATATATTAAGTGTCTTAAGAAGATTAATCTTGAACAATATTAAAATGTCTTGTATATTGAAGTTGAACTACAAAACTCTAATTATGCTTATTCTCATCCATTGCTCCAGATGTGTGTCATTTGTAGGCAAATACATGGTTCGTGTACACAGTGCTACAGGTGCTCAACTTATTACCATGCCATCTGTGCATCAAGGGCAGGCTATAGGATGGAGGTACACTAACATTAACTATAACCAGCTGATTACTTTTATGTTGATGAGTGTGTTGGAGTTTGTACTTCAATTTTGCTTGCATCTTTTATTCTTCTCAGTCTTTACATACTCTGTTTTTCATGGATACAGATACGCTGCTTGGAAAAAAACGGCAAACAGACAACAAACAAGATTTCATATTGTGCTCATCATCGGTAATGGCTTTATTTCTGAATGCAGTAGTGAAGCATTTAGCTTTCCGCATCAATTTTTGCGTCATATTTAGTTTGCTTAGAATCAATAATTTTGATAATTCAAACACTTGACAATAAGGTGCCTTTGTTTAGAATCCATAGTTTAGTTTGCTCTTTTCATCTTATGGAGAGTTTGCAGGTATCTGACTCCACATTTCTGTGCAGGGCCCCTAATCCTGACAATGTTTTGATAATTCAAACTCCTGCTGGAACTATCTCTTCAAAAAAACTTGTTCAGAGCAATGGCACTGTAGCTGCTTCAAGGCTGATTAGGAAAGATCTTCCCAAGGATTCAGTGTCAGAAGTTGAAATTTCAGAGAACTTATCTGCAGCAAGATGTCGGTTTTATGTTAAGAAAGAACTAAAGGTTTGCTCTTGTATTAGATTATGATTTAAAATTTTAATAAAAATGCCTTATGTTTTAGTTGAAAGAGGTTTGATGCAACTTTATGCCTGCTAGAAAAGAAGTCGTAAAACTAGCATTTTAGCATGCCAACATAAGTGACTGTTGCAAAAGAAGTTCCACGCTGTAGTTTAGAGGACATTATTGTTATTTTATGCTATTTCTATGCAAAATAGAGCGAGTAACGCGTAGGTGCACTAGAAGATGAAATATTGCCTGTGCTTCATTCATGAAAGGAGATTTGTCCCCAAAGATGCGACCTGGTCCAATCATGAGTAACGCTAGTCCAGGATCTTGACTGTTGGTTGTTGCATGCTTACATTGTAGCAGCATTCCAACATCAATTACATGAGGATCTTAAGTTTTGTTTGTACTGATGTTTTATAAAGATGCTTTTTTTATGTTATGGTATATGTGGGCCTGTTGGTCTGTAACTAGGAACTGTTGGCTTGATTGACATGCAGAGATCTCGGGAGGGAGCAATTGCACACCGTGTAAGGGGATCCTGTCAACATCGATGGGATGAAATCGACAGTTTGAATCCACCTAGGGTAATTCTGTGATTTATTAGATAACTGTGTCAATCCTTAAGTCAGCTTTCTTGTAAACAAGTCTGTACTTCTCTGCAGGAAGAGAGGGATCCAGAGTCCTTTTCTACTTTTAAGGAGCGTCTACACTATCTGCAGGTTTGTGCCTTACTAATCTCTATACCTTCTATATCAATAATATATGTATTTAATTTTTTCATTGTTTCTTTCAGAAAACAGAGCATACCAGAGTATGCTTTGGTAGGTCAGGAATTCATAGATGGGGACTTTTTGCTCGTAGGGGCATTCAAGAAGGAGAAATGGTACTTACAAACAGAACTATTGTATGCCATGCAAATGCTTTTTAGGAATGTGGCACCTAAATGTTGGCAGGCTCGACTGTAATGGTGTTGTTCTGTTTCTACCTTTTATTCAGGTGCTCGAGTATAGAGGTGAGCAGGTCAGACGAAGTGTTGCTGATTTAAGGGAAGAACAATATCGTGTACAAGGCAAAGATTGTTATGTAAGTCATTTTCCATATCATTTTGCTTGATTGGTGGTCTGATGTATTTGATGAGTGCGAATGTTTCTATGAAATATCACCATCTATATATAAGCATACAATTCATGGCCATGACTAAGAACTTGATGCATTTACTGGTAGCTTGGTTTGCTGATATTTTTTTCTCATCATCCAAGCTAATACTATGGGGGTATGACTGGATTAGGCTCTACAAAAGGGTTGAATAGTTTCATATGTGATATACTCCCTCCGTTTCAGGTTATAAGACTTTCTAGCATTATCCACATTCATATAGATGTTAATGAATCTAGTCACACATATAAGTCTAGATTCATTAACATATATATAAATATGAGCAATGCTAGAAAGTCTTATAATACGAAATGGAGGAAGTGGCTTTCAATCAGCTATCGTATGTATGTAGAAGATACACATGGCATTAGTAATCATACGATAGACTCTTATTTTGAAATTTATGATGGTATTCCTATCTTATAATTCGCCTAATATTAATTGCATCTTATTGCTGTCTTTTGTATTCTCAGCTTTTCAAAATCAGCGAGGAAGTAGTCGTTGATGCCACAGATAAAGGAAACGTGGCACGCTTGATTAATCATTCTGTAAGGATTATATATACCCCCCTAATCCCACTCTAGTTTCTGAAATAGTAAACGCGCATATGATGTTTTCGTGTTTTATTGCAGTGCACGCCAAACTGCTATGCAAGGATTATGAGTGTGGGGCATGACGAGAGCCGTATTGTCCTAATCGCCAAGAAAAATGTCTCTGCCGGCGAAGAGCTAACGTATGTTGCAAAATACAAAGCTTATTTCTTTATCTTAGCATAGCTGCAACTCAGAAAGGAAGTACATAATGACTAACCATGTGTTTGCTTCCTAAATTTAGGTATGACTACCTATTTGACCCTGACGAGGCTGATGATCGCAAAGTTCCTTGCCTCTGCCAAACGGCTAATTGTCGTAAATTCATGAATTAGTTTACTGTAGATGTCAAATTGGCCATTAGTTTACTGTTCTTTCTTTCTTTCTTTCTTTTTTCTGGGTTGGCTGGTGGTATATGCTTTACCTTGTTCTTTGTTGCTTCCCCATTCTTTAACATAGCATTTAGAAAATAAGTTTAGCTATAGCTCAGAAGCGCGAGCTTCCATCCCTGTAAATGGCACTAATTTATCGATTACAGTCGTTCTTTTCTAATGCAAAAAATTTTGCCCCCATCTTAGCTTTCTAGTGTACTTAGCATTTCGATCATGTCTGCGAAAGTAGTGGCGAAGGTAGTGGCGTAGTGCTTTTGTGTTAATATTAGCGCTGGTGCTTCCCTTCTTCGTTATCGACGGGTAGCAATAACAAAAGTCCAGTGATAATTCAAATGGATATTTGACGAGGTTTCTTGGAAATTTGTCAGTTACCAATCGGTTATCCACGTGTAACGATAATCCCGGTAACGATGACGTAAAAAAGTGGGAGTACATTTCCTAGTTTTCCCAACTCACATGCATCCTAAATTGTTAAACGGTATGTTTTTTTCAAAAAAAATTGTATATGAAAGTTGTTTTAAAAAAATTATATTATTTTTTTAAAAAATAAATAGCTAATATTTAATTAATCATACGCTAATGAGTCGTTTCATTTTGCGTATCGGAGAGATTAGTTTCCAACCCCAGATAACGACCACAGCCTAAGCCGTCCAAATAGCCATCTTTCCTAATTATTGAAAGACGGCAACTCTCTTAGTTGCCGTTTGTTCAATAGAATTATTTGGCTCTTGTCAGGTATGTGAACGAATATGCTTTTTTTGAACGAAAAGCCTAAAGAAAATCCCGTTTCTTACCGACAGTATCAGTATGTATGTGGTTTCCTTATAGTGGACGATATATCATGTGCAAGCAGCATAATTTGTACAAATTCTGTTTTACTACATGGCATAGAAGTTCTTTCAAAATTATCCACGGAAAGGCTTGCTATCTCTCCGTTCATGCATAATTTAAGTAATACTCAGAGTTCATTTGCTAGATATGGTGAAGCTGATGCCGTTTGCAAACTTCTATCAACGTGAGGTTTGTATAAAACCCTATTCGCTTCACACTGTAAGTCATTTAGAGTATGTTCTGAGTCAAAATCCTAATTTGATTAAGTTTATAGGAAAACCTATATATATATATATACAATATCAAATTAATTTCATTAAATCCATAGTTAAATACATTTTTATAGTTAATCTATTTTGTGATGAAAATATTAGTAATGTGGAATTAAATTTGAACAGACCTGACTTTGAAAAAAAAATCCAAAAATAACTTTAGGGTGGGCTGGTTTCATCGACGAACGAAATGAGACAAGGTGATTAATTAAGTATTAATTATTATAAACTTTAATAATATATTTATTTAACTTCTTTAGAAACTCCTTATGTAACTTTTTTATATAATATACAACGTTTAATATTTTAGAAAACACACTCATGAAAATAAAATAAGTAGCAGTTTGAAGTAGTCTTTTTAGAACTCGGTCTTAATATGGATTGGAGGTAGCCTGAACAAGCATCTCCGCATACCATTCCATCCAGAGTACACTAGCCATTTCCCCCACAAGGCCAAAGCGACGTCTGGCTCTAAAATTTGTCACATTATTCCAGTCCGGCGACACTCTAACTTGCTACTCCCTCTATTTCAAAATGTGTAAGTACTAAGATGTTTTGGTTTTTTTTCTAAATCATTTTTTTAAGTTTAACCAAAACATATAGGAAATTTATATCATCAAATAAATTTCATTACATCTACCGTCAAACAATTTTTATGAAGTAATATATGTATTTAATGCAGGATGTTGCTATGGTTTTCTATGATCTTAATTAAATTTGAAGACGTTTGATATAGGACAAAACACTACACCTTATGTCTATGGTCAAAATGTTTAAGACAAGAACTGATGGTAAGATGAATCCCACAACTATGTAAAAAAGTCCTACTTTAAAATAGATCCTACCATGTTAAAGTCATTCTCAACCTCTCTAGTGTGCATGTATGTTTTATCTCATTATTTTATTTCATAAGGTTGAGTCATAAAATTATGGTTAATTTTAACATTTAACGTCCTATGAACAATGTTATATCCCATTCTTATGGTATATTGTGGATGCCCTTAAACAGTTATCATATTATTGGTGGTCAAGTTTCTCATTTCCTTTAAACATTAACAAGGTCATTTCCCGTTTCAACATTTTATTGCAGGCCAGTTACTTATTATCGAGGTCATCGGTTAACTACAACAAATCATGACCCTAAGTTAATCTTTATAAAAGATCAACCGAGTAGATTTGAAATGCTTGATAGCTGGAACATAAGTTGGTCTAATCAAATCTCAAAAATAATTTTCCCTAAAGAAATTGACTGTGATTTTAAACCATAACCAAGAAATTCAATCAATCACCTTACCGCAGGTCTAACGGGAAAGGTATATCTTTAACCAGATTAAAACGGAAAAACTAATCTTGCTTTTCTGTCACTACCATTAGCACTAAACTATCTTATCCAACAAAATTTAAAACACCATAACAGCATTTCAAAATTTCTCTCTAATATATTATGAAGCTCATGCCTACGGATACTAGCAACGTAGCACGTGCGAGCAGAAAAACATGGGAGTACTGCTGAAAGGGCATGGCAATAGTGCCTGCTGATGACACAGATACCCCCCATCTGCAGCTCCTGCATTCTACACTCCATGTGCACGTCAAGTTCCGGACAGCATGGAAGCTCACGGCAAACACTCTAGAGCAACAACGGGAGGCAAAAAGAACGGTGCAACTCAAAATAACTCTAGGCAGAAGGCGCAACACCCTCGGACAAAAGAAAATGAGAAAGGAATTAAAAATGAAATGAAAGGAGTTTCAATGTGTACTTTCTGGGGAATTAGGTATCCGACTTAAATTTACCCTACTCTCCACCAAGGCTTCACAATCATCAGCGCCACTTGCAACATCCAGCTCAAGGCTAGATGCGTTCACCTCACCATCCCCAGGGTTATCATCAATTAAATTATCAGTCTCTCCTTCCATACCTTTCTCAATGCCTGCATGCATGCCGGAGACGATCTCTTGAACTTCAGGAGAACTAGGAACAGCAGGAGAATCCTCCTTGCCTAGGCTAGTTTCTGTGACTGGTGGTGGCATAACCTCCATGCCATCACCCAATTCTCCCATGGCTGGAGGTTTCTCCTGCGCGCTATCAGCTAGTTCAACAGTAACTTCTGGCACACCATCCCCAAGGCCGGCAGCAGGCCCTGCAGATGGAGCAGCCACATCATCCATGCCATCTTTGACAGGTTCTGCAATTCCTGGAGGCACCAAATTCTCCATACCTTTCTCAGGTTCTGAAATTCCTCCAGGTGCCACCTCCTCCATGCCTTTGCCAGGTTCTGCAGTTCCTAAAGGCATCACCTCAATGTCTTCATCAGGTTCTTTGATTGTTGGAGATGCCACCTCCTCCATGCCTTGATCGGGTTCTACAATTTTTGGAGGTGCCGCATCCTCCATGCCTTCATCAGGTTCTACAATTTTTGGAGGTGCCGCATCCTCCATGCCTTCATCAGGTTCTACGATTTTTGGAGGTGCCACATCCTCCATGCCTACATCAGGTTCAATAATTACTGGAGGTGCCCCCACATTACCAGGTTCTATACTTGCTGGAGATGTCACGCCAATGCCACCAGCTAGCTCCTGTCTCAATGGTAACTCTTTCCCCATGGTATCAGCACCATGATGTGGTTCAGAGTTATCGACAAGCAATTCCTTCAGCACAGTATGGTCAGTCATTTCTGTGTCATCATGATTATCTTCTGGTAAGTATGTCTTCCTGTCAGTCTCGAGAATCGAGTGGGTAGGAGAAACAATCTTTGCTGTCTGATTCTTGTGAAGGGCCAAAGCTCTCTGTTGTGAAAGAAAAAAAAGAACAGAAATTTAACAAGCATTCTCATGTAAAGGTTAATAATTGCTACGATCACAGGATTGTTGTAAGAATAGGAGAAACTCAAAGCAATGAATTTCCTGCTTGGGTATTGCACGATGAATACTTGACAAAAAAAAGATTGAATAAGTTGACACTTGCCTGAAAGATATCACTCTTGTTTTTAAGGTTATGTGAACCCAACAGATTGGGGGTTCCAAGTTTTCTATTTATCTTCCCAAAGCTTCCATTGTTCTGCGGAATGAGCAATAAATATCGTCAGAAAACAGGAAAACCAGATCAGCTGAACAGATACTAACATCAAATGACCAGGTCAATACCTGCACAAGTCCAGTCCCAACAACCTCAGGAGTATTTGCAATACCAAAGTCTGCCAGCAAGGATATGCACCTTTTGTACAGCTCCGACTCAACAAGATCCCGTGACACACTAATTTTGGACAGATAACTTTTAGAAAAAATTGCAGTACCACTGTTTGATGGCATAGAAGTCATGAGTGGTGCCCCACCAGAACCTCCAGTATTTCTAAAAGAGCTTTTCAGATCATCCTTCGTTCCATTTTTCTCTAATGTCTGATCCATCTCCTTCTGTTCAATACGAGAATTAAGATTGTATTGCCCAGTAGAAGTCTCGGGAACAGGTGTTGCTGAACAATCAGGCTCCTTTTTAGTAACAGAAGGTTCACGCTCATGCAATTCATTTTGTCCTTTCAATGCATCGCCAGTTGTCTCCCACCCTCTGCTGACACTATGTTGCCTGTTCTGATCCCACTCTTGCCTGCCATACATATAGGGTTCGCTGGCGAATACGCCACTGCCTCCATTCCAAACTTGCAGGTGAGGGGGGCATGATTCATCTAGAGGATTGGGCCACCCAAATGGGCGCATGTGGGTCGAGAACCTGTCAACTGACTCATGCATAGGATATGAAACTCCAGGTTGGTTCAACTTCATTTGGGGTCTGAGATTAAACATTGGTGGGGCAGAAAACTGATGAACAGGGGGGTGAAATCCAGGCGCACCATGTTGCATGGGAACAAAACCATTTGCAACTGGAGAAGGCCAGCTCGGTGGATTGTTCCAGGCATGTCCATGCCCACGTCCAGAACTCATATCATTCCTCTTCTGATGGAACCTCCTGTCTCCACTTTGAGGCCTACGATCATCATCATGCAAACCCAGAAATGAAGAATCATCACTTCTGTGCCTTGGAGGTGGTGGCAGTGGATGATTTGGTGAAGTGCCTGAAAAATGGCCACCTCTGGACGAACTAGAAGGTGTTGGTTCTCTGTATGGAGCTTTAGCTGGTGTTCGGTCCTGATGAACTGACCGTTCTACAGAATCACCATCTCTATCTCTATATTTGGTCAGGCCACTTCTTTCTGCTTTATTATCAGTACTACGTCCACCACTGAGCCTTCCTGAAAACCTTTGTTCAGTTGGAGATCTTTCAGATAAGTGCTTTGGAGAAGGATGTGCATCCTTCCTAGGTGTGCGATCATATTGTAATGATGACGAAATTTCCAATTGCATGTCACGTGACTGGAGATCATCCTTTTGTTTCAGCCTTTCTGAAGGCCAGTTGTCTGCATCCCTATCACGCAGTCTAGAAGCAGGTGTCCGTTCTCTCCCAGAAGAAGTCCTTGGTCGAATATTTCTCTCGTCATATGGTATTTCTCTCTTAGCATGATCTGTCAATTTAGATCCGTGCCTGAACACCAAGTGATCAACCGTTCGATTATTAAAAGATGTAGAGCATCAAGTAAAAAATGCAGATAATATGATCTAAACAAAAAATTACTTAAAGTGAAAAAAATACAGTTCTCATTATAAAACCAACATATAGAACATGGATCATGAAATTAAAGGATTCCTGATAGTTTTCCCTAGTCAAGTTGATCTGCAGAGGTAAAATGAGCTGAATAACCAGACCACATATACATGAGAAATATCAAGCTCTCACACCCACTAACAGAGTGGCAGTAAACCAATACAACATTTTTTTCTCTGGACTAATATAAATGCTAACTCAATAAAGGGCCAACAAATTTAACTGAAAACAGATTAACTCTATACCTCACAGGAGATCCCCTAAAAACCCATTCAACAATTTCACCCCATATAAGATCCTTTTTGAATTGAAGATCATTATATCCATTTCTCACCCTCAAAAGCTATAATAAACACCTTTAGTCAGAGAACTTGACAAGAAAACTATACTCATGTGGCGTCATCAGAAACAGAAATGTGTTAGTTCACACTTGGAAAGATACCAGCTGACCAACAAATGACAGAACCACTCTCTATTTATTTACAGGAAGATGTTATTGGTCATTATTTTGTATGACCCACACTATTTGCAATACCTACATATGCAATTAGTAAGAATGGAAAAAAAATATTATCATTGCTGACTGTAAAATCTACATGGAAAAAGCAAACCTCCTTACTCAATAAAGTTCTAGTGCCAAAGAGAAAAACAATATGCACAACACTAAGATAAGATATGTGACAAAGCCGAGTTAAAACAAATTTAGATTTTTTTTCACATATGTAACCTAAGTTAAGATACAACTGCAATGCTGAAGCCTATTAAGTAAGATAAAATATTTTGATGCAAAACATAATGAGGAAGCATTACCAATTTTGATCTTTGTCATGATAAGTATTTGGGCCAGGTGAACTTCTTGGATGGACTTTATTCGGACTAGAATCGACATTTTCTGGATGTCTATGGTCAGACCTCATTCTCTCAACCAGGGCATCAAGTCGCCCACTCCCAGAAGACTTATCAGCACTGCCACGTTGCTCCCGTGCACTTGGAGGCTTCAAATCATATTGGTCATCATTTTCCTCAGGAGGCCTTTTTCTCCCTCTACTTTCCTTGTACCTACTACCATAATCATCATAATGATCTGGTTCTTGAATTACATCCTTTCTGTAGTGGCTCTCGGAAGTTCTGTGTCCGTCTTTAGAACTCTTATAATCAGCTCTATCACTTTCATGATCACGGGTCAACCGCTCATCCAGACACTTGTCATCTTGCTGTCTTTTATCCCTTTCATAATCATCCTTGTACTTTTCTTTATATTTATCATCATCAAACCTTTGCTCCTTAGAGCTCCTAACTTTACTATGATCATATCTGGAAAGTGTTTTTCTATCATCACCATCTCTATTTTCAGCAGGCCACTTATCTTTATCTTCAGAAACATCTTTTCTTCGGCTATGTCTATCAAGGTCCTTCTCGGTGTTATTGTACTTCTCTTTTGTTGCAGATGCTGTTTCCAAAGGATATAATTTCAGAAGATAATAAAAGGAAACAAAGAGAACAACAGGATACTAACAACAATTGGCACTTTGAGCACAAATTTCACTATTCACAAAATATATTCTGTACATACACATTGATTACTACTGTTAGAAGTACTAGACGAGATTAGAAGAAATATGTTTCCTCAAAATTATGTACTCAGCTACTGACTTATATCAAATGAGAATCAGGGTTGAATTCAACGAATTGGTTGTGAAAATTTAGCCAGTTCAGCAATCAATATGTACATCTACTCATAATAGGGCTATTATAAATTTATATCTCTATGGTTGAAACGGATGCATTTTCAGCAATTTGCTTAACCCAACAAGTCAAGTGTATCGAAGTACAATAAGATCAACAGTATAAAAAGAAATTTATGAAAAAACCTGCACATAGGAATATAACAAACTTGTGGAGTTCCACAGCATGCAATGCTTGTTGGGCCAACTCATTGTGAAATTAAAATGGTGATGTGATTCCAGCAAAACAAGTCTAAATGTATCAAGGCTGAGTAAAATGTTCTGCAATCTATAGAACATATCATTGCACAGGTCACGGGAACCTTATCAACATTTAAGAGAACATATGAGCCCAGGACCTTACCATTGATCTCTGTATCTCTCTTGTATGAGTAACCATCCTCCTCTCCCCTACTTGCCTTGGAGCCATTCTTCTTAGCACCGCCATCATCATACCTCTCATGCTTGGAATCATAATCTTTCTTCTCCCTCTCTCGGTCCTTTTGCCTCTCACGCTCCCGTTCCCTATCCCGCTCTCGCTCCCGCTCCCTGTCACGTTCTCGATCCCGTTCTTTGTCCCGCTCCCGTTCTCTCTCTCTATCCTTCTCCCGATCTCTATCCCTTTCTCTGTCCCTGCCTCTTTCCCTTTCTCGCTCTTTCTGTCTCTCCCATTCTTTCTCCTTTTCCCTATCTCTCTCCTTCTCCCTATCTCTCTCCCTCTCCCTATCTCTGTCATCCCTATACTGCCCACTACTCTCCCTCCTCCCCAAATCCTTGTCGGAGCGGCGCTTCCCAGAATCACTTTTGGACACAACCTCCTCAGCCCTATCATCCATAGACACCATACGCCTACTCGACCTCTTTGATTCATCCCCTGATCCCCTGGACTTCTCAGGTAGCTTGTCCACATCGACAGGCCCAAACACCTCGCCCTTGGACCTCTTCTCGACCAAGTGATCCTCGCACACGCCGCTGTTCCAGCGGTCACTGACCACATCGACGACCATCTCCTCCACCCTGTCCTTCCTCTTCCTCCCGTGCTCCGCGTACCCGTTCCCCGAGCTCACCACCTCCTTCCCCGACGACGAGCGGCGCCTCTCCGGCTCGGGATCTCGCGAAACCCTAGCCGCCGCGGCCTCCTCCCGCGCCCCGGCGCCGCCGCCCGCCTCATCGCCCTCGGACTCCGACCGCTCCACCGACCCGCCGCGCCTGTGCGACCGGTGGGACGACGACCTGTGGCGCGAGCTCCGAGGCATGGCGGGGCTCCCCCCCAAATCCGGAACCCTAGCCCCGGACGACTTCCGTACGCGAGGCCGGGGTGAGGCCGGGGACGAGGCGCAGCCCGGGAAACCCTAGCGCCCGCGGGATCCGAGGGGGGATCTAGGCGGCCGTGGCGGCGGGGGAGGGGAGGGGAGGGCCGGGGCCTGTGCGGCGCGGTGCGGCTAGGGTTTTGGTAGGAGGGAGCGGAGAGGTGGGGGGTGGAGGAGGAGGCGGCGGCGAGGGATTGGAGACGACGGGGTTCGTGGGGTGGAGGAATGGGAAGGGGGTCCTTGGATGAAAAGGTTTTCTTTCTCTTCCTTGTTTTTTTTTTTTTCTCTTCTGTTTTACGGGCTCTGGATTTTCGAGGGTTTGGTGGTGTGGTGCGCGTCGGGGACTTCCGACCTTTGTTTGGCTTTGGATTTGGGCCGGGTGGTTGTTTGCCGGCTTGCCGCTGCAGCGGACGTGAAGGGGGCGGGACACGGAAGCGGATGAGCGGAGTTGGAGTTCATCTGCTGCCATGTTTGGGGCTGGCCGTCCCGTAAATTTCGGATACTCTGTACGAAATTGTAACCGAATTTTTTAAGCGACGAAACGAAGGGACTTGCTGGAAGGTTCTGGCAGTTAGAAGATTTTCCTATAAACTACAGCCGTCAGAAACTCCTCAACCGTCTAGATTTTCACTTAGATTATGATAACTGTAATTGTAAAATCCAGAAAGTAAACTAGAAGTCAGAAGTTGGATTTCCCAAGTCAGAAGTTGGATTTCCCAACTTTTCTAGATTTTCATTAGCTGCTTCTCGAAATCTTAAGCTCCCAAAACAGAATCAAAATGATAGTAGCAATTTAAGCGATTATCGACTATCATTTGGTTGGATCTGTTTGTTTTTAGAACGATGAAAGATCAAGTAGTTATTTGAGGATACATATGAACAAATTATATATTATAAAGTTAGAAAGTTGTTTCCAAAAAATATTCTAAGAAATAATGATAAGTAATAGTAATATCGGAAAAAACACGATATTTAAACTGTTATAAAACATATATGTGGTAATTCATAGGCTATAAGCCAAAAAAAAATACATGTCACAATGAACGAAGGGACATCCTTATCATACATAAAATTTGCGTTGACTCTTCTTTTTTTAATATACGGGCATCACCTTTACAACAACATTCTTAATTTTATAAACCCAAAATATATAGATAAAAAACAGGTTTATGACTTAAAAAAAAGAAAAACATGTGTATAGCAAAGAAACAATAGGTTGAGTTTGTTTTCACAATTTGGGACGACAATTCAGTTGTTTTCAGTTAGTACATTCTAAACAATACTTCTAACTAGATATTTTCTATATACAAGTTTTTCATAAAAATCAAATAAATTTGTAATAATTTATACTCAGTTAATTATGTACTAATGATCCGTCCTGTTTTCCGAGCCGCTAACATCTCAAAATAACTCGCCTTATTCTTGTTAACCCCTAGCTATCCATGTTAATCTTTTTACTTTCTTAGAGAAATCATATTGCAATAGAACTGATTTCGAATTTGAAAAAGCATATAAAGGAAAAATACACGGTTCATCAGAAGAAAACACAAAATGTCTCTATAAAACTGCATTGCTTTGTCATGAGCTGAAATTAGGTAAATCGAGCAATGGTATATGCAAGAAAACCGTATTCTTGGTGAAGTATACTAAGGATGAGCTACTGGTAAAATCCTTACAAGAGACCTAAAGGGGCTCATCTACAATATTTTCTATCGGTAGTATTTTTTTTTTAGGAATTACCAGTAGTATTCTGTTGCCAATAAAAATAATCTAAGTTGCCGATTTATAAAGGCATACTAATACTTTGATACTTTATGCTAAAGGTAATTTTGATATTTACTGCTACTAACACGTGTGCTCCCAATTTCAGCCACGACGGCTCCTACTCCAGCCGTTGTTCTCATCCACCATTGGTGTCTCCCCCCCCCCCCCCCCCCTCATATTCGGTGCACCACCACCCACGTGCTTTCCCCTGACCCAAAGCAGCTATGGCCCCTCCTCCCCGATGCGACAAGTAACGATGACCAATGAGAAGAGAAGGTGGCCTTCGCCAAGGCTCAGCTCAGCGAGCTCCCCATGCCCTTACCTCACCGACAAAATGTGACAACAGTCCTCCTCAATGGCTCCTCAGCGATGGCATGCAGCGAAGGATGAGCACATGTAAGCCAGAAACAACAACTGGTAGAGATGATTAACGGCAACATATTCAAGTTGGCTTTGTTATTATGCCATGGTGCAAGTAATTTTTGCTCGATGCCTTAGCAGGTGGAACAAGTCAATTCATATCAAATTTCATAAGTGAATGAATGAGAACATCACAAAATTGTGTGTTACGTGTATTCAGAAATTCAGACATAAATATGTGCCTTTGTTATTGCGTGCAAATGATACTGTGTGTGTTACGTGTATTCAAAAATTCAGATATGAATGGTTGTCTACGAATGGCTTGGGCTCACTGGCAAGATGAAGGCTGCACAACGAGCACGACCTCTAGACGTATGTGGTCATGGGAGAGGCATTACAACAGCAACAATCGTGGTGATGTTGGTTTCGTCTCTTGCCCAGGGCTGACGTTGTACACTATGAGCACACAACCTTCCGATCTCCACCATCTAAGTTGTAGCCTCCCCCGCCTCCAGCAATGATCAACTGTTGTCATGCACGCTGCTTTCCTTCCCTCACTTTCTGTACCTGTATCATCATACGCACACTCGACCAGCACAACCAATAGTTATAGGGTTTTCGATTGATATGCAAAATTACAAATTTACCCCCACCATATCTCTACTTACACACCGGTTTGATTCCGGGTTCTTTCTATCAACCAGAGAAGAAAAACAGCGCATGGACCGTACTCGAGCTTCGGATCAATGTCCCCAAAAGCAAGGAGTATGCCTGCGTGTTTTGACGAGAACACCGAAAAAACCTAATTCAACTCTACGTAAGATAGCTAGATGATTATGTCTTTCCGTATTGTTTACTACCGAGGTGGTATTATAAATAAATATGACCTCTTGAATTAAAAATGATAAATGATTTAGTTTAACTTAGGCTGAGTTTAGTTTCTAACTTTTTTTTCAAACTTTCAACTTTTCCATCACATCAAAACTTTTCTATACACATAAACTTTCAACTTTTTTCTTCAAACTTTTAATTTTAGTCAAACTTTCAATTTTAGAATACAACCTTATATATTTAGAGTGTACCGTCTTAGCGGGACTCCTACTAAGGAAGCCTACCATTTCCTTGCAAGTCGTACATATACACAGTTACACACATCATCTGGGATGCAACGGTATTCATACTCGACAGCTACAGTCAACCGCAAAGAACGGCGATTAACTAGACAGTGGACACAGACCGGTGGACCGCTCGACTCCAATGCTCCCCCTCGCCCCGTCCACCTGGCGCAACACGACGTACGCCGCCCGGCGCACGGCCGAGCTGGTGCACCGCGCCCCCCAAAAAAATCGCGCCCCACGCACGGCCGCACGGTCGCTGCCGCCGCGCGGCCTGAGGCCGACGCGCGCCGAGCTCATGGCTGCTACGTCCCCGCACGCAACCGCCTCGCGCCCCCTCTTCCTCTTCTTAACCCCCCCGCCTCCTCCCCACTCCACACCTCCTCGCTGCCCAGCCACCGCCGCCCTCCCGTCCCGCGGAGCCGACGACGGTGACCGCCGACGACCCCACCCGCGATGCCTGTCGTCGCGGCCGCCGCCGCCGCCGTCGCCGCCCGACCGACCGGGGCTGGCCCCGCGCGCCCCTTGCGCGGCGGCGTGTCCGCGCGCCCGTGCCGGCGGCGGGGGTTCCGGGCGGAGGCGAGCTCGTCGGCGTCAACGCCCGCGCCGGTGGCGGCGGATGAGGGGGCAGGAGCGGGGCCGTGCCCCGTCGTCAGGTTCGAGATGGGCGACTTCGACGTCGCTGACCGCGTCAGCGTCGGGCTCCACGGGCGGGTGGGTTCTCCGCACCCCCCCACGGATTCGGTTTCCTACTAGTGAATTTTGCTGTGTTGTTGCTCGTGTGTGGTGAATTTCTGCTCCGTGCTGCAGTCGGACGAGATGATCTTCGAGGCCACGGTGCGCGATCCGAGCAGGTTGGTGGCATGGAGCAAATCAGGTAGTGCGAATTCGTTGGATCGATGCTCATTTGTTCTGATTTTGGTGCTCAGTGAGCTGTACGGTTCGACGGTGGTGCTGCGGCAGCTGATGAGCTTTCAGGCGAAGCGCAGGGGCCGGCGCGCGCTGGAGGTGGGTGCTCTTCTCACTAGAATTTTTTGTGAGCTGGAATTAATGCGCGTGTGGTTGAGCTCGAGTGGGTTTCTGTGATCACAGGTGCTGAAGAAGCTGGCTCGCCGACAGATGATGTACCACTCTTACGCGATGCAGGTCCATGGATATGTTACTCCAGGCAATGACGTGGAGCAGGACGATGGATCCTTCATCCTGGTGCACGGGGTTAGAGTTTCTGTCTTTACTTCCTTCAGCTGATTGGGTTAAGATAAATGTGGCAGTATCATTTTCAGGTCTCACAATTGGGGGGGTCTGGATTAATTATGCAGTCCTTTTCATGTCAGGGATGGGTTTAGTACGATTGTACGAATCTGGATGTAACCACCACATCAGGCTTTCTATTTCTTGCAACTAAAACACCTGAAGTTATTCTTGAGTATTTTCACTTGGCCTTTTAAGGCGGTCTAGGTTTCTAATGGCCAGAAAAAAGTACTTTAAGAGGGGCAAAAGTACTCTTTTCCCTGAAACTAATATAGGTACTGTGTTTTTATCGGTTTTTATTTTTGAATTAACTTTTCAGTACCATGGGAGTTACTCTTTGCGCCACTGGTTGCAACTCTCTGATTGGCTTCCAACCTTAGAAGCAACATTAGCGTTGGATGAGGAACAAGTTAGGAGGGTAGGTGATGATTCAGTAGGAGGACCTGCTGTAACCCGGCAGCTACGTCTAATCAGGATATTGATGAGAGACCTTCTGATTGGTGTAAGCTTCAAAGTTTTTAAAGTTTTCACGTATCCTCAGTTACTGGTAGATCTGGATTTGAAGATGCTCATTGATGCAGGTGAATTATCTGCATAGCCATGGGCTAGCACATACTGAGCTTAGATTGGAGAATGTTCATGTAAGCCCAATAGACAAACATGTTAAAGTAAGTAACCTTTTCTTATGTTCTTGTTGACATAAGTGATAAGTTTGTTCTCTCTTTGCTATTATGCCTAGTAGTTTATTTATGGCATTAATAAATATTTGCTGTTTTTAATGCAATATAGCTGAACACTTGAAGATACATTCGTCTTTTAGTGTGAAGCATGATTGTGCACCAGCACGTGGTCACTAGATCTCTGGCATGTCTGAATGATATTTCATAGTTCCAATTTAATATGTTCTCAAAACACTGATATGCTAAAATAACCAAGACTTTAGTTTCACCATGCGGTTTGATGTATGGTTGTATGAACATATAAACTGTGTCATCCTGTTCAGTGTAGTGAGCTGAATCATGCATATGAATGCAATCTCCTAAATGCTAAGAACAGCACTCCAATCTTGTGCATGTTAGCAATTGACCAGTAATGTTTGACTGTTCTTAGTTGAGGTATTAGGTTTTTATGTTAGTATCATCGACTCTCAAGTGCCAGCTTTTGCTGATTATTACAGCTGAAGCTTGGAAGGCCACTGGACACTAAATAATTGCCATGTGAATTGCAGAACTCTCTTTACTCTTTTATGTCTTTCTGCAGTTTTAATTATTGACAAGTGACAAATACACAACTGCATTCTAGAGTCTAGCCAAGCTAGGAGGGTGTCTCTCTGCGAGTTACAATACTCAAAGCTATTTGGCAAATTCAATATATAATTAGAACAAATACTGTATGTAGATGTTGGATTGAGCTAAATTATCAGCATTGTTGAAAAATCATACTGTGATATTTGTCTGTGTTTTACATTATTTTGTATTTCGCAGACTTATTTCATATTTACACTGCCCAGTGAATAAATAATCCAGTTTATGGTTAAGAAAAGATTCTTAAATTCATATATAGTAAACAGTTAAATTATCATAAATTTGGTTTGACTAATGGAAATTTCACAAAGGTGTATCACTTTTGTTCAGTGAACAATATTCCCATCATTGAACTATTGGATTAGAAATGCTAGTACCATATGTTTGGCACAATCTCTGTATGACATTGTTTTAAGTATGTTGGTGTACAAAAACGCACTTATATCACTTGCATTCATAACATTAAGCTAGCAAATATTCTATTCAAAATAAACCATAAAGTTAATGTTCAGCACTAAGGCCCCGTTCGATCTCCACCTGGAGATAAATTTTTATGGCACGCAAAACGAGAAACCTCATTAGCACATGATTAATTAAGTATTAACTATTATAAATTTGAAAAATAGATTTATTTGTTTTTTAAACAACTTCTATATAGAAACTTTTAAAATAATAGCGTGCTAAAAGAAAACGAGGAAGTTGAAGTTTGGAGTTGAAGAATAGAATAGGTCCTAAGTCAATGCCCAGTAAACCCCTGTGTGTCTGAAAGTTGTCATGTGCATTCCATTTGTCCCTTTATCCTGTTGCTATGTTTTTATGCAACCTCACATGGTTGACCTTTTTCCATGGTTTCTAACTTTTTAGGTTGGTATTCTTGGGAATGCTGTTGATTTTCATGACAATGATCCTAGAAATAGCACATTAGCAAGTAATGATGAAAGGAGAAAAATGATGATTGCATTTGACATGAGGTACTTAAGTGCAAGCTGGAAAATTATATTTGCATTCACTCTACTGTTTTGTAGACAGTGAAGCAGTGCATAAAGATCATGAACTGATATATGCTATAACTTAGAAGTTTGATTTATTTTTTGTTCCTTAGATGTGTTGGCTTTATCATGGCAAAGATGGTTCTGAGAGAGCTAATGGATTCTTCTACTTTCCTAAAATTCAAGTCATTCTTGACAAAGGTGCGTTTTGTGCATCCTTTGCATCCTCTATGTTCCTATCCTTAATGTTGTAAAGGTATAATGTTTGTCAGAATCCAACAAGATAATATAGGTTTGTCGTAAAGGTATATGGTAGTAATAACTAATTAGGGAAATACTATCCTGAGCAAATGAATACTGAATAGTCAACCTAATGAAAAGCCAGAATCCGTTTTACAAATCATAGTTATTCCTGTTCAGGATTACTTGCCATATGCTAATACATCTGGTTTTGATTTCTTTGAAGTTTTGAGCAGCTTTAGTGGCAAAACTAAAAAGAATGATTTCCATGATTGGTATCCTCTACTGCAGGGAGATGACCCAGCATGTCTGCGTGAGTTCCTTTTACCTATTCTGTGCCGAAATTCTCCATCCGGGAATATTGGTCTGCAGGTGAAGAATTGTGTTTCTTCTAATTTATTGGCATTCCATTTCTTGGAGCTATCTGATATTCTATTTGTGATTTATGAATTATTTCCTTTTGTTTTAGATGCTTGATCGACAATGGGGTGCTGGTTGGAATCTTTTGGCGTTATTGCTGGCAACAAAACCTGACAAAAGGATAAGGTAAGATTATTCACTGCTGTTAGTACTTCCACAAGCAAAACATTGCAAAATTTGATAAATGTTTGCTATTTATTGGACATCTGAGATTTGCATTTTTATTCTGTTGTTCCAATTAATATGCAGTTGTGTGGATGCATTGAGGCACCCCTTCCTTTGTGGACCTAAATGGCGCATAAATCCATCAGTTGATGTCATACGGTGGGGCTTGGGTTCTACTGCTGTCCGCATGGCTGAAGATTATATTTATGGACAGCATCAGGTATTAACTCTATGCACATGTATTAATCAAGCTGCATACCATGTTCTCATCTATAAATCTTGTTTAAAGGCTTGAGCTTCCACCCACTTAGAAACTGGCATATTTTTAATGAAGCTTACATTTTAACAATCAAACTTCTACTTTGTATCATCTGATAGCTCCTAATTTTCATGAGGACTTGTGGTGGCACCCCAAGGTACTCATAAAGTTCGTTTTTCCATGTTTACAGCGTAGACGATTAGCATATTTTGTTGAATTGATGGAGGTGCTAAACCCTAATCCAAGAACAGAGGTAACTTCGTCCTGTTCCAAGTCCTGATAAAAAGAATCCAGTGTGATTGAACTTTGTTTTGAGATGATTGTGTAGCTGAGTTTCTTTTTCTTTTGCTATGACAGCTGAAATTAATTGTTTCCATATCTTGAATTCAATTATTGTTAGCGTTGATGCTATGAATTCACTTGATCTTTCTGTCTATGGTGTCATCAATATTAGGTGGAAAGATATAATATCTTTTGTATTTCCTATTTTGTTTGTTGCAGGATAGATATGGTTCTTATTGTCAGTCCATTTTCAGAACATATATTTTCTTATTCTTTTCAAGTTCATGTTCTTCTCTTCCAAAACATAATATATTTTAATTTCCTTTTGCTTTTATTCACTCAGAACTGGCTTAACATCCTACCTGGTCACTGGCGTCTCTTATACTGTACTGGAAGGCACATCGGTCTAACACTTCGTCAGCCTTCTCCGAGAATCCTCATCACTGATGTGTTTCTCACATTTGCACAAACTTCAGACTCCATTGATCCTGTGTTCTCTCTGACCTCAGACATTGGTTTCAAAATTATGGCAGAATCTGATTGGCCTCATGACAAATCTGGTAGCGAAGGAACATTATCTGTTACCTCATCTGCGAGGATAGCAACTGGAAGAATTTATATTCACGAACAGGATGGTGATGATAGTAGGGTTGCATCTTCAAGATCTTCTAGGAGATACCTTCGTGGTAAGTGGAGAAAAGTTTCAAAAATGAAAGAGCTGCCTGCTAGCCTCCCCACAGTAAACATTACCATGGATGAACTCGATGTATCAATGAGCTGCAGCTCGACTTTAAATGTCAGTTCTGCGCAGAAGGTGCTGCAAGAGATCCGCACTCAGACCCCGCCAGAAATGTTTGATTTATCAAAAATTGTTTGTGGGACATACGTTGATGCAAGGTTGATGATTCTTCGTGGTGTTAACGGGTCCGCGTTATTTTTCACCAGATCAAATTCTAGAGCTGATTCCTGACGATAATCAGTGAAGCTTGTAACCAATATTCTTTGGGTGTACATTCTTTGTATTTCTAGCTGTACATTATTCATAACTAGCAAATGTAAATAATAGAGTGTAAGCTAAATCTGTCAGTCATCCTTCCGAATCAGGAGAGAAATATGTTGCCGCTTTATTATTTGATCTTGGAAAATGAGTAAATGACGAATTGACGATCTGTACAGCAGAGTCCAGGGTGGAAGCATAAAGAGGGTTCCAAGTTCCAATTCTCAATCAGAACTCGAGCATGCAGACGAAGGAGATGGCCAAGCGAAGGCGCAGTCCACTGCTGTCAACCTGTGATGCGTGCCTCAGCCATCAAATCCCGGTCGCCATGTTTTAAGGCTCCAGCTTCGATGTCATCCTCTCTTGCCTCGTCCTTCGGTTCTTCCTGTAGGCAAGCGAGCACGGCGGTGCTTCTCCTCATTTCAGTATTTCTTGCAGAAATTTGGGATCATGCTATCGGAAAAAAAAGTGATTTGGAATATCATCATTTCAATTGGAGTTAGTTAAAATACCACTCTAAACTAGACCATCTACGCCGGAAAACCATCGTCGACAATAATTATCCTTTAGGTTGTTCTTCTTCCTCCCTCCAACACCGGAAGAGCTAGTCCATGGTCACTGTGCATTTTGGCCACCACCAGCTTATTGCCTCCTTGCACATCGACTAACCTCCACTCCCTCTATGTCACAACTGTCGTGCTCTCCTACTTTGCGTAGGGCCACCTGTCGCTCCCGCGGTGCTCCAGGACTTCTCCTTGAGCTTGCGGAGGCGGTTGGCCTCCTCGAGCCAGCCTTGTGCCGGTCGAAAAACTCAGAGTCCGACAGTGACACTAGGTAGAAATTCTCCTAGTCCCATGCCAACAACAGTGATGACCTAACCATCGGTTTTCGGAACGACGACTACGCGGGGCTGGTGATGTTGGAGTCGGACATGATGTGCGACACCATGAGGTAACAACGGGGCACGGGATTGCCACAAGAGCAAGCGGGGGAGGTGGGTGCTTAGGGAATAATGTCAGGACAATGCTATAGACGAGGGTGCTGATGACGACATTGTTGGGATCAACACATATTGGTGAGCGATGGGCGACCTTGCATGAAGCGGGGAGAGCATGGGTGTGGAGGTAGTCAGCGTGCATGGAGGCAAGCAGCTAATGTCAACCATGACGCACGATGCGAGTTGGCGAGCTCTTCTGGGGACTACCTACACTTTGTGGACAAATTTTCTTCAAAAAATTTAATAGATGTAAATATAATACAATCGTGATTATAACTTGTATGTAACCTTCAAAATCTCTCGGTAACATACTATTTTCATGAAACAGAAGTGGCGGGACCAAATGCTCACATGTGCGTGCCTTGTGATTTTTTTTTCCTTTTCACTTTCATAAATCCTGAAATAAATTGGGTGAATGTTACATACAAGTTATATTATAGTTATATGCAGGTTCCATTGATTTTACTATATTTATATCTGTCAAATTTTAGAATTATATCTGTCAAATTTTAGAAGAAAACAAATATACCGTGAAATCGATCCCAAATTTATCACTAAGGAGCAGGATTGAGCTACCGGAGAGGACAAAGTGGGCCGGTACTTCTGTCTGGTGAAGGGTCGAACCTTGCATGCGAACGTCCATCTAGTAGAGAGATAGAGATAACATTGATCTGTACATGTAAAATCCGTTGGAGTTAGGCCGTAATTTGTGCGGGCGACGCATGCATAGGACTCGGCGATGATGCACGTATGGGCATTAGGCAGTTGAGCGCGATATATCTCGAGCTAGTTCTCAGGGGATAACCGGGATAACAGGCTTTTGCCCGACAAAGGCGATACCACGACGTCGGCGTTACACCTACACCTACACGATCTATCAGCACTTCTCCGTTCTCCCCGCCGCCGGCCAAACAAGGTATAACGTACGCTTTGCGCTTGTGCATGCCGGAGCCCGGAGGCCGATCAATAGATCGATCTCGTCCATACCGGTGGTCTCCGGCCGCGCGCGTGCGGTTAATTCTATTCTTTAATTTCTTTCTCGCTGTCAAGTCTAACCATCCACGCGTGCATGATATATCGATCGATCTCTACTCTTGTGTACTCCTCGCAGATATGACGAAACCCGACGACGATCTCAAATGCTTCTACGTGCCGATCGTTACGATGATATTGGCCTTCAACGTGCTAGTGTTCATCGTACTACCCATCATCGATAGGCCACCGGACCCGGTCTTCTCCGTCCGTCTTGTGGGCGTCGAGGGGCTCGACCACCCCGACCCGTGCCACTAGCTGCAGTCGGCTGCCCCGGCGGTGCCGCCGGTTTTCGACCTCGCCGTGGACGTGGGCGGCGTCCCACCGCGCTACCGGGCCTGCGGCGGAGGCGGCGGGGACGACACCGTGCTGCGGGTCTCCTACCGCGGCATCATCCTTGCTTGGGGCTGCGTGCCGTCGTTCTGCATCGACGGCGGCGAGCATGGCAGAGCCAGAGCGGACGGCGTGGTCGTCGTCAGGGCCGAAGCAGGGGTGTGCGCCGCGATCCGGGATGGCCTGCGCAATCTGATATGGACCGAGCGGCGCGTCCTGGGAAAGGTCGATTTTGATGTGGAGGGGAACCTGGGGAAGGTGTCCAGGTTAGGTAATTTACATTTCAAAGTTGCATCTTTCGAAGGCGCGCGAGATCATTAAGAGATCAATTCAGATGATGCATGGTTTCGCTTGCTTGTGCCCAAGGTTGTCAGGATCGGGATACTAGGTAGTATCGTTTTGCTCAAAGTATTATCGTAGGATCGTATCGTAGTATCGGGATACTATGAGATTTTCTTTTTTTAAGTTTAATTAACATTTATATTAATTATATATAGCCATTCTATATAAAAAAATGTAGTAATGATATATATCATGTAAATGGAGACATTTATCAAGAGAAACCATGTTGGTTTTGATATATTTAACTGATTTTTATATAAATTTGAGCATATTTAGTTACATTATTTTCAAACCATGTTATTTTAAATAATATTTTGTAGTATCGTAGGGATTGTAGAATCGGGATACCTCCTAAGATTTCGTAGGATATAGTAGGATTGAGATACTATGAAAATTAGGATATTAGGTGGGATCGGTATCGTTTCAGCTTGGTAGGATCGTAGTATCGTAAGATACTAGGATACGAATCGGGATACTGATAACCTTGCTTGTGCCTAGAGAGTCCTATGTTTTCCCTGTGGGGTTACTAAACAGATATCTCCCTCCGTATTAAAATATAAGGCACAACTTTTACTAACGAAGATATTGAAAGAGAACGATTTTGCTAGATTTGTGGCAACATATTTTTTTGTTAGATTCCAGTCAGAGTTTAGACCGTTTGATTTCCATAAGATTCGTGCATGCATACGTTCAAGCGTGCTAAACAACTTCCTTTGTTGTTGTAATTATATATTTATACAAATTTATTACACTGTAGTTACACACCACTTATATAAGTAATTACTATGTAATTTTTGGACTTATATATGTAACTTTAAATCTTATCTTACATTATAAATGCACTAAAATTAGTAGTTACACCCTACCTACATATGTAATTAGTAAGTAATTTGGAACTTACGTATGTAATTTTGAAACTTAAATTGTAAATACAATAAATTTACATATGTAATTTAGGGACTTAAAATAGAAATACATGCTGACCATTTTTTGGTAAAAAATATGGCGCGATAAATATAGCTACTCCCATAAAGAATTATTATTATATTTCTCATTTGGATGACCCAATAAATATAATACATACACCTAATATGATTTAAAATATTAAGAATAGAGGATACAAAAGAAAATTAAAGGAGAGGGAATGTGCTAGTTAACTGTATGCATGGTTGGCTCTTATATTTTGGAATGGAACGAGTAATGTGAACTTATTTTTTTATAGGATTGGACAACACGTGACATACTAGTTTTATATTTTTTTCTGCTTATATGTTTTTCGAATAGGAGTCTTTCTTTCTCCAATCACCTGCATGTTTGCGTGGGCTTTGATTTTAGCCTACTTTGCACCTACAAACTTTACACTTGAAAACTTTTTATATGAAAAATATTTACTTTTGACACTAGACGTTTACTTATAATTTAGGCCTAACTTTCTAAATGTAAATTTCATACATAGGAATGTTAGATTTATAAACTTTATATATATATATATATATAAATTTCATTTGGATATAGAAATTTTCTATGGATGAATTTCAAGCAAAAATCAAAATATGAATTTGAAAACAAGAAAAAAATCTATGAAAATTCCATTGGGCTAAACCAACTGAAATGGTAACAAATTGTGAAACACGTTTATGGAAAACTCATCTAGTTTTGCATGGGCGTGAGTCTTAGGGCATGTACAAAGGTAGAGTCTAATATGAACTATCTATATAATTAATGTAATTAGATACTATTCTCCTACAATAGTAGAGACAATAAGATTTGTAAACCATTAATGCATAAATAATGTTTTTATTATACTTCTTTCCTTTTCTCCACCCTCATGCAACAAACTTTCTGTTAATAAATGCTAAGAGTCGACTCTGAGCCGTTGTCATGCGTAACAACGGTGTTTCTCATTCCTTCCCTCTCTTTCTTCCACGTCACCAAATTTCCTAACCTCTCTTTCTTCCACGTCACCAATTTCCTTCCCTCTCTTTCTTCCACGTCACCAATTTCCTTCCCTCTCTTTCTTCCACGTCACCAAATTTCCTTCCCTCTCTTTCTTCCACGTCACCAATTTCCTTCCCTCTCTTTCTTCCACGTCACCAAATTTCCTTCCCTCTCTTTCTTCCACGTCATCAAATTACTTGCATGACAACGAAGAGAGCCTGTTATTAGACACCATTGTACATGCCCTTAGCGCCACAAACGGCAAAAATAAAAATTACGCATTTAATCACCCAACAAAATCGGTGAGTAAAAAGAAGAAGTTACACAATCTGGAATTAGCTAAAAATGGAAACGTCATATGTGCGATGCTGGTTCACTCACTAGCTAGCGTTTTGGATTGATGCCAAATTTGGTTCGGCGTCAGTCTCGGTTCGATTCAGCGTAGGTTTTTCGCTTGCTAGGCTTTTCGGTGTTAAATTAGAGCAATTTTACCATTCTTAAGAAGGTACCACCAAGTACCAGGTACTGCAAGGTACCACTTAAATCCAATTGTCCGTTGACAAGGGGGTAAAACTGGTAACAACAATTTTATGTAAACCTTGCTCACGTGTTCTTCACTACCCATCATCATTTTCTCCTTGCGCCTCTCTGAGTCGAGCGCCTATGCACTGCCTTGCCCCAATTAAGGTATGAAAGCTGTTGCTTTGGGGGCCTTCAGATGGGGAAAATGGAGCGGAAGGCATGCAATGGAGTTCAGCATTGAAGAGGAGGAGGTTACGAGCCTCCAGAGGAGGCACATACGGCATGGGCTCGTCGGAGATTGGGGCGGAGGAATGAAAAGGAGAAAGATAGAAGGCATGGGCTCGTCGGGAGATTGGGGCAGAGGAATGAAAAGGAGAAAGATAGAAGGGATGAAACATAGGAAATCGTGGAGGCATGTGCGAGCAGCCCAGGGGCGAGGGGTGGAATGAGAAGGATCTATTGGGGGAGGATGATCGTTGCAGCACTCGGTCGGGGAGGAGCGT
This sequence comes from Oryza glaberrima, assembly GCF_000147395.1. Taxonomy (NCBI): domain Eukaryota; kingdom Viridiplantae; phylum Streptophyta; class Magnoliopsida; order Poales; family Poaceae; genus Oryza; species Oryza glaberrima. Next base: position 24,295,770 of record NC_068326.1, read on the forward strand.
CCCGCAGGCCAACGGGAAAACTCCCTCCTTCCGTCCTAAATAAACCAACTTTGTACGTGATGGTTGGTTTATTTTGAGACGGAGGGAGTGGTGCTGACGGAGAGATGGTTCTCGAAGGTACTAAAGTCTGTACCACTGTTGAATCTCTTTCTATGGATGACCCTGATTTATCCTTCTCTCTCTTCAAGGATGGTTAGAAGCGCTAGCCAAATTAGCATGGCCTCAGTTTCAGTTTGATTCGATGTACGTGAGCATTCGCTAGCTTAATACTAGCCTTTCGGTGCTAAACAGGGCTTCACCCTCAGTATATGTTTGGTTCTTCGGTTTTGGTACATACGAGTAAAAATAAAACAAACCCTGTACGGAGACTCGATTAAAGGAAAGCAGGAAGCACATGTGGATACATTATAAACAAATCCTGTACGGATACGCATGATCCAGTACTGGCCTCGCTACAAATATGTTCCGGTGGGCGCGGGCGACGTACATGCATAGGAGTCGGCAATGCAGCCATGCAGGTAAAACAGTTGAACGCAGTATCTCTCTAGTTCTCGAGGATAAACGATCGATCGGCTGATCTTCTCCGTTCTCCCGGCCGGCCAAACAAGGTACGTAGGCCTGTGCTTGTGCCGGATCAATCCTCGATGATCCAGTAATTTGTTTCCAAATTCCCGCCCATCGCGATCTAACAATCATATCCATGCGTGAAGAATGTGATATTGACCTCTAGCTATCTCCTTGCAGATCGATCGATGGATCAGTACTTCGCCGAGGCCCTTGTGCTCTTGTATACTCCAATACTGCTCTGCTACGTAGTACTTAGTACTTATGGCACCTATCATCGATGGGCCACCGGACCCTAGCTTCTCCGTTCGGCTCGTGGGCGTCGAGGGGCTCGACGTCGACGCCGACGCACGCCTATCTGGCCCAAGGTCGTCATCGCCGGCCGCGCTACCGGGCCTGCGGCGGGGGCAGGGACGACACCGCGCTGCGCGTCTCGTACCACGGCATGACGGCATCGTCCTCGCCCGGGCTCCCGTGCCGTCGTTCTGCATCGACGGCAAGCTGTTGGAGGGCGGCGGCGCGGTAGGCGTGGTCGTCGTCAAGGCCGAAGCGGCGGCGGCAAACGCCAAGATGCGGAAGGGCCTGCGCGATCTGATATGGACCGAGAGGCGCGTTCTAGGGAAGGTCGACTTCGACGTGGAGGGGAACCTCGGAGAGCAGGTGACTCGTGATGATCTGAATTGTAAGGTCTCCTCCTTTGAGGGTGCCAAAGGTCGTTTTGAGTCCATTTAGTTTTGGAGTGTTAATTTTTACCCATATTAATTTGCATAGTTGGATACAAAATGAGTTTTGCAGTTAACAGGTGTAACACTGATAGAGTTATAAATTGGTATAAATAGAAATACGTACATAGCATAGGAAAAGCTTTAAAAGCATTTTTTACAAGGAGGTGTTTGTTCGTAGGAAAGATGAGGAATGAAGTTAGGACATGGGAAAAAAGCTATTAACGTATTATTAATTAAATTTTAATCTTTACATACTTAAAATATATTTATGTGATATTTTAAAGCAACTCCTATAAAAGAAAAATTTTATGCAAAACATATTGTTTAGAAGTTTAAAAAACATCCCTTCCTAGTTCCTCTCCCCTAAAAAAAGTTTAAAAAACATACTAATGGCAGCCGAGGTAAAATTTGTGTCTTGATCAGAAAAGAAAAGGAATTAGTATGTCAAAGTAATATATATAGGAAACCCAAATTTGTATCATCCAAAACCGGCACTGCCTTTGCCATCGACATCGTCGAGGGATTTGGAAAAAAAATTGGAAGAGCTGGTCAAATGATATCAAATGATATGACACAATTGGTTACCTTGGGTAAAAGAAAAGATACATATACACTATGCTAGGGAGGCGGTAAATAAATAAGAAAATCCAAGAAATATCATTTTTATTAGCGCCCAATTTCAAGAAATATCATGGATAAGTGTGAGTTTAATGAAATGCCATCGTACGAGCGACATTGTCCAAAAAAAATGTCATTGTCGTTAGGGTTCCATTAGCAACCCGCCGTTAAGTGCTATAGAATGAACGACGTATTTAACGATGCGGGATGAACGAAACTCTAAAGGTGACGTATTTCTGGGAGAAAATCGTTGTGCGATTGCATTTTATGGAACTCGCATTTATCGATGGCTTTTTTGGAATCGGACGTTTGTCAATGATATTTATTATCATTGGATTTTCTCTCAATAAAATAGCATGTGATGGGGAGGAGCGACCAGAGCATGCTAAGTGCTCGGGGGCCATAGTGAAAAAACTCGGACATAATGTTGAACTGAAGGGCTCAGTTTGTACCGGTCTGATGGTTCAATCAATGGATTGCCGGTCTGACCGTGGTTCGTAATAAAGTATTAATTAAAGTTGTATTCACAGCACTGCGCAGAAAATTTGACAGAGTGGTATTTAAACATATGTATTTTGGAAGGATGGCAAATAATGATCAATTCTCTTAATTGAAGGAGCCATGTAAGATGTGCTACGTACTCCCTCCATTTTATATTATGAGTTGCTTTGATTTTTTTCGTTGTCAAACTTTTTTTAAATTTAATAAAAGTTTTAAAAAAAGCAATATCTAAAACAACAAATTAGTTTCATTAAATCTAGCATTGGATATATTTTGATAATATGTTTATTTTGTGTTGAAAATACTACTTTATTTTTTCTATAAATTTGGTCAAACTTAAAGAAGTTTGACTAGAAAAAAAAACTAAAGCAATTCATAGTATGAAATAGAGGAGTAGCAAACAAACACGTTGTAGTAGCATTATAATTTTAATTACCATTCTATAAATTAGAAACATGTAAATACTAATCTTTAATGTACCTTTTTGTTCCAGTTTGAGCTTTGGGCCAAACATTCAAGCCCAAACACAACCCAATTGGAACCTAACAACATAGGCAATCCGAGTACGCTTACTGCCAAGCCAAGGCCAAGAAAGGCAAATTCAACAAAAGCCAACAACTACTCACTTGATTTTTTTTTTGTTAGACATAGAGGAGTAGTAGTTTCAAAATACAGAACATGCATGTTCTTCTTGTTTGCTCCTATTTATCACGTAGTCTCTCTCTCTTAAAACACACCTTAGTACTCCCTTGTTTCAAATAAGGCTACGATCGATTCATCTCTTTCCCAACTTTCACTCCTTTGTTTTTCATGCGCACTCTTTACGAACTATTAAACGATGTATGTTTTTTTTTAAAAAAAAGTCTATAGGAAAAATATATAAATTTATTTCTAAATTTTTAATACTAATAACTAATTAATTATGCGCTAATAAATCACTCCGTTTTATGTGCTCGAGGGATTAATTCCCAAAGTTAAAAGCCAAACACAGCCTAACTACTCTTTTATACTTTTAATGTATTTAAATATGCGGAAACGCTAACTCGCGCGTACGCGTTGCCGCATGCTGCCCACTAAGGCCCATGCACGTACGCACTTCAGTTTCTCTCTTTTTTTCTCTTTTTTTTACCCTGTCGTTTCTTCTTTTTTTTTTCTTTTGTTTTCGCTGTTTGTTATTCCTATTTCTTACTAGTGATTAGTTTACTAGTAATTTTTAAATCTTAACTTTTAAATTTTCAAATCTCAAGTTGAAAGTTTTCAAAATTTTCAAATATGGACCTGAAAGTTTTTGAATCTTGAGTTGAAAGTTTTTAAATCTGAGTTGAAAGTTTTCAAATCTCAAGTTAAAAGTTTTCAAAACTTTTAAATCTGGACTTGAAAGTTTTCGAATCTAAGTTGAAAGTTTTCGAACCTCGAGTTGAAAGTTTTCAAATCCGAGTGGAAAGTTTTCAAAATTTGACTTTAAAATTTAAATCTTAAATCAAAAGTTTTCAAATCTAACTTAAAAATTTCAATCTGTTAGTAAAAAAAATATCCCAAAAAATTTTCCCTAATTACTCGTCATTAGTACTAAGTGGGTGTTAACTAATACTATAGAGTAGTTAGGGAGGTAATACTATAGAGTAGTTAGGGAGGTGCTCGCTGCTGGCGCGCATGCGCCAGCTAGCAGCCCCTTTAAATATGAGTAGCACGGTAAATATTTCTCTTGATTTTATACACATCCTAATTCTCATGTCGACTCAAAAAATGCCTTATAGTAAAGAAAAAAAAAAGGAGAGAGTACATGTTTTCTATAGCGTGTCATGTTTTTCTTAAATTGAACAAATAATTAATTGTGAAAAGAGAGGATAAAACTTAGAAAACATCAAAACAGCACAGTCCAAATTGGCCGTAGAACTTCCCTTTCAGCACAGACCGGTTTTTCCAAATCGCTGTGGAAAATTGATGGGCAGAACTTTTTTTAAGTCAAAAATGCACAATTAATATGGGTGAGCTACTTATTAAAGCTTGATAGCGAAGAAACCCCGCTGCCACTGTGCTAGCCTCCAACGCTTAGGCCGCCTGCTCCACCCACCATCAATCAGCTCTCACACAAGCCCAATACGGCAAATACCCCCGTCCATGCCATGTGGGCCCGCTTGCCACGGACTCTCCTCTGCCCCCCAGCCGCCTTTTCTATTTTAATCCCCGCTTCTCCCCGCCTCTTACATCACAGTCCACGGGAATAGTCCAAACCGCCTCCATCCACGGCAGACGCGACGCGACCCGAACACGAGAGAGGAGGGAAGCAAGCAAAGCAAAGCGAAGCAGCGAGAGGGAGAAGCGTACGAAGAAGAAGAAGAAGAGGAAGAGGAGGGCATGGAGATGCAGCACGTGGTGGAGGTCGAGCAGGGCCGCGCGGCCGCCGACGGCCGGCCCTCCGTGGGCCCCGCCTACCGGAGCGCCTTCGCCCGCGGCGGCTTCCCGCCGCCCGTCGCCGGCCTGGACTGCTGCTACGACATCTTCCGGTGAGTGGCTGCTGCTGCTGTGACGACGATGACGAGGGGTTCCTCGCCTGACCTCCGGTGGGAGGCGGGGCGGGCGGGGCGTGGGCGAGGCGCCAAGCATCGGTTTGCTTGAATTCGTGTATGGGTTGGTTGGTTGGGGGGAACATTAATTGATGCGTGGATTCTGTTCTGGCACTGAGATTCAGAGGATTGTTTCCAGTGGCCGTATGCTATTTATTTCTGGTTTGCACATGGAGGTTGGGATTTGGTGTCCTTTGGTTCAGTTTCGATCTTATCTCTCATTAATGGGTGACAAATTCTGTGCTTAGATTTGGTATGCTTGCTTATGTTCATATGCTTCACCAGGGGACAGTTAGCTTAGATTTTAAAAAAAGCCTTGCCAATTAGTTAATCTTTGTCTGTCCCATAATTTTCAGACCTCCTATTCCTTATGGATCTGTAGAATTCCGCGGGAGTGATTTGTAACTGGAAAATCACTTTCAGCCTAGCCATGCACCGTTGTTGTTCGATCTGTGGGTCGTAATGGTGATGTCAGACTGGTCCATGTTGTCTGGTCTCTTTCTGGATATGGATAGGAAAGTACAGAGGGAATTAACAGGATTGGTTTGTCCTTTGCATTCTAGTTGCTGGCCTGAATTCTGACAATTCTTCAATTTAATGACCCTTTTCTCCTACTGAGCTTCTCTAATTTCTTGATTTCGACAATGTCTGTTCTTGTGCAGAATGGCCGTGGAGAAGTTCCCAGACAACAGAATGCTTGGTCACCGTGAGATTGTTGACGGGAAGGTACCTCAATCACTCCATGTACTCGTTTATTCCCTTGAAATGTTATACCAGAAAGAAAAAAAACTAAATAGGATTTTTGTGCTATTATAGGCTGGTGCATACGTTTGGAAGACATACAAGGAGGTGTTTGACCTTGCGACTAAGATTGGTAACTCTATTAGGAGCCGTGGACTTGCAAAGGTTTGGTCAATAATTTATTATATTTTCTATATATATGTCATGAGATGGGATGCTAATTTCTTTGAACATTGTTAATTGAATTAAACATTGTATGAACTTTTTGGTCAGCTTGGAAGCAACACTTTGATGTATTCTTATATCTTGATTAAAGAATCATACCATCTCATTTTAATTTGATAATTTTGCAGGGAAGCCGTTGTGGTATCTATGGTGCTAATTGTCCTGAATGGATTATCACGATGGAGGTAATGTTTTCAATCTTGTTCTGTAGCCAGCTTTTGTCTGGATGCACTCTCATCATTTCGCAGCAAGTAAACTGTCAATTTTCACCCATTATTTAGTCATTTTTGTCTTTTGGGGCACTTTTGTTGCTGAAACAATTGTAACGCTTGGTACTTATGTCTCGCCAATTTATGTTTCTGTCCTTTTCAGGCCTGCAATGCTCATGGAATCTACTGCGTTCCATTATATGACACTCTTGGTATATATCCTAACATTTTCTTAAGAGCATTATACACACATTGACAAGGTTATTGTTTTCTTCTATGATACTTCTTGCTTGGGGGCGGTGGTAGGTCATTTAGTTGTGCACCTGTTAACATTATGCTTCTTTCTCTGAGGAAGGTAGCCTTGATACTGTTAAGCATGTGCTCAAGAACTATTTATGGTCTCCTCTTATGGCAACTATGATTATGTTTCCAGAAGAATGAAAAAGCTTTGTCACATCATTAGAACATATTGCAAATAAGTTTCCTATGATGATCTTGTTGTTTTCTTATAAGCAAACTAAGAGCTAAATGTCATTCAATAAGTAAAGGATCTTTTTCCTAGTTGACACATTTAGATGCATAAAACGAAACGATATAGTAACACATGCAACTGCAGCTTATACCTTTGTATTAAATATGCTCTTGATGCAGGAGCTGGTGCTGTAGAGTTTATTTTGTGCCATGCAGAAGTTGAGATTGCTTTCACAGAGGAGAAAAAAATTGAGCAGGTATAGTTTGTTACTTGTTTCATTGTCTCATACCAGTATGTAGAACTTTGATGATTGCATTGCAGTGCATCCTGAATCGAGAATACTTGCACTGTTGTTGACCTTCTACATAATTGTCTTTATCTGTATGATGAATATGTAAAATTAATCTTTATTTTGGTGAGCATCTTTGGAAATATATCTGTAAACTGTCCATTGGGGAAAAGCTAGCAGTACACCAATTGTTCTTCTGTATTCCTTAAGTTCATTTTTGTTTTTAGTTATGCTTTGTAAAGCTCCATCACCAGTTTAGATCCATGGAAACCTTGCTTCATTCTACTTAAAAAAAAAAGCATGTTTCCAAGACAGTTTTCTATAGTTACACAATTATCTTGTTTCAACTGTATTACATTATGTGTTATTTATATTTTGGACGACACTTCGATGGTTGTTTTGCGACTGTGTCAATGGGTTGTGGGTATCTCATCATATCAAAGCATGCTTTATCTCTCCGGATGCATATTGAGTAATTTCAACTTGGCAGATCTTCAAGACTTTCCCCAAGTCAGCTGAATTCTTGAAAAGTAGGTTTCACTCATCCATACCATCATCAAGAAATAACATGCTTCTACCATGAAATTAAAGATGTAATACTATTTGCAGCAATCGTTAGTTTTGGGAAGGTAACTCAGGAACAAAAGGAAAATGCCTCCAAATATGGGCTGGAGATCTATTCATGGGATGAATTTCTTTCTTTGGTAAGACATGCTGCCAGCAATTTTATATGCAGTTCGTTTTGACATTATCATTTCTTAAACATAAATGCCTCATAATGATGTGGCAATGTGCACATTAGTATTTGTCTATCCACAGATCCTTCAATACCTGTATAGGCAAAGATTTTGATGTAACTTCATTTGTATAACATGGAAGTTGAAAACGCTAATTTTTAATGTTGTTTGCCTACAAACTTTTGTCAAGTTTGCTAACTTTTTGTTGTCACCAGTTACTACAGTCTACCTATGGTCCTAAACCTCTCGTAGTTTTGTTTCTTTCTAATTTGGAAAGTTGTTTCAAGAGTTCATTTTACACCTATTTTATTAGGATAGCTTTTCAGAAATTCTATTTTTCACATGACATTGTATCTTCAGGCAGACCAAGAATTCGATCTTCCAGTGAAAGCAAAGACTGACATATGTACTATAATGTATACTAGTGGAACTACTGGTGACCCCAAAGGTGTACTGATCTCCAATGCAAGCATTATTTGCCTAGTCGCAGGTGTAGATCGGCTGCTTAACTGTGTAAATGAGCAGGTAAGATATGCCAGCAGCCCTTTCATTATGCATCCTTATATAATCACTGATCAATCTTTAATTGCTTTAACTATGCGGGAATCTCAGCTGGAGCAAACCGATGTTTACATGTCTTATCTTCCACTTGCTCATATCTTTGATCGTGTTGTGGAAGAGCTATTTATGTTCCATGGTGCTTCCATTGGATTTTGGCGTGGGGTAAGCACCGTTACATGTTTACTGATCCCTCTTGGATTTTGATTTTTTGAACCTGTGATGACTATCTTAAAACTTTGGTTCAGGATGTTAAGCTGCTTGTTGAAGATATTGGGACACTGAAACCAACTATCTTGTGTGCTGTTCCACGTGTGCTTGACCGGATATTTTCTGGTAAGGAGCTCTTGAAGTGTATGGAAAATTATTAACAGTCGTCATACTTTTTCATAGGCATCCAGTGAGATATTTTTGTGATTAAGTGAGGCAAGACAGTAGATATTTATCATTTGATCATATTGTTCAATAGCAATTATTCTTAGATGATATTGTTTTAATATATACACTAATTAATATAGATTGAATCTGTCATTTTCCTTTGGTGAAATACTTCTTATTGGTCTTAATGGTGTGGTTTGCTCTTTTGTTTGGTAAATTCTTAGATGGCTGGCTGTCTGATCCACTGATACTCTTGACATGTCATGGCAAGGTGTTTATACTAATTTACTCAAGAAACTACCTAATAACTTGGCTATATTGTTATTGGTGTTTCTTACTTCACCAAAGAATTCTCCTGTGTCTAACAATAGTTGAATGTTGAGTACTTCATATCTTATTCTAATGCAAACTTGAACCATATTTGTGCTTTTGGTATATGAGGATTTTCTATTTGTTTATATATGCTCATGCATGAATCTGGTGATAGTTTTGTTCTGTCGACTTGAAGTTTGCTTGTACTTTTTAAAAGGATTTGATATTGTCACTGTGAGTGTGATCTTGCTAGAGTTTGCTCGTGCTCATGGAACTTTCCCTTATTTTTACCCTTTATTCAGGACTCCAAGCTAAAATTGCATCTGGGGGTTTCATAAAGAGTACATTGTTCAATCTTGCTTACAAATTGTAAGTTTACTACTCTTTGTACTCTGAATGTTTGCCTTTTGGGGAATAGAAAATGTGGAATAGTTGTTTGCACTTTTAATATTATAGGTCCAATGTTTCTTCTGAAGTTCACTTTATGCTAGTATTAGTTAATAATCTGTAACTATCAAATTGAAGTATTTCACCTGTCACAGAATCGAGTATGACCTAGGTATTATATTTTGCAGCAAGCAATTTAGAATGATGAAAGGAGCTAAGCACAATGAAGCTGCCGCAATATGTGACAAAGTAGTTTTCAGTAAGGTAGTTGAACTTTGCAGTCGCTACTTCTTCACTCTTATGTGTTCTTAAACTTGCTATTCTTATTTTAGAAATTTAATTTATCATGCTTCAGGTGAAAGAAGGTCTTGGGGGAAATGTTCGTGTTATTTTGTCCGGAGCTGCTCCACTTGCTACTCATGTTGAAGAATACCTGAGAGTGGTGACTTGCGCACATGTCTTACAAGGATATGGTATATCTTTGTTTGTTATCTTTGTAGAGAAAGTAGGATAGATGCCTCACCTAAGAGGGGAGGTGATCTCTTATATATATATAGCTGAATTACAATGAATGCTAGTGCTGAGATACAATCAATACAAGTGAATTACATAAGACCAAAGGTCTAGGAGAGTAAAGGTCTAGGAGATGAACAGCCTATAGATTAATAAATAATCCTAATACCCGCCCGCAGTCATAGCGGGAGGAGTACGAACGCAAAGACTGGACCGAAAATCTTGTGATAAAAGAACACTTGCAACTCTCTTGATCTATCATGTCTTTTCTAGTCCATTTGATCAGTACAATCATTTTTTATTTAGTTGTATGCATTAGACATACCATCCAATTAATTATTAAAGCATTATAAATTGATGTAACTGAGTAGGTAAAGTTATTTTCTATGATACTATATATACTTGATGGGATAACTCAATTGTTTTGATGACAACATCACTGATGTTATTGGTCTATTCAATCTATGCTCTTACTAGCAAAAGATAAACTCTGAAAATATTAATAGAAGGCAAATGTGTTGATGGAAATCTCTGTTTTTTGAATGGAAGTTTTGATTTGATTTTGTTGTGCAACATGCAAAGTTTTAAAATTGGTGGAAAAAAATACTAATCTCCTGGGCTGGACTGGTAACCAGTAGGTTAACGGAATTTACCAGACAAACATTCAAATATTGGAATTCAAACAATGGTTACTGGTTGTTAACAAGTAGCATTGTACCAGCCCGAAGCAGAAGGTAACTGGTCAGCAAAAAAGTGCTTCTGTTAGTAAATATCAAAATTATTAAATTACGAATTTCAAATCTAAATTAAAGTATTGCAGCTGGTTTGTTCTGGCACTATTCACCACCTTCTAACCAGTTATGGGCTGGTTACCAGTTGTTTTCCAAACGCTGTCAACATGCACTAGTTCTTAAATTGGTTTCCTCCATAAAAACAAACAAAAGAAGGGGTTATATGTACTATATGTTCGTTTTCCTAAATTGTAGGTCATTATCATTGATCCATGTAACCTGAATTTTTTTTCCAACAGAACTTTGTTTTGAATCATTTGGTCTCTTTTAGGTCTCACGGAGACTTGTGCTGGATCTTTCGTCTCCCTACCAAATCAGATGTGCATGATAGGGACTGTTGGTCCTCCAGTGCCAAATATTGATGTCTGCCTGGAATCAGTGCCTGAAATGAATTATGATGCACTTGCAACTAGACCGCGTGGCGAAATCTGCATCAGGGGAGAAACAGTATTCTCAGGATACTACAAGCGTGAAGACCTTACAAAGGATGTTTTGATTGATGGATGGTTCCATACTGGTATGTCTTGCTTTTTCATAGTTTTTTTTTCTCTCCTTATGGGGGCTTTTTGTAGATTTTAGTGGCTGCAGCAGTAAAAAGAATGTCAGATACCATTTCCACAATTGCAATAATTTCATTTCTGGAGTAGGATTCATGTTTTAATATTTTAGGCCTCGTAATATCAATAGTAGGTCCACACTGTGATACTGAGAATGGGCTAACTAGCTAAGCTTAAGCAGCAATTAATCAGAGTATACATCCGCTTTAGATTGCAAGGCATTCTACTCTCTTTTACTAAACTGTGCCTGGATGACAGTACTAATATGATCAGCTAGTTGCAAAGAGAGGTTTGAAAATTGAAACATCTGTTCTCTGCTTGCAGGAGACATTGGTGAGTGGCAACCTGATGGAAGTATGAAAATCATAGATCGCAAAAAGAATATCTTCAAGCTTTCACAAGGAGAATATGTAGCAGTAGAAAATTTGGAGAACATTTATGGTCTTGTTTCTGCTATAGATTCGGTATATGGCTATCTGCTTTAAAGTTCTCTGCTCCTTAAATTTATTCTGCGACATTGTTTTTGCCTTTTTGGTATCATAAATGACTGATGGGTCATTACCTTCTGTTTCTGCTAAAACAATTTGAAAAACTTTCCTCTGTTTTTTTTTTTGAACATCTGTTCAGATATGGGTATATGGGAATAGCTTTGAGTCATTCCTTGTTGCTGTGGTCAATCCAAACAAGGAAGCATTGGAGAGCTGGGCTGCAGCAAATGGAATCAGTGGTGATTTGGAGGCATTGTGTGAGAACCCCAAAGCAAAAGAATACATTTTGGGAGAACTGTCAAAAGTAGGAAAAGAGAAGAAGGTAATATTTTGATTATTGCTTGCTTTTTTTTCCTGAAAGGAAATTAATCTCTTCTATATATCACGTTTGTCCGCTTGCTCCTATTAACTCCTTAACTTTCTACGTACTTTTGCAGCTCAAAGGTTTTGAATTCATAAAGGCTGTACATCTTGAACCAGTGCCATTTGACATGGACCGTGATTTGATTACTCCAACATATAAAAAGAAGCGCCCTCAATTGCTCAAGTACTACCAGGTATTGCTCATTCAAATTCTCGTCATACTGATGGCATATGTTGTTTACATACTTCATGCGTGTAGAACGTTCTCATTTTGCTTACTTGGTCCTTTGAATCAGTTTTAGATCTCGATAATTCTGAAGCTATTGTCCCTTTATTTCAGCAGAATTCCACTATTTGTTTTTTGTACTAAGAACCAAAAAAAAGGGTTTTCGGACGCCTTACATTCAGAGGTTAACTAGCAGCTCTAAATTTACTTCGATTTGCAGGGAACAATTGACAACATGTACAGAAGTGCTAAATGAGCTCGCCATGCCGTCTAGAACATCCAAGATCAAAGGAGCTGACAGGAGCACCAATCTCATGCTGTTTGTATGTTCATAGTAGGGACGGAAAAATGTTGTAATATCTCTTTTGGAAACGTCTTGACATATATGATTTATTCGTAGAAACGGGGTATGCACCTGTACGAAGAATCGCAAGCACCGTTTCTGTATTGCCTGACCCCTGAAATTGCCAAATTTAAAATCGAAAATTAGCGGCAATCGTTGCACGTTGGAGTTTGAGCTTCCATGCGTTAAAACGTTTAGAATTAGCACAGGATCGTTGCATCGGGGCCGTTTCAGAATTCAGATATATCCAAAAGACTTTGCTGGATTTAACATTGCCGAACATTTTAGGGTTCACATCGTCTGCCTTTGGCCTCAAAGGCAGACTTCGCCGTTGCTTCATCTTAGCTACCCATTCAACAATAAACAGTTGCATGTATAAGCCTCCACAAAAGCGATTAATAAAAATAAGCAAACAAAAATTCTGACGGCTAGAGCACACACGAACAAAAACATACCTCGACTTGACTAATAGTTCAAATGATTTTCTGTATGACTGCATCGTTGTGACGATTATTCTTCTATACAATTGACATCTGGACTACTAGTCCCTTCGAAACAATAAGAGGTGGTACATAAATTTGTTAGGTGAGTGCAATTTAGTATATAAACTTGTAAAATGCTCATTTTAGTATATGAATTTGTCTAATTGATGTAAACGAGGACCAAAATAACTTGAAAATGATAATTTTATGAAGCGATGTTGATTAGGATGTGACGTGCATGCGTGTAGTGAGTATGCATAGGACATTCAATATTTATAAATTTGATCTCTACTTTATTCTTCACCATGAAAATAATGAATTCCATATATTTCTAACATTTATACCATTGCTCGTTTTTTAATCTTTTTCTACTATCACTATATTCTATTCTATTTTTTATTGAAGAGGTGTATGTCTAATAGCAACCTTCTCAGATATATGCCATAAATCAATAAGATTAGCAATATAGTGTCCTTTTCGCCTTCCTCCGTACGCTAGACAAGTTCATGCACCAAAACAAGCATTTTACAAGTTCATGCACTAGATTGCACGCACCTGACAAGTTCTTCTACTGGTGATGCAATTTACTCAAACAATAAAGTACATCAAACGTAGAGGGGGTGGCTCCATTTCAGCGAAGGAGCGTGGGCCCAAACCCCCAAACATGTGTGCTCCGCGCCTCGGCGAGCACCCAATAGCGACCGAGCAGATTGTAACAGGGGAAGAGATATTTTTGCAGAGAGGAATTATGAATACTCCAACGCTCAAGCTGTCCCAATTCCAATTGACAGAAGCAGAAGCAGCAGCAGCAGACCGCCACTATCTTGCGAGTACCGCAACAACTTGTACTACTCCGTATTACAAACACACAACCACAGAGCATAAACCGCTGGATTTTTCACATTTTGGTCCTTTTAAAAAACTTATTTCGCAAATAGACCTCTGAAAAAACTTATCCCAGAAATGGTCCTTTTTGGACGCCAGAGTGGCTGGCGCCGTCGTCCAACTGGACGGCGCCAGCCTCTCTGGCGCCATCCCCCTGCTGACGTGGCGGGGCGATGCTGAGGTGGCTAGGGGGAGCGCGCCAGAGTGGCTGGCGTCCCCCCCCCCCAATTTTTTTATTTTTCTTTTTTTTGATATTTTTTTCACACTTAGAGACACATAAGAACCCACCATAGAAAAAATGAACTCAAATGGACGTAATATGTGACCTGTGGAATTTTTCCTCTCCTCTCCTCTCTCTCCGAACTAGTGCAGAGGAGAGAGATGTGCAACTTTTTTATTTTATTTTTTTATACTTTTTTCACACTTAGGAACTCACAAGAACCAACCATATAAAAAATAAACTCAAACGGACAAAATATGTGGCCTGTGGAATTTTCCAAAGCTCTACCCGAAATTTGGAGAATCGGATGTAACATTTTCTGTAGATGTCTGTGGATATATTATTTTCCTAATTCCGAGTCCATATGAGAAAGTTACGCTTATTTTAATAAATGATACATTTTGTCTGTTTCGGTAGAGTTTTGGAAAATTCTACAAGTCACATATTTTGTCCGTTTGAGTTTATTTTTTATATGGTTGGTTCCTATGTTCTTCTAAGTGTGAAAAAAATATCAAAAAAATAAAATAAAAATAAAAAAATTGCATCTCTCTGTATTGTTTAACTTATGACTATCATTTTATGTGGTTATATTTTGAATTAGATTAAGTAATTTCATATAGTGATAGAGTGCATTATGTGTAACATGCTGATCAAAGGGTTTTACTAAAGGAGTTATGGTCTAATTTTAGTGAAGGTGCAAAGTAGAATAAGTGGTATGCTAGCTATTTTCAGACTTAGCTAAGTGGTAGTTCGAGTTTAAATTTTTTTGTGGTTGGTTGTATCGTGATCCTAAGTGTGAAAAAACATCCGAAAAAATAAAACAAAAATGACACCGTTACAACTCCATACAGAGAAACAGGAATGGAGGCGAGGGGTGGGGGGTGGCGCCAACCGTGCTGGCGCCCTCCTCCTGCCACGTTGGTTCGCGTGTGCCACTGTGGCAGGAGGATGGCGCCAGGCGCCAGCCACTTTGGCGCCCCAAAAAAGATCATTTTTGGGATAAATTTTTTCAGGGATCTATTTAGAAAATAAGTTTTTTCAAAGGATCAAAATGTGAAAAATCCAGGCATAAACCGCGCCTTGAGGCGAGCAAACACAGCGTCACAGCATAGCATACGGCGTGACGCTGCTGCGCGCAGGAAAGCATCACAGCATACGGTTGATCAATGCGAGCCATGACTCATGCGACCACATGCAGCCCAGCAGGGGCGAAGCCAGGATAGATGGTCACTGGGGTCACTATTAATTAACGATCCTGGCTATAGCTTCTAATAATTTTAAGGCTATTGTTGTAGTAGTGGTTACCTTTTACATATCAGGGGGTGTTTAGATTAGGGGTGTAAAGTTTTGGCATGTCACATCGGATATTATATAGAGTATCACATGGGGTGATCGGGCACTAATAAAAAAACTAATTACATAATCCGTCAGTAAACAACGAGACGAATTTATTAAGCCTAATTAATCTGTCATTAGAAAGTATCTACCGTAGCACAACATTATCAAATCATGGAGCAATTAGGCTTAAAAGATTCGCCTCACAAATTAGTCGCAATATGTGCAATTAGTTAATTTTTTAGCCTATATTTAATACTTCATGCAGGTGTTAAACGTTCGATGTGATATGGTGTAAATTTTTTTGTGTAGGAACTAAACAGGGACTCAATTACAACCACATCGTTATTGTACTAGATTACTATATTTGGGAAAAGAATATAACAACCTCTTATATGGTGAAAATCACCTTTGTTATATTCCCCCAGGCTCATGCCTCATGATCATGTAACTGAACTTGAAAAATCAAACGTTTATATTTCAAAACTCTAATTTCCTCAAATTCAGACTTAAGAGACTAGGTTCAACCAAATTGTGATGATAATCAAGAAATAATAATAGGATTAGTTGGCTACTGGAGCAATTAATCCTAAATAAGGGCCACTTTATGAGCGCCAGTCTAAAACGTATATGTATATCTATGTAGACTGACATATAATCACAATTGCTAACTAATTTTCTATTTGCTAGCTGATAATAGTATCGTTCCTTGCCACCAGTTGAGCTTTAACGAAACAATCATCGGGGTCTAGTGTTTTCTTTAACCGGGGTCATAGCTGTAAAATAGAAAGGAGTGTAAGGGACTCGGAAGAAATCATCGGGGTCTACTGACCTCAATAACTTGCTATAGCTTCGCCCCGGCAGCCCAGGGGAACACGTGTGTGACCAGCGCGCGGTGCGGAGCTCAGCCCAGGCCAGCTGCCCCCATGCACCAGTGTACGACGTAACTACTACTACTGTGTAACTGTACTACTCGTGCTGCTCCCGCCGGGCAAAAGCCGCAGAAGCCACCGGTCGGTTCGCCCCGTGCGATGGCTCATGGCTGGCTGCCGCAAGCCACGTGGACGGACGGACGCGAGCCCCGCCCGACTTGTGAGCCAGCGACTGCGTGCGAACTGTGCGAGGGAGACAGTTTGCTGCCGTTCCAAAAAGATCCCACAGGCCACAAGTCCACAACCAGGCGACGCGCTAAATGCACTTGCACACCTGTGTGCTTTCTGTTAACCATGGTCCATGCTCAGGGACCTCAGGGTAGGGTGATAAACTGGTAATGGGGTAAGAATTATGGATCCTTTTATACTATCTTATTAGATTAATGGACTAGACCCAATTAAATCCTAATAAATTCTATTGACCCACATTAAGTGCTATGGGTAATAATACCACCTTGGAAATCTAAGTGAAAAGGTCTCAACTTAAATACGGAGCTAGTTGAGAGTCTCTGTTGACCGGTTGAGATGGTGCGCGGACAACCAAACGGGGCGAGGCGAGGCAGACAGTTGCTGCTGCGCTCTCTCTTTTGTAACGGACGGTAATAAACACGGAGAATTGATTTAAACGTCGTGAATTGATTCCATCGGTTACGGAATTAAACGCCGTGAATTGGTAATAAACACGGAGAATTGATTTAAACGTAAACACGGAGAATTGATTTAAACATCGTGAATTGATTCCGGAGAATTGATTTAAACGTAAACACGGAGAATTGATTTAAACATCGTGAATTGATTCCGTCGGTTATGGAATTAAACGCCTCCGTCGGTTACGGAATTAAATGCCGTGAATTGGTAATAAACATGGAGAATTGATTTAAACGTAAACACGGAGAATTGATTTAAACGTCGTGAATTGATTCCGTCGATAATGGAATTAAACACCGTGGTTGATGACTCCGAACGTGACTCCCGCGCTCGCATATATATACTCTGCAGCGACCAGAAGGACGGAAGTTCTTCCCGACCTCTCTTGCACTTCGAGTTCCTCCTCAGAAGGACGGAAGTTCTTCCCGACTTCTCTTGCACTTCGAGTTCCTCCTCCTCTGTTCTTGAGCTGCAGAATCCTTCCCCGGTTCTGTTCACCTGCACGCACAGGTGTACGGGACGAGCAGGTGCCTCCGAAACTCCGTCCGCTTGAGAACCTGCACGGGTAGGCGGATGATCAAGTTTTTAAGTAACTCTTCAAGCGCGACTGCTCTTGTTCTTCACGGCTACTGCTGCTGCATCGACGCCTTCACCAAGATGTCGACGGAGATTGGAGACAAGATGATGAACGACATCAACGGAGACAATACTGCCTCAAAATCCAGCGGTGGGACGTTCTCAGGGTATACTTTCATTCTCCTGATTCTTTTAGATGCTTCTTTGTTAATACTCTTCGCAATGGCAGCATTGTGTTACTATGTAAATGTTGATGCTTATTTCATATTAAGCATACTCAAGTTGTATATATCTAGCACTGTCACTAGATCTATTCATATTGCAAATGTCATGTTTATTGTCTTAATATTTTGGATTAAAATATGCCGAATTATAACCAAATTTCCAACATATCTTATCTACAGTTCTCGTATGCAGTATTCTCTCCGTCCTAAAATATAAACATTTTTGAACTCTGATTTGGTTTTCGAGATACTACTTTAACCAATAATATCTATAAAAAGTAAGATGTTTTAAATAAAAAAAGTTACATATTATGATAGTTTATTTAATGATAAATCTAGTAACATCAATTTTATATGATTGATCTTTTTAATTTTTTTTCTATTAATAGTTAAAATTAAAAATAGTTGACTTGTCACTGTACTAAAAATGCTTATATTTTAGGACGGAGGGAGTATTAAGTAAAAAATCTCACTTTATTTTATGCATAATCTTTAACAGTTTTTTAGTTAAAAAGTTAGACCCACGCCGTGTTTAGTTTCCAAACTTTTTCTTCAAACTTCCAACTTTTCCATCACATCAAAACTTTCATACTGTCGACGTTTGGTATCGCGACTACGTTATTTGGATGGTATGAGGATCGTTGGTACCAGGGTATATGCGAGATTGAGGTAAAAGAGATGGAGACATGGATTTTTATACAGGTTCGGGCTCCTTATCTGGCATGTAATAGCCCTACATCCTGTTGGCCGAAGCCGACCGTTGCTCTTATTCACCATAATCACACCAGTACAATATTTGGGGTAGCCTATCTGTCTGTTGTCGACATAGCGGACTAAAGTATCATCACATAGTCGACAACAGGGTAGTCTTCCTCCTCGAATCCGTATCCGGCGAGATCAGAGACATCGCTATGTCTCTCCTGACAGTATCCGTAGACACCGTAGGGGACTAGCCATGCTTATCTCTGAAATCGATATCAGACGTCTTGTCTTGGCGCATGTTGGCTTGTATGTTGATCTTGTGTGTTGATCTATTGTTCCATGTCCCCTCTCCTCCTAGGGGGCCTTGTATTCATACCCAGAGGTGTCCCCTTGTCCAAGTAGAACTAGGGAAACCAATATGGATACAATTCGAGTAGTACTTGTCGTTTCCATGTAGAACTCTATTCATCCTTCCTTATGCGGAACTCCTCCTATATCCGAAGGTTGTTTCTGTATAAGACATGGTATGTGGTGGGTCCTGCCGAGATTTAGTCGACTACTATTAGGTATGTGGTATCCATAACCCTGACACATACACACACAAACTTCCAACTTTTCCATCACATCTTCCAATTTCGAACAAACTTCCAATTTTAGCGTGAACTAAACACAGGCCCATTACCACACTTAGGTCAGGGTCATCCTCGAGACCTCAACTCAAAATGCAACTAAAAGTCCAAGTCCTTTGGTTCATGGCTTCTCATCTTTGGTGACAATATGGTGTCTTGTCGAGTTTTAGGTTTGGTATTGAGTACGTGCTGCAATATAAGTGACTTATCCGTTTTCTCTTACCAGCTTAAGTTTTTTATTTAACTGGTTAGTGCATGTAACTTAATATGATTGTAAAGTCAAAAGTCTTATCATTTCGAATTTAAATCATGCTCGGTGCGCAATTAATAAAAATGTATGTCACTACTATTTTACACCTTGAGGTTCAAGGGAGCCCCCACGTGAGAGGTGTGTTGTAGTGTAAGTGGAATTATCTATCGTTTTCTATTAGCTTTAAAATTTTTTGTTGAACTAGTCAGGTTCGGTGATGTCATGTAGCCACACAACCCTACATAGTCTAGACCAGTGGCATATGAAATATGGAAAGCATCGGAACATAAAACTCCCTACATGTTTACGAAGATATGATTTTTTTTTTCATGCTTGTCCTGTTTATTGGAGATTGTTTGGTTGGCGACCGAAGTTTGTCATGCTAAACCTTGGACGGGTCATAATTTCTTAGGCTGGTATTTGGGTGAGTGTCACAGTTGAGCTAAGTCACACTTTATTATTATGTTGGCCCATATGTAATACTTTTATTTTCTAGTAAAAGTTTGCCATATTTGTGACCAACAAATTGTTGATCATACTTTGTATGGTTTGCTCTAATTATGGCGAATGGAGTTGTGGCAAAGTTAGCCTCTATCCGAACAACTCAGATTTATGTCTATTGGTCATATTGGAGACGAAGCAGACTGGTAGATGGAAGTTTATCCAAATCAAGCTGAATTCAAAGAGGAATCGTGAAGGCCATGACAAGGCAGTTCCATATTTTTAGTATATCTCTAAATAGGCAGGATTAATCATTTTCCTTTTCTTGTTAGGAGTCTTATCTCGTGTCCAATCAGGACTTGTATCAACCAAGGATATAAATATGTACACCCGGTATCTTTGTAAACTATCTCCACAAATCAATACAATTACTTTCAAAGCATCACCACCTTTTATTCCGACGAGTTCTTAATTTCGAGTTAGGCTGCATCAGTTTCGATCTCCAGCGAGGAAGTAAGTTTCGTCAAGTTAGCTTGTATCAGTGTGGCTAGAACTTTCTCAGTTAAGTCCGATATTTTATTCAAGTTAACTCAAGCATTGCCTATCTAATATATTTATTATTTTTAACTACATCGTTGTTTAGAGTCATAACGGCTTAGTTAGGATATTCTTAGTTAGGTCCGATATTCTGACTAAGTTGGTATTTCTCTAATCGTATTTTTGTTTTAGATTGATCGATATATCCATCACATTTATTTAGATCTAATGATCCATTGGCTAAATAGGTTCCTATTATTATCTATGATCTTATACTGTCTTGGTTAGGTCTGATATATTAGATTGCTGCTAATAAGTTTAATTCTACTAAGCCGATAGGTTTTTTTATGCAACGTTCATCTCGGAGTTCTAGCCGATGAGTTATATTGTTACTACTTTCTAAGTATTGTATCAGCTTATACTCAAACTCGTATACTCACTAGTTAAATCTCTCTTTATGAACTCAAATCTTATACTATCTCGGTTTGGTTTGATCTATCAAGATTGTCTTTGATAAAGAATGATTTATTGATGACTATGTATAGTTTAGTTCTAGCCATGATAGCATGAATATCATTGTTTATCTTATTATGAATCTACATTGAGCCTATAATTGATTGATCAAAACCCTATCGACATTAGTTGGCCTCGCTACTTCCCATTGATTTATTGTCCGATCGGCTTCTTGATCATCGATTCATTTCCATCTTGTTAGTTGCAGGATCAAACTAGCTGACACGCCCTAAATCTTATTGATAGGATTTGCACCAGAGCTAAGCAGATCTCCTAGGCCTTGGTGCGTTGTAATGAATTTCACGCCAATAGTACCTAACAACAATTATTTCTTCAATAGATTATTTTCGATTATGCTAAACCTTCAAACCTTCTACCAACAGTTGAAAACATAATGTATAGTCTCTTTGTGCACTAAAATGGTTATAAAAGATTTAAGATTATAGAGCTACCAAATTATATACATATAATCTTATCACTATATATAATCAAAAGTGGAGGTTGTGAATCTAGATTGGAGTAAGACCTAGGCTGACATGTACTATTTTGTCACGAGCTTGGTCTATTATGGTGAAAAGTTTATCTTAGTACATGGGCTTTCGATCTCATACCCCAAGTCATGGCCTAGGGTTATTGGCCCTGTATCCGTCCTAACTAATAACTATAATATACCGAAACCAATATAAATCAATTGCCTAAACTCTGAGAGATAGTATATCTTCCTCATTATTGTTTCTATTTCCTATTTCATATGTAACCAATCTCTAATTCTTACTCTTCTCCTTCAAACCTTGGCTATCTTTATTCGACCCCACCACTGCTTGAGCCTCCCCGGCCCAGTGGATCCAGATCCTCTGCCTTTAGGGGAAAAAGGCAGAGACACACGATGAAATGACTCTGTTGCTACAGTAGAAAACAATGTTTTGCAGTTTTTCACTGTGCATAATAGTGAAATGTATTGTTCATTGTTACTATTCACGAATCGTTGTAGCGATCGATCACATCCGTTCGTTGTGAATCGGACGGCTGAAAACAACTCAAAGTTACGGTACGGTTAACCTCTAACTTTAACCCCTAAAGTCAGGGGATCTCAATCCTCCTCGGTTTATTGTTCTTGGTTAAAGTTACGCAATGTCCTTTCCTACTAGCTCTCTTCTCCTCCCTCTTACAAAATATTTTCGTAAAATTCTACCCCATTCAATCACAGGAGAAAAAGGGGGTGATTTGCCAAAGTTATCGCAGCACAGACATTGAAGCTAAGAAGAGAGTTGGAGCACTTATCGGCATTTCCAACGGGACAAATTAAAGGGCTCATGAATGGAGACAAGTTCTTAAAAAAAAACAGACAGAGGAGACAATCTGATTCGTGTGTACCCTGATAAAACCAGGTGCTCTGCAGGGTTTCCCAAACCGCCGGGGCCGAGGTTACCGCGCCCCGGCGGTAAGCACGGTTACCGCGCGGTAACCGTGAAAAACCGTACAAAACCGTGCAAAATTTATCAAAAATTTAAATTATTTTTTAAATTTATTTAAATTTAAGGAGGTTACCACGGTATTTATATTACCGTATCCCGCAGTAAGCCTGGTAACCACGGTAAGGGAAACCCTGGTGCTCTGCCTCTGATAATCTGAGATTTGATCCCAACTCGATCAGCTGCGCTCTTCTGGTGTGTGATGAGTCGGTGTAGCCGCCTATACGCGTGTCAGCGTGTGGATAGCTAGCTTGGCTGCGGACAGCTCTACGGCATGTGGGCCGGGCCGGTATGGTCCGGTACTCCGGTGGACCCTACGTCTATATATGTGGGTTACATCGTACGGCCGTCGGCGATTGTAGCAGTACCATGAATCAGCTGGGCTCCTCTGGCACGTGGGGTCCACTCGCCACTGTCTTCTTGCCGCTGCTCCCACCGGCTGTACCGAACAACTGCACTGCACCTACGTATTTCTGCTTGGGTAAATTCGCTCTCGCTCTCTATCTGCCCGCCGGATACACGAGGCTCAGTGGCTCAGTACGCGTTTGGTTTGTGCATATGTGCAACAGCATTCCTTTTAACTTTTCTAACAAGTGAGTTCGTGATGGACATCACGACGGATAACATTTTCAAGCTAGCCACGCTCCCAATTAAAATTACGCTCTTTCCGTAAACTCGCAAAAAAAAAAAAGTTCACGTATGAAAGCGACAGGACCGCGCGCGACGCTTGACTTGCACTCACTTTATTCGGCCGGGAGAGGCCACGCACGCACGGGACACGGTGCCCTTTCGTCCTATACACAAAGCCGTGTCGCGCCACGTCTACCGCCTCCTTTATAAATTGGTGAGTAGCTAGCTGCGCCTGCCGTTCGTAGGTTGCAGATGCAACGGCCCCATACCTTCTCCCATGGCATGCCATGCATCATGTCTTCCAACTTTTTCCACATGACCGACTCGATCGATCCTCGATCGTCGGCACGTACGTACGTAGTGCACGATCTCACAAAGATGTATACGTGCTTGGTTAGTTTCCACGTCCTATTATATCGGCGTTTATGCCTCCTCGGTTGTTTGAGCGGGCATTGCGGAGATAGAGTACGTAAACAGGCCTGCTCTCAACGTGCACAAATATCTGCCGATCGCTGAGGCGTATGATGATGACGAAAATCCACGGGGGTCTCGTCTAACCACAAAAAATGGATCATGGTTAGACCACGTATATCGATCCATCATCCATGCGTGCACGTATATACATGTAGGGTCAAAACGACCCAAAAGATTTTCAATTCGTAAGCATACCAGAGTATACTCCAACTCCTATTTCGTCGTGCAGGCGCCTAAGGGCATTCCCAACCCAATGACTAGGATGATGTTCATAGCATTAAATAGGTTGTCACCTAAGATAGAAAAAATGATGTGGCAAGTGAATAAATAAGAAAAGAGAAGGAAACCATGTCTTGCATGAGACATGGTTTCTACACAACATCGAAGACATCATGTGAGATAAGTAGCATTAAATTGAAGTATGGAATAACGGTGTTTGCATTGGAAGAGTAGTGTCTAGTATTAGTTTCTTGATGATGTGGAGTTTATGGAAACCATGTCTAGTGTTATGGGTTGGGACTGCCCTAATACTAGTATGTACGTACCTGCGGTACTGCCTCTCCAATTGTGCCACGCTCATTATTCTTTCAATTTTCAACCACTACATTTGCTTCCGAATTGACTAGCACAAGTCCACACTAAAATTAAAAGTTTAAAGAAATTATAACAATGTGATAGAAAAGTTGAAAGTTTACGTGTGTAGGAAATTAAAGATCGATGTGACGGAAAAGTTGAAAGTTTAAAGAAAAAACTAGCATGGTGGGCCGCGCAGATTGCGCGGCTAGCATCATTATATTTTCTCTCATACAATAGCATATATGTTTTCTCATTATATTATTCAAATATATTAAAATGACAACATAATTATAAATTTTGCAATAACATTACAAAACTACTAATGTGTAATATTCATATTATATTTTATATACGTGTTAGTTATTAATTATTTTTAATATCATATTTTAGTTATTTGTAAATTATATATATTCCTATATGGACTCTAGACTCGTCTTTTAATATTTCTTTTTTTAATTCCGAATTTTTTGTAAATTATATTTATATATAGATTCTATGCTCTTCTTCCAATATTACTTATTTTTATTTCTAAATTTTTATTATTTCTAATTGTATTTCTATGTAGACTCTAAACTCATCTTTCAATATTCTTT
Source organism: Oryza glaberrima (assembly GCF_000147395.1). Lineage (NCBI taxonomy): Eukaryota > Viridiplantae > Streptophyta > Magnoliopsida > Poales > Poaceae > Oryza > Oryza glaberrima. The sequence goes on from NC_068326.1 coordinate 24,320,453, forward strand.
AATTTTTAATTTCAAATTTCAGTTATTTCTAAATTGTATTCCTATATTGACCTTAAACTCTTCTTCCCATGTTTTTCTTAATTTCGAATTTTAGTTATTTGTAAATTGTATTACGGACTGTAAACTCAACTTTTAATTTTATTATGTTTATTTTAAATTTTAGTTAGTTTTAAATTCCTATATGGACTCTATGCTCTACTTCTAATATTCCTTATTTTTAATTCCAAATTTCTTTTTTTTCTTAATTGTATTTCTATATGGACTCAATACTCTACTTCTAATATTCCTTATTTTTAATTCCAAATTTATATTATTTCCTAAGTGTATTTCTATATGGACTCTATACTCTACTTCTAATATTCCTTATTTTTAATTCCGAATTTCAGTTATTTTCTAATTGTATTTCTATATGGACTCTATACTCTACTTCTAACATTCCTTATTTTTAATTCCGAATTTCAGTTATTTCCTAATTGTATTTCTATATGGACTCTATACTCTACTTCTAATATTCCTTATTTTTAATTCCGAATTTCAGTTATTTCCTAATTGTATTTCTATATAGACTCTAGTCTCCTATTCTAATATTCCTTATTTTTTAATTCCGAATTTCAGCTATTTCAAAATTGTATTTCTATATGGACTCTAGTCTTCTCTTCTAATATTTCTTATTTTTTAATTCTGAATTTCAGCTATTTCTAAATTGTATTTATATATGGACTCTGTTTTTTTCTTTTTCTCCGATTAATGTGAGAATTTCTAGGCCATGAGAGCGAACGTGGAGACTCCTTTTTCTGTTCCTTTAATAATATAATAGATTTAGAATCGAAACACTGCTAAAGTCTAGTAAACACAACACCCCCTACTCCTTAGCTTACCAAAAGTTACCATGCTGGCATGCTCGCGCTGGCAAATACTCCAAGCAGTTAGTATTGATGTTGCCCATGCTTGTTGCTTCCAAGTCTCGTTAAATCGCCAGCGGCACGATGGGCGCAAGCATCGCCTGATCTCTCCAAAAACCTCGAACAGAAAGGTACAGAAACTGACTGCGGTGGTCAGGTCAGTCATGCTAGTGCAGCACTGCGACAACTGCAATACTGGTCCGGGATGGATCGGTCAAAAACCAGAGAACTCCTGGTACAGGAGCGGTGCGCCGGTGGGCAGGTCACGAGCGTGGGGGAAGGCTAGAGTACAAGCCCGGCCGGCCCCCTGTTCCGCGAAGTAAAGGCGGTGCCACACGTGTCGAGTAGCTGCAGCAGGCTAGGCGAGGGTAAGCCATAGCGCGGTAGTAGGAGGGCGAGCTTTGCGTACGACACGGCATGGCCACATCCGAGGAGTCGTCGTGCAACGATGGACTCGACTCGACGGTAATGGCCGGGGCCGTTCTCCACGTCGCGCGCGCGGCGCAGGGTATTCGCTGCACCTGGACTCTGGCATCCCCCCGCGCGTCCGGTAGCCGGCGACACGCGTCCCCATCCGTCCGCCTCCGCGCGCCACGCTCCACCTCAAATCGCAGGGTTTTTCCCCGTATCCACCCAGGCGCCCGCGGGCGTCCCACGCGCTCGTCTCGTGCATGCACGGTTTCGCTCGCTCGCCCGGCCGCTCGCTCGCGCCTCCGCTCTCCACACCGTCCAGTCTCCGCCACCATACCGCGCTGTGGATTGAAAGCGTGGATCGATCGTTCGTCTCGGGAGACCGAAAGCTCGGTGGCGCTCCTATAGGTGCCCGGCGTGCTGCCTCGATCAATCTTGTGTGTTTTATGTGTGCTGGCCTTGCTGGGTGTCCCTTTCGTCGTGCCGCGTCGCATCTTGTGGTTATGCTTTTGAAGGAAACCGACGCGCCTCGCGTGAATACTAACTCGTGTGTTATCAAAGTCATATATCACCTAACGATGACAGATTACTTACCTTTCATGATTGCGAGGTACGTTCATGATTAGAATAACACGCTAAAACACCGAAGATTTTTTTTTAACAAAAAAGAAACACCGGTGTTATTAAGAAGATCTAAAATATACCCAGTTGTCGTCAATTCGTGATTATCGACCTTACCAAGATGTTCCATATTTAGGAACGTTGGACAAGCTGACCGACCAAGTTCAAAAATATTCAGACTAAAATTAATACTTTTTCTGACAATTTTTGTTTGAATTTTACTGATTTTTATTGATAACCGTTCGATCTAGGCCGTGCTTATTATTTGAAGTAAATTTTACAATGCTTTGGAAGATACTGTAATACTGCATTTTCTAGTGTGCGTTATAATTTGATACTCTTAGAACCAAATATTGCAAAATGAAAAACAACTTCCAAGATACCGATCAAGTATGTAAATCTTACTTTCTCTATTTTAAAATATTAGCAAAATTCCCATCCTATTGCTTTGGTATAATACCCATACTTTTTTTATATAGATTTTATTCACTTGATTCAAATAAATATTAAACTATTACATAGTGTATGAAATATTAGGGACTACTCCAGTTTGTAAAATGTGCAAAAGTAATGGTGTGCTGTGGCAGAACTGTCACACCACCACTATTATTTTTTATAGTAGTATAGATAAGCACCTTGTGGTTGTGCACCTGCACAAGAAATGCTTAACAATCTAACCATCGTTTTGCCTACAACAGCTCGTACGCTTATTTGTAAAAAAAAAAAAGAATAATCGAGAAAGTTTTATACGTGTTTTCAAAGACTCGTCAATGCTTGAAAAAAATAAACTACAATGACAAAACATCGAAATCAATATATCACTTTTTTGTGAGAAATAAATAAAAAATTTAGATGAAGCTAATAAGGTTTTTTTAGAAAAAAAAAAGGTTTCTTCTTGTAAGGGATGGTCGAGATCAGTTAACATGAGAAAGTATGTGAGAAAATAAATGATGCACGGGTGATTATAATTTGTTTGAGAAAGTAGTTGCGAATGTACATCCTATGTTCTCAGATAAATTTTATGTTTATATTATTGGGTAAAGGGAGTAGCGGTCATCACCAATGTATATGGCAAAAGTGGTCTATATACATAGGACCTACATAAATAAACTTTAACTATAGCAATCCTCACAATGTATATAGATACAATGTGACATTAGGAGAAGAGAGAGAAGTAGAGATAGATAATATTATTTATGTCATATGGGTAGTCCATATGCATATGGATACCTTTTGCTATTTCCTTTATATGAACTAGTTGCACAATGTTACTAGATGGCTGAATAGAATAGTTTATTCCCTATGAACTACTTTTGTAGTACATGTGGTGGATGCCCTGAGATAAAATTGACAAATGTTAAGGAGATATACACTTGGCAAAAATTCAAAAAACAGAATTGAGCATGTTGGGCTATTGACACGTCGAGATTGTCACTGTTTGCGTGCATCTACCAATTCAGCCCACCAGTCAAAATTGCACGACATGCCCCTACAGAACCCTCTTTTCTCTCACCTCCACGTAACCCCTCTCGCCTTCCCACTCGGGTCCCACGCGTTACCTAAAAGCGCCAACCGCCGTGACCGTTCCCTGCACCCTGTCTACAAGAGCCATACCTCACTGACATCCCGGCCCCACCACCAGGGCGTTCGGATCCCCTCCCTGTGGTTCACCTGCGCCGGGTGCACCACGCCCTTCCTCGAGCCCCGAGATCGAAAGCCGCTCATCGCGAGAGCCACGGGCCGGGCGCCGGCTGATCTGGGCCGTCCACGTCCCTGCCCGCGAGATCCACGTCCGGATACGGGCTCCCGCCCTCGCTGTCACGCATCCGTGCCATCTAAGGACGAACCGACGGCCCGGATGGCTCCTCGGACCTTTCTTCCCCGCGGACGCGGGTATTAATGCCGTTTCGCGTTGCCACGCTCTCACTCTCTTTTGCTCTCTTCTGGTGAGGGAAATGAGCAGTGACACAAGCAGGCGGGATCATGCCGCCATGGCCGTGCGGGAGGTCCTCGCCGGCGACAGGAAGGTGGGCACCGTGTCCAGGTCGGCGAGGAGGAGGAGGCTTGAGCTCCGGAGGCTCGGGCGGACGGCGTCGGCGGTGGCGGAGGATGACGCCGTGAAGAGGGTGCGGCCGGCGTCGGACAGCTCCTCCGACTCGTCGGAGTCGGCTAAGGTAGCGCCCGAGCCCACCGCGGAGGTGGCGAGATGGCCGGCGTGCGTGTCGCACGGGGCGGTGTCGGTGATCGGGCGCCGGAGGGAGATGGAAGACGCCATCTTCGTCGCGGCGCCGTTCTTGGCCGCCTCGAAGGAGGCGGCGGTGGAGGGGAGCGGCGTCGCGGAAGAGGAAGGCAAGGAGGAGGATGAGGGGTTCTTCGCGGTGTACGACGGGCACGGCGGGTCCCGCGTGGCGGAGGCGTGCCGGGAGCGGATGCACGTGGTGCTCGCGGAGGAGGTGCGGGTGCGGAGGCTGCTGCAGGGCGGGGGCGGCGGCGCCGACGTCGAGGACGAGGACCGCGCCCGTTGGAAGGAGGCCATGGCGGCCTGCTTCGCCCGCGTGGACGGCGAGGTCGGCGGCGCCGAGGAGGCCGACACGGGCGAGCATACGGTGGGCTCCACTGCCGTCGTCGCCGTCGTGGGTCCCCGCCGCATCGTCGTCGCCAACTGCGGCGACTCCCGCGCCGTCCTCTCCCGCGGCGGCGTGGCCGTGCCGCTCTCCTCCGACCACAAGGTACACACTCCACGCCACGCCACGCCACGCCCCCACCCGCTCACCTCACCGCCTAACAAAACACATCGCCAAGAAAGCATGCATCAACGGCATGATTACCCCCCCTCCTAACCACGCGCTCCAGATCCACACTAATCTAGATTTTGCGGGGTGCAACCTGCAACAGCGAACCCTGCTGCGAATCAGGGACGCGTGGACGTCGTCGTCAAAGCACCACGGTTTCGGGCTTTCCGCGAGATTTTTTTTTTCTCTCGCTCGGGCGGGCCCGGGGGGGGGGGGGGGGGGGGGGGGGGGGGGGGTTACGTACAGGTGTCGCCCTTGCCGCTCGCTCCCCCCGCGTCGCCTACAACAACAACTACCACCTCTGCTTTTCGTGCGTGCGGGCCGTGTCGAAGCGTCCCCGCTGGCTCGCCTACTCGTCGCTTTTGGTAGCGTACTGTGACTCCGCTGCCGATACGTACGTGCAAGGCTACATCACCGCGCCCTACTAGCTACCACCACGTACGTTTGCGCCAAAACGGAAGGCGATTTGCGGTGAATTGGAGAGGAGGGTGCGGTGGTGTGGTGTGGGCGTGTGGGACTAGGCCGCCTTGTCACGTTGTGTGCGAATGGGGGTGAATTTGCGGAGACTCTCCTACCTCCCTGGCCGGAGTCGTTGGGGGGGGGGGGGGGGGGGGTAAATGACCAAATCCGGCCTGGAGTACTAATCGTCGCGGAGAGGTGTCGACACGCGCGCGCGCGTACGTACGTGCATTGTGTACGCCATTGAGGCTAGCTGTCGAGTGGTGTAGGAGTGATAGTGCTCTGCTCCTGGTTACCAAGTAGTAGTACCAAGAGTGTGCCGGCAGAGTTTGGATGGCTCATAGTCAGTTTGGAATAGAACGGATCGGTTTCTGATGCTCTCGCTATCCTTGTGGGCAAAGGCGAGCATCAGCTTTTCCTTGTCCTACCAGGGCTAATCTGCTGATAGCGCGCGGCATGTGTTTCAAGCTTCTTCCTGGTTGTCATTACAGTGATGCTTGAGATGATGGGCAGACAGCAGCATAGGGTCAGGGCATTAATTAGCTAAACTGGGATTATGGCCTCTGGGAAGAGGCAGGCTAATACACATACAACATCCAAGATGATTTATCCTAGCTGCTTAGAGTTGAGAATTGCGGAATCACTGCCTTTTAACTGACAAGTCAGGTCAATGTCTTCGCTAGGCCGTTAGGTGCTAAATTCCCTGGAACTGTGGTGAGGATCTGAGGATGAGTTCTTCCCTTTGTTTATATTTTGTTTTGAAATGGTATCTAGAATCGTGTTCAACTTCATGGAAACTAAGGCCATGTTTAGTTCCTCCAAAATGGCAAATGTTTTGCTGTTTTGAGCATTTTTTGTCAAAATGGATCTAAATACTAGTAGCATAAGTTGACAATCTGGCCTTTGTCATTTAGGAGTCTAGAGTAGCAAATTTTGCCAAAAAGTGTGTTGGGAGCTGTGCTCTCTCTCTTTATTAGTAAAATGGCAAAACTTTACCATGCATCTAAACACTAACTAGCAAAACTTCAATGCCAAATCTTTTGCCACCAAAACTTTTGCCAAGAAAATTTGCCACAACAAATTGATCTAAACAGGCCCTTAGACTTTTGTGTACAGCTATGTGGGGGTTTGGAAAGATAGGCTCATAGGCTGCAACTCTGCACGTGCCGAAAATAAACTGGCAATTGCCAAGAGAGATACTTCATACATGAGTGTCAAACTGCTTTCTCTGTTTTGCCTGTCCCTTTCCTAAGTGTTATGAAGTTCCCTTTCGCGGAACGAAACCGCAAGGGCTTCTATTGCCGTAATCAACTTGTGTTATTTAGTTTTGTAAGTTTGGTAGTGGTATGCATTAGGAGTGAGCAAAGTTTCTCTTTACAGTGTTTGGCTAGGTCTGGATTTGTACCGCCATATGCCCTTGTGCTCAAATAGTGCAACCGGGCATCTATTGACTCAAGCTACCTTTTGCTTTGTTATTGATGGCTAGCTTAACTTCTTTAGTTTATTGATGCCAAATTAAAGGTCTACTTTTATATAGTCAAAGTTCGATTTAACTCCAGCTCTCTAGGATAATATTGCTTTACCGGTTTCTGTAAAGAAAACTCCCCCATGCCCTTAACAATTTACACGGTGTTTGCATCTTATTCAGCCCTGTTGAGCTTGAATGTACCGTATTGGATGTTTTTCTTAATTAATATATCTTTTTCTCAACTACAATAAATGTTTAGATGTCAGAAAAAAAGCTATCTTAAGCTTTAATCTGTACACAAAGGTGCTTGATTTTGGTATTGGAGGCATCTTTGACTATCCATATATTTAATTGCTATATTCTTCAGTTTTTACAATGCTAATGCCATGCTGTGGACACTGGACAGTGCTCGTAGGTATATGATACATGCCTAGAAGGTAGATGTAGCTATGGGGAGCAAAACGTTTGGCTTTTTAGGGTGTGATGAAGTTGAGATTGGTGTCTACAGTAAGTGTATGCATGAACACTACTAGAGGCAGGTGAAGAAATAATGTGTTGTAGATGCTGGTGTGTCAAGTTATATCAAGTGTGGTAGTTGTTTATTGAAGTATCGTCAGGCTGCTGCGTTAAGCATTGTCATTCATCAGCTAGGCGTTTTAAGTGTCATTGTGGGGACCAACCTCGATTATATAGCATGCAAGCCTTGAACTGTAATGATGTTCAGAAAAGATATTCAATAGTCCTATATGTGTGCTTGAATAAATTTGTTAGCGAGATGAGAAAGTTCAAAATATTGGCCACAGCTCCTAAATACGTGGAAGTTCGTGCTACACAGCACAACCAAGATATTGTAGTCATATTGTCACTTCATTTAGATATTTCTATTTGGGGTGATAGGAAATTGGCAGAGTGGTTAAGGAAGGTTGTTGACAAACAATTTTCCTGTTCGCTACACTGTCAATACCGAAAAAGCTAAAAGTTTCCAGTCGCACTTGATATGGCTTGACATATCCGCAACTAGAACATATAATTTTCTTGACATTCGCTGACAGTTCATGCATTATACTTCCTTTAGATACCAACTCTGCTTCATCCAATATGTCCTTTCTGTTAGAGCAGCTTTATACAAAAGCACTGATGCTTCATCATATCCATCATTTTAAACCACAAGTTGTGCATATTGTCTCGTCTGCCACCTGCCAAGTACAAAAACATAAACTTCATAATATCCTGAAATGTGGAAGTTCTGAACTATGTATTGCTCCCTTTGCCTAAACAAAGCCTTTTATATTTGCATTTTTCTCCTGTGACCAGTGTATTTTTGGGTGTTAGCTTCCTCCTTTAGTACTTCTCTTGATTTGTGGTTTCATTTTGTCAGGGGCGTAATGCTTGTTGCAGCAAATGTTAATGAAACTTTTGTTGACTGTACACAGCCAGACAGACCTGACGAGATGGAGAGAGTAGAAGCAGCAGGTGGCAGGGTTATCAATTGGAATGGATACCGTATCCTCGGTGTCCTTGCTACTTCTAGGTCAATTGGTACGTTTTTGTCTTCTGTTGCCCTCAACATTTTCTAAACAAAGATAATCAACATGCTTGATACTTTTAGCTGAGACTAGCAATTGTAGTATCTGTGAAAGAGAAAATATACAGCTGAATGTAGGTCATTTTTTCATATGCAAGTATGCAGCCATTTTGAAAATTTGGTGCGCTCCATTAAAGTCATTCTACACTAGCATAGTAGTAGTGGTTCTTGTGCCAAACTGCCAACTTCCCTGAGATGGGCAAAGCAGACCACTTGTGATTTTTGATAAACCATCACAAGTTATAATCTTATAGATACAGTCATATCACTAGTCATGACTCTAGCTCTATTTTGAATTGATCACTGAATTGAAGTTCTTTCATCTCTTCTGCAATTTCAGGAGACTATTACCTCAAGCCATATGTAATAGCTGAGCCTGAGGTCACAGTCATGGACAGGACGGACAAGGACGAGTTCCTCATATTGGCGAGCGACGGGCTGTGGGATGTGGTATCCAACGATGTGGCCTGCAAGATTGCGAGAAATTGCTTAAGCGGGCGGGCAGCTTCCAAGTACCCAGAATCCGTCTCCGGGAGCACCGCAGCCGATGCTGCCGCCCTGCTGGTCGAGCTCGCCATCTCCCGTGGCAGCAAGGACAACATCAGCGTCGTCGTGGTCGAGTTGAGACGGCTGAGGAGTAGAACGACGGCGAGCAAAGAGAACGGTAGGTAGCGTGTAGAAGTTGGAGCGGCTGTCACAGCATTTGAGCATGGCGAGAGAGGAAGAAGCTAGAGGATTTGCAGCTGAGTTTGCTGGGATGTTTGTAAAGAGAAGGCTCAGGATATTATTCCGTCCATAGAGCTGCTCCGATGTCGTGACCGATGAGCGTGTGCTATTTGTAGCTGAGATGCTGTATTGCGTTGAGTTGGGTTCTTTAGTTCTTAAGCTGACATTTCGGCCGAGGCAGCATGAAGCATGTGCTGATTTCGTCTGTTCTGATCATTGGTTATCTCTGTCTCTCGTGTCATGTGCTTGCCTTCTTGGTGTCGGATTAACGCCTTTTGGTCACTGTTACTGCCGTCACGTTGCCACCAGATCTTTCAGTGTGGTCGTCGAGTGTTTTGTGCCCTGAACACTGAACTTGACTAAACTGATGCAGCAATCGCATGTGGGTGGTCCCTTCAGCGGTTCAGCCTGCACTTGGATGCTCATGCAGTCATGCCAAGCAGTTCATCATATCCGTCGTCGAGTCGCTTTGCCTGGCTCTCTGCAAGTAGACGATCAACAAACTCCCAACCCACGCTTGAATGAGCGGTGTCGTGACTCGTGAGGGGATAATCTGTACGATCTACTTCAGTAGTATGATTCGTAGAGAATAAGGTTAGTAGGAGATCAGGCAAAGTGCACTCGGGAATTGGGAGTCTTGGTCCTCTTGGAGAGTCAGCTGCTTGGACTCCTTGTTCTGAAGAAACGCGGAGGCAGCTGGTCTAGGTTGAGTCGGATTCTTCTCGCCTAGGATTGCACAGCAGAGCCATAGAGAGCACGTACAGGGTGCACCGTGCCATCGTGCCCGGCGGATGGCTTAGCAGGCCAGCCGGCCGGCAGGCGTGGGAGAAGCGGGACACGGGCGCGGGTAGAATTCTGCGCGACGCGTGGCCGCAGGGCCGCTTGATAGAGTGCGAGTCTTTTGGTCTGGTCGCGTGTCGCGACGGCGAGCGAGGCGTCCGAACTCCGAAGCGATCTTGATCGGGCCAGGGATTTCCTGTGTGGGCTGTAACCAAAGGGAGGGGGACAGGCCTGGCCGGCCGGTTGGCTGCGAGGCCCAGCCACCAAGGTGCGCGTGGGTCTCGGCAGCGATATTCATCACTAGGAATAAGTTCACCTTGGGTCTCTCTATTTATCGCCCAGTCCCTATTTTCGTTCCTTGGTCGCAAAACCTGGTACGACGGGTCCCCCAACTTACAAAACAGTACAAAAGAAGTCCCTCAGCAGTATTGTACCCGGTTTTGGATGACGTGGCTCCCTTTGACTAGATCCTTGTCCCACGTGGCATTGATGTGGCGTTTATGTGGCAATTGGATCTGGGACCACCCGCTGCCGATCGCCCTTTTCCTTGCCTTGTAGGGGAGAGAGAAAGGGGGGATAGAGAGAAGAGGGAGGCTGACATGTGGGACCACATGGGTTCCACCTTTTTAAAATTATTTTTGTATAGCTGACATGTGGAACCCATAACTTTTATTATTTTCCCGTGTACACGAAATGTTGGTACTACGGTTGGTACTACGACCACACACAATTTTGTACGGAAAAGGTATGGGTTGATCGCTGACATAGTGACATTGGAACAACATACTCCCTCCGTCCCATAAAAAATCAAATCCTAGGGATAAACCTGGACATGCACTACGTCCAGATTCATCCCTAGGATTTAGTTTTTTATGGGACAAAGGGAGTCCTGTGTACGTAAGATCCGAAGAATATCACACTTTCTCTCGACAAAAAAAATATTACTTTTTTGGGGGAAAAAAAGAGAGGAAAATGTGTACTTTGTTCAAACATAGTAGACCCCCAAGATAGGAAAAATGTAATACACAAGTACTCAAGATAGACCGTACTACGCAGTCCGGACTCTCCAAGAGTAGACATGAGATCAGTGGACGCATCGGATTACCATGGCCGCCTCCAGCACGCGACAGCCCTGTAGATGGCCGCCGCAGCCTTCCACCCGGCCGTCCTCCTCTTCCTCCTCCTCCCGCCGCTCTTCCTCGCCGCCGCACCGTTCGCATCGTCCACCTCGGCGGCACGCCGGCCGTCGTCCAGCATGATCCGCTGCGCCGCGGCGTCGTCGTCGTCGTCGGGCGGGAACGGCGGCAGGATCATCAGGTGGCTCTCGAGGACGTGGTGCAGCCTGGCCACCTCGAAGGAGTCGTACAGCGGGCTCCCGCAGTCCCATGCGGCTCCCCTTGCTGCCTCCTGCTCCTCCTCCATACTTGGGCTACGCAACGCACTGCATGGGGAGGGGCGTCGAGCCAGCTAAAGCTAAAACCAGAGCAATCGGAAGCTAGGAAGGAAGATAGCTAGAGCTCGGTTGGTGGCTATAGAATTGTAGTGCCGGTCTCCCTCTGAATGCAGTGTTGCGGTGAGGAGGATTATATTAGGATACAGCATTACTACATTTGTTGCTTTTGGATCCGTCTTCTTTGCCAAGGTTGTGGGTTTGTCTGGGTTGTGGTCTTGTGGGTGTGTGACAGTGTCAGGTTCCTAATTTTCATAATGGGAAATGAATACGCCGTACGTAGAATGACGAGCGGCCGGGCCCTCGGCTCTTCGCCTGTACTCCTAAGTGTCAAACTACGTACTGCTGGTCGAGCATGCGCGCGCTTCATGTTTTCTCGATTTCCGATTCTCCAACCAAATGTTTGTGCAGATTGATAAGCGCACCCGCAATGGTTATCTATAGACTCTTTACAAGAGATCCACGTCAGTATATTTTCCTACTTTGAAGATATTAAATGAAGAGAGAGAGCGAAGCTATCTACTAATCTGGAGATAGTCTATAGAGAAAAACGAGGCAATGGATTAGAGAGCTATAGATACCCATGTAGACATACCATTGAAGTGGTTTACTATTAATCTAGTCTATTGCTGAGATGTACATGTTTTATAGATAGTATCTTACTTTACCATTGCGGATGCTCTAATAATAGTATACTCCCCGTTTCATATTATAAGGTTTTTTAGCATTGCTCTCATTCATATAGATGTTAATAAATCTAAACACATATATGTCTAGATTTATTAACATATATATGAATGTGAGTAATACTAGAAAGTATTATAATATGAAACAAAGGAAGTAGTCCCTCCGTTTCAAAATGTTTGACACTATTGACTTTTTAGTATGTGTTTGACCATTCGTCTTATTAAAAAATTTTAAGTAATTATTTATTTTTTCCATATCATTTGATTCATTGTTAAATATACTATCATGTACACATATAGTTTTACATATTTTACAAATTATTTTGAATAAGACGAACGGTCAAACATGTACTAAAAAGTCAACGGTATCAAACATTTTGAAGCGGAGGGAGTACTATTTTTTACTCTAATTTTGGGTGCAGTAGGTGGCGGCTGTATACTCTATGGAAGTTCAAACTTCAAAACAATATTCCCCCATTCCATATTATAAGACACGCTTTAACTTTTTTAAGTCTTTTTTTTGAAAAAAAAGTTATATAGTAATATTTTCAACACCAAACAAACATATTATCATATATATATATATAAATATATATATATATATATTATATAATATTAGATTTAGTGGAACTAATTTGGTGTTGTAAGAATTGCTATGATTTTCTATAAACTTAATCAAATTAATAAAAGTTTAATTTTAAAAAGTCAAAACGTTTTATGAAAACGGAGGCATAGTGATTCAACTATTTGTAATACACTATTCCCTAATCACTGGTGGAGAAACCATCTTTCGTCGGTCGGCCGAATTCCACAATAGTCCCGGATGCAATAAAAATCGGGGCTAAAGATGATCTTTAGTCCCAGTTAAAAAGGGTAACGGGCATATTTGATCTTTAGTCCCGGTTGGTAACACCAAACGGAACTAAAGATCATCTTTAGTCCCGGTTCAAATGCTGTCAGGACCTGTCAGGCCCCCTGGGATCTTTAGTCCCGGTTGGTAATACCAACCGGGACTAAAGATCGTAACTTTAGTCCCGGTTAGTAATACCAACCGGGACTAAAGATCTCGGGGATCTTTAGCCCCGGTTGGTAACACCAACCGGGACTAAAGTCCCACCCCTATATATATGTCTTCTTCCTCCTCCAGCTGCCCGAGCAAGCTTCAAAATTTCTTCAAAAAAGAGGGGAGGTCATACCAAAATTTCTAGTGAATTTATTTTGGTGATTACATACAAATCGGAGGTGCCTAAAAGGTTTACAACTTCATCCTCCAATGGTTTTTTTGTCATATTACATTTGCAGCTATGTTTTGCACACTTTTTTGTCTCCAAAATTTATTTGTAAGTTGATGAGGGAGAAAATTTGTGTGGGGAAGAAAGAATATATAGAAATTTAGTTGATTTGCTAAAGAAGGTTTTATAAAATAGTTGAGAAGGAAAACTATAGTGAAAGTTAATCTTGAATACTAGAAAACAAACTAAAATGAAAATTAAAAGAAGTAAAACACATTAAAATTAGTTTAAAACTTTAGAAATAGTAAATAAGAACTATTTATTTCTAAATAAGAATTATTTGGTGTAATATTTTATGATTTTTGTATGAATAAAGATATGTCATTATTGTATGACTGTTGAAACAGTTTGTAATTATCTTATAATTGTTGTATGACTTTCATTATTGTAAGAATAATTATTTTTGTACGATTTTTTTTCGACTCATGTAGATGGATCAGCAATGGATGTACGCTGACTGGCGGTCCAAAGAGTTTATTGACGGCGTGCACTATTTTTTAAGAGTGGCCGAAACTAACAGGCAAAGGGGTTTTATTTATTGTCCATGCGATAAGTGTAAGAATCAGAAGGAGTATTCTGCATCCAGGACTATTCATTTCCACTTGTTTGAGTCGGGGTTCATGTCAAGCTATAATTGTTAGACATCCCACGGAGAGCAAGGTGTTGAAATGGAAGAAGATGAAGTGGAAGACGACAATATTCCGGACTTTGCTCAGTACGTTGGATTTGAAGGAAATCAAACGGGCGAGGAGGAAAGGGATGCTGATGGTAACGACGTTGCGGATGATCTTGGTCAGATGTTGCAGGACGCCAAGGAGGACTACGAAAGTGGATAGGGAGCCCATAAATTAGACAAGATGTTAGAGGACCACAGAACTTCGTTGTACCCAGGTTGCGAGCAGGAGCACAAAAAGTTGGATATCACTCTGGAGTTCTTGCAATGGAAGGCAAAAAATGGGGTTAGTGACAAGGCATTTGGCGATTTATTGAAACTCGTCAAGAACATTCTTCCGGAGGGAAACAAATTGCCCGAGACAACGTACGAGGCTAAAAAGATAGTCTGCCCGCTAGGACTGGAAGGTCAGAAGATTCACGCATGTCCGAATGATTGTATCCTATATCGCGGTGAGGAGTATGAGAACCTAGAAGCATGCCCTGTTTGCAAAGCACTACGATATAGGATTAGACGAGACAATCCAGGAGAAGTTGACGGGCAGCTAACAAAGGAGAGAATTCCTGCTAAGGTGATGTGGTATTTCCCTATAATACCACGGATAAGGTGTTTGTTCAGGAACAAGGGGAATGCTAGAATGATGCGATGGCACGCTGAAGAGCGTCAACAGGACGGGATGCTGAGACACCCCGCCGATGGTTCGCAGTGCCGAAACATAGACAGAAAATTTAAAGAATTTGGAAAGGACGCACGAAACATACGGTTTGGTTTGAGTACGGATAGCATGAATCCTTTTGGAGAGATGAGCAGCAGCCATAGCACTTGGCCCGTTACGATGTGTATCTACAACCTCCCCCCTGGCTATGCATGAAGAGGAAGTACATAATGATGCCGATTATTATTGAAAGCCCTAAGCAACCTGGTAACGACATCGATGTGTACCTAAGACCACTGGTCGAAGATCTTAAGCTGTTGTGGAAGAAGGAAGGTGTCACCGTGTGGGACGAGGACAAACAGGAGGAGTTTAACATACGAGCACTGCTGTTCGTAACCATCAACGATTGGCCTGCACTTAGCAACCTATCCGGACAGTCCAACAAGGGGTACAAGGCTTGCACTCACTGTATGGATGAAACAGAAAGTACGTATCTTAAGCACTGTAGGAAGGTTGTATACATGGGTCATCGTCGATTCCTTGCAGCAAACCACCCGATATGGAAGAAAGGCAAGCACTTCGAACATAAGGCTGACCACCGTACGAAGCCTAAACATCGCAACGGGAAAACAGTGTTTGCTATGGTTAAAGATCTTAAAGTAGTGTTCGGAAAGGGGCCTGGAAGCCAGCCTATAGAGAGCGAAGATGGTCACGCGGCGATGTGGAAAAAGAACTCTATATTTTGGGAGTTACCCTATTGGGAATTCTTGGACGTACGCCACGCAATCGACGTGATGCACCTCACTAAGAACCTTTGCGTAAACCTTCTTGGCTTCCTAGGTGTATATGGAAAGTCGAAAGATACACTTGAAGCACGTAATGATCTGAAGCATATGGAACAACGCGGCGACCTTCACCCGGAATCAAAGGAGAAAGGAAGCCATTACTTGAGTCCAGCCAGCTACACTCTTAGCAAGGCAGAGAAGGAAAGTATGTTTGAATGCTTGGAGAGCATAAAGGTACCGTCTGGATACTCCACGAATATCAAGCGAATAATAAGCACGAAGGAGAAGAAGTTCACAAACCTAAAGTCTCATGACTGTCACGTGTTGATGACACAACTGCTACCAGTTGTAATAAGGGGTATCCTTCCAGACAATGTCCGGGCAACAATAACAAAGCTATGTGCATTCATGAACGCAATTTCGCAGAAGATCATCGATCCGGATAGATTAGAAGCCCTTCAGAATAATGTGGTGCAATGTCTCGTCAGTTTTGAGTTGATATTCCCACCTTCATTTTTCAATATAATGACGCATCTGCTTTGTCACCTTGTGAAAGAGATCAGTATTCTCGGGCCTGTGTACCTACACAACATGTTTCCTTTCGAGAGGTACATGGGCGTTCTGAAGAAGTATGTTCGTAACCGTGCTCGTCTAGAGGCAAGCATCGCCAAGGGTTATGGAACAGAGGAGGTCATCGAATTTTGCGTAGAATTTATCGAAGATCTTCGCCTAATCGGGGTACCTGAATCACGCCATGAAGGGAGACTACGGGGAAAGGGAACTCTCGGAAGGAAAGCAATAATGACGGTAGACAACAATTTATTCCGTAAAGCCCATTCCACGGTTCTGCAACAATCTTCATTGGTAGCTCCTTACATCGAGGAGCACTTGGCTCTAGTTCGTGCCAGGAACATCGGTATGTCCGATGCATGGATTACACGGCATCACATTGATACTTTCCCCGCGTGGATACGACAACATCTCATGGGTAACGAGTCGATCAACCAACAACTTGCCTTCCTGGCGAGGGGACCGTCTGGGTCGATCACGATATTCCAGGGATATGAGATCAAAGGGTACACATTCTACACGAGAGCCCAAGACATGATGAGCACGAACCAAAACAGCATTGTTCGTGTCGATGCCATAGGACATGATGGAACAACTGGCACGTATTACGGTGCCATCGAGGACATATGGGAACTTGACTATGGTCCTCTCAAGGTCCCTCTATTCCGGTGCCAATGGGTTAGGTTGACTGGTGGAGGCGTAATGATTGATGATAGTGGGATGACAACGGTTGACCTTAACAAGGTTGGATACTCGGACGAACCTTTTGTCCTTGCCAATGATGTAACGCAAGTCTTTTTCGTGAAGGACATGTCTAGCAAAGAAAAGAAGGGCAGAGGGCCTGACGAGCCTAAGCGTCACGTGGTTCTCCTAGGCAAAAGAAAAATCGTCGGAGTTGAGGACAAGACTGACGAGGATTACGATCAGTTGGATGGGCAACCCCCTTTCACGGTGACGATTGACCCTAGCATCCTCCTATCAAATGAAGACACCCCTTACTCACGTAGCAATCACAAGGAGGGAACAATAGTGAGGAGAAAGTACGTGCGGTCAACCGTCACCGCCGATGTATTGCCGTAATTATTGTGTACACGATGTAAACTATTTTGGATGTATTGATTATCCATATAAATCAATTGATGTATGGCATATGTTAATTACGCACGATTATTAGAGGTTTTAACAAGTTTAAATCATGTATATGCTAGTTATATGCGATACTTACAATTTTTAAAAGTTTTAAATCACGCAGGTGGCAATTTCATATGTTAATTAGAGTTTTTAACATTTAATTTACTATCATTCATATGCTAATTATAATTGACTAGAGAATTTTTAAAAGTTTCAAATCATGCATGTGGCATTTACATATGTTAATTAGATTTTTTCACAATTTAATTTACTATCATTCATATGCTAATTATATATGACTATTCGAATTTTTAAAATTTTTAAATCATGCATGTGGCATTTACATATGTTAATTAGAGTTTTTAACAATTAATTTAATATAATTCCTATGCTAAGTATATATGATGATTACAATTTTTATTAATTTTAAATCATGTCGTATGTATATACATATGTTAATTAGAGTTTTTACCAATTTAATAATATCATTCATATGCTAAGTATATATGATTATTAGAATTTTTATTAATTTTAAATCATATATTTGCTTATTACGTTTTATCCACTTAATTTATTACAGACAACAATAATTTTTCGAAGTAATTGTCATTAATCTTTGTACTTTAAATAATTGTAATGCATTATCTTCTATTTTAGAAACACATATGTAATGGAAAATAATATTCAGTGCGCTTATCAGTAGTCCCGGTTCTTAACCCTAACCGGGTTTAAAAAGAATTTGGAAATAGCGGGAAAAGATCTTTAGTCCCGGTTGAGGAGAACAACCGGGAGTAAAGATATCTTTACTCCCGGTTGTTGAGAACAACCGGGAGTAAAGATCTTTTCTTTAGTTTCCATTAGAGTTTTTACCAATTTAATAATATCATTCATATGCTAAGTATATATGATTATTAGAATTTTTATTAATTTTAAATCATATATTTGCTTATTACGTTTTATCCACTTAATTTATTACAGACAACAATAATTTTTCGAAGTAATTGTCATTAATCTTTGTACTTTAAATAATTGTAATGCATTATCTTCTATTTTAGAAACACATTTGTACTGGAAAATAATATTCAGTGCGCTTATCAGTAGTCCCGGTTCTTAACCCTAACCGGGTTTAAAAAGAATTTGGAAATAGCAGGAAAAGATCTTTAGTCCCGGTTGAGGAGAACAACCAGGAGTAAAGATATCTTTACTCCCGGTTGTTGAGAACAACCGGGAGTAAAGATCTTTTCTTTAGTCAACAACCGGGAGTAAAGATATTTTTACTCCCGGTTGTTCTCATCAACCGGGACTAAAGATCTAGGGCTATATATATATATTCCCGATGCGCGCCCTCGTCTTCTCCACCAACACTTAGAAGTTTTTGCCCGATCGATTTCTCTCGGCTTCTCCTTCGCCGCCACTGCCTACGGCATCCCCGCGCCGACGCCGCCGCCGTATCTCGCCGTCGTCTCGCGCTCGTCGTCGTCGCCGCCGCCTCCGCCTCCTCATCCGCCGCCGCATCTCTGGGGTGAGAGCCGCCGCGCGCCGCCTCCCTCTCGATCTCTCTCTCCGATCTCGATCTCTCTCTCTCCCTCTCGGTTGCCGCCGGCCGCCGAGTTTCAGACGCCGACGCCGACCTCGTCACGACACGACGCCGCGCCGCGAGACGCCATGACGCCGCACGCCGCCGCCGCGCCACACCGATGCCGCGCGCGGCGCCACGCCACCGCGCCACGCGCTGGCCCGATGCCGCGCGCGGCGCCACGCCGCTGCCGCGCCGCCCCGCCGCCGCTCCGCTGCCGCCACACCGCCGTCCCGCTGCCGCCACACCGAGAACGTGAAGGTGAATGAACGTTAACGAGAACGTTGTCGGACGAACGTGAACGAGCCAACGAACGTGAACGTGAAATGCAATTATAGGCAGGTTAATGAACGTGAACGAACAAACGTAGGTGAATGAAACGTGACCTTAACGAGAACGCGAACGTGAACGATATCGTGAACGAAACGTGAACGTCAAATGCAATATATGTTACTTCGCGTTTATCCTAATACATCTTTTTGTATCCTGTAGAAAAGACGTTGTCGGAGTCGTCCCTCAAGCCGGAGTGGTAGAGCTAGCCCTCGAAGGAATTCGCCCAGGCAAGTGACGTAATTATATATATATGATTGTTATATTTGTAATGCAATTAAGATTATTAGATTTGTAATTAGACTTAATTAGCATATAAGATTGTGTAGTGTTCTAATATACGACAGTTAAACTTAGAATACATGACTATTTGAGTTTTAGTATAAGATTATTGGAGTTTTAATATAAGATTATTATATTTGTAATTAGATTTAGTATATAATTATTGACTAGCTAGGGTCCTATAATATACGTCACCTAGACTTAGCATATATATCACTATTTGAGTTTTAGTATAAGATTATTAGATTTGTAATTAGACTTAGCATGTAAGATTATGTAGGGTTCTAATATACGACAGTTACACTTAGCATACATGGCTATTTTTGTCTTAGCATATAAGATTATTTGAGTTTTAATATAAGATTATTATATTTGTAATTAGACTTAGTATATAATTATTGACTAGCTAGGGTCCTATAATATACGTCACCTAGACTTAGCATATATCACTATTTTGAGTTTTAATATAAGATTATTAGATTTGTAATTAGACTTAGCATGTAAGATTGTGTAGGGTTCTAATATACGACAGTTACACTTAGCATACATGGCTATTTTTGTCTTAGCATATAAGATTATTTGAGTTTTAATATAACATTATTATATTTGTAATTAGACTTAGTATATAATTATTGACTAGCTAGGGTCCTATAATATACGTCACCTAGACTTAGCATATATCATCACTATTTGAGTTTTAGTATAAGATTATTAGATTTGTAATTAGACTTAGCATGTAAGATTGTGTAGGGTTCTAATATATGACAGTTACACTTAGCATACATTACTATTTTAGTCTTAGCATATAAGATTATTTGAGTTTTAATATAAGATTATTATATTGTAATTAGACTTAGTATATAATTATTGACTAGCTAGGGTCCTATAATATACATCACCTAGTCTTAGCATATATCATCACTATTTGAGTTTTAGTATAAGATTATTAGATTTGTAATTAGACTTAGCTTCTAAGATTGTGTAGGGTTCTAATATACGATAGTTACACTTAGCATACATGACTGTTCGTTTAGTCTTAGCATATAAGATTATTTGAGTTTTAATATAAGATTGTTAAAACATAAATGTCTCATGACTTAGCAGATGTTTCCTGTATGAACAGATGGCTGATCGCGATGAGGAACAGATATTGTACGATACAATCGCGGAGGGAAGCAGCCAGTACTGGAACGAAGAAGAGGGAACGAGGATCCAAACCAGTATTTGAACGAGGAAGGGAACGTGGAGAGGGATGCGGAGGGGAACCAGGAGGGGCACGTGGAAAGGGATGTGGAGGGGAACCAGGAGGAGGAGGCTAGTGGAAGTCAACCCTCCGTTGGACAGAAGAGGGCACGCGGGCAACGAGGTGCCGCGAAGAAGCTTGAGGGTCGGCACATCATAACGGAAGTGGAAGAAGATGGACGACCTAGTGCCCCGGCAGAAGCCGCCAAGAACTATGTACGTCACAGCGGTTGGGTTGTGCGGGATAACGTGCCTGTCAGTACGGTGTACTGGCGAAGAACAAGGGCACGCGGAGATCATGAGAGCTTTGTCCCAGATTCGGAGAAGGAGATGCTGTGGACCACAATGCTCGAGACATTCACCCTTCCCGCGGGTACAGAGGACAAAGTGAAAAGGTGGACTCTGAAGAAAATGGCAGAACAGTTTCAGAGCTTCAAGGGAGAGCTGTACAAGAAATATATCCTGAAGGGGCAGACACCGAACTTCGACACATTCCCAAAGCTAAGGGATCACTGGGACGAGTTCGTTGCATATAAGACAGGTGAACAAGGGCAGGCGATGATGGAAAGAAACAAAGAAAATGCCGCCAAGAAGAAGTACCATCACCACTTGGGGTCAGGCGGCTATAGCGTCGTGATGCCGAAGTGGGAGGAGATGGAGGCTAGCTTGCTTGAGAGGGGTATTGAACCGGCCACCGCTAATTGGCTGGAACGATCGAAGTTCTGGTACTATGCTCACGGTGGAACGCTCAACCCAGCTGATGGCTCACTGGTCTTCGGCGATCAGATACGAGAGGTTGCGCGTCGACTAATAGACGCAGTGGAAGCCTCTTCTCAGGGCACATTCCGACCGGACAGAGAGAGGGACGAGCTGTCACTCGCCCTGCAAACTCCAGAGCATCCAGGACGAACACGAGGGAAAGGGGTGATTCCTTGGAAGATTGGGTTCAATGAGGACATCCACACGTACAGGAGTCGGATGAGGAGCAAGAGAGATACCGAGGCGAAGATTGCAGATCTTGAGTTCAGGGTATCGAGCTACGAGCTCAGCATGCAAGAGGAGGTGGCAAGGAAGGTTGATGAACGCATGGCCACACATCGGTCCAATAATCCCCAGCCGACCATTCCTCCTGCAATGGTGAGCCCGTCAGGAAACCGTAGCAGCTGCGCCTCAACGGGGCAGGTAGGATCACAGAGCTTGAACGCCATACAAACCCAGGACGAATCCACCTGCCCCGTTGATGACATCACTCAGCGGACACCATGTGAGCTGCATATTCCTTTCAAGAACTTATCAATAAAGGTAAGCTCGTAGTTTATATATTTTATATTTGCCCATTCCGCTAGTTGCTGCTTATATATGTTGATTACTAATAAATAACCTCTCACCACATGAAGGTGGCGTCGGGCATGGCCATCCCAACGGACCCTTCAGGTACTTACCACTGTAGGCCGATTCCAGCAGGATACTCCAAGGTCGAAATTGAGTTGGTCAAAGGCGCGTACGAGGACCTCGAGCTGGATTACCCTGGAGGAGACGGCGAGACGCATCTACGAGACACAAGCCATGCCATTATTCTATGGTGCAGGCGGTACATCATCCTCCCTGGGCGACAAGCGGCGTCTCGTGCACCATCTCCTCCAGCTCCGCCATCTCCTCCTCAGGATCCTGCACCATCTCCTCCTCATGCTCCAGCACCGTCTCCACCTCAGGCTCCTGCACCGACTCCTCCTCAGGCTCCTGCACCGACTCCTCCTCGGTCTCCTACACCGACTCCTCCGCAAGCTCCTCTTCCGGCACCTTCAAAGTCAACGGCCCCCCAAGCTCCACCGCCTGCCCACACAAGGGCAACGAAGAAGACGAAAGTTGACGCCGCCAAGAACAAGGACCCGGGGTACGATTGCACGCAAGAGGAGCTTGACGCTTACGTGGCATCAGAAGTCAAGAGACAATTCAAGCCTCGAAGTCCAGAAAAGAAGATTCCAATAGACCCGAGTGTCATGAACTTCTTCAGGGGTATGTTTGCACCTGCCAAGGAGGCCATTAAGCTATCGGACTATGAGCGAACGCTGAAAAAAGCATCTTCTGGAAAGTCCAAACCAGTCCCTCAGCTTGGAGAGCAACCAAACCAGGAGATCGAGCCGTTGGTGACCGGTAAAGAAATGACGATAGAAGAATTTATTACTGACACCGGTCTAACTACGGATCAATTGCTAGGAGTCACACCAATCGAAAAGGCGGAAGTGAAATACATGTACGAACTCGGTAAACCGCTTGTCAAGCCTAAGCTGCTGCAGTCCCTACCCACACAAATGTACAAGTTCCATCAGCTGTACATGGAGATGAGTGCCACCGGTAGAGAGATGATCGGAGCGAGGATCAGGGACACGGACTTCTTGCAAGGAGATGACATTCTCTGGATCAATTTCAAGGGAATCTACGAACTATACCAGCTGGACGCCCTCGACGTCTCTATTATGAGTTGCTGGATTTTGTAAGTATATCGTTCAGTTAGATTTCTTACTACGTCTCCTTTAGTTAATTAGGTCCTTGTATATAAGTAGACTATAGAAAATAATATACTCCCTTTTATCGTTGTAGAATGGAGATTCAAAGGGCCCGACGGCGGGGGGTTTTCGATACTGGATTCATCGACCCTCGGAAAGTAAACGTCGCAATGCTCGACCAATATCCGCAAGCCACAGAGGACAATCTCGTCCATCTCCTGAAGGCGCAGCATTACAAGACGTTCATATTGTTGCCGTACAACACAGAGTTAGTTTAATTTTACTGTCTTCCTATACCAAATTTCATTCCCGTACGAACTTGCTAAGTGTTTCATATGTAATGCATCCCACGCACATTGCAGATTCCACTGGGTGCTTTTACTCTTCGACCTGTCGGCCTGCACCGTCAACGTATATGACTCAATGGATAAAAAAGAGTCTATGTTTGACAAGGTTTTCGAACTTATAGACAGGTACCGTCATAAGTTCCTCTGTTAATTAAGAAAATCTTGTTATGTTAATTGTTACTACGAATCATAGCTTTAAACTCCATGTAGGGCTTGGTATCGGTTCCGTCATTTGGTCCGCGGCAAATGGAGAGAAAGACTTAGGCGGAAGTTCAAATTTCCTGTGAGTACACATGCTCTATATTTATATTTCTCCTATTCAAATATATACAAGTGTATATTAATTAGATCTCTCGTTGTTTGTCATTTATTTGTAGTGCGCAAAGCAAAAGAAGGGAACTAACTTGTGCGGCTATTACGTGTGCGAGTATTGCCACTGCCTTGCAGACCAAATCATCACCACAAGAGAGCTCGATGTACGTACAAATAAATTCAAATTTTCATTACGTTTCGATTTCTTGTTTAATTACTAATCAATTTCATACATTCATATAGTTTATTCGCATGAGGGATAACCTGACCACACACAAGGAATTTATCGCGGCGGTTCAAGAACAACTCATGGGATTCATCAACGAACAAATCCTTGATCCCAAGGGTGAATTCTACTACGACGGAAACACAATTCATAGGTCCTTAGCTTCTGAGCTAGCGACTACTACTACGTCGAAATCGTAACTAGCTAGGACATATAATGGATTGTAATTAATACATGACTACATATGTTTCTATATACATGTGTACATATTTTCTATAATGTAAATATATTTTGGTCACACACACACACATATATATATATATATACACACACACACACACACATATGCATTTGCATAACATATATGTGTATAAATACATATATATTATGCATGTACATATGTATTGAAACATATATAAATATAATATAATATATATATATGCATATATTATATATGCATATATGTACTGAAACATATATATGCATGGTTTATATATATATATATAAACCATGCAGCAACAGGGCCATGAAAAAAAAAAGGTCAGCTCGATCTTTAGTCCCGGTTGGTATCACCAGCCGGGACTACAGATCGATCTTTAGTGCCGGTTATTTCACCCGGGACTAAAGATAGCGATCTTTAGTCCCGGATTGGTAGTCTCGGTTTGGAAACCGGGACTATAAAGGGTTTCTTCACCAGTGAATAAACGAATCGATAATGTTTTCATTTAATTTTGTCATCCCTTACAGCTGAAAAGACTGCATATGTGAGAGAGAGGAAGAGTAAAAGCTAGCTGATCTTGACATTGTAGGTTGTGGTCTTGTGGAAGATAAATATAGTGTACCACTTGAGGAGGAGCCATTGCTTTCATGGAGTAGTTGCCGACTACATCTGCATGTGTTGGTCGAACAGTACATCCACCTTGTAGATGTGTTGGCTATGCATGGTGTGATTCCTGTGTATGTCCTCTAACAACTTTTCATTTTCAAGATAATCGAAAGATGGTTACGTACGGATCATCCGGTGGGTGCATGATGAGTAAATCTCCGCTCTCCGGCCTCCCCCAGCCGGATCATATAACCCAATGTTGCTAACAACTAACATGATGTATTCCTGTATCCTGAATTAATTGTCACACTTTTGTTGCATGTTAAAAGGATACTAACTCCGTTTCTAAATATTTGATACCGTTAACTTTTTAGCACATGTTTAATTGTTCGTCTTATTAAAAAAATTTATGAAATATGTAAAACTATATATATACATGAAAGTATATTTAACAATGAATCAAATGGTAGGAAATGAATTAATAATTACCTAATTTTTTAATAAGACGAATAATCAAACATGTTTAAAAAGGTCAACGGCGTCAAATATTTAGAAACAGAGAGAGTATTTATTAAGTTAGACGTCTATTAATTAGTTTTGCGTCAATCTGGCACATGCAACAAGATATCATTCTTTTGACTTTTCTCAAAGATTTACGCCATGTTTAGTTCTCAAAAACTTTTTCCCAAAAACATCACATCGAATCTTTAGACATATGCATGGAGTATTAAATATAGATAAATTAAAAAACTAATTGCATAGTTTAGGGGAAATCTCGAGACGAATCTTTTGAACCTAATTAGTCTATAATTAGCCATAAGTGCTACAGTAACCTACATGTACTAATGACGGATTAATTAGGCTCAAATTATTCATCTCGCGGTTTCCAGGCGAGTTATGAAATTAGTTTTTTTCATTCGTATCCGAAAACCCCTTCCGACATCCGGTCAAACGTCCGATGTGACATCCAAAAATTTTCTTTTCGCGAAGTTAACAGGCCCTTAGTGATTACTACATACTCCCTCCGTACTCGTAAAGAAAGTCGTTTAGGACAGCGACACGGTCTCCAAAACACAATTTTAACTTCTTGTTTCTATAAAAATATTTATTGAAAAAGTGATATATGTATACTTTTATGAAAGTATTTTTCAAGACAAATCTATTTATATAATTCATATAGATATTTTTTTAATATTATAGGGACACTTTAATTTTCAAACATATTTACATTACTGTAGAGGCATATTAAAAAATATCTAGTAAGTGTCTTATGGTGAATTGTCTCTACAAACAAAGAGACGTTTATAAAATATCTATAAGAGGGTAAATGCATTAAACTGTATCACAACCATATCAAACAAATATAAAAAAGATAATAAAATAGTTTTCCTTAATATTACCAATCCTTGAACTCAAGATTTCTTGGCCAAATCATTTTTACCTTTAGTGCACTAACAGACTCAACCTTATATCATTACTTGTATGTTTGAGCCGTTCCTAAAAGAGTTTAAAATATCTCAAGAAAATGCATTTACATATCAGGCATATTTTAAAATATCGAAAGAATACCTCCACAAGATAAAGTTTGACAAAATGTACTGATAATATCACTAAAGTAGAGTAAAAATTTTCTATGCAATTTAAGTGCCTCTAGAAAGTACCTCTAACAGTGGCAGACACAGATTTATAATACAGATGGGGTGACAGAGCTAGCCCTAATTAAGTGATGGCACAACACACATAGACCATAACCGCTGGTTCACGGCTTGGGCACATCACATGACACGAACATTGAGAAAGATAACGACGAAGATTGGTGGTTGAACAAATGTATATGACTTATATGTAGAGAGATAAAGAAAAATGAGAAATGTTGTTAGACAGTAAGGGGACCACTTTCAATAGTTCGAGGGTATAAAACGAGATGAAAAAAATATTTAGGGGTTTAAGTGCTTCGCCAAAGTAGTTCAAGTGAGTAAAATAATTTTTTTATATATTTACCAATTTAGCTATTTAATGTAGACTGTATTATGCACTAAAGAAATATAAAAAAACCGAATTGTATGTATGGCCAAAATCAGAAATGATAAAAAATGGTACTACTTATACATGAATTTTTATAAAATGTTTTTGTTCCTACTTAAAATACTTAACTTATCTGATTATTCAATAGTAGACTGATGACTAATGTATTAGAAACACGACTAAAAATGAGGTTTGGGAGCGTGGGGTGACATGGACCGTAGCTGGGCCGGCTGACCCACCCTACCCAATGGGTGTGTCCGCCACTATTTCTACATTATAAAATCCCTGGTTTTATAGGCAATTTACAGAACACCTCTAAAAAAGTGTCTTTATATAATATTTTTGTTGTAGTGACTATATATGAAAGTAAGAGACATGTAGATCAAGCAGATGGCTCATGAGTCATGATCACTCGTCGCCAACTTGCCATCCAAATCCAACTATATATATCCAAAGCTCCATAATAGCGAGAATGCTTGGTACCGAGCGCCCGACGCGGGGGGAGCCGGATCGGACGCTCCCCCGCGCGTCCCTCCCCACGCTCATACTGTTGGACCCACCCACTTCTTTCTCCCCTTTATTCCACAAAAGATGTTTCATTTAGTTTACTTACAATGTTTCATTATTTATAGATCTAATGTTGCAGTGAATTAAAATACTCTTTTGCAACAAAAAAAAACCCACATATTTTGGAAACTCTCTATTAAGAGAATTTGGTTTATTTTTTGTTCCACCAAAATGTTTTACCTAGTGTACTCACAATGTTTCACTATGTATAGATCTAATGTTGCAGTGAACGAAACATTCCATTGAAAAAAAAACCACGTATTTTGGAAACCCCCTATTAAGGAAATTTGGTTTATTTTTTGTTCCACCGAAAAATGTTTCACCTAGTGTATTTACAATGTTTCACTATGTATAGATCTAATGTTGCAGTGAACTGAAACATTATTTCGCTATTTGCTGAAACATTGTTTTTATATAAGGTAAAACAACACCCGATTTAAACGAGTGAAACATTTTCGCTCTACTTAGTGAAATAATTCCGATATACCTAGTGGAACATCGT
This sequence comes from Oryza glaberrima, assembly GCF_000147395.1. Lineage (NCBI taxonomy): Eukaryota > Viridiplantae > Streptophyta > Magnoliopsida > Poales > Poaceae > Oryza > Oryza glaberrima. Next base: position 24,348,181 of record NC_068326.1, read on the forward strand.
GTAATATTTAAAAATAATTCAATAATAAGCTATTTTTTTCGTCGGAATATATCCAAGTGTGGTCTTGTTTTGAAGATTTAATTGCAACGAATTTAATGGTGCAATCAGATTATAATTTGGATAAGTAATTTAAGAGAAAAATCAGTTTAAAATAGTTTTACATGTAAATCGAGCTTACGTCAGCAGCGCCCGATTTTCCCAGCGCCGAAGGGAGGACGATCCGTAGCTCTCTCCCCATGATAGTAAAGGACTCCTGGAAAGGATGGTGCTGTCGGCCAATCGGAGATGAAGTTTTGGTCCATCGTGCTCCACCTACACGATGACCAAGCCTTTACTGAGTTCCCTAGCTAGGAGCATAGGACAGGCGCTCATCCATGGCTACTAACTAACCTTATGATCTGTCACCTTAATTGGCTCGAACCATAACCACAAAATCACGTATCGCCGTCGATATTAAAACAGATCGAGCCATTTTACCGTACCATTATGTGTTTGCTTTATCAATCTTCGAGATGACCTAGGAAATACGTTATAGTTTACCTGATGTGACTAATTAAATCACTATTAAGGGTAGCTATTGTTTGTGATATGAAGTCCATCACGATTTAGACATACACATCCAATGTGTATACCACGTAGCCAAAATCGCTTATAACATATAAGCAAGATAAGACTAGGGTAGGGGTTGTATAAATAGCAGAAAATTTTGGGGGATCGAAGAAAGCCTGGGGTGGTTAGATATCTAATTCTAAAGATTATAGTATTAGATGGAATTTCGTGCATAGCTTAGGGTGTACACGAACTTTCCCCTTTGCAATATAATCTAAACGTCTTTCTCCCACATTGTAGTTCTAGGTTCCTAAATTCAATTCAAAAGAGCTAGCAAAAAATTCACTTGAATATTGAATGATGGACTGGGGGTTAATAAGAAATGGATAGAGAGTAGTGCCACTAGCAGGGTTTCCCAAACCGCCGGGACCGGGGTTACTGCGCCCCGGCGGTAAGCACGGTTACCGCGCGGTAACCGCGGTAACCGTGAAAAACTGTACAAAACCGTGCAAAATTTATTAAAAATTTAAATTATTTTTTAAATTTATTTAAATTTAAGGAGGTTACCGCGGTGTTTATATTACCGTACCCCCGCGGTAAGCCCAGTAACCGCGGTAACCGCGCGGTTACCGGCGGTAAGGGAAACCCTGGCCACTAGTACCGGATACAACCGTGGAATGTTTGAACAATAGACCAGTGGAATAGACATGCTCAATTATATCTACAGTTGTGTACCAGCTTACAGGAAAAAGCCTGGAATACACTAACATTAGCATATATAGTCCAGCAGTATATATACTAGGATATGCTAGTGGTAACTGCTAAATATATACGAGCCGTCAGCGTCCCAGTTCACTACGTCAGCATCCAGCTGTCATTTCATTGTTGTCGTCACTAGTCAGTAACCTGCAGGTGACGGCAAGTGTTTTTGGTTTCTATTGGTAGAGGAGTTAAAGGAGCAGCATCTGTAAGCTTGTACAAACTCAATCCACCAATAATCCATCAGAATCTACCTGCTCGCTGATCAATTAATTCGTGCCTTCTGACCTCTGACGGTGCACTTTAATGAAGATCACATCCACATATCGTACGTGCTGCATTCCAGCCGGCACTGACTTTGGACCTCCGACGAATTAACATGACGCTGTCCGGGGTTAATGCACGGAGAATTTGCACCGTAATCAATACCTACTAGAAACAAGACAAATTTGTGTTGTAAATTAAACTTGCCTTAGACCGTTGAAAAAAAATACATGATTTGGTAGGACGTTCGGATCAAAGAGGATAAACAAGCTGCATCTGCATCAGTCTGCAAGAAGAAGCTGAGACAAAAACGGCGAAGATTTAAGATGTGACGTAGTATACTAACTAGTACGTGGTGCTTGCCCTAGCTAATGTGGCAAGCTGGCTGGCAACGTGTAGGAAAATTGTACAAGGCTCGAAGCTACGTGCCTACGTGTCATGCGGCGGCGGCGGCGCTACTACGGGGTTCGCTTAGAAATAGCTGGAGTACTTGTAGGTGTCCAAGAAATCGGCGTCCAGCGAGAACATGAACTCCATGTCGTCTCCCATGGAGGAGTTCGTCTTGGAGGCAAGCTCCACGTCGGGCACGTTGCGGACTCCGGCCATGCTGCCACCGCCCAGCTCGTAGCTAATCTGGCAGTCCGACGTCGCCGGGGACACGAAGGGCGACGACGTCGATGCGTTGACGACGGCCATGGAGGTGAACGCGACCGAGACGGCGTTCTGCTCCTGCGGCGGCGTCGGCTGATGCTTTTGCTCCGCGCTCGCCGCGGCCTGGCCGTCGATGGCGGCGGCGGCGGAGCGCACGCCATGCGCGCAGGTGTGGTCGCCGTGGTACACGACGTCGAAGAGCAGCGGGTCGCCGTCCGCGCGCTGCACCTGCTTGCTGGCGTGGCAGCCCTGCGTGTGCCGGTGCGTGCACCGGAAGTAGGCTCTGCAAGCGAGCGAGAGAGTTCGTTGGTTTAGAAACCGGTCAACGTGCCCGCGATCGAGCGCGCGGTGTAGAGAAAGGAATGGTGTTTGGTAGGAGCGGCGCTGACCTTGGGTACTTGGCGCCGAGGATGTCCTTCTGCCCGTACTTCCTCCAGCTGAACCCGTCGTCGAGGGGGCCGACGTCCTGCACGGACCTCACCTTCACCTGCTTGCTCCACTTGGGCAGCGTCTTCCTGCATATATTAATCATCGCGATCGCGAACCAACGACGATTAGTAAACTAATCAAAACACGCCAACAACATCGCATCAACTAGCTAGGCATCGCGGTCTTAATCATTACCTCTTCTTGCACGGCCCCGCCGCATTGGCGCGGTACCGGGAGTCGGCGCCGAGGTCCGAGCCGGCGCTACCGTCGGCGGACGGCGGCGACTCAGGCGCGGCGCCGGCCTGCTGGGTCAGGCGCCCGGCGGCGGCGGCCTCCGTGCAGCACGACCTCGCGATGCTTATAGACCGGTCGATCGACGACAGCAGGCCGGACACCAGCGCGCGGCACCGCTCGTCCGCTCCGGCGGCCATCGGCGCCGCCCCACCACCCCCACCGCCGCCGCCTCCATGCGTGCCCATCTCCGCCTCCAGTTGCCTCACCATGCCTTGCATCTGCACCAGCTCCGCCACCAGCGCGCACCTCCCGGCGCCGCCGTACCTGCTGCCGTCCGACGACGAGCCCTCCATCCGTCACACACAGCAAGCTCGATCGATCGGTCACTCACTCACTCTCACCAGCCAGCTGCGCCGCTGCTCATGCCACTCGCTCGCTAGCTAAGCCAGACTGTCGCGTGTGTCGCCGAGACGATGTGTGTGTGCGTGGCAGCGTGGGGAGAACGGGAGGGCGGCCTCTTATAGCCGGCGTGCACGGAGCTGGGGCACCAGTTAGCTCAGCTTAAGCTCGTCACTTGGAAGAGTAAGAAGTTTGACTGGACTAGGACGGACGGAAAAGGGGATTTTTCCAGGGTGTTTAAAGGGACGTGGTGCGTCTAATGTTCAAAGGGTTGGACCGGTCTTTGGTCGTGGAACTAAGCTAGTAGTCCTAGACACACTGGAGAATCGACGTGGAGAGCGGCCTTGGTCTCGGCCTCGCGCATCCTTTGACCGGATCATCGGCCCATCCATCAGCTGGAGATCGTTGTTTTGGTGTTATTATTGCTGGGTTATACTTGTACTGAAGTTATTACGAGCGGATTTATGAGGAAAATCCTGGTTAACTAGAAGATGGAACCTTCTGAACGAAATTGTTGGTTCCCAGAACTCGTGCTTCTGAAGCTGCTGCTGCCGTACGTGGTAACTTGTGTTTAGGGAGATGACCACGATTTTATGATGATTGAGATATCTGAATGAGCTGGGGTTGAGGGGGTACTAGTCCTTCACTCTCCTGTGATTGGCTATTTCCATCTCCAGTTTGTCAGGACAGATCATAAATAGCCTGGGGTCCATACCTTGGCTTTAGACCTGACCTGACCTGACAACAGCGGATCCAACCTTAACCAGGGCGAAGGGTCGGGCTGGCTAAACTAGTGGGGCTATCGGTGGGTGGCCGTGGCGTCGCGCGCTGGGACACCATGTCAGCGACTCAGCGGTCAGGCTAATTAGCGCGGGCTCACCACCACGTAGTACAAGAATAAAGGTGCATGGAAGGAACGGGTCGTGCACTCATGCCGTTGCAAGAGCACGTTCTTCACAAGCAGCCCGCCCGGCCAGATTGCAAAGCTACGCGCACTCGGCTCGCTCACCAACAGGTGGGCTCCGCGGATACGGTGGCCCGCTGGTCAGCCACACGGGCACACGGCCGGGGTGGTGACATCTTCGCGTAGTGCGCATCTCTCGTGGCGCACGTTTGTGTCCGAGCCCGCGCGGGTGGTCATACCGGAAAGGCAATTCGCCAAGGTGGGGACTACTTCCTGAAGTTTCCGCTGCTTCCACTGACAGTGGGCCCGAAAATCCTCCCCTGGCCCACCTGTCGGTGGCGTTAGAGCATCTCACGCTTTGCGGAGAGGCATCGGAAGTTCGGAATTCGGAGTGGATAACCCGGCACGTACGCGTCCAACGCAAGAGAAAGATGACGCGTACAGAAAGTAGCGGATTTTGCAGTGGGGAGGGAAGAGGAACGGAATCCACCACCGCGCGCGCGCGGCGCGCCCACGCACCACCTGATGCCACACCTTTGTTGTTGTTAAACACCCACTTAATCTGTCAATGCCATTGAGTTCGGGAGAGTCAAACCCCAAGTGTGCTTGATCCAGGAGTATGTACTTCGCCAATGGTTTGCTTTAATTTCCTCTCAACGGAATTTCTTGCTTCCAGCGGCGGTTGGCTCGACATCAATTCTTTTCTTAAGCCGGTGGATGATTGGGGATGATTGGGGAGTGTTGCGTGGTAATGTGTTCTTTTTCTAATTGCAACTTCTCAGGTTGTAATCTTTTTTTTTAATGTATCAATACGAAACCTCGCATCAATTTGGTATGGTTCATTTCAGAAAACGAAACTTCTTGCTTTGGGTGTGTTTAGTTCACGTTAAAATTAAAATTTTGATTAAAATTGAAACGATGTGACAGAAAAATTAAAAGTTTGTGTGTGTAAAAAAGTTTTGATGTGATGGAAAAGTTAAAAATTTGAAGAAAAATTTTGGAACTAAACTCGGCCTTTGCCAGTAGCCTCTCAAAACCATTCATGAAGTGGCCTGCGTTGAGATGATTCATCTGCGATTGACATGGACTGATAATGTGGACGAGACAAAAATTGTGTCCTTCCGTTTCCTTTTATTACTACTACTAGTTGGAGTGGGATCA